>NC_141107.1:21220645-21845645 GCF_041138505.1 Cibotium barometz | reverse complement strand
ATTTATAAAATAATTAAACACATACACATATATTTTTAATTAATATCAAATTTTAATACGTGGCGATGCATGATGAGGTGTCTTTTGTCTTCTCGTATATACAATGTCTTTTGTCTTCTCTTTTGCATACATATGTGTGATTGTGTGTGCACATACACACGTATGTGTGATTGTGTAATGTCTTCACGCATGCATGTGTCATGCAAGTGTCTTGATTGTGTGTATGTGTTAGTGTGTATTTGTTGTGTGTGTGTACATGGTATGTATGTTTTTATTTATGTGTATCCATAGCGAGTGTCTCCATGTACGTGTGTGTAAGCATGTGAATAAACTCGTGTGTACATCCATGTGTGTGCACGTGCACGTGCATATGTGTGTGTGAGTGTGTGCATGTCCATGTGTGTGCACATGTACTTGTGTATGTGTGTATTTATGTGCTTATGTGCATGTATACACGTGTGTATGTGCAAGCTTGACTATGTGTGCAAGTGTGCATATCTCTATGTGTTGCTTGTGTGTCCATGCGTGCGAGTGTGTATGTGTATTTGTATGCACACACGTATCATGTGCTTGTGTCAGTGTGGTGTGTGCGTGTGTGTGTGCATGAACATACATGTGTGTGTTGACATATATATAAATCTATTTATATATACATGCTTACATACCTATAGATACACATACATACATAATATATATACGTGTGTGTATATTCTCTCTTACAAATGCACATAATATATATATGTGTGTATGTATATATTCTCTCTTACACATGCACATAATATAATATCAGAAGATATGTATGTGTGTGTGCGTGAGGAAGAGGGGGGAGGGTGGACAATTTGCTTTCTAATGTACTATATATATATTTATTTATTTATATATAAGAAACTCATTCAATGAGTAAATGGTTTGATGATGGTGACAACTAATTGTGAGCCCCAATGCATCTAGGCGTGTGGGAAAAAAACCCTCAAACACTTGTCTTCTCTTCTCCTTTCTCCTTTTCAAAAATTCTCCCTCTCCTTTCTCCAAGTAAAGGGATAGGCACTCTTGTATATCTTGTATAGATAGATAGATTTGAATAAATGCCTCCTCCTTTGCCCACGTGGAGGGAGGGGCAGTCGTCCTTTATCTTGTATAGATAAAACTAGAGAGGGCCCAAAACCCTTCTAAAAGTGGAATCTACCCAATGTCACAGAACTGACAAATTCTACAAGCCTCCCATTAATGTTACTCCACATAAATATCCGACTGGTGTGATTTGACTCTGATCTGACTTTGGCAATACTCAAATCATGTCACATGTTTCTGTAGGTACCATGAACTCAGATTGAATCCACCTTTCATAATGTGCAGGGAAGTATCCTTATAGAACCCATTTTCGTGGAGAGACTGGGTGGATCAATCCGTGTATGGAAGACATTACTTCAATGGTTTACTTCTAATGAGTGGAAAGCATATTATTTGCAGCTTCTCAATCTTGTCCCATATCTTTCCATCTAGACTAGTTGTGAGAAGAGAGCACCCTATTTGGCTACAATAGACCATGGACTCCAAAAGTAGCTCTTTCTTTGCAAATCCTAGTAAAAAGCTTGGAAGAGACATGCCAAGGATTCTCAATATGAATCTCTTCTTTATTAAATAGACAATTTTCAACAAAAATTTGTGTTGCAATTTACCTCATGTATCAAAAGATAACGGTGAGAATGCAAAAACTCAACCCCTCCCCCTATTTTTCCCATCAAAAGTAGGCAAGACATCTATGTAGAAAGGTCATAATCTCTACTTCCAATGTCCAAACAATCATTCAACCACTCAAATTAAATGGAAAAGTTTATTTGAAATAATTAAAGTTTTTATCTTTCATCAATATTTACATCAATTAGGTTAAAAGTTTTAATAAGACTAATTCGATCATTGTTGATAACTACTCAATCCTTGCATTTTCCTCATTATCAAATTCACATCTATTATGCCATTTTTAAAAGTTTAATTTTTTGCAAAAATTCTATAGAAACTCAAAATTAAATTCTTCTATTAAACCATTTATAGAAATATTTTTTTTTCTAAATCAATTTAGAAACTCATGGTTTATAGAAACAAGCAATAATTTCTTAATTTTTCTTTGGAATTTCAAAACTTCAATTTGCAAGCATGATATAAAAGGGTAAAAACATATTTCTGTTTTATTTGAATAAGAAGCCTATAACCATGTGAGTTCCAAATGCCATGGTTCGGTGACCATCATGAATTCTGCTATGTTTGGAAAGCTATGTTTGAGTAAATAAAACTTTTTTTTTCTTCCAAGTCTTTTAAAGGTTTAAGAATGTGTAAACAGAGCATTATTATAAAGGTTGTAAGAACACGTTTGTTCACTCGGGTGTTCGTGACAAGAAGGCCAAGAAGGATAGAGATTCTAAACATCCATGTAATGTTGACTTCTGTGTAGTGTTTAGCTTGCATGAACATGTCAAGCAAAATATGAATTCATGCAACCAATTCCTACTAGAGAACACAATACACATCTCAAAATGCAATTTTCTTGTGTGTCAGTATCCTTAACAGATGTTTTGTGCACAAGTGATGCCACAAATATAACTATCCCTTTATAATGTGCAAACAATGAGCGTAAAGAGGGGGTAATTATCCTTCAATATCCTCATCATACATCTGGATGGCTTTGATAGTTTCTCATTATACACACCCTCTGAGTAGCATTAAACATCATGGGTTTGAGCGTTTGCTGCCATCTCAGGTGGCAAAATCTGGACTTGAGTCAAGACCTGGGAACGTCTGCTTGAGGTGGTGTTGACATTACCATCCTTACGTGGACTTTATGATCATCTAGCATGGTTGGGTTTGCTCTTCAAAAGAAAACACTGTAGTGTGAAAAGCATTGAAACAACCAAATGGCAAGCGCTGCCTTAGTAGCCTTGTCCACTGTCATTTTTGCCTTGTCCACTGTCATTTTTGCATAGCTTTGGTTCAAGTATAATCCACCACAACAACACTCCCGTTTAAAGGTGAAAAATACTAATGAGAAGTTATGTAGCTTGGAATATGCTCCTAAACTCTCGAGTCTTGCTTCAGCAAAATTGGTTTTTTCGCACAAGCTGCATCACCTAGGCCCTGTTTCTTGTTAGACCTGTTTTCAGCCTAGAACTAGGCAGGGTCAACAAGAAAGTAATAAACAAGCTGCATCAGCTAGACCCTGTTTTTTGTTAGACCTGTTTTCAGTCTAGAACTATATCACCATTGGTAGGTGGAGCTAATGTCGACAAGAAAGTACTAAACCAAATCAATCTTGCCAAAATGTAAGTGCATTAACTATATTCAAAGGATTGGTGCAAACATATAGGGATACCCCTTGGACAGGTCTCCTTCCCCTCCAAAATTAGCACTTCTCAGTGGGTTGTATGTGGCCACTCTCAATGCTTGCTCTCTTTAACAGCTCCATGCACACAAGGCTTCACAATAGTCTAGATGGCACTAGCGAAAATGGAGAATGTGTGAACACAGCAGTCAATGCAAGTTGGCAGCAACGAATTCCCATTGACATATGAATATTCTTTGTCAATCGATGCAGTGCTTCTATAACTCCTTGGAGTTCAATGTAGAACTACCAAACAAACACAAGCAGTTGCAATACAAGTAATTCAGAAATTGATTTTCGTTTTTGAAGTCTGCCTCAGCCTTCAAGAGTACACGTCATTGAACTTGTACAGAAAATGAAACATGAGACGGTCCCAACTCCACACTTCAATGCCCTTGACCCATCTATGCAACTCACAGCAAATTGAAACACAATGATAACCTAGCACTCTCGTACCTTTAAAGTACATGTGCCACAATATTAACTACAAATCCGAGTAAATGATTTGTTTTACAATACCCTTCAGTCCTTACAAGATTAAGCACGCGCATTCAGTTTTGCTTGCCATTTGTCAGCACAAGTGATGGCATGAGTGCGCATCTTCGGAGAAAGCTGCTGGAGAAGTGCATCCCTCAAATGGGTAGCAGCCGTTTCACCTGCTCGTGTGGCTAATTCAAGGAATACCAGAGCAAGACCTCCTTCACTTTCCTGCAAGTAAAACATCAATGAGAAGATGTTAAGCATTTCAAATGAATTTCTCCAAGCTAAAGCAAGGATGCAATAGAAAATGAAGTACCAAACATGACGCAAAGGGCTACTACTTGAATCATGTAACTGCCCATAAAAAATCATGGTTATTGTTCATAAAAGTTAGTAGTCCACAGACAGCACATTTTGGAACACAGATGTATGAACAGCCCATATGGCTGCTGTCTGACTGCGTCAGATCCAATTGACAACAGGAGCCGAAAAACCAACTTCTAAATGAACCCTACTATAAGATCCTCCTAGGTACTCACCTAAATCGCAGACTAAACACAAGGTTAGTACAAACCAAATAGAAATGGTGCAGGCAAGAAACCTCCCACGAGCTAGGGGCTAAAGCCCACTCCCACAAAACCATGCCAAATCTGCCCTAACGTCCCATACCACCAAAACCTGCCCGTACAGGCCCTTGGCAAGACTATCTGAGATCCCCATGTCCACGGGAGATTTATAACCACTCTTGGTCCAAGCACAGACCTAACAGTTAGTAATAATGATAATGACCCACTCCTCACTTATATGGTGATTACTACTGCTATAAATAACCATCCAGTCATAAATAGCCAGTATTCATGGATTGATTAATTATGAGCCTTAGCCACATGTATCTGCTTTCTCTGATCTCATGGTCACCCTAATCCTGCCGGATTAGGCCACTAATCCCAAGGATTAGCGTCAGGTAACCTAGCACCAACTCCATCCACAGCTTTCACACTCTCAGCTCTTCCACACCTCTTTACCCTCAGCTCAAGGTGAATGGATTCTAACACATTTATAAATATAAATGTGAAATCCTAACAGGTTTATTTAATCTTTCAGGATAATGTAAGATGAGATTTATAATTATTACATACCTGCTTACACCATCTCCAGCAGAATTTTCAGGTTATAAAGCCATGGGCAGGACCAAATTTGGCGACCAAGAGAACAAGTGAGTGTGAAAAGGGGTAAGAGTAAATAAGAAAAATAGAAGCCCTAATCACGAAAACTACTAATCACTAATCACTTTCTTGCTCAAGCAAGCTTCCATGGTGACGACCTCCCTCATGAGATGGTGCATGTGTGCAACCCTTCTTCTTGCACGAGGGTTTGGATTTTACTTCAAAGGATCCTCTCTGCAATTTTGGGCCCTACTTTGGGGACAACTTGAGGCCTATATAAGTGACCTTTGGAGTTAGTTTGAGAGAGAGCTCCTCAAACCTCAATTCAAGGCCCATGAGACTACTACGTACTTACACCGAAGGAGTGTGTCCTCATGGTAGGGGACAACGGGGCTTCACACGTAAAGTCGTATCTCTCATGTTTCTAACCTCCAAGCTCAGGGGTGAACCTGATTGGCTCTATAGTTGCGTGGTGCGCTAGATACCATTGCCTTTATGTTTCCTCTGATTTGCTTAACTACATGTGTCTGCAAGACAAGGGTCTTACATTGGTACCAAAGCCAGACGGCTAGTACGAAGCATGAGGAACTCTAAAGGAGGAGAGGAGAAGATTCATCACCAAGATCGTCTGGGATCATGCCAAGAGGCCCACTTTCTAGCCTTCCGATGTCTAAGGTGGTATGGGACAATGAGGAGGGAGGACTAGAAGGAACCTAGCATAGAAGGAGATGATGGCATGGTTGGGTGTGCATGGAGCAGTGTTTATTTTTTCCCAAGAAAAGATCCTTCCATTAGTTACCAAAAATACAACCAATACAGCTAAGTACATGACCCAATCTCGATTAAGAAAGACAAGAAGAACATTTGGGAACATAGAGGGGGCTCTTCCTGGTGGCTAGCTAGCCGCGCAGAGGAAGGCTATCTCATACAATTGTTTTTTTTTTTTTTTTTGGGGGGGGGGGGGGGGGGGTGGGGGTGGGTAGCGCAGCCAAACAAGTGGCTTATAATGCGTAGTAACCTCGTTGTCTCTGACCCCAATGAAAGGACCGCTACTTCGAATCCACAAAAAAGCCTTTCAACGCCTCTGCATACCCTCAAAGCCACTTCACAGCTTCGCCCATTGGCCATAGAGGGTGTGTAATATGTCCATACATATGCTCAAGATGGACTCGACGGGTGGCATGGTCATCATAGTCACACGAAATGGCCGTTTCAATCCCTAGAAACACTTTTCTCTGTTTCACGACCCCATCTGTTTCCATGGCCGTTTCTTGTTTCTCAAGTGATATTGTCACGGGAAACAACCGTTTCCACCGCCTGAAAACTCGTTTTCCCCATTACCATTCCTCGAACGTTTCCATTCCCGTTTCTCGTTTCTAGTGAGACTGGTGTTTGTGCCCTCTATGGCCACGCTGCAACGAGAACGCCAAATGTGCCATGCTGCTATACTACTGATGATCTCCCACCTCTAACAGGGGCCGGTGGTCCTCCTCCCTACTAGGGCCGTTGATAGTGAGGTTTTCACAATACTATGGTGAGAGAGGAGAAAGCCAAGGTCATGTCCCATCTCCTCATATGCTAGGGCCGATGCTGACTCAAAAACCTAGGCTACAACCCCCCAAGTGATGCCTAGTCCACAGTGAAGATATGGAGGATCTACAACCAAATCTACTACGTTTTGGAACAATCCCAAAAGGCAATGCCGATGTGACTCATGGGGGTGTCCACACCTAGAACAGAGGTCTAGCCGACTTCCAACTGCTAGTTAGGTGCCCCACTGCCAAGCTCGTGTGAGCTAACAGCCAAAGGCAAAGAGTAACTTTCGTGGCCAGAAGCTATCCCCTGGCCGTTACCTTCACTTAGGAGCAATTGTAGGAGCCCTGGATGCAGGCCTTGGTGAGATTAGCAATCTTTTACAAGAGGCAATGCAGCGTAGATTGGTTGGCTTCTAAGAGCAGGAGAGGAGTATTCGCAAGGGTCTTTCATCTCTACAACAGCTTCAAGAGAGGGCATCAGATAGCCCACGGATTGAGAGTCAACTGGATGCCACCCGTACGACGCTCAGATCTATTGGCCGAGGGTGGAGAACAGATACCACGTGAGAGCCTCTTTTTGGCCGCAGGCAAGAGATAGGGTCACTAGAGATTTCTTCGAGATTGCAGGCCCACATATACAGAGAAAGGGTATCCGCAAGTTGTGAGGCCCATATGGATCCATTGTTACAAATTCCCCGCATGTGAGAGCCATCGCCATAGATTTCTTCAGCACTCTTCTCACCGGTGCCCCTGATGGATGCACAGAAGCATGTGTGGCGACACACGAGAAAGGTGGTCTACGACTTTCCTCTTGACCCCCTTCACAACTGAGGACTTGGCAAAGGCTATGACAGCACTACCGAGGGGAAAATGCTTGGGAGAGAATGGTCTTCCAGCCTCTTTATTTCTACGACATAGGGATCTCATGGAAGGTGGCTCAACGCTGCCTTTAATGAGAAATTTGTTACAGGATCCATGGAGGGTTTGATTCATTTGATTCCCAACGTGGGTGGTGACAAATTGGAGATCCAGCAATGGAGACCCATTACCCTCCTAGGGACTGCCTACAAAATTCTGGCCAAGCCCATTAGCCAAAGATTGCACCCCTTTCTCCCCGACTTTGATTCATGGAACAAAGACAAGTTTCATTTGAGGATCGGAGTATTCTGGACAACATCTTCACCTTCTAGGAGGCGAACACGTCGACTACGAGGCGACAGCAAGACTTCATCGTGCTCCTCAATTTCGAGAAAACCTATGATAAAGTACATTGGGGCTATCATTAATGGGATACTCATAGAGAGCTCGCTGAAGCTACGCTCCCCCCCCTGCTCGCACTGACTGCTCGCCTTCCCCCCTCTCCCGCCATCGCGTCTGCTCACCCCCCCCCTCCCCCCCGCCTGCACTCGCGTCTGCCCCCCCCTCCCCCGCCTGGCTGTCCTGCGCGCCCCAGTGCTGCAGCGCCGGCCGCCCCCTGCTCTTTCTCCTCTCCTTCGCGCCCTCCCTTCTTTCTTCAGCGCCCCGCCCCCCCCCCCTTTCGCCGCCGTCGCCTTACCTTCCCCCCCCCCGCCCCCTGCTGCGCGCTGTTTCTGCCTCACCCCTAGGGGTTTTTTTGTCTTCGCCGCCTTACCTCCCCCCCCCTTTTTTTTTCTGATTTTTCTGTCCCCTGGGGTCTTCCCTTTTTTCTTTGTGCCTTCCGCCTTCCCCCTCCGTCCTTTGTGTGCAGCTCGGCTCTTGCAGGCATAGTTTCCAGAAACGCCGTTTCTGGCCCACCGAAACGTTTTCGAAACGTGGAAACGTTGCCGTTTCCAGAAACGGCGTTTCCAAGGCGTTATTTTTCCAGGGTTTAGAAACCCGCGTGCTGTTTTTTGCCGGCATTTTGCGCGCTTGTTTCCGCCGCCTGTTTGGAGCTGCTCTACCCATCTACCTTGCCCTCTACCCCTCTACCTCCACATCAGCCCTCTACCAGGCCCTCTTCCTCTACTTGGGGCCTCCACCTTTGCCATCTAAGCTCTACCAAGCAAGAAGGAGTCGCACCTTGCTCGTAGCCTGCAGGACCAGAAAAACAGCCTCCACTTCTCGAATCTCTCCGAGTCTCCCGACCTCCAACCGCACAAGTAAGTTAAGTAACATGGCTCGGACTGACAGTGCCGAGCCACAACACCCGCTGCACCACCCATTCTCAAAGCAGAGGGGGGGATCCATCGCTTCCACTTCAGCAGAGGCAGAGGACCACGATCCTACCATTTCTTCATCTGAGCCTGACTCTCATGAGTCGGAGGATGACTCCTCCATGGATGATCTTGATGAGTGATTTTTGGAGCACTTAGCTCTAGGATTTTGTCATGCCAACAGCTGCTGCCAGCCACATGGATATTTTTTGATCATGTTTTGTATTTACTATAGTCTATACATATGGATTATGGATGATGGATGATGGATGATGGATCTTGTTTTGTATTGACTCTTTTGAGGCTTGAGCCTTGAGCCTACAGTTGTCATTTCTGAATTTTGATCTATCATTTGAGTCTTTGACATTGAACTTGAGCAAAGATGTATTTTTCAAGCTTTTGTAATGTTTTTATTAATTATATATGTATGTATTAAACCCTAAAACCAAAACTCCGTTTCCCCGTTTCTTCCCGAAGGCCGAAACTCCGAAACTCCGTTTCCCGCCGTGCTCCGCACCCCCGTTTCCGAAACTCGTGGAAACTATGCTTGCAGGACTTTCCGCCTTCGCTCCGCCTTCGACTTAGCTTCAGACACTGATGGAGGCTCCTCCCGACCCACCTCAGAGGGACTCTCCCGCAGCCCCCTCGCCCGCCCCTGAGGATACCCCCATCAGGCTTTCTCTTTCGCCAGAAGAGGAAGCGAGCCTCACCGCAGAGGTGGAACGCCTCCAGGCACACTCCACCATTTGCCGTATAGTCGGCACTCGCCCCAGCAGAGGGGAGATCCGGGATCTTCTCCAGGCCCGCCTTCTTGCAGATGTGGGCAAGATCCTCGACGTTCAGCTACTGGGCCGTGGTCACTACCAGATCGAGTTCGAGACTGCCCAGAGCGTGGCCAATGTCCTAGCCATGAGTCCCCTAGACATCAGGGGTGCTCGGGCATTCTTCAGACCTTGGGAGCATGGCTTTGACCCAACAGCGGCCGGGCAGGGAGAGCGCCTTTTCCATGTTACAGTTTTGCTTCCTTGGACTCCGCCGTGAGTACCCGCCGCTCCTTTCTAGGCTAGGAGCTTTGGTGGGTTCGATGCTAGAGACTGGCCCCACAGCAGCTTCAGTGGTGGCTAGAGCAGCTAGGCTACCTTCAGTGAGAGTTTTGGTTCCTGACATCTCTTCCCTTCCGAAGGTCATTCAGCTACCTAGGATAGGGGGGGGGTGGATTGATCAGAGAGTGGAGTTTTCGGGGCTCCCGAACCAGTGCTTTATTTGCAGGCAGGTCGGCCATCTGGCCAAGGCCTGTCCTCGCAGGAGACCCCGACCCTCACCGTAGCAGGCCCCTGATGGCCCACCCACGGATGCGGCTCCACAGGCAGCCTACGAGACACCTGCTCAGGCCACAAAGACCTCAGAGTGGCAGCCTGGACAGGGGCGCCGTCGAGGGAGACAGCCACAGCAGCACGCCCTGAGACCAATGCAGCAGCAGCCACAGTCTCAGCATCACTGGGTTCCCGTGAGGAACAGCTTTGCTCCCCTACCGGAGGAGACTCCTACGACGACTGAGGACCAGGAGATGCCAGCACCCCCTCCTTCACCCCCCCCCATCCCCCCCTACCACCTCGCTTCCACCTTCGCCGCCTCCCGTCCCCGCTCCGGTTTCGGCAGCGGCTCCTTCTCCACCCCCCTCGCCTCCCCCCTCCTCCCCCCCCCGCCCACCTCAGCTCCCCGGGAGGCCCTGGCAGTCCCCTGGCGTTCACCTGCAGTCCGGAGGGCTCTGAGCACCGATCTTGATCAAGCACCGCAGAGGAGACTTACCATGCCATTTCGGGCTTCACGGATATCATCTATCCGCAGTCGGCTGAGTCGCCTCGGCACTAGACAGCGCTCTGAGGCTTTTGATTACTCCTTCACACGGCTTTTTGGAGCATAGGGTCCCCATGAGCCAGCACCCATCCAAGTTCATGTAGTGATACCTCCGGCCTGCGGGGAGGAGGCACTTGATTCAGCGATGGCCTTCTCGTTGCCTCTCTGTGGCCCATGCGACCGGGAGTGGACTCTGGAGCTCGCTCTTAGCACTTTGAAGACTCAGGTAGTTGATTTTTCCCACCATGTGAGCCATCTGGAGGTGACAAATGTGATGGGCCGACTATGGGAGTTGGCTCATTTTTTCTTGGATCCCAGGAGTGTGGATGCCTCAGGGATTCGTCATTTGGTCGTTTGCATAGTGGCAGACTTAGCACGCGACCCCGGATATGTATGCATACACGAGGTTGCTCTGTCTGAGCGGGAGGCAGTCGCCATGGGACACAACCACTGGCGTCTGATCCGTAATTCTTGCAGCACACCGGGTGGGCAGATTCGTAGCCGCTCAGATGGGGACTATTCTCCATCCAAGCCGCTTGCGAAGGCCCGCCGTACGGCTGAGACAACATCCACCTCAGCAGGTCATCCATGAGGATCATCTCATGGAATGTACAGGGCCTTGGCGGAGCACATTATATACGCTATCCTGGTTGCTTGATGTGAGGGAGAATTAGGGTTAGGTCATGTGAGAGACATACACAGAGAAGAACAAGGGAGAGAGAGAGATGTGGGGATAAGTCAACTCATAATGATATGAGTGTGTGACTCCCCTATCACACATGTATATTGCACTAGTACACATAGTGCACTTAGTACATTAAAAGTACTAAGTGTACTATGTACTATAACTTATGGGCTTGTACACACTATAAGGGTGGGCATAACGCCTTTACCCCAACAACCTCCCACTTAAAGGCAAAGTGCCCTTAAGTAAAGGAAAAGAAAAAATCAGCATGTACATGATAATATACAAGGCCATATCAAGGCTGAAACTGGCCTCATCCAATGCCCATCAAGTGTCTGCAATGAGCAAACCGCTCCGGAGGCAAACTCTTTGTCAACAGATCAGCCGGGTTGTCATCCGTATGAATCTTAACAAGCTGAATTTGCTTGTTCTCTATCACCTCTCTGATGAAGTGATACTTCACATCCACATGCTTCGTCTTTGCATGAAAGACAAGGTTCTTTGCCAACTGGATGGCACTCTGACTGTCACAATGCAACAATGGAATATCCCCTGTATAGCCCAAATCAACCACTAACCGAGATAGCCATAATGCCTCCTTGCAAGCCTCTGTGGCTGCAATATACTCGGCCTCTGTAGTAGATAAGGCAGTGCACTTCTGCATCCTGGATATCCATGACACAGCACCTCCTGTGAATGTAAATACATAACCGGTAGTAGACTTCCGGTTATCTGGATGACCGGCATAATCCGAATCCGTGTAACCATGCACTAATGCATCCTGTTTGCCAAAGCAAATGCACATATCCTGTGTGCCCTTCAGGTATCTCATGACACCTTTCACTGCTTCCCAATGCTTCTTGCCAGGGTTGGCCATGTATCTAGAAACCACTCCCACTGCAAATGCAATGTCCGGCCTAGTAGCAACCATGGCATACATGAGACTGCCACAAGCTGAAGCATACGGAATCTTGGCCATATCAGCCCTGTCTCTATCTGACTGTGGGCTGTCCATAGCACTGAGTTTCACATATGGAGGCAAAGGAGTACTAGTCTTCTTCCCCCCATCCATATTGAACCTCTGCAAGACTTTGCCAATGTATTCCTTCTGAGACAAATACAACACATGCTGATTTCTGTCCCGAAGTATCCGCATACCCAAAATGTGATTTGCATCACCCAAATCCTTCATATCAAAGGTTTCATGCAGCCTCTTCTTCAATGCATCCATCTCTTTACGAGATTTCCCGGCAATCAACATATCATCAACATACAAGATGAGGATCAATAGACTGCCATCCAAAGCTTTCTTGGTGTACAAGCAGTGATCTATGTCACTTCTCCTGAATTTCTGAGATTTCATGAATGTATCAAATTTATGATACCATTCTCTTGGTGCCTGTTTGAGCCCATAAAGACTCTTTTTCAGCTTGCATACAAGCTTCTCCTTTCCACTCACTGCATAACCCTCTGGCTGCTGCATATATATCTCCTCATGGAGATCACCGTGAAGAAAAGCAGTCTTCACATCCATCTGAATCAAGTCCAGATCATCATGCGCAACCAAAGCCAACACAGCTCTAAGTGTGGTCATTTTGACCACTGGAGAGAAGATCTCATCAAAGTCCACACCATATTCTTGCTTGAAGCCCTTAGCCACTAACCTGGCTTTGTATCTGGTGCAACTTTGAGCCTGTATACCCATTTGCATGGCAAAACCTTCTTGCCTGCAGGCAAAGGCACTAACTTCCAAGTTCCATTTTTATGCAGAGAATCCATCTCTGACTTCATGGCACGCTCCCATAGAGCTTTGTCTGCCCTCTGTAAAGCCTCCTTATAACATGAGGGCTCCCCACAGTCAGTAAGCATCAAATAGTCAACCCCTGGAACAAACCTGTCAGGGGCTCTGGAGGGTCTTGTGGACCTCCGTACCCAATGACCATCATTTGCAGGTTGCTGTCCAGCCTGCATATCACCCATTGGTGGCTCCTGTTCCATGCCATAAGGCTGAAATATCATGCCCGGTATCTCCTCCAACTGTGGTATATCCATAGGGATATCTTCTGCCATCTCTGGCTGTCCATTTGGACCATTTTCAGCACCATTTAAGGGCTGGTTTTCCTGCTGTAATGGCTGATTTACAGCCCTTTGTTGTTGTCCATGATGTTCATCATCATCAAAGATGACTCTGCCAGGCTCCTGTTGCCTTGCAGGCTCCTTATACATGCATGTTTCATCAAAAATGACATCATTGCTGCGTATGATCTTTCTATTCATGGGATCCCAAAGTCTATACCCCATTTCACCTCTGTCACCATATCCTAGGAATATGCATTTGTGAGACTTAGGATCAAGTTTGGTGCGCATTTCCCTGCGTATGTGCACGTACGCAACGCAACCAAACACTCTCAAGTGCTTGTATGACGGAGGCTTCCCTGTCCATACTTCTTCTGGCACTTTCCCACCAAGCCTCGTGTTAGGTGACCTGTTTATAAGGTGAACGGCTGTCATAACAGCTTCAGCCCAAAAACCATGAGGTAATGTAGCATGTGACAACATAGAACGGACCTTCTCCTGTATGGTCCTGTTCATCCTCTCTGTTGTCCCGTTTTGTGGAGGATCATAAGGAGTAGAGAGCTCCCTCTTGATGCCTTTAGCATCACAAAAGTCCTGAAACTGTTTGGACATATATTCTCCACCATTGTCGGAACGCAAAGCCTTCAGTGTTTTGCCAGTTTGATTCTCAACAAGAGCAACAAACTTCTCAAACACTGAGAATGTATCACTCTTCAAACGAAGAGGATAAACCCACACCTTGCGTGTGGCATCATCAATAAAAGACACAAAATATTTTGCCCCTCCCAAAGAAAGCTGAGGCATCTCACATACATCTGTATGCACAAGCTCTAACTGAGCATCTTTCTGTCCAAGAGCTTTCTTGTGGGGGCACTGTAGTTGCCTACCATATATACAATGCTCACAAAATTGAAAACTTGAAAACTTTAGAGAAGGCAAGTAACCCAAACGAGACAATTGCTCCATTCCTTTGACACTCATGTGTCCCAACCGGCTATGCCACATAGAGATTTCCGGCAGCTCGGTTGCATTTACATTAGCATGGTGACAAACACCTGCATGCATGAAATAAAGAGTGTCCACCTTAGAGCCTCTGGCAACAACCAGTGAGCCCTTACTAATCTTCCACTTTCCACTACCAAATGTGGTAACATAATCAGCATCATCAAGCTGTCCAGTAGAAAGCAGATTCTTCTTGATCTCAGGCACATGCCTGACATCATGGAGCATAAGCTGTGAGCCATCTGAAAACACAAGCCTCACATCACCTCTGCCAAGTATCTTGCATGCATGGTTATCACCCAAATAAACCACTCCTTCATTGCCAGCAGTATACCTGACAAACAAGTCTCTGCAACCTGTGACATGAAAGGAGGCACCTGAATCAATGATCCATGAGTGCATACCATGACCACCTGTAAGAAGTGAATGGGCATCAAGTGAAGAAGTAAATAGGACCTCATCCTCACTGCCACCTGCATGTGACACATTGATTTCTTCAATCTTGACTTTACTTTTGCCCTTTGGCTTTACATCTTTGGCTTCATCCTTCTCTTTGTCTTTGCCTTTTCCCTTTTCTTTTTGATCATTTTTCCATTTGTAGCATTGCTTTTTAATGTGTCCCTTTTTGCCACAATAATGGCATTCCAAATCCTTTTTGGAGCGAGACTTGCTCCTTCCCCTTTCTTGGCTTTTCCCCCTTTGCTGGGATCTCCCACGTGCATTCATTGCATTGGACTTTCCAACAGAGTTGTTTTTCCTGTTCATCTCTTCTTGAAGAAGAGCACCCTCAACATCTGCATATGACAGCATAGCATGCGAATTGCTAGTGGCTGTCCTGAATGTGTCCCAACTCTCTGGCAAAGTGCATAACAGAAAGGTGGCTTTGAACTCATCGTCCATTGCCAACTTTTGATTAATGACCTGGCTGACAATACCATTAAACTCATTTAGATGGGCTGTCATAGAAGCCCCTTCCTTCATCTGAAGGCCTATGAGTTTCTTCAACCAATACACTTTGCTTGAGGCACTTTGTTGGGCATACAAGTCCTGCAATCTCTGCCACATTCCCCAAGCTGTCTTCTCTTCACGAATGCTGAAAAGTAATGAGTCTGACACAGACAACATGATAGTAGATCTTGCCAGCTCATCCATATCTTCCCACTCTTCAGCAGTAAGAGAAGCGGGCATCACACCCCTTTCTTTGATAGGCTTGTGCTGCTTTTTCTGGAGCAACACATTGTAGCACTGGGTTTGCCAAATATCATAATTATGCGAGCCTTCAAGCTTCTTGATGTGAAGCAATGAAGAGCTCTCACCTGTGGTTGCCATAGCAAAATGCAACCTGTCAATGCCTGACTCCTTGCAAAATGTGCAAACACTGCACCAAAAGCACACAAAGTGCTCACAGTTTTTCTCCCAAGCTTTATCTCCCACTGCGGAAGCAAGAATGCAACTTTTCTCCCACTTTATGTGATGAAAACACCAAAATCTGGTTGCTGCAGATTTTGGACAGCACCTTAAATGTGCTCTTTTGCCCTTCCAAAGTACTGTACAGCAGTACTAAGTGCTCACCTGTAATGTACCAAACCTGTCCCAGCAAGTTCAGCAGCTGAAATTGAACCTTTTGGTCACTCAAAACAGTGTACAGCCATGCCAAAACATGCACAAAGCTGTGCCAAATCTGTACCAGCAGGTACAATAGCAATAAATGCTCTCCTGGCTGTCCAAATGAGTGAAAATCAGACTTTTACAGTCCCGAACACTGCATACAACAGTCCCGAACAGAAATTGGGCAAAAGCCCCTTGACTGCAAGCTGATTTTTGAGGATTCAAGGCATAAATGTCTTGCCTGCTGCTTTGCCAAGCTCAACAAGCATACAAACTTGAAAAGCCCCTTGATTTAAGATCAATTTCTGATCATACATGGTACATTGGCGCACATGAAGGCATCCAGAGTGTTCACGATGCTTCCCGCTGGCCACATATACATCCAAATAATGAAAGCCCCTTGATTTACAGGCACATTGAGTGCTTGTAAGGCATCAACACATTATCCACAGCATTAACTGCGATTGCCTGCATGCAAATCAACTCAATCGGCACAAAAGCCCCTTGATTTGCACTGCGATTTGCTGCAATTTGCTGCAATTTTGCCCAAATGTGCGATTTCTCACATCATACAGCATGTATGAGTGCTTAATTGCACAATTACATCAAAAGCCCCAAATTTCGACATCCAATTTCCTGCAAATTGATCCTGATTGTGACCAATGTCCTGCAAATTGATCCTGATTGTGACCAATGTCACCCAATTTTGCCAATTTTGCTCAAAATTGAGCAATTTGACACCTGTATCTGCTCAATTGTTGATTGTACTTGCTCAATTGCAAATCCCAAAAAAAAATTTGAGGAAAATACCTTGTAATTTCTGATTTTTCTTCAATTTGCAGGCTGTTGCAGGAAAAGAGGGGTTGATGATTGCTGCTTCTGTTCAGTAGGTTCCAACAAGAGGGGTAAGCAGGAATATCGCATTGAGCCAACTGCTGGATATCTTCTCGTTGACCTTGTGCGGAATATCCTTCCACAGGCCCCTCATCACGTGCACCTGGTTCGGGGAGAGCGTGTAGACCACCTCCTTCAGACGCACGGGTACCTTCCCCATCGCCCGACAAACTGCCTTGCCTCGATCCGACCCTGGCTCTGCTTTCGATTCAGGCCCAGCAGTCAGCTCGCCTGCCTTCGCCTAGCTGCCTTCGCTGTGCTGGCGCCTTCGCTCGCCTCCTCGCTAGCGCACGTGACGACGTCACAGCCTTGTGGACTTCGTTCGCCTAGCGTTTGTTCGCCAACGCTCAGCGCCACGTTTGCACGGTTGACGCCCGACTTGTGGACTTCGTTCGCCTACGAGCTGCTGCCTTCGCCACTCGCCTGGTTAATAACGTGGTCAGTTGAGGGCGCCGCTGCTGTTTTCGCCTAGCGTATGTACGCCCAGCGCTACACTACAGGGCCCTCGCTTGGCTGATGGGCAGCTGGGGCAGTCCACGCTGCTGGCTGGGCAGCAGCTGGTTGGCCAGCTCCTTTTGTGCTGCAAGGAGCAGGGCGACCAGGAATCAGCAAGGCCCAAGAGCAGGCGACCAGCACAAAGGGGGGGGCGGCCAGCAAAGCAGAAGAGGGAGGAGAACCTGGTGACCAAAGCTCTGATACCAGTTGAGAGGGAGAATTAGGGTTAGGTCATGTGAGAGACATACACAGAGAAGAACAAGGGAGAGAGAGAGATGTGGGGATAAGTCAACTCATAATGATATGAGTGTGTGACTCCCCTATCACACATGTATATTGCACTAGTACACATAGTGCACTTAGTACATTAAAAGTACTAAGTGTACTATGTACTATAACTTATGGGCTTGTACACACTATAAGGGTGGGCATAACGCCTTTACCCCAACACTTGAGGCAGGAGCTGCAGAGATGCCTGGTTGGTGGCAGTATTGATATTTTGATGATGCAGGAGCACCACTTGGGTGAGAGCACGATCCGGAGATATGGTTCGCTGATGCCTGGTAGATGGGACACCTTTTGGTCTGCAGGGTTTGGCCCTTTGGGTGGACAGGGAGGAGTATGCATGGTCATTGCAGATGTATGGCGGCAGGCCATTGTGGATCGAGGGATCATTCTGCCTGGTAGAGCACAGTATGTCATTCTGAGGATGCATGATGAGCTCTTGGGCGTGCTCGACGTCTATGCGCCCAACCATGCTAGTGCCAGAGCAGAGTTCTGGACCCAGGTTACGGATGCATTGCGAGAGGCCGCACATTGGTGTGTCGGGGGAGACTTCAACATGCTTGAGGGCCCGGCCAATAGGGTGGGGGGCAGTCATGTTACAGTGCACGGCACGGAGCTTGCAGCTTGGGAGCGATTTTGCATGTCACTGAGGATCACTGATGCATGGCAGCATGGGGCCTTCTCCCGCTCTCAGGACAGTCTTAGTTTCTCTCGGTCGGATCGCCGGCAGGGAGGGACTAATCTATCACGGATTGATCGCTTTTATGTGGGCGACTGGTTAGTGGAGCGAGGGGGCTCCGTTGGCATCCTCGCTGGCACCTCATTTTCAGACCATGCGCCAGTTATTTTGACACTTGAGGAGAGGACACGGGAGCCCAGCCTGCAATTGAGGATCCCAGAGAGGGTACTTACAGATCCTAGTCTCGCTGAGGACATTGAGAGGATCTGGCATGATAGTCAGTGCTCTGACCAGGATGCAGCATGCGAGTGTGCCCAGGGACTCATCGAGCTGAGCTCTTTTCTGCACGCTGCAACTTTGACACGGCTGAGAGAGACTCGCGAGCGGGAGCATCGACTGAGACGCAACCTTGCTTCACTTCAGCGCCTTCAGGAGCAGCAGCATGCATGTGAGTGGGTGGCGTCCTAGCTGAGCCAGGCACGTCAAGAGGTTAGAGAGGCAGAGGAGCAGAGACATGAGTTTTACTATCGTCGCCAGGCCTCTCAGTGGACGCAGCTTGGTGATAGAGTGACTGGGGAGTTTTTTGAGATCACTGGACCCCGCCATGCTCGAGCAGGAGTCCGCCAGCTTGGGAGGCCGGACGGATCGGTAGCTATACTGAGCCCGGGGAGATCAGAGCCATTGCCACTGGGTTCTATAGAGACCTGCTTTCAGCGGAGCCAGCCACTGAGGCTCGGGATGCTTGCAGACAGACTGTGCGGGCCCATGTGCAGAGGAGGGTCACAGATCATATGCGTACAGTTCTAGGTGAGCCTCTTTCAGAGGTTGAGCTTGCTGAGGCCTTGAGGGTCCTGCCGCGCCATAGTTGCCCAGGGGAGGACGGATTGACACCTGCCTTTTTTATGCGCTATTGGGACCTTTTGGGGCCAGGCCTCCACAGGGGCTTTCAGTATGTTTTGGACACTGGGGTGATGCCACAGAGCTTTTCAGAGGGCTTGATCTTTCTTATCCCCAAGGGGGAGGGAGTATCAGATGATATTCGGCATTGGAGACCTATTACGATCCTCAATACTGTCTACAAGGTCTTAGCAAAGGCCTTGAGTTTGAGGATCCAGCCCTTCCTGGGGGAGTTGATTCATGCTACCCAGACAGGATTCGTCAAGGAGCGTAGTATCCTTGACAACATTTTCACCTTCAAGGAGGCGACAGCCCCAGCTAGATTTCTTGGTGAGGACTTGGTCGTGATGCTTCTCGATTTTGAGAAGGCATATGATAGAGTCGATTGGGGTTTCTTAGAGAGCACTATGCTTCGCCTGGGCTTTGAGCCAGGTTGGATTCGAGGGGTGGCGGCTCTATATTCCACAGCTCGTAGCCAGGTGTTGATTGCAGGAGGCCGGGAACCGAGTTTTGAGCTGACCAGATCAATCCGACGGGGGTGTCCTCTCGCCCCGTTTCTATTTCTCTTCTTTGCTGAGACTATGAGCATGTATCTGACGGCAGAGGAGGTTGGTTTGAGAGGACTCCAGCTCCCAGTCCGGGGGGAGGACCTGCTCGATGCTGAGTTTGCTGACGACACGGGGTTATTTTTGCATGGCCAAGAGGCCAATCTTCTTCGGGCAGAGCAGTCACTCTAGGTTTTTAGTGCAGCTTCGGGAGCACTGATCAATTGGCGCAAGACAGTGGCCTTTTGGATCAGTAGCACTCCCACTCCGGCATGGAGCCCAGACCCCGATTTTAGATGGATTCCTCCTGGCACAGCAGTGCGATATTTGGGATGCCAGATTAGACTAGATTTGTCACCTGAGCAGTAGATTGCCTCGCTTCTTCTGAGCATTCGGAAGAAGCTTTTGTATTGGAGTACAGCTCGGCTATCCTTGGCTGGGAGGGTGGTGGTGGCAAATCAGGTGCTTTTAGCGACCATGTGGTACATTACGTCTTGCTGGATCTTCTCGAGCTCTTGCATCAGTTAGGTACAGAGGCTGATCAGGCAGTAAGCCAGCTCGAGCAAAGGTTGCTTGGGCAGTTATTACACTTCCGCTGGCCCAAGGAGGCTTGGGCATTATAGATCCAGTCGATCAGAGTAGAGCCTTATTGGGGAAGCTTATTGTTCGGGGGCTGCTTCCAGGCGCTGAGCCTTGGAAAGAGCTCCTTTTGCAACGGCTGCAGGCTCGGGCTCCCCCAGTAGGGGGCACTTGGGCACCAGAGATTCGATGGATCTTCATAGAGATAGAGGAGGACAGGCCACAGTAGAGGATGGGAGGACCGATTTGCTTTGAGCATCCTAAGAGCTTGGGAGCTGTTGAGACCGGGGCTCTCTCAGAGACCTCCTTCTTGTGTTGAGGAGCGGGCCAGACAGCCGCTCATCTGGAGCCCAGCGGTTCGCACAGAGCAGGGTCATATGCTGGGTTCTCGGCCTCGTCTAGCCTGAGGACCTTTGGCGGCAAGCCCAGCACGTAGCTTTGGAGACTGGCATGCCTTTTGCAGTCTCCCAGAGGAGATCCAGGTGGAGAGGCTGAGTCACTTCAGAGGGGGGTTGATTATGAGGGATGACATTCAGGAGGCACTCACAGAGGAGTGGTTCACGCCTCTCGAGCTAGTGGCCCCACGGTGGATGGGAGCCTTTACACAGTTGGAGATCCTGATTGCTGTCAGAGCTTGCACTGAGTTTGGCAGATTCCTCTACTACGAGATTCAGGATGAGGACAGACTTCAGAGAGTGGAGGTGGAGTCGCCTTTGGTTGCAGAGTGCACCTTTCAGTGGATACGGGTAGTGGCCGCCGCTTCTCGGAAGTGGCATATTGACCCAGACCCTGCAGATGTGCTCCCGGATTGGCGCATATGGGCATATGCAGCGTGCCCCTTGGCCCGGCTCGGGGGAGTACGAGTGGCATGATCCTTATGCATCCCATGAGGCCACAGAGATCACCTTTTTCTAGTATACTGTTCCGCTGGGGCGGCATATTTTGACGGCGAGGAGGATGGTCTCTCTAGCTGCAGCGGGGCACTAGCGGCTACAGGGACTCTCACAGGAGTTCTTGGAGGATTTTTGGGCCCGGCTCTGGGCTAGTCGACAGGCTCGCAGGATCTCGACTTTCCAGTGGCTAGTCGCCCACAGGGGCTCACCAGTTGGCACCTGGCTTGTCTACAGCGGTCTTCCGACGGCCTACGTCCGATGCGGCCACCCTATGGAGACACAGAGACATTGCCTATGGGATTGCCCTCAGGCGCAGCGGATTTGGCTACGGATGCTGCGTATTCTGGCCCCCCTCTCTCCAGAGGGTTTGTATACGTGGGGTGCCGCTGCTTGGTCGACTACGTCAAGGCCTGCTATGGGCTATGAGACGGAGCAGGACAGTCAAGCCATCAGATTCATTAGGGGCCAGCCTCGCCTTGTTCCTTCACCGGATTTCTCGTCCGCCAGCTCGACACAGGAGAGGGATCTACGATGGGAGCTCCTCAGCAGCCTCACCATCTGGTTCACCTGGAGGGCCCGGTGTTTCAGGGCCTTTGAGGGGAGACTGGAGCCACCAGCAAAGACTGTACGGGGGATTTGGCAGGAGTTGATCCACACCCTGCGAGGACAGGTTCCTATCGGCCACAAAACTGGCGTGACAGCAATATGAATGTATGTCTTGGTCTTCCTATGGAGTGACAATCCCATAGGTAAGACGCCATCCTGGCCATACACGGGTGGCACCAACAGGCTCACATCCATACAGCACGAAGTAGGTCACACACGGGTAGCACAAAACTGGTTCCCGTCCATGTGATGCAGTACTGGTCACACACGGATGGCACGAAGCTGGCTCCCATCCATGTGACACCAAAAGATTGGCCCTTTCACATGGGACACTGGCCTAGCCCCATGTGAACACGGCACAAATCTAGCCGCTCTATGAAGTGACAATCCCATAGAGGTGGCTCCAGAAATGAAAATGGACCAAATAGTGACATCCCACCGGGCTTCTAAACACTTGTCCTCAACTGAAAAGCCTCAAGATATGCCTGTAAAAGCTGAGGGTAATCAGCAAAATAATCCTCGTCTACCCACTTTGCATCAATTGGCAAATAATTTTTAAATTTCACAAGGTATCACCTGGAAAGCTTCCTATGTGGTAACTTTCTCTCCTTGTGAAATACAATCTGCTCTGGCTGGAGGATCTCCTCAAGCTCATCAATCTTGGGCGGGTCTTCTGGATCTGGCCCCACATACTTCTGCAAAAGACTCACGTGAAAACTTAAAAGCATTGTGAATCTTCCAATGACTTGGTAAAGCAAGCCTGTAGAACACTTCATTGATCTTGTCAACCACTTTGAAGGGTCTATAATATCACGCGAAAGCTTTGGATATGATCCCTCTCGTCCTGGCCTCTTCCGAAGCCTAGCTTTCTCAAATTTCAGCAATACCCAATCACCTTCCTTGACTTGCATGTACCTTGTATGCTTGTCAGCAGCCCTCTTATGCTTGTCTTGTGACCTTGCTATGGCTATCCGCACCTGAGCAAAGGCTACATCCAAGTCACGCACATACTCATCGGCTACAAAAATCTCATCCTTTGTACGAAGGATGCGTGGCAATACCACTCTGCCATAAATAATCTCAAACGGGGCCTTTCCCGGGGAGACATGTACTGTGTTATTGTAAGTAAACTCTACAAGTGGAAGATACTTCTCCTGAGCACTCTTTTGATCTGCCACATAACACTTCAACAAATCCAATACAGCAAAATTTGCAGCCTCACTTTGGCCATCTGTTTGGAGGTGATAAGCCGATGAGAACTCAAGCTTAGTGCCCATGTTATCAAATAAAGCCCTCCAAAAGAGGCTCGTAGTCTTGGGATCTCTATCCCCAACAATAGACTTAGGTATACCATGATGCTTGAAGATGTGAGCAAGAAAAAGCTTCACCATATGATCAACTTTAATGGTTTTCTTGACGCGCAAGAAGTGAGCTTGCTTGCTAAACCTGTCCACAATGGTCCAAATAGCATCATTCCCATGCTGGGATCCAAGCAAATCCATAATGAAGTGCATAGTAATGCTTTCCCATGGCTGCGAGAGAATAGGCAATGGCTGAAGCAAGCCTGGAGGCTTTTGTCTATCAAATTTTACCTTTTGGCAAGTAATACATGCACGTACATATGCCTCAATGTCTTTACGCATGCTTGGCCAAAAGAAATATCTTTCGATCATGCGTGTCGTAGGTAAAATACCTCTATGACCAGCATAAGGTGGAGCGTAACATTCCTCCATAACCTTTGGACGCATATCCTTCACCACACACAAGCAGTTATCCTTCATAAGATAACCCTCTTTGATCACATAAGAGGCATGCAAGTCACCAGCCATCAAATCAGTCCATATATGGGAAAAATCAGCATCCAAATGATAAAGATCACACATAGCAGATAAGTCCCCATGAGAGGCCACTGAAACTGCAGCTATATAAGGCTTCTTGGACAAAGCATCTTCCACCACACTCTTCTTTCCCGGAGTGTGAACAATCTGAAGATGAAACATGGAAAGAAAGTTTGCCATTCTCATTTGCTTCTCCGAGAGCTTAGTTTGAGATAAAAAGTACCTCAAGCTTTGATGATCTGTCTTGACTACAAACTCAGTTCCATATCTTTAAGGCATGAATTACAGCCAAGAGCTCTTTTTCATAAATGTCCATATGGATCTCGGCATCATGCAATCGACGGCTCTCATAAGCAACTGCATGACCCTCTTGCTTTAGGACAGCCCCTATACAATTCCCACATGCATCACATTCCACCGGGAATGGCTTTCGCAAATCGGGAACAATCAACACGGGCCCACAAATGATAGCATTTTTGAGTTGCAAGAAGACATCTTGCTCATTCAAAGTCCATTTGAAGGTGGCTTTCTTCTTTGTAAAATCATGCAATGGCGAGACAATGTTGGCAAAATGCCTGATCAATCGCCTATAGTATGAACATAACCCCAGAAAGCTACGCACTTGATGTACATTTTGCAACTCTGGCCAATTTCGAATGGTTTCAATTTTAGCAAGATTCATTCTTACACCCTCTTTGGATACGATGTGCCCCAAATAGTATATCTCTGAGAGAAAGAACTCACTTTTCTTAGCATTTATGAAGAGTTTATGCTTTCGCAACTCTTCAAAGACTGTAGCCAAATGAGTCCTATGCTCCTCATTCTTGGAGAAAACCAAAATGTCATCAAAGAATACACCTGTGAACTTACGATGGGGTCGAAATATCATGTCCATCATACGGTTGAATGTTGCCGGGGCATTGGTAAGGCCAAACGGCATTACCAAGAATTCATACAATCCAAAAGTTGTCTTGAATGCAGTCTTATGAACATCCTGGGGTACCACACGAATCTCGTGATAACCACTCTTCAAATCTATACGGCTGAAACAAGCCGAACCATCAAGCTTATCCAAGATGTCATCTATGCGTGGGATTGGGAACCTGTTCTTGACGGTGAGCTTGTTAAGAGCTCGAAAATCCATGCACATGCGGAAAGATCCATCCTTGTTTTGCACAAGAAGTACAGGAGAACAAAAGGGTGAGAAGCTTGGCTGAACCAAACCCTTTTCTAAGAGCTCATTAACATGCTTCATAATCTGCTCTTGTTGTGCGGCACTCACACGATATGCGGGTTTGTTAGGTATGGTATTACCTCGCACAAGATCCATGCGATGATCCTCAGGCCTCTCAGGTGGTAGTTCTCCTGGCAATGCATCCGCAAAACAATCCTTATACGCATCAAGAAAATTCAGCCTATCTTGAGTCAATACATCCACATTCACCATGCTCGGTGGTACCCTGCACATCGGGTATGGCATGCACATTTGCCTCTGGTGGCTTATCCTCATGCTTTTGCTTGAGGGTAGGGCATTGCCTAAACATGTGCTCTTTACTAGCACAAGAATAGCATTTTCCCTCTTTGGCATATTGCTCCCTTTGCTCGGGGGTGAAGCCAAACTTGTTCTTCTTTGGTGCAATGTCTTTGGATGGGGTTCTTTCAGCTTTACCACCCTTTTGGGCTTCCTGAAAGCTCTTTTTAGGTGGCTGTCCACCTTTTTGCAGGTTTGGGATAGCCCTCTCCTTGCTCTTGGAACCTCCCTGATCTTGCTTAATTTTAAGCATCAATTGCTCCATAGCAAGAGCAGATGCTATGCGCTGCTGAAGAGTGTGTTTCGGATGCAATTCAATGCGGAACGATAAGCTGGTTGCAATCCGGAGCAAAACTTCCTCTTCCTTTCATCCTCGGAGAGTTACATAAAGGGAGTTACCTCAAGCAACACTTTCCAAAACTTATTGACATACTGCTGCACACTTTCATTGTCTTTTTGCTCAAGTCTATCGCACTTTTGGGTGAGAGTTTGCTCCGCGGACATTAGGAGGTAAAAATTGGGCATAAAATATGTCTTTAAACTCTTTCCAAGTGCAAATGGGATCTTTGGTGGTCTTTTCAGTGATCCACCAATGGGCACCTGTCCCCTTCAAGAACATGCTTGCATTATGAATTTTGGACTTCTCAGTGAAGTCCTCATCACTAAAAGCAATGTCAAACTGTGCCACAAAAGCGAGCACCTTAGAGGCATCATACTCTCCATGAAAGGCTTCGAATTTCATGAACTTGCCCCTGCCCAGGATCAAGGGCTACTGAAGGAGGAGGCTACGAAGGGGAGGATGAGGGAAAGCTTGAAGGCGAGGGCGGAAGGGATGGGGGGGGACCAAAGAAGGAAGGGGGAGGAGGAGAAAGAGGAGACGGCAGGTAGGGGGAGGGGGAGGGGGAGGGGGAGGGAAGGGATCATGTGGAGAGGGGAAGGACAGCATCTACTCTTGCTCCTGCGAGGGCAACAGTTGCAGGGGATCAGATCTTGGAGCCCGGGAGGGAGGGGAGTGGTTCCAAAAAATCGGGAAGACTAGCACTGAACCATTCCCTAGGACAGGTCTCCAAGCTCGACATCATGCTAGGACCCTCTGGAGGCAAGTGGGGCCTCCACTCAAAATGCTTCTCCAACACAATCGTTTACACCTAGGTCCCTTCGGGTTGTCTCACCTAGCAACAGCGCATTGCTCTAGCTCAACATCGGTGATGTCTCTGCTCTGTCGTCTTCCACCTTCCTTGTCCTAACGGCTAGGGTGCTCGAGCTCTGTCTCCCCAGTGGGAGGAGGTGAGGTGCTCGGTCCGTTCTCGCAATACTACAGGAGGGAACGGGCCAGACTGGCGTGCGCAGCTCGCCTAGACTAGCGAGACGAGCAAGCTCTGGCGAGGTGACCCATATGAAGCACTAGCCAGGAAGGCCTAAGTACTCCACCCGCTGCAGGGTGGGGTCCCACGAAGAGAGATGATGTGCGGTACTATCTCCACAAAGGAAACACTGATGCGAAGTAAAAAATTCCAACCACTCGCCAGCATGGAGGCAACCACCGCCAAGGATTTCAACACTTACCTATCGTTTTCCCAATGACAAAGAGAAGCGAAAGGTACTCTTTGAGGCCTAGAAAACAGATTGTGACCGAGAATCCAAATACTCCAGCTAGAGTGTCAAGGGATCAAAAATGTGCTGCCAAAACGCTTGACCTCCTGTGCGCTACACTCCGGGGCTCAGCTGAAGTACGCGGTCCGAAGCTGTTGGGGTGTCGAACTCACACCTAGGAGTAGCCCACCAGGCAGAGGGTATGGATATCTATGATCTTGCCTAGCTCACCCAAGGAGGCTGGCCTAGAGCAAGTCACAAAGCTGGCGCCGTCCACAATCTTGCAAACCAATGTTGAGGCTTCCAGGGAGGGTACCGTTGATGTTAGGAGCCTGAGGTCCGCTTCGGAGAAGAGGAATGGGGCGGCAACATCTGTTTGGGGTGACGAAGTGGCTGCCATGAAATCCTCTTGAAGGGGTGAAGACCAAAGGAAGTCAACACCTGCCGAAAAAAAACAGCCCGAATGCAAAAACCCGCTCTAAAGAAACGCTCAAGGGGAGGCAATGAGACAGGAACGTGAGGAGCAAGGCAAGGCCAAGGGGTGCTAACAGGGAAAAAGGGAGGCGACATAGAGGCGAGAGTGTTGGGGTTTCCTAGCTCTCGTGCATGTATCCTTCACGTGTGTATCCGTGTACATGTATCCACCTATGTAGCCACTTGTGTCCATGTGTGAACTGCCCCCAACAGGGCTAAGTATGTATGTGTGTCCACCCTACGTGTGTGTAAGACCTTATTCATGTATATGTGTGTGAACACCTGCTTAGGTGTGAACACCCCTTATAACTCGATAAGACAAGTATATGCCATGTGTGATGTGCTTATATGATATGTAAGGGTCAAAAGATAAGGCTACTTGCCTACAAAAAGCATGTACTTGACTGAAGTAAAGCACGAGTCACATCATTGAGTCGCGCAGCACTCTCTCTCTCTCTCTCTCTCTACCAGAGAGAGATGACAGAGATCAGAGCTCAGTTTCACAGAGAGGGTGCGGAGCGACTGGCTCGCTTCAGAGCACACCCAGGCATGTTCTTCAGGGAGCTGTGGACACCCCCTTCATTGATGTATACCATTTTATACCCCCAGTATGGTACAGGACGGAGCTAGCTAGGTTGCATATCATGATTGTATACTCCATGCATATAGCTTTGCATTCTCCTAGTAGTAGAGCTCCAGTTGCACACCCAGATTCAGCTTTTTACTTTTTCATTTTGTTGGGATGACAGAGGATACCCCATACAGGTACACCGATTTGTCTCATAGGCCGAGTTCGGTCTTTTGGAAGACGTTAATAAAATCTTTCTTTCTCTCTCTCTCTCTCTCTCTCTCTCTCTCTCTCTCTCTCTACCATGGAGTTCCATCCACCTTAGCTGCTACTGTCAAACCCTAACCCTGGTGGGCCTTCAGGGAAAAAGCGGAGAGGAAGGACTGCAAGGCGGGCTCGAAGGAGGAGGCTGGACGAAGGACCAGGGGCAGCAGGGCCGAAAACAGAAAACAGTGGTGCTCCGTGAGAAGGAAGACTGAAGGCGGGGAGGGCGCACTAGAAGAAGGGCAGGCAAGAAGCGCCCCGGGGGGGGGGGGGAGGAGGGAGAGGGAGAGAGCGAAGGCGGGCTGAAGTGAAAAGAGGAGGGAGGCAGGGGCAGCACAAAGGAGGAGAGGGGGAGAGGAGGCGCACGTTTGCAAACATGGGGGGATTTGTTGCTCCAGCTCTACACATGTAATAGTACATCGCATGGAGCAGTGTTTTATTGCTGCATAGCCATGAAAACGCATGTACTTTTTGTTGTGTATGTGTCGAGTTTTCATGGTGCTTATGCACACAAGGGGTTTCCATAGAGCTTAGTCTTGGACATGAGAAGGGGGTCTCTGCTGCCCAAAGGCAGTTTGCTGTGAGTTGGTTATGTCTATGGGGGGCTGAATTTGATGCACAACCTCTATGGGAGGTTCATCCTCATGTAGCCTATAGTGCATGCAGCCACGGTTTTCAATCTTGGAGTCTATGATTGACTGGGAAACTGATTTGTGTGTGTACAAGATCTGTAGGCTCAGGTCCTTGCTATTTTTGGAACATACTCGTATGAAAATCCTCCAATGATTGGCCATATCAAGCTTGAATGCCAATTCATTGATCTTCTTATACCAGTTTATAAGCTTCGAGCTAAATGCCTGCTTGCCGAGGCACTTTCGGAGTCAACTTTCTCAAATTTACATTAGCCTAGAGTCCCAAATGCACAACTTATGCAGGCACAAAAACAGCACTATCAGGTTTCTCAGACTGAAAGTAAAAAATACACGGCCTTCATACTCACAGCAAACAATGTCAGTCCATGCTCAAACTGGGCTTTTCGATGGCCAGAGAGTGCTGCTCGCTTCATCCACTTCCTGGCTTCTCGAAGGTCAGTATTAAGACCCTCTCCTTTTCTGTAGCACAAAGCCAGATTATACATCGCTCTAGCACTGCCACCTTCTGCAGCTCGTAGATACCAGCGAGCCTGCACAACAAGGTAGATGTGTTTCTGAACATTTAAATAGCAGCATTGAAAAACTAGACATTCCATTAAAGAAGAGAAATGGGAGTGAACTTCCACAAAATAAATAACAAAAACATTTATCTGCTTCATGAAGACAAAGAGCTTAACGTGTTGAAGCTGCAGTTGACTGAGAATGTCACTAGTTGGGCATACTTTACGCTTCCGGACCTATGGGCAAGCTCCATAGTGTGGACATGACACCTCGTGGCGAGGGACTTACATCTACGTCAAGGATCATGAAGATTGCCACCTCATGGTAGGGCACTAATGTCTACACCAAGGACCAATAGGCTAGATATGAGATGCAGGGGATTTTGGTCTATGCCCGTATCTAGATTACGGTATTCTGGTTGGCTTGGGGACGTAATATCTACGCCCAAAATGACTGCCTGCTACAAGCCAATACATTCTTACGCATGGCTTACTTGCATGCCTGGACCTATTTTCGCATGAAATATTTTACTCCCTACAAGATCTGTGTGTCTAGTTTACGAGGGCAAGGGACACCCTCTCGCGAACCATGTGCATGAATATGTATTCTGACCTCGCTTGTGGACTATAGACACGTGGTAGGTGTGTTATGTACCTAGCACTAACCATTGGAGTTAGGGACTAATCCAACAAGATTAGGGAGGACCCTCGGATTAGGGAAAAAGAGCAGATTCAGTTGGCTAAGGTTTATATTTAATAAATCCAAGGTTATTGGATATTTATGACCGGATTGTTATTTATAGCAACAATAAGCACTATATAAGTGACACTTGGGTTATTATTGATTCACTATGGTCTAGACCTGCACCAAGAGGCTTACTCCTGCTATGGCTATGGCGGATCACAAGGATAGTCTTGCCGAGGACCCTTGCAGGCAAGCACAGGTGGTACAAGATGCCAGGGCTGATTGGCATGGACTCGTGGGAGTGGAACCTTAGCCCCTTGCTCGGGGGAGGTTTGTAGACACGAACATACAGTTGGGTAGTGAGTTTGCATGCACCCCTTTTATTTGGTTTCTCTAACTTGTTTATGTCATGTGCATGCACATGTGTCACGATTGTGACTTAATCTCTCTGAATTACCCTTAATTACTCTTAATCATTGAAAGGACACCACTGAAGGGTCACACCCTATCACATGGGTCATCACCAAAGGACACATCTCTTCAAAGGGACACATCTATTGATCAAAAGACACATCTATACGTCCATACGATAAAAATATTCATTCCAATACACAGTACCGCAAGCTTGTTGGTTCTCTTATTTATTTGACTTACACCACACTCGACATTTCTTATAGTGTCAGTGTTCTCAATCAGTTTTCTTCCGCTCGTCGACATTTTCATCGACAGGCCGCTCTGAGGGTTCTCCAATACTTATCCGGTACCTTGGACTATGGTCTCCCTTTCAGGAGGCTCTGAGCTTGTTGGATACTTTGATGCTGATTGGGCAGGTGATCAGGATACTTAACGATCCACTTCTGGTTATTGCTTCACTCTTGGTTCCGGTCTTACTTCCTAGAGATCCAACAAGCAAAATACAATTCCATTATCTTCTACTGAGGCTAAGTAGCATGCTTATCTAGATACCTGTTGTGTGAGCTGTTATGGATATATTCCAAATGTTGAGCAATCTCGATACTTGTTGTGAGTTGTTATGGTTATTCCAGACGTTGAGTAATCTTACAAATAGCGACAGTTCCTTGGCATTGGCTCGAACTTCATCCTTCCATGGTAGGACCAAACATATTGAGGTCCACTCACTTTGTTCGTGAGCTCGTCGCCGACGACATCATTACACCGGACTATTGTCCTTCTCAGGACAACCACCGGAGTATTGTCCTTCTCAGGACAACATTGTTGATCTCTTCAACAAACCTCTTCCTCGAGATACTATTGATCAGCTCCTTACCCATATGGGAGTCAGACCCCCATGCTGGAGCTGAGAGGAGGTGTTGAACATGTCAGCTCCAGCTCTCTTTTACTCTATTTTATTCCCTTTTTATCCAGGTATTTATCTAATATTTTTAGAGACTTTTTCCATATTTTTTCAATATTTTTATAGCTTATTTTAGGCATTTTTTCAATCGCGGACATTTGTCCTCCGGTGCTACTCGCCGACTACTCTACATGAGAGATGTATATAAGCATGGCCATTGTGCCTTCATATTTTATTCAACATTCATTCAATACATTTAATATTTCAATCTCTAGCTCAAGTGTTGGATCTCTCTGTGGGCTGTCGTGATATCTATTTGCTTCCGCTTCACATTCACATATTCTCACGTCTCTTACTCGTGATAGGCTGAATTTTCTAAATGAGTATAGAGATTGTTTTCCCAATTCTTTGCCAAGTGAAATGCCTCCCTCACGGCCAAAGGATCACCATATTGCCCTGCACTGAGGTGCTATGTGACACATTGACCATCATTTAGTGTAACATTGTACGTCATTAGTACCCATTCAGCAACATTTGTCGTATGCCAAGACCCCATTGTGAGCCCCAATCTGGGACATGTCAAGCACTAGCTACATAGGTCAATCCCCCAACCAAATACCAAGCCGACAGTGTTGGAATGGATTCTTGCTCCTCTGCTTCTCACACTGCCACAAGGCAGCCTGTTATCCCACATAGTGGGTTGGGGTAATCTTAATCCCTCTATAGAGGGCAAAAATGCCCTTGGTCTGGGGGACCTGGCCGGTTGATGGCCGTCTTCTGCATGCTACGCCTCTGTTTGCTTGGTGCTCCGTGCTCCACGTACTTTCATGGTATCAGAGCCTCGTCGACTCCTGTTGCTCAGTTTCAGGCTTCACATCTAGGGGGGGGTGTTGGAATGGATTCTTGATCCTCCGCTTCACACTGCCACATGGCAACCTGTTATCCCACATAGTGGGTTGGGGTAATCTTAACCCCTCTATATAGGGCAAAAAAGACCTTGGTCTCCCCTCATCCCCCACCTTTATTAGTAGTCTCATAAGATGTTTGGGTGGCAAGGGCCCGGTCGGTTGATGGCCGTCTTCCATGTGATGCGCCTCCATTTGCTTGGTGCTCTGTGCTCCGAATTCTTTCAGACAAGACATTAGCAAACTGACCAGCACATGTGGCTCCTATATAAGAGATTCCACCACTCATTCACCAAGAGTCATCAAGCATCAAGCATTCAGCCTTTTGCTACAGCCATAGAGCATAGAAGTTCATCCCCATTCTCAGCCAGCATATGTGCTTCTCCACAACAAATTCGAAGTTGCATACGTGGCTTCATTGGGTGCTCTTCTGTGTTCACAGGACAGCATACCGTTCATCTTGTGTTCGGTCTTCCTCGACCTTGCATTAGGCCGTCCTCAGTCATCATTCATTATCATTGTACAAAGTTCTCCAAAGAAATACCAACAAATACTCCTGCTGGTAGGGGGGACCCTTCAATGGGTACTTGGGACCCAATCTGGTGTCGACTCTCATCTTCTCTCTCTCTACTCTTCTCTCTATTTATGCAAGGGCTATGGGTTTAAGTGAATTTTTGAGCAATCACATGTATATGTATGGAGAAAGTGAATTCTAGATTATTTTTTTTCCATTAAATCTGTAAAGGGACTAGACACTGTAATCATCCCAAAGGTAAGACCTTTCCCTAAATGGCTTATTCAATGAAGATAGATAAGTTTGAAGGCCAAAATTTCCACACTTGGCAAACTAAAATTAAATTCACGTTAATGAAGAAAGGATTGTGAAATGTTGCAAATGGCAAAGACAAGAAACCAAGTACGAGGAATGCAGAAGCTACATGGCTAGCCAAAGATGGAAAAGCACTTGCCTGTAACTATTTGGCTCTCCTAGCTCTATTTCACATAATGAAATCCATGCCCGGACACCAGACATGTGGAAGAAGACATGGGGACAAGGTCCATAAGGTTTGATTAAGAAAAAGCACCATTCTTGGTCAAAAAGCAAGAAAAAGCAAAAAGTCAAACACGGTTGACTGCGAGCCAAGGGCATTGTTGGAAAGAGGAGACTGAGCCGAACCAAAAAGCTAAAAGACGCTTTCTCTAAGGCCAAAAAAGCAAGGCCTTGAAGCCAGACAAGCAAAGCACCAAAAGTTGAGTAATATTTTATTAATAAAAATAAAAAGAGCAAAAGCAAAGGCAAAGGCAAAAAGAGAAAAGCAAAGCATAAAAAGGCAAAGCAAAAGCATGAAGGCTTTTTGGCAAAAAGCAAGGTCTCTTACAAGTATAAAAAGGATCGGACTTTTCTTGTAGTACCATGAAAAAGATCATTGAAGATTAAAGGAGATCGTTGTGGAGTGTGTGTGGGCATCATTATGATCATGGAGAGCTGCTTCTTCGCCATCAACACCTTCTCCAACTTGCTTTTCAGATGCACGGTCAACCCTAGACTTGTATGGGCATATGCATGGGCGATACGGAAGCATGTACGGACAGAAATTTCAGACACCCTAAAAATTTGCTTTTTTGGAGGTTTTTATCACCCAAAAACCATTAAAACAGGTTTTATATCAGTTTTCTTGCCAGAAAGAGCTTTTCCATGGTTTTCTTCATCAACAAGGTTGTAGGAGTTGTGGAGATTACTTGTGGGAACTTGGACATAACGCTTGAGCATGGAACTTGGACATGAACATGGAGAACTTGGACATAGAGCTTGGGCATGGAACTTGGACATGAACATGGAACTTGGACATGAACGTGGAATTTGGACTTGGATCTAGACTTGGACTTGGATTTGGATTTGGATTCATTGGACTTGGATTCATTGGATTTGAATTTGGATATTAGATTTGGTACTAGCCCGGTGAGAGATACTTGTGGGTCACATTCTCGTGGTATGCTCGGCATCAGAGATCTTGTGCCTCCACATCCACATTGACATCGACTTGGATATCCTACATTGGCATATCTGTTTGTTTTGTATTCATTGATTGTATATATCCTGGCCAACATGCCCGTGGATTGTTTCTAAATAAATTCTTGAAAGAGGATGGGACCTATTCCCCGCTCAATGTGGTGTACTGTGCAAGATCCCTATTTCCTTCTCTCTCTCCCCTCTCTCTATATCTCTATCTCTTGGTTGAGTCTGTCACGGCACGCCCCACTGGGCTTACAGTGGTATTAGAGAAGGATTTCTCTTGAAGAAACTTTCTTGGGGTAACAGAGCCATGTCGAGAGAAGAGGGAAACCAAGGGTCTAATGAAGGGAACAACTATCAGGCCAATCCAAGACTTCAAGATAAGAACCAGCGTCGTTGATCCATTACTCATGAGACCGCAGCCATGTTATCAGAAGAGTACCATGACTTTCCGCGGTTCAGACAATTTCTCAGAGACAAGGAATTACTTGCGTGGAGAACCAAGAGGGAACGAGACCAAAGGTGGTCTCAAATGTTTGTAGATTTCATCAAGGATCGAGCCACCGAAGACGAAGGAGTTGACGCTGCTAAAGCTTATCTCAAAAGGATCTAGAGCTACCCACTCTATTTATCATGGAGGAGACAAGGAAGCTACTCCTAGGCCTACTCTTTCAAATGCAATTTCCTCAGGACAGGTAAGGGAAAGGAAGGCAAAGACACCATAGAGATCTGAAGATTATCAGATTGACATCATGCCAAGAGGTTCAACGAGTGGTTTGCAGTGGTTTGCAGTGGTGTTTAGCCCATTGCGTATTTCGACAAATAAACCCATGGAATCTTTGTGGACCAAAACTAAAACAAAATCTTTTTGAAGCATTGAGACTTTATGCTAGCAAAGGACCGGTGTTGGTTATTCTAGACCTTTTTATGGTTGAACATGATGAGATTGCATTGGGGCAGTCTTGCACCAAAAAGGCCATGTTGTGGCCTATGAACGTCAAAGACAACAAGGTAGCAGATGCATTATCTCGAAGACCCTGGTGCTACGAGGTTTCTATGGATTACCATATGGATTTCACTTCTGTCAAGTCAAGGGGTTTCCCATATGCATAAAACAGCCCATAATCTATCATAGCCTTTACATATCTCATGATTCTCCTGACAGCATCCAAATGCGATTTGCAAGGCTTTTGCATGAACTGACTAATTAGCCCCACAACATAACTCAAGTCAGGACGTGTAATAGTAAGGTAAATCAAGCTGCCTACCATCTGACGATACATGGTTACATTCTCTATTTCAGCCCCAACATCAATCTGTAGCTTGACATTTTGCTCTTGGGGTGTATCCATAGCCTTGCATTCAGCCATACCATACTTCTGTAACATGTCATGAGCATACTGCTTCTGTAGCAGCCATATGCCTTGAGGTGACGACACTACCTCAATTCCCAGAAAATATTTCAACTCACCAAGATCTTTGACTTTGAATTCAGTATGCAGGGGAAGCTAGAATGCTCCTGCAAATAATACAAGGACACCGATTGGCCCCAAAACGCAGTGGCGTCCCTTGCGGTATTTCTTTACTTGATCAAATAAGAGTACACAGTACAACTTGTCGAATCCTTTACCAATAGGATCCCTTTTAGCTTTTCACCCAGGACTTTCCAAATAAGATCTCTCACTTAGTACAGCAAAGCATTCTATAGAGAAGGCACACCTGTACGACACCTCCCTGCTTGAAAAGGTCTTCTCCATCTCTACCATGGATCCCACAACCCTTTCCCAAACAGCAGTAGGACTGTACCAAACCATATGTCCTTCCTACAATCACAGCTTGCATGTAACCTCGAGAAAACTATAACCTGTTCACATGAATCCAAAGACATGCTTTCCTCATTAAACCATAGACATGTATCCATAAAATATAGTCCTGTATCCTCGATACCAAAGTCCTGTTTCTTCTGGAAAGACCAATGTCATGTTTCCATGACAGATAAATCCACATATGCATCATCCAATCACGATGCCAAAAACCTAGAGAGAGAGAAAGATAGAGGATGTGTCGAGCCATCCCTAAATACACATAAGTCCCAGACAAAGAGCAACACACATCTCTTCCAAGAACATCATCCTGTGCATCTTAACTTGATCCTCTGTATCCAAATCTCGTAATCAAAGTCTACTTGCGAAGAGAGAGAGAGAGACCCCTTGGCTGCTAGCCCCTCGGTGCCTCCTTCAGCTCGCCTTCTTCCCAGAAAGAGATACAGAAAGACCCACGCTGACTGCTTCCACACATGCAGCCACCTAGCGTAGAGAGCCTCCCATCCGACACCTGCCTGGCTGCCCATTGCTGGTTGCCCATAGATGTAGTCGCCTGGTCGCTTTTTACTTGGTAGTAACCCATGCTCAGCCACCTAATCCATAGTGACAGGGGGACGGCAGGACGCCCACGTGGGACGTGGGAACGCCGTCCCGACTAACGGCAGTTGTGGGACGGCTTGGGGGACGGAACGACCGGGACGTGACCAAGGGACGGGCGTCCCCGCCCGGGGGGACGGGGGAACGTTGTCAGCCGGGGACGGGGGACGTCTGCAACGACGCAATGGCGCAATGGCTACAAATTCGAGCCGTTTTTTTCGGGTAGTAGCTACTAGCCGTTGGCGGCTGGCCGTTTGAGAGTTTGAGAGAGAGAGAGAGAGAGAGAGAGAGAGAGAGAGAGAGAGAGAGAGAGCTGCCATATGCTATATAATGGGCTTCCTGCTACTCCTCTTCTACTCAAGCCTTCCAACTTCCAAGACTTGAGTACCTCTCCACCATCTCCCTCTCCTACTCAAGCTTTCCTCTTCACTATCTCCCTCTCCTACTCCACCACCTTCCTCTCCACCCTCTCCTACTAGACTACTTCAATCTTCCCTCTACCTCTTCTCCTACTCTACCCTCTAAGCTCTCTCCACCCTCTTCTACTAGACTACTTCAATCTTCCCTCTACCTCTTCTCCTACTCTACCCTCTAAGCTCTCTCCACCCTCTTCTACTAGACTACTACTAAGTTACTAACTATTCATGGCATCCTCTTCTCGTGCGGGCGGTATGAGTAGAACGGATGGGTGGTCATGGTGGGATGAGGTCAACTTCGAGCCTCCTACTCATGCGGGGGGTGCACGTCCATGGACATGCAAGCTTTGCCCATATAAGCGTGTGGGTGGGGCCAATAGGGTGAGGGCCCATTTGTTGCATGAGCCCGGTCATGAGGTGAAATTTTGTGAGCGGGTCACACCGGAGATAAGAAAGGAGCTTCTTGCAAAGCTTGCCGCCCATCAAGCTTTGAGTGCAAGCCAAAGGGTGCGTGGAGTGGATCCCAGCACTTATGTCACTCCAACCCAAACATCAGGTTCTACATCGGGTGGTGGTGCATCTTCATCTACCCCTCTGTCACGTCCTCCTTGTGGCACTACTCGAGGCTTCACACAAGCCGCCTTCTCAATGCCGCAACCTAGTCCACCCTCTCTCTCTCATCGGCAAAGTACTCTTGAGGGAAGTTGGGATCCCAAAAAGGAGGAGGAGGTTGATGCCGCGGTGGCCCGCTTCTTTTTTCATGACCACATTGCTTTTCGTGTGGCACGGTACGTATTTCACTCATGATTTCATCATCATGTCTCACGGGTCACCATTTTGCCATTCTAATTACTTACCCTCTTTTTTTTTGAAATGGTAAATAGGTCCGACTACTTCAAAACGATGGTGAAGAAGATTGGCGAGTACGGTCCTCACTACACACCTCCATCCTCCGAAACCTTGCGGACCACTATGCTTGACAAGGAGAAACGCCTTGTTGAGCAAGCGGCGGCAAACACAAAGAGACAATGGGCTCGCAATGGAGTCTCTTTGATTGCAGACGGATGGAGTGACACGCGGAAAAGGTCTATCCATGGCCTTGTGGCATACTCACGGGGGGAGATATACTTTGTCTCCTCACATGATGCTTCAGGGATGGGAAAGAGTGCGGATGTACTTGCTGCTGAGTGGAGTAGTGCTGTCGAGATTATCGGCCCCGAATGTGTGATCGGTTTCGTCACGGATGGTGAGGCGACAAATAGGGCAGCGGGAGCTATTCTTGAGGGTATGTATCCTCAAATCACCATCTCTTTTTGCATGGCACATTGTCTCAATAATTTTTGAAAGATATTGGGAAATTGTCATGGATTGAATCGGTGATTGATGATGCATGTGCAATTGTGACCTTCATCAACAATCACATATACCTTCGATCCGAGTTTGGGAAGAGGTCCACAAAGGTCCTTCTCAAGTACTCGGACATTCGCTTTGCATACAACTTTCTTATGAGGATTGTCAGGGTGCCGTGCGGCAACTATTCATCAGTGATGAGTTTTGCTCCTCATCTTTTGCACGTACACAGGTAGGGATTTCATGCAAGAAAAAGGTCGACGATGCTGATTTTTGGGAGGACCTCAAGCGCACTGACGCCATGGTGCATCCCATTGTCCACTTGCTCAGGATTGTTGATGCTATGCAGCCATGCATCGGCAAAGTATATGAAGCCATGGACCAGATGATAGAGAGTCTTGAGAAGCTTGAGCCAGACGTAGATAGATATGAGGAGATCCACTCGCTTTGTGTGGCGAGATGGAGCTCATATTCCTCTCCTTTACATGCAGCTGCTTTTATGGTGGACCCAGAATTTCAGGGAAAAGGGCAAAGCGGGTGATAAAGAGGTGAGCAACGGTTGGAGACTCATCTTGGATCGCCTCACGCCGGATGCAAAAATCACGTGCAAAATTAGAGACGAGCTCAAAAATTACAGGGCATTTCAAGGCTCATATGGATGTGCAGATGCGCAGCAGGACAGATTCAAGGTTGGTGCAGCATTATGGTGGGAGGACTTCGGATCAGATGGACCAGAGCTACAACAGTTGGCGATCCGGATCTTGAGCCAGTCCGTTAGCTCTTCTTGCCTAGAGCAATTATGGTCCTTCTACAGTCACATTTCATCAAAGAAAAGTTCAAGGCTCAAACTGGCCTCATCCAATGCCCATCAAGTGTCTGCAATGAGCAAACCGCTCTGGAGGCAAACTCTTTGTCAACAGATCAGCCGGGTTGTCATCCGTATGAATCTTCACAAGCTGAATCAACTTGTTCTCTATCACCTCTCTGATGAAGTGATACTTCACATCCACATGCTTCGTCTTTGCATGAAAGACAGGATTCTTTGCCAACTGGATGGCACTCTGACTGTCACAATGCAACAATGGAATATTCCCTGTATAACCCAAATCAACCACTAACCGAGATAGCCATAATGCCTCCTTGCAAGCCTCTGTGGCTGCAATATACTCGGCCTCTGTAGTAGATAAGGCAGTGCACTTCTGCATCCTGGATATCCATGACACAGCACCTCCTCTGAATGTAAATACATAACCGGTAGTAGACTTCCGGTTATCTGGATGACCGGCATAATCCGAATCCGTGTAACCATGCACTAATGCATCCTGTTTGCCAAAGCATATGCACATATCTTGTGTACCCTTCAGGTATCTCATGACACCTTTCACTGCTTCTCAATGCTTCTTGCCAGGTTTGGCCATGTATCTAGAAACCACTCCCACTGAAAATGCAATGTCCGGCCTGGTAACAACCATGGCATACATGAGACTGCCACAAGCTGAAGCATACGGAATCTTGGCCATATCAGCCCTGTCACTATCCGACTGTGGGCTGTCCATAGCACTGAGTTTCACATATGGAGACAAAGGAGTACTAGTCTTCTTCCCCCCATCCATATTGAACCTCTGCAAGACTTTGCCAATGTATTCCTTTTGAGACAAATACAACACATGCTGATTTCTGTCCCGAAGTATCCACATACCCAAAATGTGATTTGCATCACCCAAATCCTTCATATCAAAGGTCTGATGCAGCCTCTTCTTCAAGGCATCCATCTCTTTACGAGATTTCCCTGCAATCAACATATCATCAACATACAAGATGAGGATCAATAGACTGCCATCCAAAGCTTTCTTGGTGTATAAGCAGTGATCTATGTCACTTCTCCTGAAATCCTGGGATTTCATGAATGTATCAAATTTATGATACCATTCCCTTGGTGCCTGTTTGAGCCCATAAAGACTCTTTTTCAGCTTACATACAAGCTTCTCCTTTCCATTCACTCCATAACCCTCTGGCTGTTGCATATATATCTCTTCATGGAGATCACCGTGAAGAAAAGCAGTCTTCACATCCATCTGAATCAAATCCAGATCATCATGAGCAACCAAAGCTAATACAGCTCTAAGTGTGGTGGTCATTTTGACAACTGGAGAGAAGATCTCATCAAAGTCCACACCATATTCCTGCTTAAAACCCTTAGCTAACCTGGCTTTGTATCTTGGCTTTGCATCAGGTGCAACTTTGAGCCTGTAAACCCACTTGCATGGCAAAACCTTCTTGCCTGTAGGCAAATGCACCAACTTCCATGTTCCATTTTTGTGCAGAGAATCCATCTCTGACTTCATAGCACGCTCCCAAAGAGCCTTGTCTGCCCTCTGTAAAGCCTCCTTATAACATGAGGGCTCCCCACAGTCAGTGAGCATCAAGTAGTCAACCCCTGGAACAAACCTGTCAGGGGCTCTGGAGGGTCTTGTGGACCTCCGTACCCAATGACCATCATTTGCAGGTTGCTGTCCAGCCTGCATATCACCTACTGGTGGCTCCTGTTCCATGCCATAAGGTTGAAAGATCATGCCCGGTATCTCCTCTAACTGTGGGATATCCATAGGGATATCTTTTGCCATCTCTGGCTGTCCATTTGGACCATTTTCAGCACCATTTAAGGGCTGGTTTTGTTGCTGTAATGGCTGATTTACAGCCCTTGGTTGTTGTCCATGATGTCCATCATCATCAAAGATGACTCTGCCAGGCTCTTGTTGCCTTGCAGGCTCCTTATACATGCATGTTTCATCAAAAATGACATCATTGCTGCGTATAATCTTTCTATTCACTGGATCCCAAAGTCTATACCCCATTTCACCTCTGTCACCATATCCTAGGAATATGCATTTGTGAGACTTAGAATCAAGTTTGGTGCGTATTTCCCTGCGTATGTGCACGTACGCAACGCAACCAAACACTCTCAAGTGCTTGTAGGACGGAGGCTTCCCTGTCCATACTTCCTCTGGCACTTTCCCACCAAGCCTCGTGTTAGGTGACCTGTTTATAAGATAAACGACTGTCATAACAGCTTCAGCCCAAAAACCATGAGGTAACGCAGCATGTGACAACATAGAACGGACCTTCTCCTGAATGGTCCTGTTCATCCTCTCTGCTGTCCCGTTTTGTGGAGGATCATAAGGAGTAGAGAGCTCCCTCGTGATGCCTTTAGCATCACAAAAGTCTTGAAACTGTTTGGACATATACTCTCCACCATTGTCGGAACGCAAAGCCTTCAGTGTTTTGCCAGTTTGATTCTCAACATGAGCAACAAACTTCTCAAACACTGAGAATGTATCACTCTTCAAACGAAGAGGATAAACCCACACCTTGCGTGTGGCATCATCAATAAAGGACACAAAATATTTTGCCCCTCCCAAAGAAAGCTGAGGCATCTCACATACATCTGTATGCACAAGCTCTAACTGAGCATCTTTCTGTCCAAGAGCTTTCTTGTGGGGGCACTGGAGTTGCCTGCCATATATACAATGCTCACAAAACTGAAAACTTGAGAACTTTAGAGAAGGCAAGTAACCAAAACGAGACAATTGCTCCATTCCTTTGACACTCATGTGTCCCAACCGACTATGCCACAGAGAGATTTCCGGCAGCTCAGTTGCATTTACATTAGCATGGTGACAAACATTAGCATGCATGAAGTAAAGAGTATCCACCTTAGAGCCTCTGGCAACAACCAGTGAGCCCTTACTAATCTTCCACTTTCCACGACCAAATGTGGTAACATAATCAGCATCATCAAGCTGTCCAATAGAAAGCAGGTTCTTCTTGATCTCAGGCACATGCCTGACATCATGGAGCATAAGCTGTGAGCCATCTGAAAACACAAGCCTCACATCACCTCTGCCAAGAATCTGGCATGCATGGTTGTCACCCAAATAAACTACTCCTTCATTGCCAGCAGTATACCTGACAAACAAGTCTCTGCAACCTGTGACATGAAAGGAGACACCTGAATCAATGATCCATGAGTGCATACCATGACCATCTCCTGCAAGGACTGAATGGGCATCAAGTGAAGCCGTGAATAGGACTTCATCCTCACTGTCACCTGCATGTGACACATTGACTTCTTCAATCTTGACTCCACTTTTGCCCTTTGGCTTTGCATCTTTGGCTTCATCTTTGTCTTTGTCTTTTCCTTTGCCCTTTTCCTTTTGATCATTCTTCCATTTGTAGCATTGCTTTTTGAAGTGTCCCTTCTTGCCACAATAATGGCATTCCAAGTCCTTTTTGGAGCGGGACTTGCTCCTTCCCCGTTCTTGGCTTTTATCCCTTTGCTGGGATCTCCCACGTGCATTCATTGCATCGGACTTTCCAACAGAGTTGTTCTTCCTGTTCATCTCCTCTTGAAGGAGAGCACCCTCCACATCTGCATATGATAGCATAGCATTTGAATTGCCAGTGGCTGTCCTGAATGTGTCCCAACTCTCTGGCAAAGTGCATAAGAGAAAGGTGGCTTTGAACTCATTGTCCATTGCCAACTTTTGATTGATGACCTGGCTGACAACACCATTAAACTCATTTAGATGGGCTGTCATAGATGCCCCTTCCTTCATTTGAAGACCTATGAGTTTCTTCAACCAATACACTTTGCTTGAGGCACTTTGCTGGGCATACAAGTCCTGCAATCTTTGCCACATTCCCCAAGCTGTCTTCTCTTCACGTATGCTGAAAAGTAAAGTGTCTGACACAGACAACATGATAGTGGATCTTGCTAGCTCATCCATATCTTTCCATTCTTCAGCAGTAAGAGAAGCGGGCATTACACCCCTTTCTTTGATGGGCTTGTCCTGCTTCTTCTGAAGCAACACATTATAGCACTGGGTTTGGCAAATGTCGTAATTATGTGAGCCTTCAAGCTTTTTGATGTGAAGCAATGAAGAGCTCTCACCTGTGGTTGCCATAGCAATATGCAACCTTTGTCAATGCCTGACTCCCTGCAAGATGTGCAAACACTGCACCAAAAGCACACAAAGTGCTCACAGTTGTTCTCCCAAAGTTTATCTCCCACTGCGGAAGCACAAATGCAACTCTACTCCCACTGTATGTGATAAAATCACCAAAATCTGGTTGCTGCAGATTTAGGACAGCACCTTAGATGTGCTCTGTTCCCCTTCCAAAGTAGGGTACAACGGTACTAAGTGCTCACCAATGATGTACCAAATCTGTACCGGCAAGTACAGCAGCTGAAAATGAGCCTTTTCCTCACTCAAATCAATGTACAGCCATGCCAAAACTTGTACAAAGTTGTACCAAATTTGTACCAACAAGTACAATAGCAATAAATGCTCTCCTGGCTGTCCAAATGAGTGAAAATCAGACCTTGACAGTCCTCACCACTGCATACAACAGTCCCGGACAGAAATTGAGCAAAAGCCCCTTGACTGCAAGTGGATTACTGAGGGTTCAAGGCATAAAAGTCTTCCCTGCTGCTTTGCCAAGCTCAACAAGCACAAAATCTTGAAAAGCCCCTTGATTCAAGATCAATTTCTGATCATGAATGGTACATTAATGCACATGAAGGCATCCAGAGTCTTCACAATGCTTCCTCCTGGCCACATATACATCCAATACATAAAAGCCCCTTGATTTACTGACACATTAAGTGCTTGACAGGCATCAACACATTGCCCAAAGCATCAAATGCCAGTGCCTACATGCAAATCAACTCAATTGGCACAAAAGCCCTTTGATTTGCACTCCAATTTCCTGCAATTTTGCCCCAAATGTGAGATTGCTCACATCATACAGCATGTATGAATGCCCAATGGCACAATTACATCAAAAGCCCCAAATTTTGACATCCAATTTCCTTCAAATTGACCCGGAATGTGACCAATGTCACCCAATTTTGCCAATTTTGCTCAAAATCTGAGCCATTTGGACCTGTACATGCTCAATTGATGAAAAAGGACATGCAAAATCCCAAAAAATTGAAGCAAAATACCTCGTAAAAATTTCTGATTTCTGTAGGGCAGCAAACGGCGGGTTCCTCAGGCGGGAGTATGGTTGAAGGGCTGATACTCTGATGTAAGTCTTGCAGGTTGCAGGTTAAGGCTTCTCCTAGCTGCTATACAGACGAGGTGCACCAGTTCTGCACACGCAGCACATGTAGGCAACCAACTTCACAGATGGTCGAGATGCCAATTCACAGTCAAGCTTGGGCTGGTTGAAGGCGTGGGCCCTGTTTGGGCAGGCGAGGGACCAGACGGCGCTGCTAAACGCCTACGCCTCCTACGCTCGCAAGGCAAAGCTGGAGGCATTGAAGCAGTCGCACGGCCTCACAGGCAAGGCGGACACCATTTGGACGATGCGAGCCTCGTTTCTCCCGCACGGCGCCCGAGTTGCGCGGAGTTTCTCCCGCACGACGCCCAACTCCTCCAGCTGCGCGCGAAACTCCTTGCGCGTGCTCGTGAGGCGTTGTTGCCCTTCCTCCTCGCTCGCCAGCTTCTTGCTTGCCGCCCGCTACCACGTGTTTATCCAGCAGCTTTCTAGGTTGTCCGGCCCACTGTGCAACGACAGGCAGCGGCAGTGGTCGCCGCCAATCCTCCTCCTATAGACTTAGTGCTCATCCTCCACTTACCTCTACCGAGTTAACCCTCTGCACTTGCACCGAAGCTGTGCTGTAGTTGCCAGCCTTACTGTGGCTTAGTTGGGTTGGCCCTCTGCACTAGTTGAATAGTGTTTATTGAAAGCGAGAGGCAAGTGCTCAGCAGGTCTCTGCAATTCTGTTTGCCTCAGCTCTGATACCAGTTGAATGAGCTATGGAAGCTCAGCTGTCTGTTAGGGTTTCATGTGGGAGAGACATACACAGAAAAGAAGAAGAGAGAGAGAGAGAGAGAGACATGTGGGGATAAGTCAACTCAAGGTATGAGTGTGTGACTCCCCTATCACACATGTATATTTGCTCTAGTACACATAGTGCACTTAGTACATTAAAAGTACTACGTGTACTATGTACTATAAAACTTATGGGCTAGTACACACTATAAGGGTGGGCATAATGCCTTTACCCCAACAACCAAAGCAATGCCCCTCCAGTGTATCTTGGTGATGAAACAATCATCTTGGACAATAAGGCCACACTGTCACATCAAAGTGACAAACAACTCTTGCTTGTTCCTTTAGAACCTGCAACAAAAGTCTAAAACCAAGTGGAAACACGTACCCTGTGTTAGCCAAAAACAAAACCATGCATCATTCTACATATGACAAACATATGCATGACACATATATGCATTCGCAAACAATATGCTCCTCAAGATGCTCTACCCACTCCACAATAACAGTCTCAGGGTTGCTCGCAAGCCTTACACCCATGGGTATCCCTGCAGACCCACGACTAATGGTACAACATGAGCATATGAAAGCACTCAATGCATCTAAACTATACATCCACGAAGTACTTCCCACATATGTCCCTCTTGATGCTTTACACACTCTACTTATGGCCATCCCTCAAGAGCCACACTCAGTGATACACCATGAACATGGTAAAGTACCTGATGTATCAGACCAACATACATGCATCTCACCCTGACACATCCAGAGTATTACCCATGTATCCCCAAGGGTACCAGGATCCAATGGCACCAGAATACAATAATATCTTAGAAAGTGTATAAATACGTGCACAGATAGAGTTCAATCCATATATGAACCAAACCAACTCTAGGACTGCTCGCAAGACTTATGCCCTCCATAAAGTCTCGAAGTGTTAGCTCAGGTTGCTGCAAACTTTGAGCTCAACGAAACCATGCCATCCAAAGGAAACCAACTCCACAAATAGCATCATCTCAATATCCAATTGACCGATCCAGTGGTCAAGAACAGCCAGAACCATATGACAAAGATCAATTCTCCCAATCTTCCTCAGTCGTACCTTAGTTCCAAAGGCAAAAACCATCTCTGTTAACCATAAGTGTAGACAGAGTTTTCCATAGTTGCAATTATAGTTCAAGGTGCGGCCGACTATAAACCATACCCAACTTTACCATCTCATGTGACTAGTACACAATATCATAGAAGTCCCATAAGCAAATGTATTGTCAGCCTCAGTACCTCGGGTGAATACAAAGATGTCACTAAGCGACTCCTAGATGAAAAATTGAGCCTGTCTATAACAAGGGAGTGGAGGTGCTATCCCCCTCTTGAGCATCAGGCAATGCTCCAAACCCATGCTCTGCTGAACCTGAATGAGCCGTAACAAGAGTCGGCTCCAACTCAAAGGCGTCAAGATAAAGCTACAATACCTGAGGTGAATCTGCTAAGTCACCCTCCTCCATCCACTTCGCATCCATCGGTGAATAGTTCTTGAGCTTCACAAGATAGCAATGGGAAACTTTACCTTGTACCTTTCTTTCCTTGTGTGCCAGTATCTGCTCGGGAATAAGAACTTCATCAAGTGCCTCTGCTTCCAACTAAGCCTCACCTGATACATCCACAGGCACCCGAAACCTGCTTGCACTCCACCCAAGTGGTAAGCACAAGTCCCCAATGAAGCATAGTAGATCACCATTGCTAAACATAGAAAGAAGCTGCCTTCCGAACCCATGAAGATACCACTGGTGACAAAGTGTCAAAAGCCATAGTCTTCAACCCATCTCTTGCACCATAACACTTCAACTGCTTCTTGTTCCTGGCTGACTACTTCTTGTCCTTGGTGTCTTTTCTCCTAAGCTTCATCTTTAGCTTTTCCTCTTTACCTCATATAGGCAAAGACACACAATCTTGTACTGTCTCATGTACTTCCTTTTCACTTTCCTCATGTAGAAGCTTTTGATGTGACAACCACGAGCTCGCCTCCTTGAGAAAAACGACGATATCCTGGCAATGGAACCATGAAACCGGCCTTCAGAAATCTAACGGGCGGTGAAACAAACACTCGCACACAAAACACTTCATCACCCATGGGGACTTGGAAAAGGAAACAAACAAGGGGAGCTAGAATGCTTCTACAAATAATACAAGGACACCGATTGGCCCCAAAACACAGTGGCGCCCCTTGCGATATTTCTTTACTTGATCAAATAAGAGTACAAAGTACAACTTGTCGAATCCTTTACCAATAGGATCCCTTTTAGCTTTTCACCCAAGACTTTCCAAATAAGATCTCTCGCTTAGTACAGCAAAGCATTCTATAGAGAAGGCACACCTGTACAACACCTCCCTGCTTGAAAAGGTCTTCTCCATCTCTACCATGGATCCCACAACCCTTTCCCAAACAGCAGTAGGGCTGTACCAAACCATATGTCCTTCCTACAATCACAGCTTGCATGTAACTTCGAGAAAACTATAACCTGTTCACATGAATCCAGAGACATGCTTTCCTCGTGAAACCAAAGACCTGTATCTGATAAACCATAGACATGTATCCCTCAAAAATTCTCATCAAGTGGGATCTTGGAGAATAGTGTCCAAATCAATCATAGTTTCTTTGACCATGTGGGTTCTTGGGTCTTCTTGGGTTCGCTTCCACTTTTGGTGGCTTGGTCCTCTTCTTGGTGGTGAGTGCTTCCCATTGCTTAAAGAAAAAGCAAAAAGCACCGCATGTAAAGATCGTTATCCCTCATAGGAGAGAGATATAACCTTGGTTCTGATACCACTAAAACAGGCCTTCATAAGGGCTGTGGCACAGTTACTTAGCTTATCTTCAAGAAAACAACAATTTCACGCGTAAAACCTTGAGATAATCTGAAAATAATGAAAGGAGAGAGAGTAAAGAGAGAAGACACCACACTAGGGGTCAAAACAGCCTCAAGCCGACCCCCCTCCAAGTTATATTAGATAAAACTCCTTGGAGGAGCCTTGAGTACAAGTTCTTAGAGCTAGAGAGCTCTCGACTTTTTACATGTCTCAACAATGAGAGAATAGCTGAATTTATAGTTCTTGCTCAAAAGCAGAAAAGGACTTTAAAACTCACTTAATAAAAGCATTTCTCTTTTTAGTTTTTTTTATAGCTTTTGATCTTTTGCTTTCCAGAAGCTAGTCACATCATTCCAAAGCCTGTAAGGTGACCTTGCACTGCTTTCTTTCCACGTCACCATCACCACGCCATAGTTTTGCAGATGTATTTCTGACATGTGACATGGTCATTGTTTCTGAAATTGCTGACATGGTCATATTTGATTTCTGCAACAGTCAGGGCCACACTGTCTCCCCAAAACCATGACCAGGGAAAAGGTGAAGGAGAAGTTTTTCCCCCCCTCAGAAAATAGGGAGCCATGCTATCACCATTGAATTGGAATTGCAGCCTCCCCAAAATCAAAATGGAGGGGAAAGGTGAGGGGGAATCCTTCCCTGCATCAGGATTCAAAATCCCTCCACTCCATCGTGCATCCTTAGCCCTGTTCAGTGTTCACACTGAAGCAATTCCTTGCCACAGAATATTCAATGCATCCTAAAAACTTGTAGCCAGCATTCTTGCCTAGCTACTTTCAAACATTGATTTGTGAACTAGACTAAAAACTTCAAGGAAGTGCAGCCTTGACAGGCTCAAAGGCCATTTTCAGACATGGCAATGCAGACAAAGAGAAATTAACAAGTTCAGGAAGTGAAAAAACTACATACTGCTTTCATTGCACTACATTCCACCCCCCTTCCCTGCTGCACACAGAGGGCCAGACTATACTGCGCACGAACATGGCCTGCTAAAGCTGCCCTCTGAAACCATTTAACTGCCTCAGTTGGATTGCTTGGATCTGTTCACATGCAAAACGCTACCCTCAGCTTTTAGCCATACATCCAAACAAAGTAAAAGAAAAAGAACCGTACCGTATTCCCTCAGGGTAAGCCCACTTAAGCTTCAACCAGGAAACTTTTTACCCAAGCTGTATAAGAAAAACAAACCCAATAATGACCAACAATCATACCTTGCAGGTATGCAAGTCCAAGGTTGCACTGTCCAGCAGGATCCCCTAGCTCAGCAGCCTGCTTGTACCAATGGACCCCTTCTTGTCTCCGACCCTGCAGAGCAAACTGGCTCTGTTCCAGAAGGCCGTATTTGACTCAAAGACCCTGTAAGACAAATGGGAGGAGGGGGATCGAACATACCATTTCCCATAGCAAAAGACCTGCGTCCACCATAGCAGCAGCACAGCCACGCTTGGCTCCCTTCAAGAAAGAGTCCAGGGCTTTATCAGGGTTCCGGGCTATGCCCCCACGGCCGTGCTTGAATTTTTTTCCCCAGTGCACAAAAAGCATGGCTTCGCGAAGAGGAGCTAAGGCCTGACTCCAAGATCGGCAAACCCTGCTTGCTGACCAGAGATTCGCCCACGAAAAGGACCCCGCTATTTGCAGAAGGATGTCATCAGGAAGCATGGAAAAGTTAGGGCTAGGGTTAGGCTCAGGGAAAAAGTTAGGGCAACGGTTAGGATCAGGGAAAAAGTTAGGGCTAGGGCTAAGGTTAGTGTTGAAGTCAGAGTTTCTAGGGCTAGGGGTTTTGAAGATAGGGTTATGGTTGAGGCTAGGGTTAAGGTTAAGGTTAGGGTCTGATGCAGTAGCACTGCGCGGTGCAGAAAGCAGGGAAGTGATGTGCTTGCTGATGTTTGCACCGGTTTCCGACCAAACCCAAGGCGATCTGCCTGTGTCACCATGGCTCGCGGCGCTGTTGCAAGCAGAGGCTGCCTGCTTTCTCTCCTTTCTGCTAGGGACGTTCAAGTTCTGAGCTTTAACTTCGTGCTGAAAAAATCGATAGTCACAGGCGTGTTCCTCACAATCGATTTGCGGGCGATGATGATCAGATCGGCGGTCTCTGCTGCTGCTGCCGTTCTGCCATTCGGACTCGAAAGCTTCTTTCCGGCAATGGCGCCTCCCCGCAGCACTGCCAATAATAATCGCTCCATTGCCATTCCTTCGCTGCCGATCAGTTTCACCATAGTCGGACGCAGAGATGGTGGAGAAAACATGACCACCAGAACCCCGAGGCCATGTATGCTGCTCCATAGCTACAGATACAAAGGAAACAATGAAGGGGATGAGTGCGTGGGAGAATGGCGGCGTGTTGGCGAGTTGGGCATATCTGTCAGAACCTCCATGAAAGAAGCTGGGTGCTGCTCAAACTGGTTGGTTTACTATGAACCACTGCTGGTTTCAATTTACCTGTTACTTCACACCTTCAAACTTTATTCCCCACAGACTTCCTCACATCAAGAATCTCTCGTGTCTCGGGTTTCTTTATTTTCTTTTTACAATAATAATTATATATTTATAAACGCCGGGCCATTTACAAAAAGGTCTTTTTTTAACCATCACCACATCACTTCTTCTCTATTGAGAAGATCACATATCAAGTCCCATCTCTCATCCTCCCAAACAAATGAAGACATTCCCCACCAAGATATGTGGAAGCCCACCAACTCCATGCAAGCAATCACCAGAAGAATCTCAAAAGTTTAGGAATTAATTTTACCATACGTTCCCTCAAATCATTGTCCATCTTTGCTGTGGCAAAAGCCCTTTTACAAGTGGACCATACCCAATCCTTCAGAGAATCCTAGAAGGCTATCCCGGGGATTTTTCCTTACCCAGTTTTTGAAGAGCCTCCCAGCATTCATCTATCTCAATATCCCTCTCCAGCCACGTGGCTCTATCAGTTTGTATGCCTTCATTGACCAAATCTAACAATTTGGTTTCTGCCTGGAAAGCATTCTCCTTGAGACTCAAAGTGGTACCTAGAAAATCTACCCATTTCAAAGTAGTTTGGTGAATATCCCGACCTCTCTCATCTCTAACTTGTCCTTGAAATTTGCTACTCCCTCTATCTTTGGCTAGCCCAAACAAATATTTAGCTGGTTTCCTACTGCTGTTGTTGAATACGAGGTGTATACATACACTACCACCACATATGTCGCATGTCAAACTATGATGCCAAGTGTCCCTAAGAGGTGTCACCTACATACATCCTTGCTTATATATGATTCTCTTAAGAGGTTGTTTCCACACACTAGCTGCTGCTGCTCACACACACTAGAACCGATTTATTTTAAACCTATAATTAGGTGCCAATTTACACAACCACCAAGCACATGTTTATTCATCACTATTAATATTTGACAATTTGGCTAGAAAGCCCACTCATCATGGGCTATGTTTGCTTCTTCTTCATCATGAGCTATGTTTGCTTCTTCTTCATCTTCTTGTTGCTGCTTCTTATCATTGGAGGTAGAGGTAGCAGAGTTTGTTGAATCTTCATCAACTTTAAACTTGGCAAATCTCTTCTGATACTCTTCAATGTAGTGCCCCGACTTGTGGCAGTAATGGCACTTTCCTTTCTTCTTGGTCTCACCCTAAGACGAATCCACTTTGTCTTTGCCCATGGTGAAGTATGCTTAGTCTTCTCTATTAGCATCTCCTCATGATATGTTCTTCCTTGTCTACTCTTCCTGAAGGAGTAACCAAACCAACTCTTCAAAATAAATAAAGTGGCCTCCACCTCTCATGGAAAGATTTTAAGAAGTGTGATAGGAAGGAGGTAAGTGATGACCAGCTTTTTGTCTCCTACTATCTCATTAATGTTCACCAATTGTTCACCAATTGTTCATTCAAGTCCTTTACCTTTTGTTCACTAGATGTTCATTCATGTCCTTTTACCTTGGTTAGATGCTCTTCCGTAGAATCTTCTTCTTGTATACCAGTTTGTCCAGCTCTCGCATCAGGGGCATGACTCTAGCTTCGCTGGTTTGGAACATGGCTTCAAGGATCTACAATGCAGTGATGATAGATCACTTCACAGAAAGAGCAAGCATAGACATGGCTTGGCTATCCCTGGAGTCCCGTCTATGTTGTTCTTCAGTAGTAGGAGGAGTAGTAACCTCGTGACTCTAGCTACCACTGAGAAACTATACAAGCTTGTGTAGTTATTCTTTAGTAGGAGGAGTAGTAACCTCGTGACTCTAGCTACCATTGAGAAACTATACGAGCTTAGTAACCTCGTGACTCTAGCTACCATTGAGAAACTATACGAGCTTGTGTAGTTATTCTTTATTAGTAAGAGGAGTAGTAACCTCTATGACTCTAGCAACCACCCGAGAAACTATACGAGCTTGTGTAGTTATTCTTTAGTAAGAGGAATAGTAACCTCTATGACTCTAGCTACCACCCGAGAAACTATACGAGCTTGTGCAGTTATTCTTGCCAAAGGAGGACAATGTTCCTCCCTAATGACAATCTCCCATAAGCATTTGTCTATTAACAAACTATTCAACATAAAGCTCCGCAAAGAGTAACTAGACCCATCTAGTCTATCCTTTGTGGGCATATACCCAAAGATATCAAATCCTCTTTGTGCCACCCTCACAATAAGAGATTTCCCAAAGCAGATGTATGTGCAAGAAACAAGAGAGTCCCCCCCCTCGGGCGCCCCCCTTCTGAATGGAATCTTTTTATGCATAGGCTTATGAGAAAGTACGGGGAAAAAATTGCATCGGGATTCGACTGGGGATGTAAGATGTGATTGCCAAGATACAACAAAAATAAGATGTACACTTGAGTGAGCTTAAACAATGCTCACAAAAAAAGATTTCCCAAAGCATATTTATGTGTAAGAAATAAGAGAGTCACCCCCCATAATGGGAACTTTTTGTGCACTAACAAAATTAATTGTGTACACAAGGGACCGGAATTTAACTAGAGGTAAGATGCAATCGCCACCAAAAATAAGATGTACACCTGAGTGAGCTTAAACAATGGTCGAGATAGTTAATTGCACTGATGCAGGAGTGCCTGGATGTGCATTGAGTTCTAGAGTGCCTATGGATGCCTAACACTAAAAATATCTCGAAGAGAAAGCTTGAAAAATCCCAAAGTACATATTTGATGTTAATGCCGCATGTCCCTCAAATGCTAATACATTGAACATACTATGCTGCTAGTGGCACTAAGTGGGTGAACCATGTATGTGGTGGTGGTGGTGGGCGAGCACAAGCTGAGCCACCAGATGGCCAAATGGAGGTGGTGCGCTCTACAATAGTGCTGCGTCGGCAAGCCAGGTGATGGTGGTGCACTAGCCAGTAGCCCTGCCCACAAACCATGGTGCAAACAAGTGGCAAGAGACTATGTGCATGCGGTGAGAGGCTTTGTGCAGGTGACAAGTGGATCTAGACAAGCAGTGAAAACTAACAAAGGCGGCAAGTGCGAAAGAGTTGGAGGTAGAATACTCTAGCTCTGATAGCAAATGTTAGAGATTAGGGTTAATCATAAGGTTTACAAGAGTGATTAGCAAGAGGGCACGAGATGAATTGAAAGATTAAGCATACTCATAGCATTGTAATGATGGCCCCGTTATAGGAGAGACTCCCTTTACAAGGTGATACTACATAAGCTACCACCACATATGCCATATATCAAACTATGATGCCAAGTGTCCCTAAGAGGTGTCACTTATATACTTCGTTGCTTACATAATATCCTCTAAAGAGGTTGTTCCCACACACAAAAAACCCAACAGACTAGCGATTGTTCACACAGACTAGAACCGCTTTATTGTAAACCTCAAATTAGGTGCTAGTTTAAACAACTACAAATTTATTCCCATGTTGATTACTATTAATATTTAAACTTAACCAATCAATAATGTAAACAAGTGGATATTGCTATTTCAAAAACAAATTTTGTAGATGCAACAAGAGAGTTGCACCTCAAAAATAAGGTCCAAGAGCTTGTGAGACAAGTTGAGGAGATTGATACATAGAGGGAGAAACACTAGGAAGCTAAGGCAATTTAAACAAATGTTATTTTATCAAATGTTGAGGAAGACATCAAGAGTGCATTTAGATCTCAAGAAAGAAGCTGAGAACCAAGTAAAAACAATGTTAAAAGGGGTTGTCATCATAGAGCTTAAGAGCAAAATCACAAGGAAAGTCATATAAAATTGAAGTAGGGGGTTTACTCTATGTATTGTTTAGCATGGAGTTAGCATAGTCACTCTAAAAGTGGTTCAAGCTACACCAATAATAAGGGAAAATGTGTGATTACACAAAGAGGTAAGAACCATGGGCATCACATCCTTGTGATTTGAAAAGAGAAATAAATTTCAATCAATTTCATTATAGGACACAAAGACGTGGAAAAACAAAGAGCTTACACCATTAAAGCTAAAACAAAAAGAAGTTAGAGAAGGTTAGCTCTAGCAGCACGATTTCCATGCAACTAGGTGGTACAAAAAGAGGGGAGAGCTCTCATCCCATAGTTTCAAACTCCAAGAAGAATGATTGATCCTTCCATTTCCTCTCCAACCAATGCATGTGCAAGTGAACATGGAGAGACTCTAGACATAAAGCATATTTTTTTTATTTTTTGTTGATTGATGGTGGAAAGACCGTTAATAATAAACATAAACAAAGTGAAATATATTGAGCCAAAAAGAGTTGGAGAGAACTAAAGACAATGTTAAGCACAAGATTCTTAAGGTATTTCCACTATTAATATGACAGATGAGACTAGAACAAACCGTAGACCCTAAAGGTTAAAAAGAGCAAGAAGTGGGAAAAGCAAAGTTTTTTGTTTTATAAAGAAGCGGAAAAGCAAGAGGTGGGAAAATTCAAGAAATGGGAAATTTTTATAAAAAACTAAAAATCCTCGTACTTCACATTAAGCACATTGCATATTTGAGTTGTAAATTAAATTTATGGTCACATTTCATATTTGAGTTGTAAATTAAATTTATGGTCACATTTCTACGCTTTTACTATAACTATCTCTAGCACATATGGGATTCTTTTGAATCGTAAATCAAAATTATTGTCACATTTCTACTCTTTTACTATAAATCAAAATTATGGTTGCATTTCTACTCTTTTATTGTAACTCTCTCGTAAAAAATGTGGAATTCTTTTTTCTTCTTCTTTTTTTTTTACTGTAGAGGGATGAGGAAGGGGGGGTGGTTGTTGGAAAAACCTCCACTAAGCGTTAAAGTTTTGTATATCCAATAATCCAAGCATTGATATTCCAAGTTATCTTTTATCTACATGAAACACATGAGCATGAAATACGGTTTTCATTGTCTTGATAAAGCTACATCAGCATGTTCATGATATAATTTTTGACTATGATAACTAATTTATTGATACCTTAGAATTTACTCGTCCTTGAAGTTTTGTATATCCAATAAGCCCAAGCATTGATATTCCAAATTATCTTATATCTACATGAGATGCATGATTTAGCACGGAATATAGTTTTCATTGCCTTGACAAAGCTATATCAACATGTTCATGAATTTTTTTATATTAGGACATCTAATTTATTGGTACCTCCTACTTTACTCATGCTTCATCCATTTTAACTTTACATGGAGGTCCATTTGACGAGCAACTAAGATGGCATCTTTTCACTGGCTTAAAATCATAGTTAGTTTGGTTGGTTGGTGTCCATGATTTGGGGATAACATTGTTCATAAATTCATCCTTTGAGTTTTGCACCTTGATGGTCTCAAAATAAACAATAAAAAACATCAAGATATTTTTGAAAATTGAAGTGAATATACTCAACGTAAGTCTCTCTACACTACCATACAAGAATGCTTATAAAACCACATATAAATATAACTTTAGAGCATTGTAAGTGTCTTCAAAACCAATTATGATCACAAATTAAGAGTTCACCACATTATAAATCCTTTATCTATTGCACACAAAGTTTAGTCTTTTAAATTTAGGGAGGATGCAATAGTACAACAAAGGACCTCTTTATTGTAAAGTCAAATCAAAAAATAAGTTTATAGCATATGTATCAATATTATATCTAATATATGACATACATCATGTATTTCAAAGATATATAAATGTGTTTTTTAAAGATTACAAAACTCCAAGAAGAATGATTGATCCTTCCATTTCCTCTCCAACCAATGCACGTGCAAGTGAACATGGAGAGACTCTAGACATAAAGTTTATTTTTTTATTTTTTGTTGATTGATGGTGGAAAGACCGTTAATAATAAACAAAAACAAAGTGAAATATATGGAGCCAAAAAGAGTTGGAGAGAACTAAAGACAATGTTAAGCACGAGACCCTTAAGGTATTTCCACTATTAATATGACATATGAGACTAGAACAGACCGTAGACCCTAAAGGTCTTTCCACTATCCATATGACATATGCTATTGGGGGAGCCCATGGAGAAGCCATGTAAAACTTAGGGCTTCTAAGTGATTTTTTTTGTGAGGACTAAAAATCAAGAAGTGGGAAAATATACAAAAAGTTCCACTTTTGATCCTTGTTGTTCACTTCAAATTTGAATCTATGGCATGAATTCAAATTATGGCTATGAAGATTAAAACGCGCAAGAAGTGGGAAAAGCAAAGTTTTTTGTTTTATAAAGAAGTGGAAAAGCAAGAGGTGGGAAAATTCAAGAAATGGGAAATTTTTATAAAAAACTTGAAATCCTCGTACTTCACATTAAGCACATTTCATATTTGAGTTGTAAATTAAATTTATGGTCACATTTCTACGCTTTTACTATAACTATCTCTAGCACATATGGGATTCTTTTGAATCGTAAATCAAAATTATTGTCACATTTCTACTCTTTTACTATAAATCAAAATTATGGTTGCATTTCTACTCTTTTATTGTAACTCTCTCGTGCACGTGTGGAATTCTTGTTTCTTCTTCTTTTTTTACTGTAGAAAGATGAGGAAGGGGGGGTGGTTGTTGGAAAAACCTCCACTAAGCGTTAAAGTTTTGTATATCCAATAACCCAAGCATTGATATTCCAAGTTATCTTTTATCTACATGAAACACATGATTTAGCATGAAATACGGTTTTCATTGTCTTGATAAAGCTACATCAACATGTTCATGATATTATTTTTGACTATGATAACTAATTTATTCATACCTTAGAATTTACTCGTCCTTAAAGTTTTGTATATCCAATAAGCCCAAGCATTGATATTCCAAATTATCTTATATCTACATGAGATGCATGATTTAGCACGGAATATGGTTTTCATTGCCTTGATAAAGCTATATCAACATGTTCATGAATTTTTTTATATTAGGACATCTAATTTATTGGTACCTCCTACTTTACTCATGCTTCATCCATTTTAACTTTACATGGAGGTCCATTTGACGAGCAACTAAGATGGCATCTTTTCAATGGCTTAAAATCATAGTTAGTTTGGTTGGTTGGTGTCCATGATTTGGGGATAACATTGTTCATAAATTCATCCTTTGAGTTTTGCACCTTGATGGCCTCAAAATAAACAATAAAAAACATCAAGATATTTTTGAAAATTGAAGTGAATATACTCAACGTAAGTCTCTCTACACTACCATACAAGAATGCTTATAAAACCACATATAAATATAACTTCAGAGCATTGTAAGTGTCTTCAAAACCAATTATGATCACAAATTAAGAGTTCGCCACATTATAAATCCTTTATCTATTGCACACAAAGTTTAGCCTTTGAAATTTAGGGAGGATGCAATAGTACAACAAAGGACCTCTTTATTGTTTGTAAAGTCAAATCAAAAAATAAGTTTATAGCATATGTATCAATATTATATCTAATATATGACATACATCATGTATTTCAAAGATATATAAATGTGTTTTTTAAAGATTAACTCTTATGTAGTTTTAATACTTTTCATTGGTGTAATATTAATGCTTATATATGGTGATGTTTTTATCATTTATATATAATATATTAATAAAAAATTTATTTAACTATGATACACATATTCATGTTTTATTTTCCTAATGTAAAATTCATAAACTTTCTTAATGTAAAACACATATATTTTCATAGCTAAACAAAATGTTTGTTTAACTATGATACATATATTCATGTTTTGTTTTCCTAATATAAAATATGTAAAATTCATATATTTTTCTAATATAATATAAACATTGGTATATATTATTTCTAATTATATTAATACTATTTTTTGTTTACATTTATTCTTTATAATAATTAGATTATATATAGATAAACATATTCGGATATTATTTTACTTTACTTTAAATCATAAATTTATTACCTAAAACATAATTATATTAATATGCTACTGTTGGTTTTGTTTTCAATTTATAACACCTTCATTTAATATTTACATCCTTGAAATATTGAGAATAAAATTATTTTTCTTATTTATTTAATGGCTCTTCCATGTTTCCTTAAAGTTTTATGTCCCTTTACCTAGTTTATTTATATTTAACCTAGGGCCTATCCTAGTATACCTTCCCCACCACACTGAAAATAATACCCCTTTTAACAAACTTAGTCCAAATTTTCCTCTTTAGACATCTAGGAATGTACCTTCTTATTGCTATATCACATGTGTGTTTGCATTCACATGTGTGTGTGTGAGCATTAGACACGTTGGTAAAAAAAGAAAAATGTTTTTGAGAACCATTTCTCAAAAACATTTTTCTTTTTTTACCAACGTGTCTAATGCTCACACACACACATGTGCATGCAAACACAAATGTTGGTAAAAAAAGAAAAATGTATTACATTAAAAAAATTCCAAAAACATTCTAAAACTTTATAAAGTCAACTAAAGTGATAGAATTGCCAAGGCACTTTAAAGAACAATCTAAAATTAGGGATTGAAATCCTAATAAAATAAAGTGTGAGAGGACGATTAGCTCTTCCTCCAAAGTTGGAAGACTAGGAAGGGGGAAGGTCTTGTACCATTGATGAACATGAGCACTTGTTGTAAAACTCCAAAAGTTAAAGGGAGAGGCTATACCTACCACCATCCACAAGAAAAACAAGTGGGAATGTGTTAATGTCATGGGAAGATAGGTGTCACCATGACTCTATCACTTGTTATTGTGGTTACAAAGTTATAGTGTGACTATAAATAAGGTCCTGCTAGTTAATCATGGTTATCAAAGTAAGAGCCATGACTCTATCACTTGTTATTATGGTTACAAAGTTATAGTGTGACTATAAATAAGGTCCTGCTAGTTAATCGTGGTTATCAAAGTAAGAGCCATGTCAATGTGTATGACATGGTTAAAATAGGCACATAAAGAGTCTTACAATAATCATTAGGTCTAAACCCATATCTATATACTTAGAGTAGCATCTGGCTTTATTGCTATCAATTGAATTAATTAGGCTATATATATCAAATGGAGGTTAGAAAGGGGACTCTAACCAAACATAACATTAACTTCAATTTATTGATATCAATTGAATTAATTAGGCTATATATATCAAATGGTGGTTAGAAAGGGGACTCTAACCAAACATAACATTAACTTCAATTTAAAAAAATTGCATTGAAAAATATTCACATGACCTATTGAAGTGCAAGTTAATAGGCACTTGTAATTCAAATAAACATGAGCAAGTAGCGTGGGGTTAATAGTGTGAGGGAGTACAAGTAAGAGAACCACCCTATAGCAGGGGTAATGTGTAAAATTGCATGCAAAATGATAAGGTGAAATTATGTAAAGCCATCAATCAAGTGGAATTAAGGAGAGTGTGATAAAATGTTGCTTAAAAGGTGACCTTATGAACTAGGAATTAAGTATGAGAAAAAGCTAAAATTATAAGGAAAAGTAGTCAAACAATTTCTTCTAAATATATATGCCTATCACTATCCAGAAAAAAAAAACATTAGAATGTATTAATCTTGTGGGAAGATAGGTGTAACCACCACTTTTGCACTTGTTATGATGGTCACAACTTTATTAAAATAAGGTTCTAGTAGTTGATCACGGTTCTCAAAATAAGAGACATGTCAATGTGTAGGAAAGGGTTAAAATGGGCACATAAAGAATCTTACAATAAACAACATAATGTCATTAGGTCTATACCATGTGTATATATACTTAGAGTAACATGTGGCTTTATTGCTATCAATTAAATTAATTGAGCCAGATATGTACAATATCTTTAATGGAGGTTAGAAAGGGGACTCTAACCAAACATGACATTAACTTCATTTTCAAACATTTTGCATTTCAAAATATATTCACTTGGCCTTTTGAAGTGCAAGTAATATATGTAGTCACTTGCAATGCAAATAAATATGAGCAAGTAAAGCGGGGTTAATAGTGTTAGGGAGTACAAGTGTAAGGGAACAACCCAATAGTGGGGGTAACGTATAAAACTACATGCAAAAAAATAATAAGGTGAACATTATATATTAATTTACTATGGGGGAGCTACTGCATAGCACCTTTCGCCCTGGCCACATGGTAACACCTCCATCTCTAGCGTGAAGTCGAAGAAGAGAAGAAGATGGTGATAAGCATGAAGCGTGAAAAGCGTAGCGTAAAGGTGGTGACAAGCGAGTGTGATGCATGGGAATTGAAGAAACAATTATATATATGCGTGTCTTTGAAGAAGAAAGGTTAGTTCTTTCCACGACCTAAACAACCATTGCCTGCACTCCCTACCATGACCTGAATGCGTGCAGTTGAGACTTGACGCTGCACGTGGTGCCCACCAAGGCCTGAACACATGCACAAAGTTGTGTGTGTGTGTGTGTGTGTGTGTGTGTGAGAGAGAGAGAGAGAGAGAGAGAGAGAGAGAGAGAGAGAGAGAGAGAGAGAGAGAGAGAGAGAGAGAGAGAGAGAGAGAGAGAGAGAGAGAGAGAGAGAGAGAGAGAGAGAAGGTAGAATTAGTTTTTTTAAAAGTTTTTGTTTTGTTTTAAATAGTAAAAAAATAAAGAGTAGAATTATTTTTTAACAAAGTTTTTTGTTTTAAATGGGAAAATTTAAAAAGAGCTTTTTTATGAGGGAAAATGAGAGGAGAAAGGAGACATAGAGAAAGAGAGGAAGGAAAACAAAGAGAAGAGAGAGAGATTAAATGATCAAAGAGACAGAGAGGCCAAACTTTCAACTTATCTTTAGATATTAACATCCATAATTGAATGGGTGTTATTTTTTGTATCCTAAACTGATGTAACTTAGTAAGTGCAAATCACAATATGATATAAATAGATTCTTTTAGAGGCAATATTGTTCATGATCTTTGTCTTCTTCTTTTTATAAGCATGATTATTTATCTATGATTGTATGTACATTGCTTGTTAACAATATTTCAATATGCTTATATACCTGCATGTACAATATGAGAGAGAGAGAGAGAGAGAGAGAGAGAGTGTATACACACACACACACACATATATATCTATATCCATGAGTGAACATATCAGTATGAGTATGCATATGAGTGTGTACGTGTGTGTGCATGCATATATATATATATATATATATATATGTATGTATGTATGTATGTATGTATGTATGTATGTATGTATGTATGCATGTATGTATGTATATGTATATATATGAGTGAACATATCAGTATGAGTATGTATGTGTGTGTGTGTGAGAGCATACATATACAGATGTATATGAATGCATGTGTATATAAAGGTATGTATATATACATATACATATACATGTGTGTGTGTGTGTGTGTGTGAGCATACATATATAGATGTATATGAATGCATGTGTATATAAAGGTATGTATATATACATATACATATACATATGTGTGTGTGTGTGTGTGTGTACATGTATGTATGTATATGTGTGTGTGTGTGTGTATGTAGGTATATATATAACACATGGATGAGCATTTTCAGAGCAAAAACTTTCGAGCATTCGAGCGATGGTGAAATTATCCATTAAGAACTTTAGTTTCTTGAAAAATATACATTGTGCATGTTTAAATACAAATAAAGACTCAAAATTACAACTTTTCTCAAAATGTTCTCAAAAAAGCTCTTTACCTCTTTTCAAACCCCTTTTTTGGTGAAAAAAATAGGTTTTGTGAATTCCTTAAAACTAATTTTTTCTCTCTTAAAAAACTGTACACTATGTATGTTATCAATACAATAAGCAATCCCAAATTTATAACTTTCCCCATAAATTCTGAGAGGAGACCCTTCAGCTCTTCAAAAACGTTACTTTTTTACAGAAAAAATATGCATGAGACATCTAAAAGTAGGAAAAGTTTTCTTTAGAAGAGGAGACCCTCCGCCTCCTCTAAAATGTTGTTTTTTGTGGAAAAAATATGCATAAGCTGAAGTTTTTTTTAGATATGCATTTAAAAAATTAATATAAAAATGCAATCATTCGCCAAAAACCCACCCCCCACCCCATTAGGAATTCCCAATAAACCACTAACCTTTTTATTCACTAACTAGCTTTTCTTATTCCTTTCGGAGAGGGACAAAGACCATTGAGCATCAATCAACTTCAAAGCCATCGATAAAGCTTATCCATTCTCCCAACACAAAGGTCTTCAACATGATCACAAGGACGCAATCTCCATCAGTAAGGGGGAGATGTTAACCCAATTCTAGGGTTACCAAGATCTACTGCCATTATCTTACATCAAGGAGTCACGATAGATACACCAAAGGGTCATACATTTAAGATATGAAGCAATAGTGTCCAAAGCTATAACTTGGATGGGCGCTCATAATGGTGTGATGGAGTATTTATGGTGATTCCCGCTTCAAGAGCGTGTGGTAGCAAGTTAGGATGAATCCTAAGTGATGTACTTCATGGATATATTATGAGAGTAGTCATTGTAATAGTATTAGGCCTCTTATGAGCCTAAAGTGCCCGGTTGGTCACAGTTTAAGTGAGTGTGAACACTTATGGCTATGTATATAAGCGAATATCTCTCATAATACATGGATGAGTTGTAGAAGCTATCAAGGCCCATGCGAATACCACTGTGATAGTAGCAAAAGAGTAAGCATGCCTGATACGTGTCCTCCAAGGATCTGGTATACTGTCACATGACAAGACTCCATGAATGCTCCCATGAATGCCTATCAATATCAGCATCACCCATATAATCATCCATAGTCCCATCACGAGCATCATCATCATCCTCAAAAGTATCCATGTCGGTGTAGTTCATGTCCTCATTAGAAACATAATCACGATGAAGCAAGAATGTGGGAAACTCAATCAAGTCACCAAAAGAAGAATCATCCCATACAAACAAGACTGAACCATCTGTGTCGATGTAACCAAGAAATGAAGTAATGAAATCATCATGTGTAGACCACCTAGACCATCTGGCACAATCCTAAAATGACTAGGCATCAAACTATGAAACTCGAACATCCCCAATACTAGTATGAATATGCTGCCTCATGATAGTAAGAAGTAGATGAGTAAAGATGTAGAGGTATAAGCCTTAAAATGCTAAAGGCATGAGCAAATGCGGCAACATATATACAATGCATGACACGAGAAGGCAAATCACAATAGCAATCATAGAGCCATGATGATAGTGCATGAGCGGCTCTCCTACCATCATAATAAAAAATGTTATCAAAATGATGTCAATGATGATGTGAATCTGCATCATGGCAATCAAATGAAGGATAAAAGTAATAAGAACAACCCATGGTTGTATGTGAACAACCACTAATAAAGCCTAAGGTGAGTAACAACTCACAAAATCCCCCAAATTGTGTGAAACAAGCCCAAAATGTGCTAATACGTGTGAAAACGCCCCATAAAATCCCTAAGCATGTGAACAATACCCAATGAAAGCTCAAAGTGTGCAAACACCTCACACAAATGTACTCGTGTGAACAAGGCTCACAATGCACAAAAGCATGTGAACAAGCCCAAAAATTTTAAGCGTAAGGGAGAGTATGAAATGTGGGCAAGGGTAAATGGTCAAAAGAAAGGAGGTGTGGATAGACTAAGTAAAGAAGGTGTGAAAAGATCAAGGTTAGGGTTAAGTGTGGAAAGAACAACACTAAAGCTTCACTTTCTACTACTCTCTTCACGTTGGGTTAGCGGCCAGAGCTGCGAGTTGAGAGCTCCTTATGGAGTTCAATGATACCTTCTCTTTTTGCCATAGTTTCTCAAAGCAAGCTCTAAAAGCAGTGTGTACTCAATCTTGTTAGGACTATGAAATGGTGCTCTCTTTCCATAGAGCTCATACTGCAGATCGGTTCACTTCCAAGGCTCATCACTCAATCTCTACGCTGGTGCTCTCTTTCCATAGAGCTCATACTGTATATTGGTTCATTGCTAAGGTTCATCACTCAATCTCTACACTGGGCTGGGGCTGCCTACACGCAACCCCCAATAGATCTCCCTCACTCTACTTGTTGCAAGCCAGTCGAATGAACACCTTTGCTGGTGGGAGAATGCTTGCTTTGTCGGCGTAGAAAAAGCTTCTGGTCCTATAGCCTGGCCAACTAAAGCAAGGAGGTGGGGAAGGCTAGGAATGCATATGTAGTCAACATCTTGGACTGGCTCAAGGCTTACTTCAACAATGTAATCCATGCCATAGGCACATCTTGGACTAGCTCTCCCATCTTCAACACCATAGGTGTAGGCTAACAATTATGATAATCTTTTAACCTTTCCCTCTGCAAACCAAGCACTGGCTTCCAAAAAGGCCAGTTTGTCCTTAGCTTTGTGATCTCCCTTGTTGAATCTTGATCTAAGCACTTTGCACATTAATTTTCTTATGTACTCCTTGCAACAAGCATGTGTCTTGGGATCTTTTCAGTGTAAATTGTTTTGCTTTTGTCAAGATCACCAAGATTAGTCACTTCCTTGATGAAAATTGCATCACAATAGTGTTGTCCACTATTGTAATCACTTTCTTGATCACATAAACTGCCTATATTATCTTTTGTATCTAAATCTTTATCAATATTTAAAGATGTTGCACAAAGATTAACAGAAATGGTAATAGACATCAAAGATTTGATGCTTACACCTCTTTTAAACAAAGATTTGAAATCTGACCAAGCTTTCCATGCTGAAATTATTGTAGACTTGATTTACAGTAAAACTATACTCCAAATTCATGCACAAAACTTAGTTTGCATAATACCCTTGTAAACTTTACAAATCTACACCAAGATTCAAAGATTACATAATATCTGCTCCAATCTAATTTTACTTTGAAATCTTTATAATTCTACAACATAAATTTGTTTAAATCTGAAACAGAACTGTATATCTACACAATGGCTCTGCAATAATCTACATAGAACTATAGTATGAACAATAACTCTGCACTAATCTTGAATTTTGCACTCAAATCTGTAAGAAAATTGCACAATAACTCTACATTAGATCTTCAATCTGTTGACTGTTGTTGAAACCTGCACCAAAATCTGTAATGATTGTAATCTGTCTCTAATATCTTTGATAATTACCACCTTTCTTAATGAATCTTTCACCAAAAACTACACAACAGCCAAGAATCTCCCTAAGAATGCAAAGAACTCAAAGCACCTGCAAATGATAGTAGGAAATTAGGGTTTGTGTGAAGATTTGATAAAAAGAGGCTCTAATTCATGCAAAATTTTTTACCAAAATTCAAGAAAATCAAGAAAATGCATTTTGAAAACTATGGAAATTTCTAATTTGAGAATGATTAGCACTAATCATGATCAAGAAAATGCTTTCTGAAAAAATCAGATTAACAGTAATTCGAAAATGATTATCACGAATCATGATCAAGAGAATGCATTCTAAAAATTAGATTAAGAATAATTCAAAAATGATTAATCTCCTAATCAAAACATTAAGATTGAAGTCAAGAGCTCTTATACCAATGCAATAAAGGGGTGAGGAGAGGGAGTACCACCATGGAAGCTTGGGCATGAGATCTCCAAGAACATGTAAAAGTCATATGTCAAAAGGGTACAATGCCTATGAGCCCTATGCCTAATATAACCTAAGGCCCTAAAAAGTAAACATGTAAATGACCCTAATCCCAAGTGCCTAGGCCCTAAAAAGTAAACATGTAAATGACCCTAAGCCCAAGTGCCTAGGTCCCATCCCCATGTATGTGCATACCAAATCTACTTTATTACATAAGTACTAACTTATTGTTTTGCTTTGATGAAAGGTAAGCAAATTATTCGCTTCTGATTCTCGTTATATTCATGTTAAGTGGCTACTGCCTTTGTTGTTCTTGTCACTAAGATGCTCATTGTATCTCTTCAATTTCTAAGATTTTTCTTGGACAACTGCTTCTGTTTTTAATTGGTCCTAGGGTAACTCTTTAACTGTGGGGTTAATATCTTGTTAACACACACACACATATCTATGTGTATATGTACACACACACACACACACAAACACACATGCACATAGATATATTTGTGTATGTGTACACACGCACATAGATACACACACACACACACATAGATGTGTGTGTGTGTATTTATATATATGTAAGTGTATATATACATTTATATATGAGTAGACATCTATCACCCTCTTGGGGATACCCTACAAAATCCTAGCCAAAACCATCAACCATCCACCTCCTAGATTTGATCCATGGCATGCAAATAGGTTTTATCTAGGATAGGAGCATCTTAGATAATATCTTCACCTTTTAGGTGGCGTCTGGTGCCAACGGTGCACCTTTTAGGAGGCGTTTGGTGCCAATGGCCCACCGTCTATGGTAGAAGGACTTAGTGATTCTCCTTCAAAAGCCTACGATAGACTTTCACGAGGGGACTATGTGCATGATCAACTTGGTAGCGATGAGCCAATTTTGGCATAAGAAGAAGAGAATCTTTAGGCGCTCATAGTTACTCGATCATAGGGTTGATCATGATTGTCTAGCTTGGGGGAGTTCTCCAAGCCAAATGACAAGGTAGTTGGATGGGAGGAGAAGAAAACCTAGAGTGTCAACCAAAAGGTTTCTCAAGTCTAGGATCGACTTATTGCTATGTTTTTTCTAATGAAGAGATGGAAGAAATTGAAATGAAGCCCCCACCAAGGAAGAAGACCATGCCAGACTTGGTGAATCTAGCCCTCGGTAGGTAGAAAACTCTAGAATGGGTAGCACCAGCAAAGGCACAAGGGATTCTAGTATAGAAAATGCCTCATATAAATGTGATATTCATAGTAGAATAGGCCTTCAAAAACTAGTGGTATTGGAAGCAAAGCAACTAGCCAAAAAGAAAGTACCTCAAAAACTAATGGTGATAGAAGCAGAGTAACCAACCAAGCAAGTAAAAGCTGATAAAACAAAGAAATCTAGTATGGTCTCAAGGAAGATCTAAAAAATTATGGCACTCAAAGCAAAGTAACCAAAGCCAAGCAAAGTAACCAGAGCCAAGCAAGTAAAAACTGATAAAATGAAGAAATATAGTATGATCTCTAGGAAGATCTTAAAGACATGAAGCCGAATATGACACTAGACCAGTTAATATACCTTATCCCTAATTTACCGGATGCACCTAATCCAAAAGTTAGTGGATCCAGCAAAGATTGTTGAAGCAAACCCTAGAGCAAAGGAAAATAAGAAATATCTATAGTCCAGCCACCACCAGTGGCAAGGCGATTCCCCGAGGTTACAATGTAACGGTCTCTACAAGGAACACCATCAAAGGAGTTATCTTGGATGGATGATCAAGAGCCAACATCTTATTAGATGCCACATGCCAAAAACTTGGCATCATGACGCAGAGATGGAACCGGCCGAATTCTCTATTCAAATAGCTTATCAACACAGAGTGAAACCTGTTTGGCATGATGATCCATGGTACGAATTCAAACAGAATTTGGATTTGGTATCATTATTTGAGGTGGATGTTAGAGAATATCATTATTTGAGGTAGATGTTAACTATATAGTATCTCAATACACCCTAGAAAATGGCTCCCATATATCCTCGACACTCTAGTCTATTACTAGAAAATGGCTCCCATATATCCTCGACACTCTAGTCTATTACTAGATCGAGTGAGCATGCCCGATGACATAAAAGCTATGGTAGCGAGAGAGAAATGTGGCACATGTGCAGAGTCAAAGAGTATGAACTAGATGTGGGAGATGAGAAAGATAATATGGGTAAGTGCAAAATTGGAACCAGAATTCAGGACAAGATGATGAGCTGTTAATCTCTTATATGGATGTCTTTGAATGGAGTTATAAAGACATGAAGGGGGTGGATCCTCAGTTTTATTGGCATCATATAAATTTGAAAGAAGATGCAGCTTTAGTAAGACATTAATGCTACTAGATGAATTCGAATTATGCCAAACTAGTGAAGAAAGAAATTGATAAGTTATTGAAGGTGCGATTCATCTACCTTACTAGACAAGGTGACTTGTTTTTCACCCATAGTAATAATACCAAAAAAGAATGGGAAGCTACTAGTGATAGATGAGAGTGTCACAAGTTGCCACATGGAGTGTAAGGTGGTCAAGAGATAAAGAGGCCACATGGAGTGTAAGGTGGTCAAGAGATAAAGAGGCCACATGGGTGGACACATGTAAAGCAAGTGGGGCTAGAGGCTACCTATATTAGAAGCCTCTCATTATATGATTTACAACACATTGCAATAGAGATTGAGTTGAGTGTGCCTATGATTAGTGTGCTAATAATTATTATGGATTTTCTTGATTATTTTGAACCTCCTTAAGAATATTCTAATCATGTGATTAGACTAGGCTTAGCACATTCCACATTCTTGATTAAAGAAATACATTTCATATCTCGCTATACTACATCTAACAAAGAATTTGTAAATGGGAATGGAAGTGGATCTATCTTTGTTAGTGCATTCAGCTTTCTATAATCCACACAAACTGGTCGCTTCCTATTCTTTTTTGGTACCATTACTATGGGTGAAAAACAAGCCATCTTGTCTAATAGGTATATTAATCCCACCTTCAATACCTAAAATGGAAATGGATCTATCTTAGTTGGTGCATTCAGCTTTTTGTAATCCACATAAACTCACACAAAACAATATCTCGCACACTTAAGGTGTGTTCATACACATAAACTTTCTCAACACCTGAGCTTAAATATTTCCACACCTCATATTAAGAGAAATGTGTTATGTCTCCACTCATACTTGACCACTATTTAATAAATTTAACCAAACACCCACAATGATTTTGCATTGTGCCAAAGTCTCTTTCAACACTTGTCTAGCCACCTCGACACTCAATTCCTTTTTAGCATAAACTTAGCTGAGGCAGAACACCCATTCAACCCATCGTATTGGGGCAAGGAACCCAGCATCATGTGTAACATCCATTGTAACAAAGTATTTTTAGGATGCACATGCACATGGGCTTAGGGTCATTTACATATGAGATTAGGGCACATGGACCTTGGGATTATAAAAGGGATGTACTCTAGGACTATTGTAGCTTTTAACCTTTTGGATACCTTTATGACATTGACAACCTTAGACATCTTCTCTAGCTTTCTCTCTAATCCAGGTTAATCAAGCTAATCCTAGCTAATCTAGGCTAAACTAGATATATTTGCTTTCTTTCATTGGTATCAAAGCTCTTGGCTTAGATCCTTGTGTAGGAAGTGATTAGAAGATTAATCATTTTTAGATTATTCTTAATCGATGATAATTTTTTTGATTACTGTTAATCTAATTTTTTAGAATGCATTTTCTTGATCATGATTAGTGTTAAATCATTTTTTAAATTGATTTTTACAGTTTTTAAATTTGCTAGTCTCTTGATTTGGAAAGATTTGCAATGAAATTTGTGTTAATTATTTTTATATTTATATTAATTATTATTTAAAAAACCCTGATCCACTTTATTGCTTGATTTCGTGAAGTTCTTGATCTTCTTGATCTTGATTTCTTGAAAATTTTCTTGATTTTTGAAATTAGGGTTTATAGATATTTCAACCCAACATATTTTGAGTGATTTCTTGCATTATCTTACTTAGAGAGCATGCTTTTTCAAAGTTGAATTCTTAGAGTCCTTATTTCTTCAAGATTGAATTTACCCTAGATTGCCAAATCTTTGATTTCTTGAATGAATATTGCAAGAAGAAGGTTACTGTGCAAAATTTTGGTGTTGTTCTTGTCAAGAACTGGTGCATATTAAAGACTTTATACAGATTTCAATGCAGTTAACAATTCTATAACAAATCTGAGCAATTCACTGTGCAGATTTCAATGCTATGCAGATTTATGCAAAGTTTGATGTGCAGTTTTGTGAAATTTTCATCAAGAAGGTGTGCAGATTTCAATGCTATGCAGATTTATGCAAAGTTTGATGTGCAGTTTTGTGAAATTTTCATCAAGAAGGTGTGCAGATTGAAGATTATGTTGTACGCACTGAAATGCCTACAGCATAGCATTAGTTTGCATTAATCTGCATTGAAATTGCATAATGTGCACCTCCCTTGATTAAGAAATGTACCAACTTAATTTTTGGCAAACTATTTGCTCTTTCTCAAAGAAACTTTGTACTTTTTTGGCAACTATTGCGTGGTGCTGAGTAATCCTTATTACAGAAGACTCAAGAAAATTGTAAAGTAAGCAAGATTAGAGTAAAGTCAGTCTTACTATTATGAGTTTGAATTCTTTCTTGCAAATCTATCTTCTATATGCACTTCCTTACAAGTCTATGCAACAACTTTGTCCTCTGGAGTAGGTAAGATTTGTGTAAATTTGTAATTTCTTTCAATTTTACATCTCACTCTACAATAATATGCACAAACCTATAATAGAGATAGCAACTCTGCAAAAATATGTTCATATGTTGTAAACTACAAACTCTTTAAAGGTAGTGTGGTAAAAGGAAGTGTGTGTGTTCTAGCCGGGGTATGGTGCACTTGTACAATGATGTACTTGTTTTCGAGAAACCCTATGGAGCTTAGCCCAATAGTAGACAGATTTCAATCTCATGACTACAAGGTAGAAGATGTTAAATTGGCATGAGGAAGCATACTGTGAGATGATGAGAATTCACACAATTCACTACATAATGGTCATGGTTGGCCTAGATCTAGTCCCAATAAAAGGGGTGTAAAGCTTGGCATAGCATGAAGGTCAATTAAATGCACGGGTGAATTTTGAAGCTCTCGCCTCACAACAAATGAACTGGGCTAGCAGCACTCGGCTCGTCATCATCTATACAGGATTAAGGGAGAGTGGCCCTCCCTCCACGTGGGCAAAGGAGGGGCGCCTATTTCAAAATACTCCCTCCTCCTTGCAAGCGTGACGTTCACGCTTGCATTTGAAAATACCCAGTCACGTCACGCTTGCATTTGAAAATACCCGGGTCCAATCAATTCTAGTCGCCTGCTGTTCCACGCCTGCTGTTCCACGCCTGCTATTCGCCTCGACCTCCACACGGTGCAGGTACGTTTCTAAGGTTCCCTCCACGTGCATTGTCTGCTTTTACTCCGTGTCCATTGTCTGCTTTTACTGCAAGACATCTTTCATGTCGGGACTGCGATACAGAGAAACGTAGGTGGTGTTAGTGAGGATGGAGAGATCACATGCAGTTCTGTGTAAGGCCATCGACAAGTATAGCCATTCATATGAGGGAAGGCAAAAATACAAAGATGAGAGGGACTGATAAAAAAACAAGATGACCTACATCTGCACGAATTTGTTTCAGCTTTTCTGCTCACCATTCTGGATCCCACCATCTCTGTTGGCCACCTCCTCTCCCTCCTTCACCACCTCGGCCGCCTCCTCTCCTGCCACCGCCTCTGCCTCTTCCACCCTGTCGGTTTGGACCTCCCCCTCCTCCTCGCATGGCCATGGAGAACGCTTTTGACAGTTGACTCCTATGTTGCACCACTGGAACAGGGGATGGAACCGGAGGAGCAAAGAGACACCAAGATCTACCAAGCACAACTATGTTGAGCTGCAATCTGCATGGGTAAAAGGACAATTACGTCAAAAATCTGCAACCTGCAGCAATAACTAGGCAATCTGCAAGTGGCAGCAAGCCACAATTAGGTCAAAATACGCAAGAGGATTCCTCATAGTGTCAAAAACGCCCTAGAATATACATGCAACAGAGAGAGAGAGAGAGAAGAGAGCAAACACTGGCATGTTGGCGCCGTGTTTGCTCTACCTGGACCCCATCGATGATACGCCTGTCGCCCACGTCGTAAGGGTGTTGTAAGGGTGCAACGTCGGGTTGCAGCACATGTCCATAGCCCGCATCTGGGCGAGTTCTTCATGGCGTTGATGAGATGGAAGACGGAGCCGCCCACAGCCCCCATGGCCTCTTCCAACAACAAAAACAACTCCTCTGTTTGCATGCAACAACAGCTCCTCTGTGTTGCATGCAAACAGATTGTGAAGGTGCTTACATGAGAGTGGGGAGGCACGAAGGGCAGGTAGGGAGGCAGGGAGGGGCGCTGCTATGGAGGAGAGAAGAGAAAAAGGTTGAAAGAGACATTCTCTATGAGGACTTGGTCTTGGAGTGAGTCCACAGAGCTGTGAAATGCTGAGAGCTAGCTTTCTGGACTGACTCAAAGACCAAGTCCTCAAAGACGAAACACAAAACCAAAAACACAAGCCGACTCCAAGCCTGGACGTAGAGGCGGCAAAGAGAGAGAGAGAGAGAGAGAGAGAGAGAGAGAGAGAGAGAGAGAGAGAGAGAGAGAGAGAGAGAGATGATGCATGCATGTCCACCACGGCGCCTAGAAACAGTGAGAAGCTCTCTGCAAACCGACTCCAAGCCTGCAGCCAGCCTGGACACGTAGATTCCACCAACGCGCCCAGAAACACTGAGAAGCTGCAAGCCACCTCCAAGCCTCGACGTAGCCCAGAAACGCTGAGAGCTTTACCCAGAAACGCTGAGAAGCTCTCTGCGTTTACGTGCAAGAAGCCGACTCCAAGCCTCTGTGCAAGAAGCCGACTCCAAGCCTCTGCGTAAAGGCGAAAGAGAGAGAGGGAGGGAGGGAGAGGGAGGGAGGTAGGCAGGGAGATGATGCATGCATGGCATGTTTCTCCACGTGGCATAGAGGCGGTAGAGAGAGAGAGAGAGAGAGAGAGAGAGAGAGAGAGAGAGAGAGAGAGAGAGAGAGAGAGAGAGAGAGAGAGAGAGAGAGAGAGAGAGAGAGAGAGAGAGAGATGATGCATGCATGCGTTGACGTGGTAGAGAGAGAGAGAGAGTAAAATGATTTAAAATAAAAAGTGATTTATCTCTCTCTCTCTCTCTCTACGTCAATCCCCACGCGTTCACGTGGTAGAGAGAGAGAGAGAGAGTAAAATGATTTAAAATAAAAAGTGATTTATCTCTCTCTCTCTCTCTCTAAAATAAAAAGTGATTTATCTCTCTCTCTCTCTCTCTCTCTCTCTCTACGTCAATCCCCACGCGTTCACGTGGTAGAGAGAGAGAGAGAGAGAGAGAGAGAGAGAGAGAGAGAGAGAGAGAGAGAGTAAAATGATTTAAAGTAAAAAGTGATCTCACTTTTTACTTTAAATCATTTTACTCTCTCTCTCTCTCTCTCTCTCTCTCTCTCTCTCTCTCTCTCTCTCTCTCTCTCTCTCTCTCTCTCTCTCTCTACCGCCTCTACGTCAATATATATACAACAAAATAAATCACTTTTTATTTTGAAAATCCAAAATCATTTTACTCTCTCGAGAAAGAGAGACAGAGAGGGAGAGAGAGAGAGAAGGAGCCGTTTGTATATATATATTATATATATATATACAACAAAATAAATCACTTTTTATTTTGAAAATCCAAAATCATTTTACTCTCTCTCTCTCTCTCTCTCTCTTTCTCTCTCTGTCGCCTCTACGTCAATGCATGGTGGTGGACATTTAGAAACTTATATATATATATATATATATATATATATATATATATATATAGAGAGAGAGAGAGAGAGAGAGAGAGAGAGAGAGAGAGAGAGAGAGAGAGAGAGAGAGAGAGAGAGAGAGAGAGATTTGAATTATACATGTTATTCGAAAGAATCGTATGTTTTCAGTAAAAATTTAATCGAATAATTTGAAGAAACTTATTGTACGATAGAATGTTACTAATATACTCTCCACCATTAGTATACAGGACACCATGATTGGGCACATTCAGGATGCCAAGTCCCCCAAGGAGGCGTGGGACACCTTGGTAAAGCTTTATGAAACAAATACCAGGCACGGAAGATACAGTTGAAGAATGAACTTCATATTGTGGAGAAAAAGAGCATGTCTGTGAATGACTATGCGTTGAAGATAAAGGGCATTGTGGAATCCCTTGCATCTATTGGTGTGTCAGTAGTAGATGATGATGATAAGGTGGAGGTTTGTCTACGTGGCCTTGGGCCACAATACAAGGCGTTCAAGACGTCCATTCAGACTCGGGAAAACATTCCCAACTTTACAGATTTGGTGTCTATGCTGATTATCGAAGAGAAGAACTTGGGTGAAGACCAACAGTCTTCACAAAGCAAAAACAGTTCAGAGCAACATGCCTTCTACACAAGTTCAGGAAGAGGATGAGGTAGAGGAGGCCGTGGACGCGGTCAAGGAGGTGGCCGAACAGGTAATCAGAATTATGGCCAGCAGAGCAGCAGCAACAACAATAGTCCCAGAATCAACAACAACAACAACAACACGCAGGTGGAAGAGGTAAATTCAGAGGCAGGGGGAGTCAAAGAGGCCGTGGAAATTGGCAAAGGCAATATAATGATGCACGTGAATGCTATTATTGTGGTAAGCCTGGACATGTGCAGGCAGAATGTTATAAGAAGCAGGCTGACATGCAAAATGGGAAAGTGCAGCAAAACAACTATGCATCCTCAAGCAGAAATAATGAGGATAATGAAAGGTTGTTTGTTATGCAGCATGTCGTGAATGCCATGTCTGAAAAATGGGAAAGTGCAGCAAAACAACTATGCATCCTCAAGCAAAAATAATGAGGATAATGAAAGGTTGTTTGTTATGCAGCATGTCGTGAATGCCATGTTTGAAAATGTTGATGCAGCACAAAAAGATAATGTATGGTATGTGGATTCAGGCGCTTCGAACCACATGACGAGTCATGGGGAGTGGTTCAAGGAGATGAAAAATCCGGAAAGACCAGGTTTTGTGGAAACAGGGGATGACACTGCTCATCCAATTGCCCACGTTGGAGATGTGCCATTGTCTATGCAGGATGGCAAAGTGAAGTACCTTGCAGATGTACTTCATGTACCGAACATAACAAAGAATCTGGTTTCAGTTGGCCAGATGACTGAGCAGGGTTTGCAGGTTCGGTTTAACCCTGATGGGTGTTATGTTGAAGATTTTAAAGACAAGTGCAGGTTGGTTGCAAAAGGCAACAGAGTGGGCAGAATGTTTACATTGAATGTAGACATGCCTGAAATGAGTGCTGCGATGTTTGCAAATGGTTCAGGAGTTGTTGCAGACACAAACATATGGCATAAAAGAATTGGACATGTAAATGTGCAGAGATTGAAGTCTATGCAGACAAAAGGAATTGTGACAGGGCTGCCAAAATTTAAACTGGAAGGTATGCAGAAAATATGTGAAGCATGCCAATTTGGGAAGCAAACAAAGCATGTGTTTTCACGTAACAGATATGTGAGCAGAAATGCACTAGATGTTGTGCATTCAGATGTATGGGGTCCTACGAAGACCATATCTATGGGAGGCTACAGGTATTATGTGACTTTCATTGATGACCACACAAGGAAAGTGTGGATATATTTCATGAAGGAGAAGAGTGAGGTGTTCACTCACTTTCAGAATTTCAGAGTTTTGGTTGAAAAGCAAACAGGGAAATATGTAAAGTGCCTAAGGTCAAATGGAGGGGGAGAGTACTTCTCCAATGAGTTCTCTGAATTTTTGAAGAAGAATGGTATTCGGAGACAGTTTACATGTAGATACACTTCGCAGCAAAATGGAGTTGCTGAGTGGAAAAACAGGCACATTGCTGAGATTGCGCGAGCATTGATGGAAGAGAAGAATATGCTGCATTGCTATTGGGCTGAGGCTGTTTCTACAGCAGTATACATCATGAACAGGACTCCAACTGCAGCCATACATGATGTAAATCTAGAGGAGAGGTTTACTGGCAGAAAACCAGATTTCTCTCATCTGAAAGTCTTTGGATGCATTGCATATGTGCATGTGCCAGATGAGCTGAGAACTAAGGATCCAAAAGCTGAAAAATGTGTGTTTATTGGATACTCCCTTGAGCAAAAGGGATACAGGTGTTATAACCCTGCTACACGTGAGTTGAGGGTAAGCAGGGATGTTGTCTTTGATGAGATGAGCAGCTGGTATGCTACTGAAAAAGAAGCTGTTGGGGCTGATGTGAGTGGAAGTGTGGTTGCACAGAATGCAGGTCAGCAATCACAGTCTTTGAGTGGACCAGGAGAGTCCTCATCTAGTGGGTCTATTGATAGACCATGGAGTGGCAGGCTGCGTCATAATACCAGTCCTGCAAATGTGATTAGTACATCACGTAAAGGAAAAGAGAAAGTAGTTGAGCCCCTTGGTATGCCTGACATTTCTGCAGGACATTCTCATGTTGATGGAGAGTCTAGTGGCTCAGATATGAGCCTTGATGAGGAGCTTGGGATCCCAGCTATGAGAACACCTGGTGTAAAGAAGGCTATGGAAGCCATGAATGAAAAGCTGCGAAGATCAGGGAGAGTGAAGAACCCTGTGCAGAGATTTACATATGATGGTTATGTGGCACATCACTATGCATATATGGCAAAGGTTGTGCAGGTTGTAGTGCCCACATGCATTGATGAGGCTGTTGGAAATGTGTATTGGGAGAAAGCCATGGATGAGGAGATGGATGCACTATATGGAAATGAAACTTGGGATTTAGTGCAATTGCCTGAAGGCAAGAAAGCCATTGGATGCAAGTGGGTGTACAAAGTTAAACATAACAGTGATGGAAGCATAAACAGGTACAAGGCTAGATTGGTAGCCAAAGGATATGCGCAGACATATGGGATTGATTATGAGGAAACTTTCAGCCCAGTTGCCAAGATGGCAATGGTGAGAGTTGTGATAGCAGTGGCTGCGTCAAAGCAATGGTCTTTACATCAAATGGATGTAAAGAATGCATTCTTGCATGGGGATTTGCAAGAAGAGGTGTATATGTTGTAGCCACCTGGTTATGAGAATGTGGGTCACCCCGAGCATGTTTGCAGGTTGAAGAAAGCCTTGTATGGCTTAAAGCAAGCACCAAGAGCATGGTCTGACAAGATTTCTGAATATCTTATCACTATTGGCTTTCATGTAGCCAATGCAAATTTCTCGCTGTATGTGAGACATGGTGATAGAGGAGTTGTGCTTGTTGTCATCTATGTAGATGACTTGATCATTACGGGGGACCATGATGCAGAGATCCTTGATGTAAAGATCTTGCTTAGACAGAAGTTCGAGATGAAGGATCTGGGGGAGCTCAGATATTTCTTGGGCATTGAGGTGATTAGGTCACCACATGGTATTGGATTACTGCAGAGACAGTATGGCTTGGACATGTTGTCCAAGTATGGTATGACAGGCTGTAAGCCTATTTCTGTGCCATTGGATCAGAATGGCAAGTTGAGTGCAGATTCAGGAGAGATCTTGGAGCATCCTACTATGTACAGGCGCATAGTAGGAAGTTTGATCTACATGACGATCACCAGACCAGATTTGAGCTATGCTGTTGTTTTGGTGAGTCAGTTTATGCAAGTTCCACGAAAACCGCATTTGGATGCAGTGAGACGCATACTGAGGTATGTGAAGTCTACTTTGCATTGTGGACTATTCTATGAGACTGGGACAGAGATATGTGTACATGGGTACACAGATGCTGATTGGGCTGGTAGTATCTCAGACAGAAGATCTACCAGTGGATTCATGTTTTCTTTGGGGAGTGCTGCTGTGACTTGGAGCAGCAAGAAGCAGCCTACGGTTGCTCTATCGAGTACAGAGGCCGAGTACAGAGGAGCTGCTATGGCAGCATGTGAGGTAGCTTGGTTGAGAAACCTACTTGCAGTTTTGGGTCTATCAGTGGATAGACAAGTTGTCATTTTCTGTGACAACCTTAGCAGTATACAGTTGGCCAGGAACCCAGTATTTCATGCTCGTACGAAGCATATAGAGGTCCACTACCACTTCGTCAGAGAGAAGGTCTTGGCAGGAGACTTTGAACTTGTTTATGTCAGCACCACAGAGGATCAGGTAGGTGACATCTTCACCAAAGCATTGGGTACAGAGAAGCTCCGCAGATTCAAGGCTTCACTTGTTGTTGGTGTACATGAGATGGAGTTGAGCTCGAGGGGGAGTGTTGAGATATCGAGCTCGTCTAGTGAGGCGGTGGCCACTGATGACCCGCCTGGGGGATAGGCCCCACACTTATACCACTGGCATGGTTGGTGAGATCATGGGAGATATGCGGCCAGTGGGATGACAGGCTGTGTGACAGCCATTCTAGAGACTGGCATAGTTATAGCGCCATCTCATTTAGTCGGGTTCACATTATAGAGAACCCGTGTATGTATTGGTTGAGTACCTTTCATATTATGTGTACTCTTATTCTTGTATATGGTGTGTTGAGTGTTGAGTAGAGAAGAAGAAGATTTCAGCCTCTCACCTTGTGTGTTCTCTATTAGGGTTTTGTGAGTGTGTGTGTGTGCTTGCAAGAGCTCAAGCTCTCTTCCCCCCTGCATCTTTTCAAGGGGGTGTTGCAAGAGAAGTAGCGATTGCGTTTGTGCAATGCTACATTGATATGGGTGATGGATGATAGATGAGTTCTGGAACACCTCGATTAAGAGGGGGTGTTGAAAGAGAAGTAGCGATTGCGTTTGTGCAATGCTACATTGATATGGGTGATGGGTGAGTTGTGGAACACCTCGATTAAGAGGGGGTGTTGAGAGATATAACCGTGGTGTTGTGTTGTGTGGGAAAGCACCCTAGAGGTGCAAGATATTGTGGTGAGATAGGAATGCCACATGTAATATTGTATGGTGTGTTGAGTGTTGAGTAGAGAAGAAGAAGATTTTCAGCCTCTCACCTTGTGTGTTCTCTATTAGGGTTTTGTGAGTGTGTGTGTGTGTGTGCGCTTGCAAGAGCTCAAGCTCTCTTCCCCCCTGCATCTTTTCATATAGGCCCATAAGACCTCTGGCAAATGCACATCCCACTTTCTCTTCATAGTATCCACTAGCTTAGACAAAGATCCACAAAGCAGTCCATTAGTTTTTTCTACTAAACCATTACATTGGGGATAATAGGGAGTTGACATAGCATGCTTTATTTTTAATTTCTGCACCAAAGCTTCAATCAAGTCATTCCTGAAAGACCTCTCCCCATCCGCCGTAAGGATTTCTAATGGACACCCAAATCGGGCACATATGTATTCCCTGAGAAAGGATGCCATAGCCAACTGCTTTATTATTGACCATGGCCTTTGCTTCTGCCCACCTTGTTGCATAATCTGTGGCCACCAATATGTAATACTTCCCATGTGAGGAATGAGGAAGTGGGCCCACAAAATCTAATCCCCACCTTTGAAATGGACCATATGCTGGGATAGGGTTTAAGGGTCCGGGAACCAATTGCTTATGCCCATATGCCTGGCATACTTCACAGCTTCTGCACGACTCATAGACATCTTTGCTGAGTCGAGGCCAATAATACCCTGTGTTAAGGATCCTCCGAGTTGTGCTGGCCGAGGCAAAGTGACCTGAACATTCATGATATAATTCCATAATCCTTTTAGATTCTTCTAGGCTCACTACCCTCCTAAGAATCTTATCCTTACCTTGCTTGTAAAGAACATCCCCTAGAATTGTGTAAGGATTTGCTTTCTTGGTACGCCTTTGCTTCTGTTGAGGATTCAATCCAGGAGGGAAGTATCATGTATCTAAATAGTGTTGAACATCTTGGAGCTTAGGCCAACCTGTATCCATTAATGCAAGAGTAGCTACTTTGAAAGAAGCCAAGGTTTTAGTAGCCAATTCATCATCCTTTTGATTATCCTTCCTGTTAACATGCACAAATTTACAAAACTCAAAAGCTTCTTTTAACTCCATTGCCCTTTTATACAATTCTTGGAGATTAGGACTCCTTGCCTTATATTCTCCTTTCATTTGTCGGATGACCAATTGTGAATCCCCTTTAACCTCTATCTCTTTAATTCCATCTTTTATGCAATCTTCTAATCCCCAAATTAATGCATTGTACTCAGCCACATTATTTGATATAGCCTTTGGAAACTCCCTACCCTTGGCCCATACGTCTTTTCCTTTTGGATCAAATAAAACTATTCCCCCAGCCCCACATTGCCTGGAAGGGCTAAAGGATCCATCAAAATGCATAGTGAAAGCAATTGGTGGTGTCTCCAAATCTCCTGTTCCTTCTTCCTCATCCTTCCTTGTAAGCAAATCTGCAAGAGAGGCCCTAGTGGTGTTTTCTATGATAAAAGTGAAAGAGAATTCTTGAAGCTCACAAATCCACTTTGCAAACTTCCCTCCTGGTGCAGGATTGGGTTTGCGGACCAAGAATTGTAAAGAAGGTTGAGATGTGAGGAAGAAAAAAGGACGAGGTAACAAGTATGACCTGAACTTCTTTACTGCAAAAACAAGAGACAAACAACCTTTCTCCATTTCACCATATCTCTCCTCGGCATCAGTGAGTTGTCGGCTTGCGTAATACATTGGTTGCATACGCCCTTGCTCTCCCTTTTGCAAGAGTATAGCACCCACTGAATGTGATGAGACACTTGGGTTTACATAAGAGTCCTCCCCCCACCTAGGAGGCTGCACAATTGGACTTTGACTCATGCATTCCTTGAGTAAACAAAAAGATTGAATTTGATCGGGCCCTGGAAGGAAACATTCTTCTTTGTCAACAGATTTATAGGATACATCTTCTCAGAAAACATGTCAACAAAGCGTTGGTAATACTTTGTTTTACCCAAAATCCTCCTTACCTCCCTTACATTGGTAGGTGGTGGGAGGGCCACAATTGCTTGCACCTTCTCAGGATCCATCTCTATGCCTTCTTCTGAGATAACATGTCCCAAGAGAACCACCTTCCTTCGTGCCAAGCGGCATTTTCTAGGATTAAGACACCCTTTTCTAACATCCACAATTGCTTGCACCTTCTCAGGATCCATCTCTATGCCTTCTTCTGAGATAACATGTCCCAAGAGAACCGCCTTCCTTCGTGCCAAGCGGACATGTCCCAAGAGAACCACCTTCCTTCGTGCCATGCGGCATTTTCTAGGATTAAGACACCCTTTTGCATCATCAATACTTTGCAAGGCCAACCTCAACTTTTCCAAGTGATCCATGCGGCTTGAATAAATGCACAAATCATCCAAAAAGACCCTTATAAACTTTCCCAAAGTAAGGTGCAAATACCTGACTCATGAAGTGTTGAAAAGTTGCTGGTGCATTGGTCAAGCCAAATGGCATCACCCTATAGGCATACACTCCCCAAGGGGTGATAAATGAGGTTTTCCTTTGATCTTCTTCACAAATCCAAATTTGAAAGTATCCAGAGTATCCATCACACACTGAATACAACTCATGACTTGCAACATCCATTCCCAAATTCCTAACAATTCCTAAGGTTTTCACCCTAGTATTATTAGCAAGTTTGATGCAATAGGGAGAGTTGGTAGAAGATAACTTTAAATCAGCATCTTTCATTGTTTTTTTACTCATGACATTGATTGATGCACCTCCATCAATGTATGTATTAGAAATTGTTTGCCCCTCAATGATGACATCAATCACAGGCACATCATCTCCTACATCAATATCCACCTTTTGAGCCATAGGAGTCCCATTATCCCTCTTCTTCTTTTTCTTAGATTCCCTTGTGCTAGCCAGCGTACCCCATTCCTTTCTGAGCTTGGGAGAGAGTGCCAAAAGCTGCCCAAATGTGATTTGTGCCGTTTTCTCCCTAAGATCTGTTAAGAGGAGGTCATAACTAAGAGATCCTTGTCCAAGAGGAAAGTCAGATTGTCCAATTTTTCTCCTAGACAACTTCTTCTTTTTATTTTTCTCCTCTTCTTCAGATTTATCTTCTTCTTCTTCTTCTTCTTCGCTCCTGGTTTTACGACCCCTTTTTGCCATTAATGTTATCAATGTTTCCTCTTCTTCTTCTGAGCATGTTTCCTCTAAAAGTGCTAAACTTTTATCCTCTCTTTTCCTCAATTTTGGACACTCAGTGCGATAGTGCCCCTTCTCTTGACATTCATAGCATGTGACACTACTTCTATCCCTAGGTTTATCCTCAACTTGTGGAACCCTAGGTGGCCTTGCGTTGACTAAGTGTAACTTCAAATCAGCAAACTCTGCCATAAGCTGTGCAATGTTATGATCCAAGGATGGAGCTTGTACCTGAGATGTTGAGGCTATCTCTACTCATGGTGGGGTCGGCACACTCGGAGAAGATTGGAATGTGGACTCAATATGAAGAGTGGCCTCCTTCTTCAAAGCAATACGAAGAGTCTCTTTAAAATTTGCTAAGAACTTTTCCATGCAAGCGGGGATCCAAAGCCCTGATAAACTTGCTCATCTTAAGGTGCTCCATTGCTAAAGAACTCTTTGAATCTCCCATAGAAGGTGAAGAAGAAGAAGCAACAACATGTAAAGCAACTTGTTGATATTGATTGAACAAGGCTTCATACCTCATTGAAAAGGCAAAAATTGACTCCTTCATTGCTTTGGTTAACCTTTCCCAATCATTCTTGGACTCCTCTCGCAAAGCCTTATGCCAAGTTAAGGCCACACCCTCCAAGAAATTTGGAAGTATTTCTGCCCTCTCCTTCATAGAGACCAACCCGTCAAGCGGCATGCTCGGTTAAACTCTCGGAGATAACTCCTCGGGTCTTCTCCTTCCGATCCTTGGAACACCGGAATGTTGAACATCTTGCACCAAAAGATGAGTAGCAAACAAGGGAAATTTACTTATTTCAAAATAACTTTTCTTTAACCATGCGGGACCTTGAGGTTAAAATAGAATAATTCTAAGTAAAACCTGCCCGTCGTCTCCACCAAAAAGATGTGACACAAAGTTGGGGTTTTGACTTTGGTCACTTCTGAGAATCAAAACACACTTGTATGAAACCTCACAGCCTCCTCACCTCCCTTTCTCTCCCTAGGTTAAGATAAAGATATACACATCAAAGGCCAAATCATAATTCATGGAAGGAAAGATGAAAGGCTCAAGAGAAGCAAGAATTTCTGCCAGTCTGGTAGCTCCAAACAAGAGGGCAATTCTTTGTTGGAAAAAAATCTTTCGACTCGGGATTATGTGAAAGGAAACATACGGGAAATGTTGGTAAGGTTCATCCGTTCAAATTGGGCGATTTGGACGGAATATATTAAAGTAAAAGAATATAGCAATCACTTACAAGAGGATAAGATACATGGGATTTGCCTTTTGATAAGAGATTAGGAGGAATTAATCATTATTAAGAAGAAATAATGACCAAAAGTCTATAAAAACAGAGATATACAAAGAATTGTAGTTTTAAATCCATATAGACTATACAAAATAGAATTACATAGATGCGTAGATCTTGAAGAGAGCTTCGCGCCCATATAAAAACTTTCAAAAACGGGCAACCGAGCAAAAAGTTATGAGCATTTTACTACAAGACTATAAAATTCGCCTAAAAGTTAGCAACTTTGGGAGAAATTCTGATCATCAATGAAGTAAAGGATTAAGAAATTAGTTACATGAGTGGAAAGAGCATATAAAGAGCTTCCTAGACATATGATCAATTTTAGAAACCAATACCCGAGTGATGAGTAATTACCGGTTGAAATTTGGGTATTGGACCACAAAAACTGCACTTCCCTCTCTTTGCATGAAACCTCAATTTTCACACAGTCTCTTGCCTTTCATCTCCTTCATGGTTAACATTGCTCAGCGGACAATCGTATGTACATAGAGCTGCTCGGCTCCAGAAATCAAAATCTCCTCGGGAGACGCATAAGATAGTGGTATGCCCTGATACAAACGTTCCCTTATTGCTAAGGGAGCTACTATCTTCTCCTTATTAGGAATAAAGCGACTAAGGAGTCTGTAGATTTGGCATGAAAGTCTGAAATTTTGAGGCATTGAATGATATAAAATAACACCATGTATCACCTTCAGCTTCATCAGAATCATTGTCAATGAGAGATTTTGCCTTAGCATCGCACGCTAGTCGTAAGAGGCCTGGACATACTGCCCTGTAAACCACTTGTGCTGCCGTCTCTCCGCTGGGTCAGGAAAATATAGATCCTTGAAATGGCGTGCGAGTCTTGCTCGGCTCGTTCGAGTTGTAGCAGAAGAGATGAGATGCTCGAAGGCAAACGCAATCATGTCTTGTGACTGGGTGAGATCGGGAACACCAGATAAGTATGAAACTTCCATCTATAAAAATAATTTATTTGATTAAAAATTCTTCATTAATGAAGCTTACAGAATGAAAATATAATATGAAAAATGCTTTTTTTTGAGTTTTTACTATGAATTTCTGTGATAAGAATTAACTTATCCTTATTAGCTTTCAACAAAGCTCTGATACCAGCTATGAGATCCCTACCCCCCCTCCGCAGTTCCCCGACACGGCAGAAGCGGCGTCGGCCTCCCATGCAGGGCGGGGATCCACACTTGGGGGCCTCGCTTGTGGATGTCCGGAGGACCAGAGGCTAGCCCGGGTGGTTCCTCTGAAACCGGGCCCAGAAAGACTTCCCTGCTCGGAAGGCACGGGCGATTCCTCCATGGGAAAAATCTTCTAACGGGGGAATTACTCTAATGAGTCAAAGTCTTAATTAGTTAAATTGATCTGACTGAACCTGAAGTCACATGGTCAGATTAAGAAGAGACTTGCACTTGGTCCATGGAATCACCGCTTTTTTTTCCATTTACGAGGCACAACCGTTGATACCCTCCCACAGAACAAGGTCTTCTTAGGATTTAATTAAATTAACGTAACTAATCGTATCTAGATGTTTCTTCACAGGAATCCTTCGATCTAGCCTAACCCCATCCGGCCCATGGGTTAGCCAACCACCCTAGCTAACCACTCGACCACTATATTGGTGGGGTTCCTTTATAAAGATTTGATTGTGTTTTTGTCCCGGTACCGAGAGGAAAAGAGTTCCCAGGCCCCCTAGCTGGCGATTCATGCAAAAATTAAGGTAGGCATACCACGTACACACCCAATATGAAATTGCCATTTATAACAGATTCGACTGGCTTTAAACAATCCCTCAATAGAAATCATAATATTTTTTATCATCATTTTTCAAAACTCCGAGTCCATTGTATTACAAAATGTGTCCTCCTTTGGACTCTGCGTTGAAGACTAGCTGGCTAACCAAAGAGATCCAGGATCAAAATTTGGTTCTCAAAAATCTTTCCTTTTAGTCCATCCGAAATCTTCCTCGACGTACGCATGGGTGTCTTAGCAACCGCGAGCCCGTGCATCACCTGGTCAGAACCCTCTAGGATCCTCCTAAGGTATCCTAGCACTTCACTTAGGGACCGCTTCGTCGGTCCTCGCCCATCGTACCGGAAGCGCACCATTTTAACCGTACCGAGGCTGGTCAAGACCTCAGCACAGCAGGCTTTGCCGCCCGCGAGCGACGTCCCTGACGACTCCCTGCCCCAGCTATTCCAAAACGAATCTCCTCTTAGTAAAACATATGCCAAATGCTTCCTCCAGCATTCTGGCATAGAATAGTCCTTTAAATGAAAGATAGAGGTTCCAATCTAAGTAAAATTCCCAGTTTGAGATTGGTTCACAAAACCCTTTTCTCCATAATTCTCGGTTTCATAATGAGGATCCTCGATCTCTCATGAGAGTAATCTACCTATCATTTTGTCTATCTGTCCAACTAGATTCTTAGTGAATTTAGTCAAAGGAAAAACTAGTTTAGTTTCGGTAGTCTATTCTTTGTATTTAGGAACTTGAATTGGTCACGAAGTTTTTGCTTGATTCAGATCGAGAGATGGAAAAGTAGGTTTACTGTCCGTCCCTCTTGTAATCTAACCGAATTCATTCGGTTTAGTTCTATAACGAGGATTTCCTTCAGATAAACATCTAGTTTTGGGTAAATATCAATTTAGTGATTTTACCAATTAAAATATCTAAGATATTCTTTCTGCCACATAATTTCTCGACCTTAATTCATTAGGTAGAATTACGGTGAAAATTCATCTTTTTGACCCTAAAAATTAATTCAAATCTATCTTTTCTTAAATATCATAAAAATTCTTCTTTTAACTAAATATCAATTACTTATTTTTTTTGAATAAACTTAAAATCTCTCTTTTTCTCATTTAATGAGTGCAATTCAATTATCATGGGAACTCCTCTTTTACCATAAATTAAATCTATCTAAAGTACTCTTAGAGATTACATTAAATATCCATTAATTCCATTAAACTAGAAATTTCACTTTTCTCATTCAAATGATTGAATTCCAAATATGGTGGGAATTCCTCTTTCATCATTTAAATTTATCTATGCAAAAAGATAAATTTAACTAAATTTTCTCTTAAAAATTAAATAAAATTCTCCATTAATTCCTTTACACTAGAAATTCTACTTTTCTCATTTAAATGGTTGAATTTCAATTATGGTGGGAATTCCTCTTTCATCATTTAAATTTATCTATGCAAAAAGATAAATTTAACTAAATTTTCTCTTAAAAATTAAATAAAAATCTCCATTAATTCCTTTACACTAGAAATTTCACTTTTCTCATTTAAACGGTTGAATTCCAATTATGGTAAAAATTTCTCTTTCATCATTTAAATTTATCTATGTAAAAGTTAAATTTAGCTAAAATCTTTCTTTAATTTTTAAATAAAATATATATTATTTTAGTATTTCAATTTTTCTCTTACTTTATTAGAATACATGGATTTCTATTATCATGGAAATTTCTCTTTTATCATAAAAATGAATTACTAGAAATTTCTCTTTTTTCTAATTAAATATTTAAGCATAACCATTAAAAATCAAAATTTTCATGGTTATGATGAGAATTATTCAATTAATCTAGGATTATTAATCCTAGAATATGGTAGGAAGTCCTCTTTTTGTATTATGTACGAAAATAATTTATGTGTTAATTTTTTTAAATTTTTACTATAGCTCCGCTGTTATTATTGATAATTTTCAATAATTTTGAAAGCATAAAGTTTTAATAATACAATATGATAGAATAACTATCATTAGGATCAATATCCAATTATGGACTTGATTCCTACGTTTTTCATAAATTATGTAGCATAAAAGCATTAAAAAATCACTTCTTTGGCCTCTAATTTGAGAAACATAGAAATTACTTTTAGATTTGAGAATTGCTTCATGAGTAGCATTATTTGAATATAGAATAGGTCATAGGAATGACCATTCTTTGAGGGAGAGAGAGATATGCTTAAAAAATAATTTAAGCATAAATATAAAATTTATAAGATTTATCACTAAAATTCATTAGAGTTCCAATTGCATTAAAGAGCCATTCAATTGAATGCTTCTCAAGCTTGAGAGGGGTTGAGAAGTGAGAAACATTTTGAGATTTAAGAGAAAAGACCATAAACCACACTTTACCTCTTAATTTGCTTGATTATTTAGTCAATGGAGAGGTTCCCAACCAATCAATTGGTTTGGTATGTTGATGAAGACTCCAAGGAAGGTTGATGAGAGAGAAGCTCTAATCTCTTCAATTTGTAGAGGATTTTTAGAGGACAATAGAAAATAAGCTTATCTTAGAGTAATACTGGCATAGTTTAGCTCACAGATGAGAATACAAAAGAATGAGGGTCTATTTATAGGTGAGGAAGGCCACTAACTGAGTCCAACTAAGTTCTAGAATTTTTCAGCTTTAGTTTGGCTGAATTTGGACAAGATTTGGACTGGCTCCCTTTTTGATTTGGTTTAATCCAAGACAGAGGAGAGATAAAAATATCCTATTATTTTTTAGTTTAAAACTCCTCCACACATGTGAAATAGGTACCTCCTTGAAGGCCCCCCTTTTCCTTACCAAGGTGTTAAAAATGAATGATTACTCCAAAATATCTCATTTTTTTAGTAATATTTCATAATTTTTAACTAATAAATCTTGTCTCAGTCAACTCTTCATCTTATGTGGATATTTACTCATTTTTGGGTATTTTCTTTTATTCATTGGATTTATCTCATCCCAACACTTGGATTAATCTTATTGGTCCATAGGAACCTTAATTGGACCATAATCCAAATTTTTTATAAAATCTTGACTCTTAGGCTAAGGTCTTTTAAATCATTTTTAATTAATTCCAATTGCACCTTGAAAAATTTATTTTGATTTTCTATTTCAAGAAAAAATATTTTGATTTTTGTAGAATTTATATATCAAAAAATATCTCAATATTAATTTACCACTCTCTAGAAATTTTTATCTCACTAGGCAAAACAAGGAAAAATAATATTTTCTTGTATTCAGAAACAGGGAATGATTACAGGGTAATGAAGTAAAGGCTTATTCATTATTTAAGCTAAGGAGGAATCTTACAACAATCATTGCACCATTCTCCATCAGTATAAGCATGGCGGACATGGCCAACTGCTCATTAGCAAAGAAAATTGCCAGAATCATTGCACCCTTCTCCATCAGTGTATAAGCATGGCGGACATGGCTAACCGCTCATCAGCAAAGAAAATCGCCATGAATGCCCCATTGGCATGGCTAAATGGAGACAACGCCCTTGATGGTTTCGCTGGTGAAAATGTCAAGGGAGAGGTTGTGTTAAATAAGCATCAAAGCCAACACCAGTACCTCTATCATAATTTAGAATGGTCTTTCTTTCTCTCACTCACCAAATATATATTATTCACTATCGGGCCCTCACAAGAGAGTTTACAATGTTATTTAAAGTAAAACAAGGCTGCCCCCTTGACAGTTTCACGGGGCAACGAAAGTGTCAAGGGAGAGATGTTGCCCATACCTCACATGACACAGAGAGACCACAAAGAAAGAAAAGAATGATGCCTATACCAAGAGTAGTATTCAGGCAAATGATCATGTTGGAGAGTGTGTGAAGGAGGCACCGTGGGAAGAATAAGTGTCGAATGTAGGTTCTGTGAGCTCGCATGAAGAAGAAGCGGCCACCATCATCGTGAAGAAGAAGAAGTGGCCATCATGAAGGAGAAATGACCATCATTCTTTTACAAACCCTAAGATGGTTATCCTTACCAAGACCTACACGTCATAGCTTGATGTCGTTTTGTGGAAAGATATGGATAAGGTTGAAACCCCTCCACTTAGTGGTCTTCCCTAAATGAGGACCAGGATTCAAATCCTGCAAGCTACATCTGTAAACTGATTGCTAGGAGAAACTTGTCCACTTTGCCCTATTGTCATGTGATTCATTATCCATGCAAATCTTACGCATGCATGTACATAGCTCCACTCTTGTGCATGCATGCATATGGCTCAACTTACATGTATGCATATGGCTCCACTCAAATAATGAGGCAATGTACCTCACCCCTGAAATATCTCTGCTCAAAATTGTGTTACGCATGTGCATGGTTTACCATTTAAGTTTGTTATAATTTGACCAATCATGATGGGGCAATGGATACTTGCCCTCATTGCATCATATTGCCTTTCAAAGGATGCAATATTTCCTTGTAAACAAGGTGTAAAGGAGTCCTTAAAAAAAGGGATTTCTTTACCTACAACCCCTTGACGGTTTCATTGGCAAAATCATCCAGGGAGAGGACCCTCTTTACCTCATCAAGAAGAAAATGCAAATGACCATCAAAGAAACTTGTGATGTTAGGATAGTTTTGTTGACTAAATGGTGTGGGAGAGAAGACGCCCACCTTGGAGATCAAAGAGATCAAAGTTTGCGAAATGGTATGCGAGGATGAACTAGCTAAAGAGATAAACTTAGGGTTTAAAATGATGTTGTTTTAAACTAAACCCTAGTTAAATAAACCTTAGTTTCAAATATTTAATATTGGTTGATCTACTTGAATGGCTCTTTAAGTACTCATGTCCATGGATGGCTCTTTAATTGAGGATCATTACAAATGCATTTTCAAGGAGTGAGGTGAGTTTAATGCTAATAGGACTGCTATAACTTTTGAAATCCAAAATTATCTCCTAATTGAACTATGTCAGGATCTCTAGTTGAATTCTAATAGGATCTCTAACTGAATTCTGTCAGGATCTCTAGTTGAATTCTGTCAGGATCTCTAAAATTGAATTATTTCAGGATCTCTAACTGATTTCTATTAGGATCTCTAACTGAATTCTATCACAGGATCTCCAAATTGAGTTCTGTCATCAGGATCTCCAAATTGAATTATGTCAAGATCTCCAAATTTAATTATCTCCAAATTTTGGGAGGTTGTAGAACAAATTTTGAGATGTACTTTAACAAATTATTTCTCGAATTTCAAATTAAGTTTTCCAAACATTGATCTTAAAATGTAAAACTTTTCATATTTTAGTCAAAGGACTCATGGTAGAGTGAAAGGTATATTTTAAGTGAGCTAAGTCAAGCTTTTTTTTAACAATTTGTTTTGTCAAATTTTTTTAAACAATTTGTTTTGGTCGTAGCTTGAATTGCTTCATGCTTGGAAGGATTAGTTATCTTTTCAGTTTGGAGTGAGCAAGATGAATACTACGATGATAAGAGCTCCAAGAGGCACTAATCAAATAGAGCTTGCAACTGTAGAGGGAATTCTTGAGGTTTCTAGAGAGGAGTTGGCAGCACTGTTTGGATTTATAAAAGATAGTATTTGATTACATCAACTTGCAGGTATAGAATCAGATGGCCTATCATTTGAGATGCCAATAACAAAGAGGGGAGATAAATTAATGTTTCATCTGGATATATAGTTTGGAAGATCCTTTACGGTGCATGGAGAATTACCAGGTAGCCAGATAACCACCATCACTATTAAGGAGGAGTCATCCACTCACCATCACTATTAAGGAGGAGTCATCCACTCACCCAGATTCGAAGAAGTCCACAAACATCACGAGAACTTTTGGTGATGAGGAGTCTTCTCGTATCACCATTGTAAACATATTGAGAAACCTTCTAGAAAAAAACTCTCTAAAAACAAGTTTCTCTTTGTTGGTAAGAGAGATCTGCCAAGTAGAAGAGCTTCCGGCCAGGTATGATGGAAATATTCTATTTAAGTTACCCTGTCTTCACAAAAAAAACAATTGGTAACACTAATGAAACAAATTTCATGGACATTTCTGGACTGATGCTATCACAAGTAATGTGATAGGGTTTCTAGGGATTTTACAATACACAAACTGTGGTGGTCATTTGCAATGCATGAATGAATTATGCACTGGATTGTTAAGATCAAAACAAAGAAATGAGGTGCATAGGGTGGGCCATTCAGCCAAAGTATGTCCCTCTAGAGCAAAAATGATAAATTTGGGTCTTTGAAACACTTTTACTGCTCTTGTTCACCCACTTGTATTGTTGAGTGCTCATGCAAACTTATATTTTGTTCTCCAAATGAGATTACTTTGTAAAGGAGTCAATAGGGGGATTATACATTTGGGCTATCACATGCACCCTATTGCTGCTGATGAAGGAGTGACTAGACAAGCTTTGGTTGATGAGGTTCAGAGTAGAGTGAAAGAGATGGCGTCAAAATATTTTAGTGGTGGCAGACCAAGATCAATGCAGTAAAAGTTAGCTAAGGAGATTGTGATGGAGTCAACACTATCTGGGAAGCATGAGGATCATGCCAAACCTTTAGACAAAGAAATCAATGACTTGCTAGTAAAGTTGGCACCTATATTAGACAAGAGCGATGATTATCAAGGTGGAGAAAGGAAGCCCAAGTTGAGGAAGGTTAGTCACAGTGGGAGATTATGATGCTATTTTCAAGCTCAAGAAGAATTTACTATTTGATTATTTCTAACGCATGGTGTTTCCAGGACGATTGGAATTCTCAGGGTTTGATAGATGCCATTTGTTTAAGATGTCCACTCAAGGCCTTGGAAATGGTACAGAGCTTGTTAACAAAATGAGACAAGGAGGTGAGCTAGGTAGCTTCTGGATTTGTTTTGATTTTGTGAAGAGGATGCATGATTGGACTACAATGGCTTGCCATGTCTATAATCCATATGTTCAAGAAATGCAAACCATAGCTATTGGTGATTTTAAGGTCAAGTATACAGAAGCTCACACCCTGTTTTGGAACCTTCTTGACAATGTGATGGAGAAGGAGGGATACAAGAAGCCAAAATTTAGAGGATTCATGTGGATGATGAAGCCCAGGCAAACTGGCGTGCAGTGAGAATGGTCTGCAATGGTGGCCTCAACAATGTGATGATGGGTCAGGAAATATCTTGCTTGTTTCATTGGGAACAAAGCTTACAACAACACTACAAAAAATGCATTCCACCACATAGCTAGGAAGAGTTTAAATCAAGATGTCGACGGTGGAAGTCAACGGCATTAGAAGAAGCCGCTGAGATTCTTTATGGGCTTGGTTGAGATAAGGACATGCTAACAAGACAAAACTATCCATGTTAGAGACATGGCTAGTATGGTGGCATGCCAGAGCGGCACATTGGGGTGAATACATGATCAAGGTATGAATGGTGGCTTGGTAATAGTAATTTCTAGAATTTGTACACTTGTAGATTAAAAAATGTGGACTTGTTATGCTTGTTGATAAAGATATTGCGTGTGGTTCTCTTGTTAATAGGAAATGAAGACCAATGAGAAGTTTTTGGTGCCAAGAACAATGTGGCAGAGTTTGTGCATAGTAGCTGGCTGGCATCAAATGATGGAGTGCAGTATATCTTTTTGTATAATGCTTGTTAAGGTGATCTTATGACAACCCTTTTGCAACATCAAAATATGACTCATTTCTCAAAGGTGGGCACAAAGGGTGTGGGCCAGATATACTGAAAGTTAAAAAAAAAGAGGAGCCCTTGAGGAGCCTCAATGTCTTCAGTGGACCAAGCAACATCATAGACCTTACCAATGAGGCATCAATAGAGTTGACTGCTGCAAAAAGAAGATTGTTCATAGATGGTGATGCACGAATAGTGAGAGGAAAGCGAAAAGGAAGCATCCATACTCCCATCAAGGATGGAGACTCCATTGTCCAGAGTATGAGTATGTGACTCAAAGGGTAAGACAGCCTAAGCCATCCCAAAGAGAGCAACAAAAGAGATTAGGGAGAACTAAAATTGACATTCACCCAACTAGGTGGGCTATTCAAAGGACCAATCCAAGAAGCAAGGTTAGATGTCAAGGATACCTGCACAGAAAGGGAAAAAAGTGCAATGAGTTGATTGATAAAAAAGGAAGAGTTGGATTATTGGGTGTTCTAGCTCCTTGTTTTCAAGGCCTTGTTCAAGTTGCATTAGGTGTCGAGAAGATTCAATATGTGTGGTTATGTGGGAATGACATTGATCATACTCAAGAACCATCAAACATTGTATTGGAAAGACCAGCAAGCCATCCTACAATTTGGCCAATTGCAAGGGGAACATGCTTAGACTTAAATGAGATGGATGCTTTGCGGGCTACATGCTTTGATCTACTGGAGTGTGAAATTGCACATGAATCAAGAGAAAGGGGAGATAAAGAGCCCATGCATGGCTCAAAGCAATGAAATGGATGTTCGTCCATTACAATGAGATGGAAAGCCAGTGGTTGTGTTGTGGTTGTAGAGCTAAGGAGATGGAGGCAAGGATCAAAAAGGCAAACGAGATGAGTTGCACAATCAATGAATGCAAAGTGTTGGTTGTAAATGAGTATGTTGATTTTATCATGTCATTAGTAAAGGAAGTCAAGTGCAAGGAAAAACATATAGTGTGGTTATCTCCAAATTTCCTTCCTGCACTTGTGAGGGCTTTCAGATGCGGGTTCGTGGTGGAAAAAGGTATAAGCCGTGCAAGCATATTTACTTTGTCTTCATAAAACATCTTGAACTAGATGCGCATCAGCAAAAGTTTGTCCATCAAGCTGCATTAACCAAGACAGAGCTTCATGAAGCATTACAGTTGGTGTTTTGAGATGTAGGATGGAGAAATCAATGGACTTTTTGCATTGTGTGACGTTCAAACATTTTGGGATTGTAGGTTGGCTATCTTTGGCTAAGTGCACAAGCTAGAACAAACCAGAGCCTACATATCACATATGTTTTGATAGTTTTATTAGCCAAGTTTTGTTTACACTCACCTTGTTTCGCCCCACGAAGCATATGTCTTTTAACTATAGAAGGTATATTTGTCTTCTCGCATCTTGTTGGAACTTCAAATGATCTATATTTTGATAATTGTACTAGATAAATTTTGGTATGGGCATACATGTTAGGATTATCATATCAAATATCTTTTGAGAATTGCACATTGTACATTAAGTTTGACCACACATGTTTTGACTATGAATTGTATATCTTTTGATAATTGGGTTGCCTTCTTACAATGAGATGGACATCCGATGGTTGTGTTTGATGTTGTAAATAATGAGATGGAGGCAATGATGAAAAAGGCAAACGAGATGACTTTTTGCACAATGACCATGTTGATTTTACCATGTCAATAATGGGAAGTCAAGTGTAAGGAAAAACATATAGGGTGGTATTATCCAAATATTGTCTACACACACCTTGTTTTGGCCACCATGAAGCATATGTCTTTTAACAACCATGGTAGGTAGAGTATGTCTGCTCACACCTTTTTGGCACTTCAAATGATCTATCTTATTGCCTTGCAAGATGGAGAAAGCAATGGTCTTATGCCACAGTTTCCTTGTGAAATATGTCATATTTTATCATTAAAGTTCACTAATTTTTTAAAGAGAGGGACCCTCTTTTTCCCACCGCTCGTATTGCTCATATATTTTTTCTCGTATAATGCTTGCCCTCCAAATTGAGGATACAAAACAATATTAAGGTTGATGTGGATTCTCAAAGACCCGGAACCATCAAGGAGGCCATGCTTCTTGCAGAGATCTATGAGGTAAAATATACACATGGAAATGGAGTAAGGCATGGGTTTAGGGATGATTTTGGCACTTCAACTATGGGTAAGACTTAGTAATGTGCATCTCACACGGGTCTTCCCAGATTTCCAATTGTTTACAAAAGAGGTGAAAGAGAAAATTTTAGATTTGGCAACTCTCTTTCTACACCTTCAAATGTTGATGGGAAGCAAGTTGATGTGAAAGCATCTAATAAGAGAAAGGTTATTGGTGAAGACCACATTAATGAATTGAAGAACAAGGGATCGTGCCTTAATTGTGGTGATAAATGGACCAAGGATCATTGGAAGGTTTGCAAATCCAAGAAGATATCCCTAAGCATGATTCTCACCGAACCTTGCCATGAAGACACAAAAGAGGAAGATGATGAGGATTACTTTGAAGATGCCAACCAATGAAGTTGAATACGTAAATAACGGTATTGGATTTCCTTTTAATCCGGGTGGATCAAAGAGGAGTGAAGTGGAAGATGTAGAGAGAATGATAGTCAATTTCCTTTTGATCAAAGAAGAGTGAAGTTGCCTATCTGTATGACAAGGATAACATTTCTACCTTATGCAATATATCAAGTGATGTGTATGTTGGTTTACAAAGGTGCAAGTACATTAAGGTTGAAGGCAAGCATAAATGGGAGGGTGGCACATATTTTAGTGGTAGCACACATAGCTTTATCAACATAATATCCATGTGCAGTCTCAAATTGTAGCTCATAGCTTTACCTTTGTGGCATCAAGTTTGAGTGGCTGCTTGGTCAAATATGGATTCAAGAAAATTGGTATGCAAAGATGCAAGTTTGATACTCACAAGTGAGCATCTGCTAATGAATGAGGAGGGCATGATTGAGTATGTGCTAGAAGTAATTTTGGGTATAAAAGAAAGAGTTCTTCACAACCATACATTAGTTGAGTATTTGGTCAAATGGCGAGGACTACCTCTAAAGAAGAAGCTTCTTGGCAGCTTGCCTCTACATTGAAAGGGTTTGAAGAGTTGTTGGATGCATTTGGGAAGTTCAGCGAGGGTCAAGAACAATGAATTAACTTGCTGGAAATTCATGTAAATTCACTACCCTGTGTGGTATTAGATACAAATTGTACGAGATCTTCACGAGGCTCATGTGTCATTATGGAGTGGATGTTATGGCATGTTTTGAAGGAATATGGAGTGCATGTTTTGAAGAAATTTGGAGCATTTGTCAGCCATATATATTCAATTTTGGCCTTCCATACATGGTGCGAGCTTGAGCTTGAAGTTTGACATGAGTCCATTAATATATACTCCATCCATGTGGATTGTGGTTGTATATAGCAATGGTTTTGAGGACAAAAACTCTTGGGTGGTGATGGTTTGTAACAAAGTGTGGTCTCATATGTAATAATGGGCCCAAAGCCAATAGACAATGCCCATAGACAATATTAATCATGGTGTGAAAAGGGTGGTCATGTATATATACCAAAATAAGCCATAGTTGGGGAAAATCACTTGAATATAAGAAATTACTCTTTCTTTTTTCTAAACCTAGGCTAATCTCCCTAATAAGGATAATATAAGGTTAATACAAGCTAATTATAGGATAATCTAGTTGTTGCTTTCTTTCACATCCTCAACATTTGCTATGGAACACTCTTGTCACATCTTTCGGGCACAATTATTATAATGCAAAAATCATCCTACTCATTAAATTCTTTGAGCTTAAAATGAACTTGGGTGAGTAATTCTTCCTGACTCATCTCAATTTTATGAAGAGCCTCCTTACTAAACTTACAACATTAAGAAATATTGACAAGAATGTGGTCATATATGTGCTCTTAAAGAGCTTGCCCCAAGATGAGTTTAGTAACATTATTACTACTCTCACAAACTTGCCGGTCCCAGCGCTAGTAGATGTGGAAGCACTTCTACTAGATGAAGACAACATGGTCAAACAAAGGCAAGGGATCATTGAAGGAGATTTATTCACAATAGAGAAGGCTTCAAAATGTTGGGATCAAAGGAACCTTTTAAAGGTTCTTATTAGAAGAAGAATTTTCCTAAGAAGTCACGTAACTTCTCACCCGCCTTCTTAGGATTTTGAAGTCATGTAACTTCTTACATGACTTCTTAGGATTATGGTAAACCCAATCATGAAGAGAAATATTATTTCTTCAAAAGGATTTTCTTGAAGAAGAAGTATATTCAGGTGAAGAAGAAGCAAAGGCCTCAACTTGAGGCTAATTTTGTTAGAGATGAGTGGGCTTTCTTGACCAGCTAGAACCTACGCGACCTACTAGTCACCCCTCTATTTTAAACTTGTTGGAATCATAACTAGAACTAACATGTATCGTCATAATTAGAAATGTAAACCTACTAGAAGTAAGACCTAGGGACATCATGAGGATTGTCATTTTATAACCATCATTGTAAACAGTAACTAGGATTAGCATTGCCATCAGCAAAGTCATGAATATTTTGTTGAGGGAGGGTGTTGAAATAATACACCAAAATACTCATATATGTGACATTGGGGCTAAGGGTAATAGGTTATAAGGTCAAAAGCCAATATCAGCAAGAAGAGAATCTTGTGGAAAGCTAGTGAGAGAAGGATCTTGTTTGCACTCAAATCTAGGCAAAGGCTCTTTTTGATGGTACTCAAATATAGGGAGATCATGATAAGATTAGTTTCAAATGATCTTTAATCCATTATACTCATGCTTATTTAAAGGCTTTGATCTAATGTAAGATCACACTCTCATTCTCTACTTTCATGTTGTCATTATGCTAATCATGTACCTAATAACTTTTGACTAACTCTAATCTCTTGTTTAAGTTAGTCATCATGTTAAATCCATGTCCCTTATCACTTCATTCAAGCTATTATGATTCCAACACGTGCAACCCCCGTCATATGAAGCATATGGCTCTCTTCCATATGCTTCTTTGAGCCTTCTTGCGATGTATCACTCTATCCCTAATGTTGTAGGACTTAAAGAACTCGAGCACGTACCTTAGATCTTCCTCTTGAGGCTCAACGAGCTCTTTGAGTTTTGCATTAGACTAATCCATCCACTATACACATAACCATACTAATATATGATCAACACACATGACTGCTCTACCCTCATCCTTGACTTTATTGAGCTTGTGTCCAGCAACTTGGTATAGCTTGACTTGCTCAGATCCCGTGGGTTTTCTTATCCCTTTTATAGACCACTTTCTTGGTCTAAATGGTGACCTTGTTTAGGTCATCTTTCCACTTGTCAAGTGTAGGTTTCATGTGAATGGTGACCTTCATTAGGGGAAGGTTGAGGTCTATGGGGGCCCTTTAAGCTGCCATGAGATTAAGGAGATGATTAGTGTGAAGGCCAATAGGAAAAATACATGTGTACAAAAATGTTGGGTTGATTAAGAACCTAAATCTTGTGGTCAAAGGTAGAATCTTACCTTTTTCAGATCTGCCAGCAAAGAAAATCTTCAATATCTTTTCTTTTTATATTTTTTTAAAGGAAAAGTTTCAAAAAGTTACCCCCCCTCATTTCCCTCTTCCCTCCAAAACTAGGGGCGTGTTTCTCTCTCCTCCCTTTTAGACTAACCCACTTTCCCCATCTACCACTCACTACACCCTCACTTGCAGCCCTATCTTCATCTCCAACTTGAGGAAAGCTCTTTGCTACCACCTACTCAGAGAAAGCTCTGTTATCAACCTCTCTCTCTCTCTAGAGGAAGCTCTGTTATCAGACTCTTGTTGGAATTAGGGTTGCAGGAATGCACACACAACTTCAAGAAGATGAGGAAGCTTGAGCACAACACAGTAGTGTATTATGAGTGCCAAAAATGAAAGATAACAAACCCTAGAAGATAATGGGCGTATATACAATGCACGGGGGAAAAAACCTCCTAGTGAGGGAAAAAGTGCCCCGGCGGTCCTAAGTGTGTTCACACACATCACTACTATAATATGGTAACAAATCCCCCCTGGAGTGATGCGGTGAACAAGAGCTAGCACTCATGTATAGGGAAGTGTCTAGCTATGTGGACGAATCCACAAAAGGGAGTAAGCCCAAAGCTTTGCGAAAAGCTTCGAACTTCTCACGAGGCAGAGCCTTTGTGAAAAGGTCTGCAAGGTTATCCTGTGTTGGCACATAAGCCAAACTGATCTCTCCTGCAGAGAGTCTCTCCCTGACATAATGGTAGTGCACCTCAATGTGCTTCATACGAGCATGGAACACTGGGTTCCGCGCAACTGCCAATGCGCTCTGACTGTCAGTGAAGATGGTGGTGGCAGATGGCTGCCCAACACCCAAATCAGCCATAAGGCGTCTGAGCCACACACACTCAACCGTAGCTGTGAAAGCTGCCCTGTACTCAGCTTCACAACTAGAAGTGGCCACAGTAGGCTGCTTCTTGCTCAACCATGATATGCATGAGCTTCCAAGCATGAAGCAAAAACCACTCGTGGACACACGTGTGTCATAACAACCAGCCCAGTCAGAATCTGAAAAAACATGTAAATCTGGCGGCAATGATCCCCCCTTGGGATAAAACAACCCAAGATGCCGAGTACCACTCAAATAGCGAAAGATACGCTTCACTGCCTGCCAATGCTTAATGCCTGGGCTATGCATAAATCTGCTCACCTGTGAGACTGCAAACTGAATGTCTGGCCTCGTAATGCATACATAAATGAGGCAACCAACAGCTGTCTGATAGAGTGTGACATCAAAGTGATCTCCAGCATCATGAAGACTCAACTTCAAACCTGTCTCCATTGGAGTAGCAATAGGCTTGCAGTCTTCAAGGCCAAATCTCCGCAACAATGTTTCAATATACTTTGTCTGACACAAAGCAATACCTCCATCACACTGCTTAAATTGTATCCCCAAATAATGATGCAAATGCCCCAAATCTGACATCTCAAAAGAGGCATTCAAATCAGCCTTAAAATCAGCAATATGACTCTCATTTGGTCCTGTGAGCAGCATGTCATCGACATAGAGAGCAATGATTAGATGTACACCATCCACACGTTTAACATACAAAGTGCTTTCTGTTGGACTATTCTGAAACCCATGTGCAGTCAAATATGCATGTATTTTTTCATACCAAGCTTGTGGAGCTTGCTTTAAACCATATAAAGCCTTTTTTAACCTGCACACTTTGTTTTCCTGCCCTCTTTGAACAAAACCACGAGGCTGCGATACATACACCTCCTCATGCAAATCTCCATTTAAGAACGCAGTCTTTATGTCCAGCTGATGTACATTCCAACCATTATGAGCTGCTAATGCACAGATGCTACGAACAGTGGTCATACGACATGTGGGAGCAAAAGTCTCATCAAAATCAATGCCCTTTTCTTGAGCATAACCTTTTGCAACAAGCCTAGCCTTATGGCGATCCACTGTGCCATCAGGCTTACGCTTCAATTTGTATACCCACTTAGTGCCAATGGCCTTCTTGCCAGGGGGCAAGTCACATAAAGACCATGTACTATTCTTCATAATAGCATCGTATTCTGCTTGCATAGCAGCCATCCAATTTTCTGAACTTTGTGCCTCATCAAATGAAACAGGCTCACTTTCATCGCACATACTAGAAACAGCCAATGCATAACAATCTGACGCATAAGAGGCACCATGAGAGCCAGAACGAGTGCGACTAGACAAAGGGGCATCCAACTTGCTGTCACGCAAAGTCTGCACCAGCCATCTAGGCATGTTCCTAGAGCCCTCAATCTCTTGTCTCTCATCCTCAAGTGCATCATGCACATCTGCATCAGATATAGGCTGATCTGTGCCATCATTTAAAACCTGCATAGGCTGAAAAACTGCCTCATGAGATATTGCACTTGACTGTGCACCACTGAAAAGAGGCAACAATGTATCATAGACATCACGTGAGCTGATATCTGTCTCCTTAGTACATGAAACCAAGGGCTGAACTGCATCTTCCACAAATACAACATCACGGCTAACCAAAATGCGCTTTGTCTGTGGATGATACAAACGATAGCCTTTGCTCTCAGCACTATATCCAACAAAAATACATTTGACAGCTTTGTCATCCAATTTTCTGCGATGTTGCACAGGCACTAATGCATATGCCAGGCAACCAAAAACACGTAAATGGCCAACAGATGGCTTGCGGCTATGCCAAGCCTCATATGGAGTGACAACCTGTAATGCTTTGGTGGGACACCTGTTTAGTACATAAGTGGCACACATGACAGCCTCAAGCCAAAAACCATGTGGCAGACTTTGACTCTTAACCATACATCTTGCCATTTCCATGAGAGACCTATTTTTTCTCTCAGCCACACCATTTTGCTGTGGTGTATACGGCACTGTACATTGGTGTTTTATCCCACGCTCAGCCAGAAATGCATTAAATTCTGAAGACATATACTCCCCCCCTCGATCTGAACGGAGGGTGCCCATCTTACTTTCTGACACATTTTCAGCCATAACCAAAAACTGTTTGAAGCACAAAAACACTTCGGACTTTGCCTTCAAAGGATATACCCATGCATGCCTGGTAAAATCATCAATGAAAGTCACGAAGTAAAGGTAGTTTCCAAATGATGGAGTTTGCATGGGACCACAAACATCACTGTGAACAAGCTGCAATCTGCGTTCAGCTCTCACTGATCCATCTTTGGGAAAGGAAGCACGCTGCATTTTACCCAATATGCAGCCCTCACAAACATGCTTGACAGGTGCCTCAAGCTTAGGCAAAGAAGACACCATTTCAGATTTCTGCAGGCGCAGCAAACTTGCAAAATTCAGATGACCAAAACGTGCATGCCACAGTTTTGCATTTGAAATAGCCTGCGTATCCATAATAGCACATGCTGAATCCTCTACACATTTGCCATCCATGTTGAGCTTATACAGCCCTCGACATAGTGAACCAGATGCTACAATGATGTCACCACAAGAGAGATCATGAACAGTACATCTGTCATCCACAAATTTTACAACCAAACCTGTTTTGGCAAATGCGGAGACTGACAGCAGATTCTTTTTGATCCCTGGCACATACAATGCATCAAAAAGTGTAAAGGTGTTGCCATTTGCAACATTCAGCACAATCTGTCCAACTCCTTCAACGGGATAAGAGGAGTTATTGGCACAAGTGACAGTATTCCCTGTGGGAGCAGACTCAAGGAAAGTGAATAAACTGCGCTGCGAGGTGATATGCTTAGTGGCACCACTGTCAAAGTACCATACATCTGAATCTACTGCAGACATACATGTGTCATGCAAAGATGGGTCATAACTGCACTGCGCATTGAATGCCCATTCTGTATCTAGCACAACATTAGCAGATTCATTGTTAGAAGGAGAGGCATCTGCAACAGCCATACCAGCCTCTTTCTTCTTAGCCTCTTTCGCAGCCAGCTTAGGACAAGCTTTGATGACATGATCATTTCCCTTACAGTACTTGCAAAATGTCTTCTGTTTGTCACCCTTCTTCTCATCTTTGTCTTCCTTCTTTGGTTGCGCAGCATTTGCAGATTTCTGCTTACTAGAAGAAAAGCCAGCTTTACCTTTCCCGCTTCTCTGACTAGCAACGAAAGCTTGATCTGCGACACGCATAATATTCCTGTTTTGCCTTGACTGGTCTTCTTGCAGCAAAACAGAAACTAACTCCTCAAATGATAAGGCATTGGGATTGCCTTTCATCATCAAGCGAAGAGTGGAAGCAAAACCCTGATAAGAATCTGGTAGACCATTCAAAACAGTCTGCACAAGTGAACTGTCTGACAGGATTTCATCTGCAGAAATGAGCTGCTCTTTGAAATCCTTGATCTTTGTCAAAAAGCTATCCATAGAATCACCTTCGTTCATATGCTCACTCTCCAACTGTTTTCGGAGGTAAGCAACACGAGCCTCATTTCTTGCCTGATACAATGTGGCAAGTACATCCCAAGCATCCTTAGAAGTCCTGCAGGAGCGAATATGTGGGATAATGGTACGTTTGACAGACAGCGCAATCAAGGCATGAGCCTGCGCATCTCTACCATCCCAACGAATCTGCTCTGCTGAAAGTGGTGGTTCTCGAACAGCTGCTGCTACAGCACTTGTGCCTGCATCATCATCAACAGTACCTGTTTTTGATGTGTTTGCAGCATTCCCAGCCACAATAGGACGTGCATCAATACCCTGCACAATGTTCCATAACCCCTTTGCTACCAATACATGTCGCATCATATATGCCCACAATGGATAGTTGGTGCCATCCAACTTATCCTCAGCAGCCAACATGCGGAATACATCATTGTTGTCAGCCATGGCCAATGACTGTACTACTAGATGTAAATGCTGTCTGTAAGAGGAAAACCTGTATAAAATCGACCTGTGCTATGTAGCACAGCCCAAAACAGACGAATGGGCACCTGTCCTGCAGATTTCAATCTTGACAGAAAATCTGCACAGTAGGACGATTTTGCCTGCGCAGTACTTGGAATGCAAAAACGGAGGGCGAAATGACTTCAGATCAAAATTCTGAAATGACCAAGCCCTACGGGCTCTCCCACGGCATATACTAACCTGCAGACGCTCGTGAAATCTCGTCGCAATCGGAGGAGATGAAGCGGCAGGTGCCGGTGATGCTGCCCGGGAGGTGGAAGCCTGCTCTGATACCAATTGTTGGAATTAGGGTTGCAGGAATGCACACACAACTTCAAGAAGATGAGGAAGCTTGAGCACAACACAGTAGTGTATTATGAGTGCCAAAAATGAAAGATAACAAACCCTAGAAGATAATGGGCGTATATACAATGCACGGGGGAAAAAACCTCCTAGTGAGGGAAAAAGTGCCCCGGCGGTCCTAAGTGTGTTCACACACATCACTACTATAATATGGTAACAACTCTCTCTCTCTCTCTCTCTCTCTCTCTCTCTCTCTCTGTGTGTGCAAGCAAGCACCTAATGCAATCTCTCATTAGCTTTCTTTTGAGGAGAGCTCTTTGCTACCAGCTACTCAGAGGAAGCTCTGTTATCAGCCCTTCTCTCTCTCTCTAGAGGAAGCTCTGTTATCAGACTCTCTCTCTCTCTCTCTCTCTACAAGCAGGCACCTAATGCAATCTCTCATTTGCTTTCTTTTGAAGGTTTAGCTTTCTGTGTGTGTGTATCTCTTTTCATGCCTTTACATGTGTTTATTGCTATTTTCAAAGTAGGCAAGTTCCATCGCACCCCAACAATGTGGATAAGCAAAGATGGGGCCTTTGAAGCTCTAGATACATTTCTAAAAGACGATTGGACCACCAAGGTGGCAGAACATCAGGGCGATGTAATAAAGTGCTCAGCAGTAATGTCAATGGTAAGATGCAGGTATCAGATAGGCAAGCAAAATCTAACTATGGTGCACCCTATTAGAAGGTCCAATGTCCTGTGTATTTCACTGCAATTTGGATTTAAATTTTGTTAATTTTAAATTTTTTAAGTATGTTCTATAAATTTATTAAATGTATAAGTGGAATGCTTTATAAGAATAGGTTTTGCTCTATAAAGCTCATTTCATTCTTAAGATCTCGCAGTTTCTATTTCCCTTCAATATCCCGCCATGGCTTCAAGCTCTAACTCGCTACGTGCAAAGCTTGAGAAAATTGGGCTCTCAGCAGGTGCAGGTCAGAACATCGCCATTTTTGAGGGGGTGATTGATATGCAGAGAACTATAGGCAGAGGCTTTTCAAGAGCAGGTCCAGTACATGAATGATGTAGTGGCACAATATGTCGTGCAATTGCCTGAGTCCACCACTAAGTGGACTTAATCAGGCATCTGTACCATGGTGACAAGTCGTTCCGATTCAGGCTCAACTGATTTTTGAAAGGGCTTACATCTAGTAATTACAGGGCCGAAGATGATGACACCGTTTATGAATTGCAGGTTGGTAATGTAGGCACCACCTTCCTTTCATGGGATATGACGTTAGCACTGTTTCTGCAAGAAGCCAGGGATGCAGAAAAAAAGAAGGGAAAGGCAATGAGTAAAGAAGTAGCTCTTGTGAAGGAATCCAAAGGCGAGGTGGAAGAGGTTTTCTCAGAAGAAGCTGAAGCGTCCATGGCCTTGGTGCTTCTCCAACAAGGGTCAACTGAGGATGAAGAGCCTCATCGAGGGGGATGAAATTGTGGAAGAGATCCCTGAGTTGGATGTAACCACTTTGAATCCCATCATCATGAATAACAAGGAATTTCTTTTCCTTGATGACATTTGTAAATCCTTGGGGTTAAGGGAGGATGAGGCCCTAAGCATATTAGCAATTGGGTCTGGTTTCTGCAAAGAAGACACACTTGAGCAACAGACTGCAGGTGTACAGATTGATTTTGATGACCATGATCTTACCAAAGCGCTAGCATTCCAAGGTTATGATACAGAACGTACAATTGAGGAAACTGTTTCCAATGCTCTTGTTGCTATAGAAAATGTAGCAGCAGAGTATGAAAGTGTCCCTCAAGAAGCATTTCAACCACATAAGCACTTGCATGTAGATACATCAGTTGAGCAGCGTGGAAGCAGTATAGACATATGCAACCCACGCACAAGCCAATGTGATGATGACATTGAGGTGGGGTTAAATCAAAGTCGTGACTTCATATTTATAAGTGAGTTATTACTAACACCTGAACTTTTTCTCTTATAGAAAGCTTATATTTTTGACAAGTTTGCTGCACGTGGAGGTGGAGTTCGTGTGCAATCCGATGGACGAGACACCTCCCTGATTCATTACCTTCCTAGCCTCTCTCCATCATTTATTCGAGTAATCCATTTAGAGTACTCTGAGGAGGCACAAGCAGAGCTCATCAAGTGTAAGGCTCTAAGTGGGGTTCTCACCGAAGATGGGCTAGCAAATAATGCAAACAAATGTATACTTATTAGCAGGGAGGCAGCTATGTATACATTTGCAGGCAACTACACCGGCCATGTGCTAAGCCATTGTGCTACATCAATCTCCAAAGGTGTAACCAATCCTATTATTATAGCTAATAGCCTAGGTGAGAAAGCCACGCAGAGTGACGAAGCTAAAGAAGCTCTCAGAAATCTTCTCAGGAACTTGTAATTTTCTTTCTACGAAATCAATACAAAATGTATACTTTTTTAATTGTAATGTTTTTAAGAATTCTCAACCATTCCTCTTGTTTATTTGTTGTGTTAGCACTGTGCCCTATAAACTTTTGGCAGGCATGTGAATGTGTAGGAAATTTCATTGATAATGATCAAATATTTGTTCAAATATTGTCACTTAACGTCCAGCTGAAATCTGGTAGTACAAAATCTGAACAATTTAAAAAAAATCAAATTTTTTATGTTTTTTGATGTTTGTAAGTATATTTTTCATCAAAAAAGTGTACATAATGCATGAAAGAGTACAAAAATGAAAAAAACAAGCCTGTGCGCTCTACGGCGTGAATTTATGCTTTTCAAAGTTGAGGGCAGGCTTAAATTCGCGCCATAGCGCACAGGCATCATTTGTTCATTTTTGTACACTTTAATGCATAATGTACACTTTTTTTGATGATAACTCTGCCTAGAAACATTAAAAAAAAAAGAAAAACTTTTGCTTTTTTTAAAAATGTTCTATCTACTGCCAGACTTCACCAAGTGATTTTGAGCCCCAAATGACTTTTTTTTTTGTCCCTGAGCTTTTCTAAGGCCTTATTAAGCTTTAAGCCTTTTTTTTGGACCTAAAATAAATTCAATTTAATTTTGTTTCTGCACTATGTAAGGATCCTTTGTTCAATGCCAACAACAATACCACGTATAACAAGATAATATTCAAATTTCATATTGGTTTTCACAATCACCTTATCCATAATACAAATTTTGTTCCTGTTTGACTAAAGCTCTTAATACATGATCAAGAGTTTTACCCATTCAAACCACAGTACAAAAAATGAAATGTCTGCTTTTATAACACAGTTGAAACAAATGAATACGTTGGTTTACGAGTCATTGACAATATCTTATAGATTCAAAAAAATGTATTACAATGTTGGAGATTACAAAAGGCACAAAGGCCGCCGCCTAAAAGCTTAATCCTATCCTATAAATCCTTCCTTATGGAGTGCTTTATCCTGACGTAAACGTAGTGTAAGTGCCATGTCAACAGGCTTTAGGGTCACCCTTTTGGTGTGAGCATGGCACAGCACCGAATCTTGAAACAGAGAGACCAAAATTGTTCTGACGCCTCTTGTAGGGCCTCGAGTGCCATACTCTGTACCCGAGTGACCCTGTCACTGTACTTGTCGATGACTTCATTTACAACTCTTGCAAAAGGGGCCTTCGCCATGATGGGGTCTGTGCTCTTTTGGTACTTTCTGATTTCTCGCAGAGCCACGGTCCCCGGTTTCCATCTTCTCTTCTTGTTGGCTACAGGGGGTGGTGGTGGATGCGACCTCTCTTCCCATGGTTGTCTATCATTTCTAAATTTTTTTTGCCTTTCTTGCTCGGTTAGATCTAGATTTAGTCTTCTTTTACTTGCTTCTACCTTCTTCTTTTCTTGTTCTTGTTTTAATCTGCGTGCTTCTTGAATTCTTTGTTCCCGTCTTTCCCTCTCCCTTTGCTCCTCTTGCTCCTGTCTTTCCCTCTCCCTTTGCTCCTCTTCTTGTCGTCGATCCTCCTCTTCCATCTCCACCTCTTGCTGCCTGTTTGCACGTTCCTTCTTTCTCTTGACACAAATCTTTATTCTTTGTTTTTTAGGTGGAGGCTGGGGCTGACGCCTCTCAAGTTCCTCATGTAGTGTTTGTGCTAAGAGCCTATCCAGCTCCTCACGACGGCTTATTTCCTCTGCTTCATAGAAGTCAGCAACCTGTTGATACTGCTCTTGCTCAGTACAGAGAAGTGCTTCCTGGTCTTCCTCAAATGCGACCCTTAGCTCCTCTTCTAGCTGCTAAGGGAGTAGGGCTTGCTGTTGCTCTCTTCTTCTATGCGCCTCCTCATCAATCTGGCGTTGTTGCTCTTCCAGCACATGCTCCTGCTGCTCAGCCTGTGAGAGAGGTCGGGGGAATGGTGTACGCGTGGCTCTAAATGAGCCGGTGTCTCCAGGCTGCTTGGAGACATCCTCAATATTGTCCAGTCGTCCTGAAAACACATCCGGCTGTACATCTTCCTGTCGAGTCTCTACCTCTCTGTCCATGCTTGTATGCTTCTTTTTAAAGCGTTTTTGCACTTGTTGAAATGCCTGTGCCGCGGCGACTGCCTGTATCAAATTGTGTACACCAGACGGTACATTTGGGTTCTCGATTTTGTGTGTAGTGTGCTTAGTTCTAGCCATCCATTGACTTACACGAGTGAATGAACGTGAAAATGTAATTTTAAAACTCACTTTTACAGGCTTATATAGTTTTTGAAAAAAAATTATTAATAAAAAAATCTCTAGAAATTTAAAAAAAGGCTTTAACTTAAAAAAGGCTATAATTTTTTAATATGGAACCCATTTTCGACCCATACGCCTACGCGCACCGAACCACTCACGCATCCCATGCATGGCACTTGATGCTCGCCATGCAATTGCTCGTTGTTGCAGATTGACATTTTTTACAACCCTTCGTAGTATAATGACACCTGCCCTTTTGATTTCTGTCGGCGTCGACCTCCCAAACTGTGATAAAACCAATTGAACATCTCATGCAAGGCATTACTATTTTCCTTACCACCTCCACCATGTCGCGTGTTCTTAAAGTATGCTGCCTTAGCTTGATAATGAGAGCGTGTTCTTAAACTATGCTACCTTAGCTTGATAATGAGAGCGCTCCATTCCTTGGGTGCTCCAAATTGCCATTGGACCATATTGGTCGAGAAAAAACTGTGCATGGGCAAATATAATGTGCTGCAACAAAGATCATATCAGAATTTTACTATTTGGCAATTAATATCAGTAAATAGATAGAAAGGTAAATACCATATAGTGGGTGATATGTGTTTCTCCCCATGCATCAACCATTTGTTGAGTAAATGTATGTATTGCAGTCTTTAAGTTTGCAATCTCCTCAGCAACAAGTGGAGCCTTTTCTAGCAATTGAATCATTTTGTCAAGTGACTCCCACAGCCTTGCCCGCTTGAGACCAAGCTCTGCATTATTCCCACGATAAGTGGTGCATTCACAAATGGCCTTCCATAATTCATATTCTGTGTGACTATTGTACCCCTCGTAATTTGAGAGAAGGTGTCTTTCTTTGGACCCACCCATGCATATTTTGTTTGGATTATCCTGACCCGGTCCCGACTTTTTAGTATCCTTAGTTAACTTTACAGCACCACCATGAAGCCCCACGCTTGAAAGGACATCTTCCAGCTTACTGATGCATTCGTTTTGCGAAGATGTTCAGGCTCCATATTCTATGCATAATTGATATGTAACTTCAGTAATTTGTCCATTATGTAACCTAGCATGAAGTGTGCAAATATGAACATGGGAAAGTGGAATCTCTAATATAGGGCTCCATGAGATATCTTCTTGATCACGATTAGGCGGACAATTGGTATTACAATTCATAATGCCATTAACCCACTGCATAGGTTTCTTTGGATCTTTGTTTTGCGTTGTACTCATTGAAGGTGGTTGTACATTTTTCTTGCCCTTTGCATGAGATTTGGTCGTCTTGGTGGCTGCAACCTTGCCTGAAGCTTTGCCGTGATCAATATACTCTGATTTTGAATGGCAGCAATAAATACATGGAAAAAAAGTATTTGCTCCTAGCTTGCATCCTAGCATACACTTCAATGTCTTTAAATCACCTGCCATGTGCCAGTCAACTGTAAATGTTCCTACATCTTCCACATGCAAAGTTTCTCCTTTTGATTGCAATGATATGACATTTGGGATGCCTGTTCGGGTAAGGTACCATCGCAATGTATCATTCGTCTCCTGTGGAAGCTCAAATGCTGACAACCACCATATATTCTTTTCTGATTGCACTCCATAGTAATCTTTTCCCTGAGATGGACTTCCCATGTTGGAATTTGAGGCTTGTGCACTACAGTCAAGAAGATTATCATCCTCTTCCAGATTTCCTTTGATAGCCCTGTTCATAAGTGTTAGGCTGACTCTTTCTAATTTTTGTCCTTTTACAATTTGACACTCATCAAGCTTTAACACAAACACAGCCTGATCTTGGCACTCCTCAATGCTTAGACCATAATAAGAAATCATAGCTCTTTGAAGGGTCCTTAAATCAATAAAGACATTGTTGTACTTGTTGTATTCCAATACCTTTGTAGTACATACAGGCAGAGCATCCTCCACATGACGGTAGCCACCTAACATGTTCGCAATTTCTGAGTTTGCACTTTTTCTTGCCATGGTTACACAGTATGGAGTTGGTAGCATGGGTCGAAGAAGTCCTTTAGCACGATGACCTAGTGTAAACACCCTGTAAATGGCTTCATATCCCTTCCTAAACTGACACCAACACTATCACATGCATCCATAATATGTATGGGGCTTACCATATTTTGCAGCTCTCCAAAAATTTTGTTTCGGATTTGCTTAGATATTTTGCATGTGGGATCTTCTAGCAGCTTTGATATGTCTGATAACTTAACAACATGTTTCAATATGCCTGCTCTACATTCCTCAGCACCACCTTCATATCCCATCATATCCCCAGCAATATCTGTACATGGAACATAAATACAAAATAACATCAATATGTTTCACAAAACAGAATGGCCTGCAAAACAATGGCAAGAATAGAAGTTACTTTGTTGCTCGTACACGTCGTTTTCTTGCTCCACTTAGGGTTGCCAAGGTTTCTAGGGACTGACGCTTTCTTTTCCGCTGTTGAGCCTACTGGAAGCTTCTTCAGGCTTGCAAGGTGTCGTTGCTTGTTTCGTGCATCCTGTTTGGATGCATTCATCTTGTCCCGTTTAATATCAAAGGCCTGCTTAAGCAACAAGTTGTTCTTTTGGAGCTCCTGATTCTGAGTTTTCAAGTTGTTCACCACTTCTTCAAGCCTATCAATGTCCTTCTTGTGTTGCTGCTGCAACTCAAGCCATAAGCCTCGAACATGCACTCTTGAATGTGATTCCTGAGCTGCAACAAAAGAAAGCCTCCTACAATAGCCAAATAGACCATTAGCTCCATCACCTACATAACTAAGAAATGTAGTGATATTAACAAAATGAGGTGGAGCATTGGTGAGCGGGTCAATAGGGTATATGAATCCATTCGTCCAGAGGTCAATACATTTTCACCCTTGTGATCGAAGAGTACCCAATGGCACATTGGTCACACCACTTGTTTTTGTGCTGCGGATGGTAGCATACTCAGCAGCCAAATCTACATGTAACTTGAACTTTGGTGCTCTGTTAGATATATCTTCAAGTGGCATTTTCTTCAGGGTTAGGCAATGCTGAAAAGAGCTTCTTGTAGAACATAATGCAAGAGTGAGAATAGGGTATTCTGAGGAGAGTGCAATGAAGTTTTGCTGTAAAAAATATTAGAAGATCATAGATCTTCTGATTAGGTAATAGGAGAAAGGACAAGGAAGATGGCAAGAGGCATAGAAGATGGTAGATTGAGGTTTTGCAGCATAATATAGTAGAGAGAGAGAGAGAGAGAGATGTAGATTGCAGATGGAAGTAGGGGATATGTATGGTAAACAATGCAAGAATGGAAAGTGGTAAGCTCTGAAGCTATGGAGGTTGACAGAGGGATTTTCTGCACTTCAATGTGGGAAAGACATGAGAGAGAGAGAGAGAGAGAGAGAGAGAGAGAGAGAGAGAGAGAGAGAGAGAGAGAGAGAGCAGAAAATGATAAAAAGATGAGGCATGGAGGATGAGAGAGTGTGAGATATCTGCATTTGGAAGTGCAGAGGTTATGGAAGCTTACTAATCAGAGATGCAGAGCCATGGCACACCCAAATGTGAGAAAGGGGAAGAGAAAGAGAGTGGTAAAGAGACGAGGGCGTCTTAGAGAGAGAATGTAGAGAGAGAAAGTGGGGGGGTCCTAAAAGTGGAGGGAAGAGAGGAGGGAAGGCTTTTCAGCCATTTTGAATTTGGGGAAACCAAAAAGTTAACCCCAATTTAGCTCAAGCAAATATATATTTGAAAAAATATAAATTCAAATAATGATTGCATAAAGATCCCCTTGTCAGGCCTAGTCAAAGTATGCTTAGAGTCCTTAAGCAAAAGTACTTAAAAACATAATATGGCAGCTTAAAGGGCCCCCATAGACCTCAACCTTCCCCTAATGTATTTAGGTGAGCTTCCCACTATCTTAGTCTGAATGGTGACCTTATTTAGGTGAGCTTACCACTATCTTAGTCTAAATGATGACCTTGTTTAGGTCAACTTTCGACTATTGGGTTTCATGTGAATCTACGGCCTCCACGTAGCAAAGCTAGTGAGTTGAAGATCCATCTTCATGGGGATAAGTACTTCTTTAAGGCTTTCTATGTGGTTTTCTCCTTAAGTCGTTAGCTCCCAAAAGGGATGCTACACTAAGTATGAATAGGGAGGTGATTTCCATCCCGTCAAGTCATACAAACCCAGTGGTCTAAGCTTTTGTGAAAGAGTATCCATGGTTGCAAAGACATCAGCCCTGAAAGTCAGTAGGCTTTGGTTGAGGCTCTTAGTCCTAGTTCTCGTCTTTAATATCTAACAACTTGTTGCAACATTTACACATGTTGCCTAAAGAGGTTTAGACAATTGTATTAGATTCATTGGAGATAATGCTTCAACCCATAGTATGAGTCTTCCCTCTCTCCAAGTTTATCTTCAAGGAGGGACTAGTTTGCATTTATGTATATGAACTAGACTTGCTCCTCTTAACTAAGGCCTTCCAAGGATCATCATGTATGACCCTCTTCTCTAAAACTCCATCACCACAAATGTGTGATGAAAGATTTAACTTGAAGTCTATGATGGTGGACGCTTAACTTGAAGGTTTTTGTGGTGGAAGCTTACTTTCAAGGACTTGATTTTTGCATCTTATTGGATGTATACAGGTTTGGCTCTACGTTCTGGTTGAAAACCTTGACCATGAAGCTTGTGCCTACAAGTTATGGGTTAACCTAGGCCTCTTAAAAATCCTTGGTGATTATACTAAAACTAGCACCACCATCTAAGATTACAAAGACTGTAAGGCCCTTGTACACGATGAAAACATGACGATTATTTTGTCATTCTTCTTCTTCTTCTCTCTCTCTCTCTCTCTCTCTCTCTCTCTCTCTCTCTCTTATCTATGCTAAATTGTGTAATCACCAGGAAAATAGTTCCGTAGCTTGTTCATGGGAACTCTTATCTCTGCCCACTACATTGTGTAATCATTAAGAAGATATTTCCCTAGCTTGTTCATGGGCACTTTTATCTATCCTTCAAATTTCGTTATGTAGAGACGATGATCAATGTGGTTGTGGCTCGTCCTCCTCCTCCTCAGGTTTAGGTTCACCTGTGTGGGCTCTTAAGTTCCCATCAGCAGATAAGTCCCTCCAAAGTTGGGAATTTACTTGTTGCAAAAGAGAACTAATCACTATTCAAACTTTTTAGGAAAAAAAGTTTGAGGCCTATTATGTGGTGCCGATGATAATACTCACACTCACTGGATTCATACTTACTCTGAGGTGGGCTAGGACTTGATAATGTGTAAGGGATGTGCACTATACATTGATGATTTCCTAACACGTAATGCCTTTTCGTCGGTGCCTATGAATGGGATAAGATAAAGTCATCACGTGCCAATCAACTTGGAGAGAATGCTACATTGGCTATGATGACCTATGGAAGGCTTCGCCTTTCCCACTAAGTCCTCCCTCACTACATCTAGTAATGTGGGTCTTGCTTGATTCTAGAGGCAAAGGCTCTAAAATTGGTTTTGTTTCAAGTCTCTTAAGAATGGTATTGAGTCTATCTAAGGCCTTTGGCAAGCTCTGAGGTTCCCTCACTAGGTCTATGATTAGCTATAGAATAGGGTCTGGGATATACTGAGGCAAAGTTAGTGGTTTATATTAGTGACCACTTGAAGTGGCATCGGCTCTAGATCAACTTGCACCTTCCTCACAAGATCTTTGACTTGTTTGGTTCTCTCTTTCTCCAATAAGGGGACCATGTTGGCATACTCCTTGAGTTTATTTGGAAGGTTTTGGTAATTTATGGGTTTTTCTTGTAAAAAGTGGGTTTGGCAAGAGATTTGAGTTCTAAGCCTCTAGGTGCTATGTTTGTTGCAACTCCCCTTCCCATTTCAAAATTCATCCTTAGCATGTTTCTACATATTCACATGGAAATAGAATCTAAGGAGGTGGTTGCACAAAATCCTCTATTTTAGGGTACGAGATCTCTTGTTCCATAGGTTTGGTGGGTTGTGTAGTTTCAATGGCACCTATCCCCTACCGATCGAGCTTTGAGGTTGTAGGCTCACAAGACACATTACGAGAATGCTCTCATGGATCCCTTTGTGTTGAGGCTACATGCTCATTGCTATCATCACTATGGACATGCTATGAGAATTCTCTCATGGATCTCTTTATGTTGAGGTAGCCCTTGTCATCATTGGCTCTTTACCCTTCCCCATGCTTTATGTTCCTCATCCAAACAAAGAAGAACTGGAACTTGGTTTTGTGTTAGGGAAGTTACTTTTATAATTTGGTTATGGAGAGTGGGACTCCTTCTTGCACTATGTATGTTTTCTAGGGTTTATTGGGAGATACTAGTACCAATAAAAGAGACATATCCCGAGTTACAGTTTGCTTGGGATAGAATATACCTAGCTTAGATCGACACCAAATGTTTTAAAACATTATGGAGGCCATGGTTTGAACACTTCTTGAGGGAGAAAACCTTAAGGTACCTGGTCACGCTCTCGGTCCTTCACTGGAGATTTGCCCACAAATAGGTTGATTTAATGACCTTTTCATGAAGTTTATGGTGTTGTTTACAGAGCCGATTGTTAGTGAATTTGAGGCTCGGAGGATGGGGAAATGGCTCGTATTTCGAAGTGTTCCACCGCTTTTTCACTTAGGTATATGTTTTGTTGGCTCATTTCTTCCCAAAGCTCCTTGCTTGAGGTGGATCCTGAAGAGTCTATAGAGCCTTCTTTAATAGGGGAGCACTCTATTGAGTGTTGGTCATTTGTTGGCATCAAAAACTTTGTAGGTTTGAGGAAGCATGGTTTGATACACTATAGTTGATTGTATTGTCATTTCTAATTAGTATAGATTAGGTTTATCAAAGGTCTCTAGTAGTTCTGAAGTAGGTTTGAAATGGTTTTGGACATTTTCTCTTGATTTAAGATATATTTATTGGATCAACAAGAAACAACCCACAATGCAATGATTATAATGGTGTAGCTATAATTATAATGGTGTATGCAACACTTATAATGGTGTATGCAACACTTATAATGGTGTAGCTACAATTATAATGGTGTATGCAACACTTATAATGGTCTAGCTACAATTATAATGGTGTATGCAACACTTATAATGGTCTAGCTACAATTATAATGGTGTATGCAACACTTATAATGGTGTAGCTACAATTATAATGGTGTAGCTACAATTATAATGGTGTAGCTACACTTATAATGGTGTATCTACACTTATAATGATATATCTACACTTATAATGGTGTATCTACAATCCTACTCTCATCACAAATGTTGAGCACATAGTTATTTTCTTTGTATTATGTGAGACATTATGGCCAAGGAGGATTTTACAAGATATGGGAGGGGTGCATAAACAATCTGCAATGTTAAAATGTAGCAAATAGGGTTGTATGGTCGTTTCTCAAAACTCAATGTTTCATGCTTGCACAAAACACATTGAGATTAACTATCACTTCATGCACACACTTTATCATGTTAAGAGAGGTTATGATGGTCTAATACTCGACACAAAGAATTGTGTAGACATCTTCACAAAGACTCTTAGCAAAGACTAGATGGCAAGGGATCTTCATTGACCTGGAATTGGACCATAAAGGTAGTTTTCCTTTGGGTAGAAATCAAGGGATGGTGTTGGACATCAATTCTCCACTATCATGTTGTATAATGTATATGCACACTAGCTAACCTATGTAAGTATGGATCCCATTATGAAGAGTATCCATGGTTGAGTAGGATCCCTATGTCTACATGAGATTGTGGCCTAAGGGGTCAAATGATGTAGAGATAACTTAGATAGATTTGACACACTTCCAAATAGACTACATGCTAAAAAGGGTCACTATCTCCATAATGGTCTGCATGGGATTGGTATTCTTTAATATTGGGTGCATCATGTTAATAGGTCATAGGGCCAATAGGGCACACTCATATGGTGTAGATGAGATTAAAAGTTAAATCTACCACAAAGTGATCTTGGTTGTATCAACCTAGTACCATATGGTGACCATGGAGGGCCACCCAAACCAAATGCCATCATTTGCATAGTAACACTATTCACATACTAACACTCTAGCCCATCCTCCCACCAATTATTTGCCTTATTACCTATTGCACCCTACTTCTATTACCATGTAGCCTTTCATTTTTATAACTTTAAGATTAGCCATTGAAGATCCTTTTATAGGCACACATGGATGTGGGGCTTAGCCACATCTATGTCATTATTACGATATTATACTCCATCTAGAATGTTTCTTGTAGACATCAGATGTTATTCTCTCCAGCTATGTTATAATAAAACTTGATTTCATAGGCACACATGGATGTGGGGCTTAGCCATCTATGTCAATAATACAATATTATAATTTTATGTTACTTTATACAATTTAAGTTCAAATTATGTACTCTAAAAGATCCACTTCTTGTGAATGTTTCTTGTAGACATCACATGTAATTCGCTCCATCTATGTTATAATATAGCTTGAGTTCAAGTTTTTGTCGTGAAAGATCCCACTTTTTGTGATTGTTTCGTGCATACAAAATATTAAAGCGGTTAAAATCATAATGTGATACCTTTTATTAGGCTAAAGAATGCAAGCAAGTTAGGTAGAGAAAATGATATTAGACTTAACACATTACACCCACTTGTTTAGAGAGTTTGACAAGCATTGAGAAGTTATACGTGTTCAAACTTTTGATCTTGAACCATGTAGCATTAACATTCATCCCACATCAACAAGCAATGATACATCAACAAGCAATGATACATAAATAATGTACTTCAAAGACCTACCTTACAAACACACACATGCAGTCTCTCTCTCTCTCTCTCTCTCACACACACACACACACACACATCTACCTTAAAATACCTCTCTCTCTCTCTCTCTCTCTCTCTCTCTCTCTCTCTCTCAAAGCTTAAGTATTACTTTAAGTGTAAAAGGTAAGATTCCTTATGTTTTGATAAATCTTATTACTTTAAGTGTAAAAGGTAAGATTCCTTATGTTTTGATAAATCTTATTACTTTAAGGATGAAAGATAAGATTCCAATTGTCACCACATAAGTTTTTGGTTAACGATTTCCCCCTCTTTCAAAATTTTATTGTATCATGTTTTCTAATGCCTTACTTAAATCATAAATATAGAGGTGCCATTCACATTCTCATTGTTAATGGACGTTTGTTTGATTATGTTTCTCTTGATTGTTGTAGTACACCATAAGAACACCACAAGAACCTTATTTAAAATGTAGATTGCTAGATTCAAGGAGGTTTATGTCAAAATATGAAATAGGTGAACCTTAAAGCTATTAAAAACCATTTTACTAATGTGAAGACAAGGACATGCTTTTAGATGCTTTCTACTTGAAGAAACAACGTAAATTAAGTAAAACTATTTTACTAATGTGAAGACAAGGACATGCTTAGATGCTTTCTACTTGAAGAGATAATGTTCATTAAGCATATAATTGTTTCTTTTTAAAGTGGAAGCTAAGACAAGTGGGAAGTAGCATGTACCTCCACACGCACATGCACACACGCACACGCACACGCACATGCACATGCACATGCACATGCACACGTGTAAGAGTGCACACGCACACGCACACGCACACGCACATGCACACATGCAAGAGTGCACGCGTGTGCACGCACGCATGCATGCACACACACACACACACACACACACACACACATACACACACTTGTATGTGAATAATGCACAATTGTGTTCATGCACATGCCTACACACAAGATCATGTCCACATACACCCACACATATAGCACAAATGTATGCTCACAGACACACACACACACACACACACATTGAGAGAGAGAGAGAGAGAGAGAGAGAGAGAGAGAGAGAGAGAGAGAGAGAGAGAGAGAGAGAGAGAGAGAGAGAGAGAGAGAGAGAGAGAGAGAGAGAGAGAGAGAGAGAGAGAGAGAGGCCCTATGTATAATTATGATATATCACAAAAGGAGGGTGCTTATAGGAGATAAAGAGATAAACATTAATAGATGTTCATTTCATTCGCGCTGGTTTTGGAGGGTGAAAAACCTAGTTTCCATGATTCATTGCATGAGTTTCCTTGCATTAAGTTTAGGATTAGAAAGATTGATATGATTATGAGTGCTAGGATCTCCAAAAACAAACCATGTCTAAAAAGGTTTCAATTTCTAAGATTTTTGTGTCTTGCATTATATGTGCATTAGAAATGAAAAAAATACAAAAAAAATCTTCAAAGATAAACCATTGAGCAACATTTTTTTTCAATCCACTCTTTCATTAAATGCTTAAACACACTGTATGGCGTATGTAGAGACTCTTGTTTAAGGAATACACTTATAAGATATCATGTTGGTTCATTGTTGGGAGGAAACTATCATTCAAACTTTATTTAAGGAGAAGAAGAAAATGACGTTTTACAATTATTGTCTCAATGTACATTAAAAAAGTGCAAAGTAAAGAGTGAAGATTGTAGTCACTTGACTTTTATGAAAAAGAATTTCCAACATTGTTATCCATGAACCTTTAGGTTCATGATTGGGAGTTCTATAAATAATACATATAATCAAATGATATATTTTAAGCTTTTTAAGCTCAGTTTAAATGAAAAAGTGACTTGTCTATTGTCTCTTTCATGAGTACATTTTATCATCTTGATTGAAGGATTGTCAAAAATTTTAATCAAAATTTAACAATTGCTTGGAATCATCATTTCACTAAATTACAAATGTGAAGAGTTTTTTAGAGGTCATTTTTGGATGGGTCAATTTATGTAACCTCCTATTTAAGCGTGCACACATGTTAACAAAACAAGAAGAGGAACTCATAAAGATTTCTAAAAATTAAAACCCATCTAGTGGCATTCTAGCTACATGTGGCTATGATATAACTGATGTGGTTTGATCGGCATGATGCTCATGAGAGTGACATGGATGGAGTGGTATAAACAATATAGTAATAGTCCTAGTAGGAAGAGTAGGCATGAGCTAAGCGAGAGAGAAAGCCGATGTCAAAGTATAATTTAGTAAATTTTGTCATTAAAGGACATTGGGTTTGATTTTCTTAGTAAGATTCAATATACAAGTACTCTATCATTAGATTATGTCATAAGAGGGTGTTGAGTAATGATCCTCTCAATATGATGAAATATTGGGAATTAATATGATCCTCTCAATATCATTAGATTATTTCATAAGAGGGTGTTGAGTAATGATCCTCTCAATATGATGAAATATTGGGAATTAATATGTATTGGCCAGTCTAGAGGACACAAATTTATAGTGTGTTGAAATCTCAAAGAATCAAGCAAGAAATAAATTCTTTACATTAAATGCACTCATGTGCATTAATATTTTTTAACGTTAAATACACTCATTTGCAAAAATAAGTGCAAAAAGAAAAAAGTTAAATAACCTCCAAGAAGGGAAACTCATTTGTTAATCATAATTGTATTCCATGTGTGCCACCTTGAGGAGTCCATACATTTTGCAAGTTGTGTACTATATTGTTACACCAAATAAGTATCACATCCTAGAATTATATTGAGAAATAAACAACATATATGAAATGTTCATGGAAATATAACTATAAATGAAAATGGATATAATATCACTTAAAATTAAGTAAGATCATACCTTATAAACCATTCCAATATATTCTTCATTATGTTAATGGAATACCAAGAACATTCATAAATGACAGTGGATAGAGCTTATATATTATTTAAAATTAAGATACCTTATTAACCATTCCAACATATTCTTCATTATGTTAATGGAATACCAAAAACATTATATGTAAACTTAAACTTTTTTTTTAAGATGTGAAATTGTAGCTCTTCAACTATGATGATGAACTTTAACACTTATTTGTTAACGACTAGAGTATTATTACACTTATCATCTTAGCATGCATAGGGTGTTGGTATGCATTATTATGGTGCACTTGCACCATTTTCAATAGAGGATATATAATAAACATGGGATAAACACTAGGATCTTGTGCACTAAGCATGTACAATGTGTGTGAGTGGGTTTGGGTGTGTGCATTATTATGCTTTTCTTGGACCATTTCTAATAAAAGTGTTGTATTTTATAAGGTAATAAAAAACTATAAGGAGATAAAGTTTTTCAATATACTGAATTATTGTTTATATATGCACACATGCATGAACACACATATTTGTTATACAACCCTAGTGTAAAAAAGTGTAAAAAGGGATAGTCTAAACCCCATGGACCATGAAAGGTTTAACTTGGGTTAATAGTTACAAACCTAGGATTAGATTGGTTAAGGGACAAGTCTAAAAATTGTGGACTAATAATTACAACCCTAGGATTAGACTAGTAAGGGACAAGTCTAAATCCTATGGGCTAATAGTTACAACCCTAGCATATTAGATTGGTCAATGAACAAGTCTAAACCCTATGGGCTATCAAAGGTATACCATGGGCTAGCAATTAGCTATTGGGAGAGCGGACCAATAATCCTACGAAACTATTGAGAGTTGGGATACCAATAGAGATGGCATGGGTAAGTAGGGTCCACAATTGTTGAGCACTTAAAAGCTGTGGGGATTTGGATTTAATCTAGCCTAGAGGCATATTGTGGATCACAAAACTTTTGGTGGATGTTTCGTATGCTAAGGCTTATGCTATGCTAGGTTGCATAAATTTGGTTGAATTATTAAAAAAACTTCATAATTTTTATGAATAATATGTGAATAAAAAGTTATCTATCATCTGATAAAATCTATTGTATGATGATGATAGAATCTATTATACAAATTTATATTTAATAATAAAATATTATAAAGGTTTTTTAAAATTATGATAAAAGTTTCTTATATTTTGTTTTTTAACTTTTGGATATTAAAATCTTTCTTTAAAAGTCATTTTAAGCTATGATAATTAACATAAATTATGATTTTGTGAATTTTTTTAAATGTTATATTTAAAATCCTTATTCTTTTTATGTTTGACTTCAAAATTATTAAGGCTTTTTATGTTTGACTTCAAAATTATTAAGGCTTTTTATGTTTGACTTCAAAATTCTTAGTCTTTGTATGGTGAACTTTAAAATTATGTCTTTTTATGTTAGATGATACTATTTACATTTCATTTAATATTACAAACTCTAAATCAAATTTGTGAAAGTTAAGATAAAGTGTTTAAAGGGTAAATGAGTGTTTGAGAAATTTATACTAAAATATACAAATTTCATAAAATTTACTTGAAAATCATATTATACAAAATTCAAAATTTAAGCTTTCCATCTTCCCTCCTTAATTTTTGGCTTGACACACCTCACATGGAAGCAAGTCTTGCAATGGCAGTTTTATAGGCCCAATGTTTGCATGAAATAATATGTTGTATGGTACTTTATAAAAAAAGATTTTCTTCTACATATGATTTTTTTTCTTTCATACGAAATAAAATATTCTTTCATCAAGGTACAAAAGAATTCTATTGATAGAATTCTTTAGTATGATATGTAATGCTAAAAAAGAATTATCGTGTATGATATGTAAGGCCAAAAATGAATTATCTCAAAATGTAGACATGTCCTTGAATTATTTGTCTTAATTTAAAAAAATAATATGAATCATCTTAATAAAATGTTTAATTCAAATGTTAAATTTTAAATAATGTAACCTAGATGTTATGGAGGCATTTAGTAGTCATTTGTATACAAAGGGGTATATGTGTCTAGATGCCTCACACTCATGAGTATCACCATATGCTTTTCTTGCATGAGCTTTCCCATGTAAGTAAGGCAGAGAGAAAGGGGAGAGCAAGGGGAAGTAGCTCTGTCTCCTTCCCTCATGGTCCTCTATTGAACTTGATGAATTCACACATTAAGTTATCTAATCTTAACCATAGCATTCAATTGGATTACTTTTTAGAAAGAAGAACCCACATGTAGGGTAGCTAGTCTGTGTAACTTTGTTAATTATAATAAACACTCATGTATTATGTAACAAAGTGAAAGGGACTTAAGGCAATTTGGGCCCAAGGCGGCCAAGGATGAAGGGGATGTGAAAGGGGCCAAGGCGGCCAAGGATGAAGGGGATGTGAAAGGGGCAAGGGTTAGGAATAGGGTTGGGCATGCCCATGGACATTTTTTAAGTGTAGTGTGAAAGGGTGGCCTAGTATATAAGTGCATATGGGTTCTAATCTCTTGCTAACTTTGATAATCACTTGATAATGAAAAATCACTCTTTCTTTCTCCCTAAACCTTATTAATCACTTGATAATGAAAAATCACTCTTTCTTTCTCCCTAAACCTTATTAATCCTTTGCTTATCCTTATTAATCCATGTTTCTTAGGCTAATCTAGGTTTTGAGGCTAGTTTAATTTCTTTTATTGGTATCAAAGCTTAGTTTTGATCCATCTTCATCTTTGTTTCAAGAAATTTTGAAAAATTCTTGGATTTCTTGATCTTTCTTGAGTTTCTTGTTTTTTCCCAAATTTTCTTGAAAATTTGGTGCAAACATGGAGGAATCACTCAGATTGATGTCAGAAAACATGGCAATGTCGATCTTGAATGTTGGCCATGGCATTAAGACATGATTTGTCCCCAAATTTGAGTCATTTAGACCAAATTTTGGTAGGTAGGTGGACATGTTTTGGCCAAGTGGAGTGTGCAGAGGACAAATTTTGTATGATGTGGACCTGCTCTTCTGCTACCCCTTCTTCCCTCTCACGTTTTTGAATCTAGGGTGGATTTGAAGTAACAATCATAGCTATTAAAGCTTGGGATGGTATTGAGCAGTCTTGGAGATTAATTGACGCCGTTAGTGAATTCTATGCCTCCACATTGCTGCGCAAATCATGTGCGCAGCAATGTTGCATGTGCGTCGTCTGCATTTCAATCATTGTTGCAAACCCTAGCTACTTCTTATGTCTATTTCCCATGATACAAGCATACAATGACTAATATGTGATGATTAGCACTAACTCTTGCTAAAAAAATGGAAAACGGGCTGCATGATCACTTCTTAGGGTTTTCTTGAAGGGGATTAAGTTTCTTCATATGCTTCATTGCTTATAATTAGCATGTCATATGTGCTAAATCTTTGCAAAGCCACATGCTATGAGAAGCATTGAAGGGCATTATTAGTGCTAAGCAAGGCAAAGGTGTTAAACAATTGATTCTAATTGCTTTTGGATGTTATTTTGGATGTATTGCAATCATTGGGAGATTCATGGATGAGCATGAGTATATGAACATTTGTAAGAGCATGAGTCATTCTTAAAATCAATTTATAAGTGGCCTCGACCATCTATTTGAGATTTAATCACTCTCTCCACATTACATTGTACTACACTTTTCGTTTCTAGTCACACTAGTGATGTGTGAGGTTACCCTGGTATGTGGAGGAGAGACCGGGGGGAGCATGGCATGAACTCAATGTGCCATGAGTGTCGTGGTAAAGTGGTACGATGAGGGATTAGGTACTTGGTGGGATAAACATGGCCCAAACCATTACTCTTGGATTTCAAACTTGAGTAAGTGGATTGGAAGAGCTTGGCCGGGAGATCGGCAAGCTTCAACATGCTTGACCAACCTCCCAGTGTGACAGTTGATGTATTTTGATGTGGCGAAGTTTGGCAAGAATGGGCGTAGCATTGCAATTGAAATTCATTTGAGTTTACATCGAGATTTCGTTGCAAAGGAAATGCTGCCAAATTTTTCGTAAAAAGCACATATGCATATCAGTTGGGGTTAGTTTTAGATGCTTAAGGATGCAAATTATGCTTTTGAATGGTACCGAGGCATTGCCAATGCAAAGGGAAGGAGTGGAGGCAATTTTGAGCATTTTTTGTTGCAATATAAAACCCTAATTCAGTCTAGAAGGGTTGGAGATGTTTTCAAGTGGTTTACATAGCCTTATTCTACTCCTCAATGGCTATATTTGGAGCCCTTAAGTGCTCCATTCTAACACCGTTTGCATCTCCAACCGACAAGTCTCACCGAAAGGCAAAAGTTGGGCCCAATAAAAAACAAGTAGTTAAATAGCTTCTTGACAAACCAAAGAGCTCTTAATTTTGGCACCATTGACTTGGTCAATGGTCAATAGTTAATTGGTCAAAGGGGTCAAAACAAAAGAATATTCTCGGTCAAACATGGTCAAAGTGTTGACATGGATGCGTAGTGCTTACTTTAAGCATTCCATTAAGCTAAAGATTCTCAAAATCGAATTTTGTTTGATCAAGATTTGGTCACTATTGGGTTGTGGTTGACTTAAAAAAAGTCAAAATAGAGAATAGTAAAGGGTTGACAAAGTCAAAGGTAACTACATAGGTGATTAGAGCATTGAATCACCTCTCTATAGAACCCAATAACATGGAATTTGGAGTTTAGGAACCTATTTAACAAAAAATCGAAAGTAATGCCATGGGTGACTATGATAGTGATGAAGAGGATGTTAGCTACTACGGGGGCTATAGCAAACACATAAGTTCCACCTTGTTGCATTGAATATGGAGGTAAGTTCCCCTTTTCAAGTATAGAACTTTGATCCCGATCTCCTTGTTTGCAAGTGAGCTTGGGAGATAAATTTTGTGTTTCCATGAGTAGCACTAACGAAGGGTTCATAGGCTTGTGGTTTGTCAACCAAGGCTTGAAACCTTTGGTCTCTTCTAGCAAAGGAACTTTTCATAGAGATCGTCAAAGTGTCCAATTTTCCACTATCGTTATGCATCGGGCATTGCATTTCTTCTTGTTAGCATTGCAACCAAATTCTCATAGTTTTCTTCATCATAGTTCTCATCAAATTCACCCACAAGGTTCTCATAGTCCTCTTCATCATTCATCATAGTCCTCTTCATCATTCATCATTTTCATCAAATTCACCCACAAGGTTCTCATAGTCCTCTTTATCATCGTTCTCATCAAATTCACCACAAGGTCACTTGCATTATTGTCCTCAATCACCAGTGCCAAGTTAGATCTCTTCTTCACTTCTGTTGACCCAATACTCATTGCCATACATGTCCTCATCGGGACGTTTACAGCCATATAGATGTCTTTTCGGCTCCAACATACATGGCTCATGCATGAGCATGTTACTTAACATGAGTCCTTGATGGTATTCTCCATCCATATGAGTTTGTATATGTATACCTAAGGTTTCGAGGATGAAACCTCTTGGGTGGGGATGGTTTGTAACATAGTGAAAGGGACTTAAGTCAATTTGGGCCTAAGGCCAAGGGATGAAGGGGATGTGAAAGGGACCATGGGTTAGGACTAGGGTTGGGCATGCCCATAGACATTCTTAGGTGTAGTGTGAAATGGTAGCCTAGTATATAAGTGAATATGGGCCCTTATCTCTTGCTAACTTTGATAATCTCTTGATATGAGAAATCACTCTCTCTTTCCCTAAACCTTGTTAATCCTTTGCTAATCCTTAATCAATCCATGTTTCTTAGGCTGATCTAGGTTTTGAGGCTAGTTACTTTCTTTCATATTAATTGCCATGGCCAACCCACATTAAAAATAAGGCCCGAGTTTTACAAATCTCATTGCATATACTATTGATTATAGTAAGCACTCATATATTAATTGCCATGGTCAACTAATTGATTATAGTAAGCACTCATATATTAATTGCCATGGTCAACTGAAATTAAAAATAAGGCCCAAGTTTTACAAGTCTTATTGATTACCCTTAAAACTATTGATCTCTTGCAACAATCTACAATAATCTTATACTTAGGAAAACTATTAAAATATGATTACTTATTGTACACGCAAAAAAATAAAAAAAATGTTTTTTTTGTGAAGTTAGCTAATGTTGTGTAGATAATGGATTAGACATCCATGTTAGCCGTAGGCTAAGGGCGGGTGTAGACTAATGACCGCAACAGTAGCCGGATAGCCACCTTGCCACCACTACAAGTCAACACCGCTAATGATAGTAGCCGGCGGATAGTAGTTAAAAGGTCATTATTACTCAGCAGCGTCTCTTGCACACCTCACCGGCGCATCTTACCATCCAGAAGAAATCTTAGTACTGACATATGCAGCAAGCGAGTAATATAAAAGGATGAATCCTGAGCCTTTCAGAGGTTGGCTGCCAATTTTGTATCATTGCTCTTCTTAATATATATATATATATATATATATATATATGTATGCAAGATTGTTGCCTTTTTTGGGTTTTAGCTTCATTGTACTTGAGTCACTTTGTTATGTTTTTTTAAGTCTTGATGTCTGTGTCTAGTTGTTAATTCCATTGAAAGTAGCTTTGTAGTCTTGTGTTCTTCCACTATTAAGTGAATAGGCAGTCCGGTAATTGTTCGAGTAACCTGTAAGCTGTCTTTGTGCTTAATTTGACGCCGTGTTAATCTAGTGTATGCTACACGCATAACTAGTGAACTTGAGTAGGTTGCCGCGAGGAAATAAGTAGTTGATTTCCTCGCTAACACTTTGGTCACCTCACAGTGTTAGCCGTAGGCTAAGGGCAGGTGCGAACTAATGACCACAATAGTAGTAGGATAGCCAACCTGCCAATCAGCACTGCCAGTGATAGCCGTATGGTAGTTAAAAGGTCATTATTACTCAGTGGTGCCTCCTACACGCCTCACTGGCACATCTTACTATCTAGAAAAAATCTTAGTACTGACAGATGCAACAAGCGAGTATAGTATAAAAGGATGAATCCTGAGCCTTTCACAGAGGCTGGCTGCCAATTTTGTATCATTTCTCTTCTTAATATATATATTGGCAAGACTATTGCCTTTTTTGGGTTTTACCTTCGTTGTACATGAGTCACCCTGTTATGTTTTTTTGAGTCTTAATGTCTGTGTCTGGTTGTTAACTCCATTGAAAGTAGCTCTGTAGTATTATGTTCTTCTGTTGTTAAGTGAATAGGCAGTCTGGTAATTGTTCGAGTAACCTATAAGTTATCTTTGTGCTTAATTTAACACTGTGTTAGTCTGGTGTATGCTGCGTGCATAACTAGTAAACTTTAGTAGTTTGCCGGAGAGAAATAAGCAGTCGATTTCCTCACTACGGCTTAAACGACCTTTGGTGTGCCATTTGCAGAACTTCCACACATGCAACTGAAGCATGCTGCTATAATGGCATGAGAGCACCTCCGCAACCAGTGATGCAACCCCAGCTAGTAGCTACAGTCCAACCAGCCTAGCCAATGGCCGCACAAGACCAGTTTCGCAGACCGTAGTTATGCCAATGTGAAAATTTCCTGCCCAGAGACGCGATAGGTTCCCTAAGGCCCATCCTTATATACTTTTATTTCCGTGGCCAAGGCCACCGGAAGTCAGAATGTGAACTATGAAAAAAGCATAAAGCAAAATTAGAGGGAGCCCAGACTTCCGTGTTTGGTCCACGTGTAGTTAATGCGATGGAAATCCAAGCTTTGGATGAGCAAGCAACAAACCGCCCAATCACAGAAGCAGCCGAATCATCAGCCATGGTAGTGATCAGATCCATGCAGTCCAAGACTCCACAGGTGGCATAGAAACTGACCCCAAAAAAGAAGGGGAAGCCAAAAGGAGTCACTTGGCAAGAACAACACAAATTCCGAATGGAAGGAGTAGTAGGCCAAAGAGGCACTGCAGAGAAAAGACCCAAAAAAATCCAACCCAATCTGTCACTTGGAATCCCAAAACAATGTTTCGGGAATAAACCTAAAAGAAGAAGGCAAAATACCCTTGAGTAAAGATGCATTGAGTGGAAGAAGGTGAAGCACAAGAGTAAGAAAACTGCACAAGAAGGATCACAGAATCCACCCAGAAGCTGTATGATCTCTGGGAAGATCTGAAGCGATAGCCAATACACATGTCTGTGGAGGAACAGTTACTCACACTGTTCCAAGTTTTAGGGAACAACTGATTGGTAGCCTTAAACCTCAGAAAGAGGAGATGCCACCCCTGCAACCACCACAAGCTTTCAATCTAGAGCAAGAAGAAACTACATCAAAACCCATCATATATGACAAAGCCATTCCATCGATTCAAGTCAAGTTGATCGGAGTGGATATAGCAGAAGTTCTGCTAAATGGTGGTTCCAGAGTTAATATCCTATCAGATAAAACATGCCACATGCTTGGGTTGAGCAGATGGGAACCCGCACCATTTGCTGTTAAAATGGAAAATCAGTCAGCGAGTGCAGCCACTTGGATTAATCTGTGAGCTCACACTAGAGGTTTCTAGATATAGTTTCCAAATATAGCAGGAGTAGTGCTCCGCATGGAAGATATCAAAGGTGCCTATCCAATGTTGCTCCGACACACCCTGGCTCCGCCAAGCACGGATTAAGCAGGATTGGGACGCGGATATAATCACTATCTGCCATGGGAAGAAGAAGATCAAGATCTCTGTCGTCGCCAGTAGGCGGAAAGTGGAAAATCCAACCCGTCCAGAAATGGCTGAAGGAATCAACATGCTGCTCGAAGGACTAGACTTCGATGAGGAAGAGTAATACCTCCAGCAGAATGCTAATTTAATCAGTCTGTTTGAAGTAAATATAGTCCGGATCATGGATAGGTTCCGACCCAGCACTCCAAATGAAAGTGAGGATTTCAAAGAAAAATCCGCTCCAAGGATGGAAGGAGACAATTCAGAAGAACCAGAAGATTTCTGTGATTCCCTAGCCGAGGAAGGAAGTACCCCCAGCCTGCAGGCAACTGATTGCAGTACCCCCAGCCTACATGCAACTGATTGCAGTACCCCCAGCCTACAGGCAACTGATTGCAGTACCCCCACCAGCCTACAGGCAACTGATTGCAGTACCCCCAGCCTACAGGCAACTGATTGCAGTACCCCCAGCCTGCAGGCAACTGATTGCAGTACCCCCAGCCCTGCAGGCAACTGATTGCAGTACCCCCAGCCTACAGGCAACTGATTGCAACAGAAAAAGATTTTGACAGAGACCTCAAGCACTCCAAAAGAGTCAAAGAAGATGAATTGGCAGAAATGAAATTGGGCACTAGTGATGACCCCAAGATGGTCAGGGTGAGTGCAAAGCTGGAGAATGAGTTCCGTGAACAAATTTGGGAGCCGCTCACTTCCTTCAAAGATGTCTTTGCATGGAGTTACACCAACATGAAAGGGATTGATCCCAGCACCAGATCAACCTGAAAAAGAAGATGCCATCCCTATCCGACAACAAAGATACCGGATGAAAGAAGATTGATCCCAGCACCAGATCAACCTGAAAAAGAAGATGCCATCCCTATGCCAAGAGGGTAAAAGAAGAAATAGATAAACTCCTTCAAGTTCGGTTCATATACCCAATCAATCGGGCCACATGGCTATCACTGATCGTGATCGTGATCGTGAAAAATCAGAAGTTAAGGGTCTTTGTAGATTACCGAAAGCTAAATTCAGCTACCATTTCATATCCTTTTTCTTTACCTCCATTCATAGATTCTTTGCTTGATGCTGTGGTGGCAGGCCACGAGATGTACTCATTCCTAGATGGGTTCAGTGGATACAACCAGGTTTAAATGGCCCCGGAAGATCGGCAGAAGATTGCGAAGCTCATTAATCACATGTATTATCCGCTATACTTGGTGTGACCTGAACATCTCCCAACTGGGTTTCCCTCCCCAATAGAAATAGACTCCACTTGAGATGATTCATGCCTCATTGGAAACTCTCATAACTTAGGTATTCCACCCCTTGATCCTTTTCCTCCTCAGTCTCTCTTGGCACCAAGATGTCAAGCATCTCTTGACCCATTTCCATAGCCCAAGATCCCTCGGAGAACAAAGTACCCAAGTCCATGGCAAGATCAAACACAATCTCATCACCACCATCACCACACACCCCCCATGTATACATAGCACACTCATCCACAATAGTAGTTTCGCATTCTTGTAAACTCTCACTTCTAGAAAACACAATGAGCTCAACAACCTCACAATCACCTGGATGCAAGATAGGCATATCCTGATTATCAAAGAAAGTATCCCCCACAAGATCCAACTCACTTCCAAAGGCACAATGAGCTCAACAACCTCACAATCACCTAGATGCAAGATAGACACATCCTAATCATCAACGAAAGTATCCCCTAGAAGTTCAAACTCTATTAAGAAGCTAACATCTCCACAAACCTCTTTCTCCTCTTCATAGATGGTGGGAAGCTCAGTATCTTTTTGGTCTCTAAGCACATGAAAATTTGTCTTTTCTTAAAGGTGAGGAACCAACAAAGAACTCCTCTTTCTCCTCACATGCTGCTTCTTCTTTCTAGCACCTCAGTGCACTTCCTTTCTAATAGCATGAGTAATACATCATAACAACTCAACTGCTCCTTCCTAGCTACCCTCCTTTGCAACTTTGATTTTAACCCTCTTATAAAACAAAACATTTTCAAAGCACTGAAAGAACTGATTAGAGCACAAGCATACCTTCAAGTTGAATCCAAATGGCCTCAAACCTAGATTTGAAGATTGAGGCTAGCTCCTCATCTTCTTCCCTAAGTCCTGTATTTGCCCCCAAGGCTTCTCCTCTATTCTTTTAAGCCCAAACTCATCCATCAAAGCATTAGAGAGAAGCATCCAACTATCGGGGATGTGATGATATAAACCTTTTTACAACTCAATTGCTTTCCCTTCAAACCCTTGGCCTTATTGTGATCCCCATGCACACCAAATGCCCTGCATATATGCTTGATATGCACCACATAATCTTGCACATCTTCACCTTCATTACTATAGAATAATCTTGGTCCTATACTCATGCTTCTAGAACTTATACTCACCTGTATACTATATGAAGTGCTTCACATCCATTTTTTTAGAGGCATTGACCTAGCTAGTTGGTTTATCTAGTTGTTGTGTTGAATGTAGGGAAGAATATGGTCAACATTATCCACAACATTGTGCTCATGGTGGTGTCTTCGTAGTATTGTAATGATTGTTCAATTGGAGAGAGAGAGAGAGAGAGAGAGAGAGAGAGAGAGAGAGAGAGAGAGAGAGAGAAGAGGTCACTTGTATTCCACTATATCCTAATTGGGAGAAGCTACCTTGGCAAACACTCACTTCTATTTTGTAGACACCCACTTGTGTTTTGCAAAAGAGAGCACCATATGCACTACTTGTCATTATACACATGATATTGTTGGCACTTGTGTTTTGTAAACGAGTGTAAACGACTTGGCTATGGATGATTATATACAGTTGGCAATGAGATGGTCATATGCACTGATGTTTTTTTGTTATCATCATAATAACACTACACATACACGTGTTTGCATGTAGATGTGCACATGCATACACACATACACTCCTACATCCCCTAAAATTTTACGCCTTATACTTGAGCTATATCATGATGCTTTATTAGTTTTATAAGGTTACATGATCTCAGTGTTTGGTAAGTTTTTAAGTGTTATTTGAAACCTAAAAAGCCTAAAAGAATGATGTTTAAAATTTTAAAAAAAGTAAAAATCCTTTATCTAAAATCAAGGAAAAACTTAAATTTTTTGAATTTGGAAGTTTTCCTTCTATAGCTTGTTAATTTTACAGATTATTATTTTGAGACACTTAACATTAATGGTATTTTTCTTTAAAAAAATAATGGTATTTAATTGCATACGATGGCTTCACCATGGAGTTAGCTAGTTTCAAGACGAGTTATCTACTAGTTCGAACACACCATGTTTCAACTGTCTATCAAATGGAACTCGCATATATGGGGAGGCGTGATGTCGCGTGTGGGGCTTGCATAAACTGTCTCTTCAATCCTAATTTCTGTGCAGACATCTTGAGTTTTCTTGCTCTTCACTCCAACAACCACGGGTTGAAGATTGAACAAGAACTTTCTTTGAGCTTTCCTCCAGTTACTACTGATTTTTTGAAAAATTAGAGGAGGCGATTTTCATTCTCCTCCCAAGATGAGGCAGATTTTCCAGAAGTTGAGCACTCAACACGCTCCAAGAGGATAGAGCAAACCCGTCTTTTCCCAAACCCTGCGAGTCATATGAGGTGATGTAAGGTGAGGCAAAAAGAAAAAGAAACAAGGAGTACATCCTATGGATCTTCACAAAGGCTTGGCTATATTGAGAGAGAGAGAGAGAGAGAGAGAGAGAGAGAGAGAGAGAGAGAGAGAGAGAGAGAGAGAGAGAGAGAGAGAGAGATACCAATATCATCATGAAGGGTTTTTTAAATAATTAGATGGAGGTGCCCATTTTAAAGTGTAAATGAAAGGGTTGTGTATCTAAAAATAGAAAGATAAAAAATGAAAGGCATGTGATTATTTACAATCAATCCTTCTTCTTCATGAAGAGATAGATGACTACTTGATTTAATAAATTTCTTTACTATGTATATATGAAAAAGATTGAAGTCTCTTTTGACACGTGTCATCAAAGAATGCGAAGTGCGGGGGGGGAGAGAGAGAGAGAGAGAGAGAGAGAGAGAGAGAGAGAGAGAGAGAGAGAGAGAGAGAGAGAGCGCTATCAACCCTGTCAGAGACGGGTGAGAGCCGATTTGTCCAGATGAGGGAGAGCTAACATGTTACTGCTATTTATTTTATTGTGCCTCGAAAACTTCCGTAGCCAAAAAACCTCAAGCGAACACTAAGGCCTATAGATGGCAAGCGAGAAAGCTCAAAAATTCAAACTGAGACCTAACTTAGAGGCACTTTAAAGTAATGGCCCATTGCCATGTGGATGAGCCTAAAATGTGGAGGCGGGGTTGAATTTGAAAGAGGGGTCTTGGAAGCTCGAGGCACTTTAAAGTAATGCCCAGTGCCCACTGCCATGTGGATGAGGTGGTGTTGGGTCATGGGGGTTCTCCGCATAATGAGAGCATTAAAACAAGGCAGGGAGGACTGTCTAACAATCGCCCCAAAATCGATTTTTTTTTAAAAATTAACCTAAAGTAATGAGTAGAAATATAAATCAATTCAAGTTCACGGGAACCATCATCAATCAATTCCTTTTCTGTTGGCGGCATTACAATTTACTACGCGCCCCCAATCGAGAAGCTCGTGGGATTCTACAGTTTACCAATCAACACTTGCTTCTCGAATCCCTCTCGATTGTAGACAGTCCTTGCCACTTAAAAAGTTAGTCCTATAGTGCTCCCCCACACAGTCTAGGACCAATGACAATGAATTTTGCAAGTATTTTACATCCCACATGCTCCCCTCCTTTCAAAACCCAACCATTGCCCTTGCTCAATTCTTTTTTATTTACTTTTTTTTTGAAAATTGAAAGTCGGTCATATATATGTATATATTTGTATATACTTTGAACTTTTCTTTGCCTCTACATGCCGACATTGTCATTAACAATGCTGAAAATCCGTCCCTCAAAATAAGAGCTGCTCAATAACTCTCCTTGGGATCTAGAAGAGGAGTTGCATGGGCATGGACAAGGTAAAATCGTCTTAAATGCCTCGTAATCAAAGATTACCGTCAAAATTGACAGTGCAACATGGGTACCCGTCAAAAGGACGGCCTATGCAGAGAGAGAGAGAGAGAGAGAGAGAGAGAGAGAGAGAGAGAGGGAGAAACCTCAATGAAGTATGGTCCATAGTTGTTCTCGCATTAGTCTAGGAGACTTGAAGTTCTAATGGAGAGAGAGAGAGAGAGAGAGAGAGAGAGAGAGAGAGACCTCGATGAAGTATGGTCCATAGTAGTGTTGTTTTGTTCTCACATTAGTCTAGGAGACTTGAAGTTCCATGGAGAGAGAGAGAGAGAGAGAGAGAGAGAGAGAGAGAGAGAGAGAGAGAGAGAGAGAGAGATGGTTGATGATATTAACCTCAATAGGCCTTCCCTCAAGGAAATCTACAGTTAGATTTTCACTTGTAGAACTTGGCAACACCATTTATGATAATGACCTCACACAATTATAATAAATGTGCATTAAATGCTTGTGGCCATGCTTAACTTAACCATGGAAAGATGGCCTATGATTTGCACCCTAGAGCTTATGGAGTATGAACATTTTCATTGGTGGTTTTGCAACTTTGAATGATAGTGCTCAAGTGAATGCCAAATATTGTCCCTAATATCATAATGAAATTAGCAGTTTTAAGAAGATAGAGGTGGTTTGAAGATGTTGGCCACCCAAGCCACTCTTTTGAGAGAGAGAGAGAGAGAGAGAGAGAGAGAGAGAGACTTCTATTTGTTTTTGTTTTTTGTGCCGAGGAGAGAGAGACTTATAGTGTTCTAGAAAGTGGTGTCTTACCTTACCATCCGATGCGGATTAGACTCAGCATCCAAAAGGATTTTGGATGCAAAGATAAATGGTAAAATAGTGTCGTTTTGGAAAAATGTATGCCTTTTTTGTTTGGTTTGTCAATTTAGAGAGAGAGAGAGAGAGAGAGAGAGAGAGAGAGAGAGAGAGGTCATGGTCTCCTTGAGAAGAAAATTGTATTTCAAAAAGTGGCATAGTACTAGGCTAGGGCCTAGTAGTATGACATTGGGAGTGACACCACAAATGTCATCATCTCTTAGCCCACCTCAGTGCTCGAAAAAAAATGATTTTTTCAACCAATCAAAATAAGGACAAGAAGTAAATTTATCGGATTTTTTGTTTCCCAAATTTCTATAAATATGCTAGTTTTATAACTAAAATATATGAAAAATCATCTGTTTTAAAATAAGGGCTACTTAAAATCTTAGCAAATTTTTCCTTAATTCTAGCCAATAAAAATACTCTAGAATGTTGTTTTTTTTTCTAGCACTGGCCCACCTTTGTGTATACTTCACTGAGTGAAGCTCACTCTTAAAACGTGGGCTTTTGAATCGGCCAAGCCTCCTAGGAAGAGGAAGAAGTTGCTGGCAGTTCAAAGCGATCAAGATGATGACAATGCAGTGGTCCTTGCCGTGTAAGCAACGCCAACATGGAACCCTTTGACGTCTACAATTGTCCTTTTACTTTGCTTTGCTATTGATAATTAAATCATGGCGGCCTATGATCTCAGCCAATCAATGATTAAGCTATAAGCTATTTGTATTGATTTTTCAGGTAGGATTAAGCTGCCATTTGCCCTTTTACCCTCCCTTACTTATTGATTATTATGGTAAGGATTCGCCCTTTCACCCTCCCTTACTGAATAAATTATTATTATGGGTGGAATTAAGCTACGATTTGCCATTTTACCTTCCCTTCCAGACAAGGATTAAGCTACGATTTGCCCTTTCACCCTCCCTTCCTTACTGATTATTAATTATTAAGGAAAGGATTAAGCTACGATTTGCCCTTTTACCCTTCCTTCCTTACTGATTATATTCATTGTAAGGCAAGGATTAAGCTACGATTTGCCCTTGTACCCCATTTTACCCTCCGAATAAGCTTCTCCTAGCTTATTTGGCTAGAATTTAACCCTTTTCTGGTTAATCCAGAAGTGCCCTCTAAGCAAGATAGTAGCATAAACTTCTTGTTTAATCGCCCTCGATTAAGGCTTCTAATTAGCTTGTATTAAGTGGGCGCTTTTTAGCTGCAGAACAGGTCGGAAAGTTCCCTTAAGTTCCCTTTTACCCTTCTGAAACAAGCAGGGAATTGTTGGTAATCGCCCTTGATTAAGGTTTCTAATTCTCTTGTATTAAAAGTGGGCGCTTTTTGCAGCAGAAAACGTCGGAAAGTTCTCCTCAATTGCTTTTCTCTTCTGGAAAAAGCAAGGGATCAGGGGACCAAGATGCCCCCCAGATGCTCTTTATTTGAGTTTCCGCCTGCCAAATGCCTGTGGATAGGGTTAGAACGCAGATTTTGATAAGCAACTTCTTCACCCCTCTCAGAGGATCGCGATAAGCCCCCTTTCCTGTGAAAAAGCCTCGCCTTGAAACACCATAGCCTCCACCAGACATCTTGCTTGCCTCCATAGCCACAATAGCTTTGCAGGCCGGAAAAGCTTGCAGGTCCCATAGCCCAAAGAGCCTTGCACAGTTCGCCATAGCCCCGAAAACCTTCCATAGCTACCACGCTTGCGCATAGCCTAGCCAATTTTTTCTCTAATCTCCGTAGTCAAGAAATCTTGCACGTCGCCGTAAACCGGTATACCTTGCAGTTCGCCGTAGCCAGGAGAAAATTTCGAAGTTCGCCAAAGGCAGAAAACCTTCTCAAATTGCAGGGCGCTGTAGGAGAAAGGAAAGCCTTTGGCTCTCAGGAATGCCCAAAAAGGTTTGGGAAAACACAGGACGCCATAGCCGCAACAGGCAAGGAAGGAATTTGTCATCAGAGAAGGCGTTGATCTAAGAGAGGTCGCCAAAGCCAGGACCTAGCTACATTTAGCGACGAAAGCTGCATCCCCAGCCGTCAGTTCTACGGACATTTCTGGCGGGGTTTGGACTCGGCCATCAATTCGTATAGGCTCTTTTTAGAAAAGAAAAAGCAAGGCATGGAGAACTCACAGACCGACGGCGATGACGATCTTTCCCCCCCCTTTCTTGCATGCCCACATAATGCTTAGTTCTCCATAGCTATCTTGCTCTTCAGATCAACATATTGTCTCTGCATTTTCCGCTAATTTTGGTGGAACTCTACGATGCCTCCGAGCTCTCATGCTTCAGATTTCGATTCAGACTCCCCTAGGTTTAGCGATGCCTCCATGTCCGTTTCAGATTGGCCCGCGGAGCCTCGTCTGCGTGGCCTGCGATGGCGCGTTTTGCTGGGCACCCTGCCTCCTTGCCCTGCCCCAATCGAGTCCCTCCGCCGCGCAGCAGCCAACGGCCGACGAAGGTAATTTCTGGCAGTTATCTGATAATAATCTTGATTAATAACGTCTTCAGCATTAAATCTTTGATTAAGATCATGTTCAGCCATCAAACCTTTCAAATTATCCATAACTATGATAATCTTGTTCAAGAACACACAGTACCAGGAACCAGGACAGCTCCCTCTGACGATTTGCAGCATAATCCACATTATTAATGTTAACAAACTTCATTGCATGCACTACGCATGGAGATTAGAGTATGTTTAGGCTTCTAAAGAGTTTCTGTGGTAATCATATATATATAGATGGTAATCATTTCTTTGATGATTTGCAGTATTTGATATGCACAATGTTTGCTCAAGTGATCTCATGCAATTCACTTTATGATTAGAACGTGTTTAGGTGTCTGTAAAGTTGCTGTGGCTCACAGTTCCACAGTTCTGCACCCTTTTTCGTTCAGATATGCGGAGCTTAGGAGGCGTCTGATCGTTGATCCTCACTCCATGGAAGATATGCAGAAGGGGGAAAATCTGAGTGTGGACAATCCTTTGTCTCAGGATCCTGGTGAGTCTTCATACACACCTGTGCCAGTAAATCCACTGTACATCCATACCGATATTGTATCTTCCTTATGTGATGTGAGTATTGCAGATAGCACCTGGGGGCGCTACTTCAAAAATGCAGAGCTTGAAAGGGCCATTGAAAATGACCTTACACGGCTTTACCCGGAACATGGAAGTTTTTTTCAAGGCTTTGTTTGCCAAGCCATGCTTAGAAGAATTTTGTTAGTGTGGGCTCTGATTCACCCACAGTACGGCTATAGACAAGGTGTATCTTTATCTTCTGTTTGTTAAATTCTTGCAGTGTGATTCAACCTCTCACATGATTTTCTTCCAAAAAGCAGCTAGCCGGTAGCGTTTGTTCTGAACCTGAATATTTCTGCCTTTGTCCAGGAATGCACGAGGTACTTGCCCCCCTTCTCTATGTTCTTCACATGGATGTCACACATCTTTCTCAAATAAGGCAGAGGTACGAGGATCCATTTGAAGACAGATTCGACACTCCTCTTGAGGACAATTTCTCTTTTAGTAAGGAAGGAAGACAAGTGGTGTCCAGTGTTTCCTCTCGATCTGCTCTGCGCGTCTCAAATGAGAGCACCTTTACTGGTGATGAGGACTGGATTGACAGGGTTCATCCTGAGGACTTGGCCCTGGTTGAGCCTGATGATTTTGGGTTCAACTTAAAAACAATGGTGTTGGGCAGTGACAGTTATGGTGCTGAAGGGGAACTGGGTGCTCTTTTGTCTGGAAGATTCATGGAGCATGACGCATACTGCATGTTTGATGCATTATTGAGAGGCCAAGGTGGAGCATTTGTGCTGGCAGATTACTTCACTGCTGTCAATGAGGGGGGACCAGGGCTGTCTCCTGTGCTTGAAGCCTCTGCTGCCATGTATCATACTCTTGCTGCAGTAGACATGCCATTGTACATACATCTTGTTGGACTTGGTGTAGAGCCTCAGTTCTTTGCTCTACGTTGGTTGCGTGTTCTCTTTGGTAGGGAGTTTGATCTGGAAAAATTACTGCTGCTTTGGGATGCAATCTTTGCAGCATCTAATTCTAATGTAAGTGGTGAAAAGAGAAAATTGACGAGTGATGTTTCTATGAGCTCACCTCGGGCTTCATTCATTTCCAATTTTGCCGTCTCCATGATACTTTACCTGAGGCCAACCTTGCTTGCCGCACCCAATGCCACAGGCTGTTTGCAGAAACTGCTGAATTTCCCAAAGAACGTGGATATCAGGACCTTGATAGAGAATGAAAAGGTGCTGCAGACACTCTCAGAGGAATTTTTGAGGACACCGCCATCTCCAGCATCAAAGAATTCATGGTTTTTGGAACGAAGCAGGGGAAGCAGACACAAGAATGGGTCTCGTCCTCCATCTTTCCAAGCACATATACCTGCTTCTAGTAAAGTTTTACAGCACCGTCATTCTGGATCTCCAGAAATGATTAGAGCTTCTCTCCCAGAGTCTTATTGGGAAGAGAGGTGGATGAATTCTGTTCTTCCAAAAGTAGTGCCAGAAGAATTGTGTGGTGTGCCAACTGTGGATGCAGGTGATACCGGTTCCGAATCAAGCAATTTTCCTTGTAATAGCATTTCAAAGGGAATGCTAGTGAGTGATGCTTCTGGAGACAAGTCAAAGGAAAGCGCACAATCAAATGGGACCTCTTCTGTTCATCATATGGATGGTACCAACAAGCCAACAAGGCGTAACCTGCTTACTGGCATTCTGGAAGGGGCTTTGGAAGATAGGAACGGAGATGCCTCTGTGAGCAGTTCAGAAAGCAATCCTTGTAGTCCAGTTGAGGCCTCCAACAAGGGAGGATTCAATGATACACAGAGTGAAGTTACCACCACCTGCTCCACACAACTAAATGAAGGGAATGAAGGCCCTTCTGTAAGAATTGCGTGTGTCAGAGGAAGCCCAGAGGTAGGAGTAAGTGATTTTTGGACATCTGATGATGGAGAGACCTCCTGTTCTGGGGATGAAGAAGGCAAATCGCGTATCTGTTGCTGTGCTTTGGACCTAAGTACATCTCACCTACCAGAAGCAGTGGAATGTCAAAGAAGCTCATGCAATAGGGGTTCACGAGAAGAGTCGCAACAAAATTGTGCAAGTAGGCACAGGATTGGCAAGCAGTCAGACTCTGCTGGAAAGGAAGCAAATGTAGATTTTTCTACCATGAAAGACCTCAACATTGTTGATGGCACTCCTAAGATCACCAAAGAGAAACACTCAGGGGCTGCCTTACAGACACTTGGTCACTCCATGGTCGAAAGTATCCAGGTTAGTAATCCTTTATAATATTTTTCTTGATTTCCATCCTTATTGGGTCATCCTATTTTTGATCGTTTCAAGTTTGTCTTTGCAGGCTCTTGAGGGTGCTCTGTCTAGCTTAAGCAAAGAAGCTGCTTCAACAGCCTACAGGGAAACAACAGAAAATATATCAAAAGCCTTTTTAAACGGAAAGGGTCATGCAACGGCTCTGTCAGCGCTTGCAGAATTGAGGAAGATAAGCAGTATTCTGCTTCAAATGTAAACCCCTTTTTGCTCAATTGTCTATGACAAGATTTTGATCTGGTGGGGACATTGTATGGAAAACATACCCCCACACAGCATTTGTACAAGATATCCCTCCCCAAATCCTTCAGAAAGCTTTTTTCCAAGTTCATGGAGTTGTAAAGAGCTGTAGTATAGAGACATGGGCAATGCCATTTGAGTTTATGGTTGTTTAGAACCATGGCGCAGTTGCCTTTGTGCCTATTCTTGGGAAATAAAACCATTTCAGTAAGCGTCTGAATGAAACATGTGTGCGTGTGTGTGTGTGTGTGTGAGAGAGAGAGAGATTAACATGTGGAAGGCCAAAGCACATTGTGCATATGATACGTAATAGGAGACGTCTGGAGCTTCCCTGAACGCTATTTCAACAAAGGAAGGAAAATTCAAATGACTTGTAACCTAGCACATGCTAGAAAACCACTGTGGAGTACTAGTGAGTGCTGGCACCACTGAAGGTCTAGCATGTCTGAGCTTTGTGTTGGTGATGTCTAAGCTTCCTTTGTGTAAATGCAATGTGGTGATTGTTAAAGAGGCTTTGGCATGGGCGTTGCTATTTCTGCTCTCCTGAACTAAGATGGCTCTGGATCAGCCTCCAGATGTGGCCAATGCATGAAAAGGAGAAAGACCAGCAAGAAGTAATGTACCTCACACCACGGCACACGCAGTCAATAAAAGACTGTCCATGCTCCAATTCATGAGCTTTTTTCAAATATGTGCAAAAGGGGGCCAGCTTGCTGCTTTGCTGATACATCCATTCCTACATGGCAACCAAGATACCTTACTGGAACACCCCTGGCCCCTGGGGACCTCCTAAAGACCAATCCTGCAGATTTTTCCACCCAGAGCTGCTTGACTTTCGTCATTTAATCCTATTGTATGAGGCCACATGGTTGATCTCCGTGGCTCCAAGTTACCCTCCATGGCTGCTAGGTTAGTTTTAGTATCATTTACGAACTCTGAGCCCCTTCAGGTTGCGGATGAGAAGTCTCAGCCCTTGGTGCAATGTTTTTTGTGGAGCATGGGAATAATATATGGGCTGGCTTGGTAATAGAGCTTATATACACTTATATTTTGAATGTTGTTAATGCACCATTGGTTAATCTGTTGCTGTAGGTAATTACGTCTTGGGTGGGCCTTGATTTGAGTACCAGCATCATTGATCGCACATCATGCACCAGCCAATGCTCAGGAGTCAGGAAGAAAGAATCAGGCTGGTTACACACTGCCTAACAGTACCCTGCCCTTCTGACATTTCGTCTCTCACACAGTCCACTTGTGTATCAGAGATCTACCCCGCCTAAGAGTTTGGGCAGCGAGTTTTCCTCGTCCAACAGCCTGCCCAAGGTCCCAGCGTCCCTCATCACCATATCACACGGTGGATTGAACGAACTAAAGTGGTGGGATCAATGGTGGAGGGCTGATGCGCGGCCATCTATGCAAGCAATCTGGGTTGTCGACCACCCTTGGGTAAACCCGGCCAAGAAAGTAAACTCGGCCCAATTTACATAGAGTGACATGGTTGGGTTTTGTGACGTGGTAGGGGCTTTGTGCCACATGGATGGTGACTAGGCTGGCCCAGGTCGTAGGGGCTTTGTGCCACATTAAGATAATGATGAGCATAATGACACCAAGATGAGAGAGAGATGTATTTCCATTAGATGTGTGCCTCTTAATAAATAGGCTGAGTACAAGATGGATTAGAAAATGCTAATTATGCTTAGTAGCTTAACAAAGTCAATGATGCTCTCCACAAATCTCTTCATGATTCTCTCCATGGTTATAGCCTCTACATGCCCTAGATTAAGTCAACAAAGGAGTTGGTTGTCTTTAACACTCCTTGCTCCTAGTACACCTCTTGGATTCTTTCACCTTATATTGGCAGTTTACAACTAGTGTGAGATTTCAACCTTTGACAAATGACCTAAGGCTTATGGTCTACATCCATAAATCCCAAGTACATCAATTTGTCTAATAATCCTCCCTTCAAATTAATGACCCCAACCCCTAGCGGTAGCTTAGGGGATGCTTTATGACTTGTCCACCCTTGTGACAACGTACATCCCCTTGTGACAACATACATGACCCCAACCTGGAACTCACTCTAGTTTGTAGATTTACAAAGTAAGTGGAATTCAAATGGCATATAATGAGTACAATGGATCAGGATGCATGTGAGCTGGCCTAGAAGGTCCATTCAGTATCAATAAGAAGATTGGCCTCATGTGAGGCCTTAACAGTATTTTCACCTTCTTCTTGATTGTCTTCTTCCATGAGGTTGGCGAAGATCTTCTTCTTGATGTAGCAATTCTCCTCGAAGTGCCTCGGCTTGCCACAAAAGTTACATTTACCATTTGCTTTGTTTTTAAAGGTACCCTTTGTTGATGTAGACCCTTTGGATATATTCTGTGTAGTAGGCCTCATTATGGGAGAAGAGATGGCTTCTTCCATGTTTTTCCTTTATCTTCTTCTCTTCCTCCATCAAGGATACTGTGATGTTGACCAACTTTGGAGATGGTAGATTGGTGAGTGTAGTGAATATGTTTCCATAGTCTTCCTGTAGACTTTTAAGCAACAAAGCAATGCAAATATCTTCATCAATGTTCATTTTGATACTTGTAAGTTGAGTTGTGAGACTCTTCATATGGTTTAGATGTGCAACAAGAGAGTCTTCTTTCATCATGTTGAGCTCAAACAATTGAATTAGCAGGCTAATCTTGGAGCTCTTGGCTTGCACTCCAAAGAGTTTTTCCAACTCTTCCCACGCTTCAAAAGGACGTATCCATTCCATCGATATGATGAATGAATTGATCATTAAGACCCAAAGCTATTATGGCAAGAGCTTTCTCGTTTGTGGATACCTGTATAGCTTCAGCTTCCCTTGTGGTATTCTTGCTACATGTGTGCTATGTTCCACAAACCCTTCCTCACATAAGAGTGAACTTAACCTTAGTTTGCCAAGTATGAAATGAGTAGCCTTCAAATTTGTCTATTTTAGTCGGGCTAGCCATGTGGAAGGTCATACCTTTGTGTAATTTTCTCAAGGTAGTGTCTAATCCCTTCACAAATGGATTTGATTAGTGTTCAACACAAAGATTAAGCAATGAATGTCAAACACACTCCCAAAAACATAAAACAGTGAATAGACTGATTTGGAGTGAGTGTTTGAGGCACCAAATCAAAGGGCTTTTGCAATGTGAAGTGACATGAGACTGTAGCAGATGCCTAATGTCAAGATTAAAACACCAATTGTACCAAGTGACTGAGATTAGGCTCAATTAAACCTTTATTAGTGAGGTTAACTCACTGTTAACAACACAAAAATAGAGCACTATTGGAGTATCCAAATGAGGGTATTAGACTTGGAGTGAGCTTAAATGATCTGAGGGCAAGGCATAGCAGTATATTAGCTCTCATTTGAATAAAAGCCTAAAAGTCTGAGAAAAGATCTCACATCATGTTAAGTCTTAGGAGTTGGATAGTCTCTAATGGTTGCTACTTTTTAGGGTAAACACGAATGCCATCAACGGGAAACAATGTGCCCAAGATATTCAATTTCACGTTAAAAGAAAGAGATTTTGTCAGGATTTGCATACAAATGGTTCTCTTTAAGAAGTTTAAAAATAATTCTCAAATGGTTTTCATGTTCTTTTTCAGAGCGACTAAAAATAAGAATGTCATTAAAAAATATAATCACAAAATCTTGATGGTTCAAAAAGATTCTGTGTCATGCAAAAAAAAGTGGCCAGTGCATTTGTAAGGCCAATGGGCATTACAAGAAATTCATAGTGACCAAATTGAGTGCAAAATGCAGTTTTATAAATATCAGTGGGGTCCATATGCACTTGATGATAACCCGATTTTAAATCTATCATGCTAAAAACACAAGCACCTTTCAATTTGTCAAGTAAATTGTCCACTCTAGGAATAGGATAATGATTTTTGACAGTCACTTTATTTAATGTACGATAACATTCGATAAGTCTTATTCTTCTTTTGAACTAATAAGATTGGTGCTCCAAATGGTGAACTAGGTCGCATCCTTTATTTGGCTTTGAATTTCTTGCTATTGCAAAGGGTTTAATCTATAAGGTGCACGATGTGGTGGTGGTTGACTTCCTGGTTGGCAAGAGCTCTATTTTATGGTCCACAGGTCGAGAAGGAGGTAAGTGAGGGGGATAGTCATTAACAAAAAAATCATGAAAATAATCAAGAAAGTGTTGTTGATGTGGGGTGAGTGTTTGATTTACTTTCTCTACCTCAGTTACATAAATCATGTATGCTTTGTGTTATTTTCTAAGTGCTCCTTTTTCTTATGTATGTGTAATAAATGGAAAAAGTTCAAGTCAAGAGTCACTAGAAAGAGATATCAATGTGCCATTATGTATGAATTGCATAGTATGAGTGTTGTAATCAATGTTAAGATTGTGTTGATGACAGAATGGCATTCCTAAAATGATGTCTGTGGAATGTAAAGGTGTAATCAACAAATCACGATGCTTTTTATATGAACCAATTTGAATTTCAATATTTTTAATCTCATGAGTGCCATTATAACAAGTTCCTTGGAATGACTATTTTACTTTATATGTAGAGGGATATGTGTGCAGTTGAAATTTCCTTACAAGATTTTTTGAAATGAAATCATGCGAACTCCCGTTTATCATGCAAAACACAAACTTAATAACCATTGATAGAACCTTGCATGCATAATAATAAGTGGATAGATTGAGGAATACTTGGAGGATTGTTTTATTCTTGGTTAACCTCATCATGAAGACTGTCCTTTGTCCATTTTGGAATGGTGTCATCATCGACCTCACAAGCTTCTTCTTCGACGTAGTGGACCGTGGGGCGGTTGGTTTCTTTGGAGGTGGTAACTTGGTGAAGACATTTTTTGCAATATGGCATAGTTTTAGGCAACGATGATAAGTAGGAGTAGGCCTAGGTGCTTTTGATGAGACACTGTGAGCACTATTGTGTAGGATTGGGATTTGAATTTACAAAATTTGGCTTTGAAGTTACCCCATTAAATACATTTTTAGGAGGAAATGTGGGTGCGCGTGAGTGTTGAACATTGCTAGTGCAATTTGAATTGAAAGAATTAGGTTGAACAAATCGTCTAAATGGACGACTATTACCCACAAAAGATGATTGCCAATTTGTTGGACTAGGCCATTGCATAGGCCTAACAAACTTTCCAATGGAGCGAAGCTTCTTCTCTGCATCATGAGCAAGAGAAATAGCCTCATAAAGAGAAGAAGGTTGGAACATATTCACCTTTGCTTGCAAACCTTCTTCAAGGCCATTCTCATACTTTTGCTACAAAGTGTCATTATGCACATCTTCTTCCATGCAAAGATGTAATAATGTTTGTAAAAAATGCTCAGTGTATTGTGACACATTGTATGATCATTCCAAGAGAATTTTCTCCATGCATGGCGTGCCTATAAATGAAACTAAGGTGGAAGGAAAGACTCTTTGACTTTGTCTTGGAACTTAAGCCAAGTGGTTGGCTTATCAATAGCATTGTGGAGTACATTCCACCATAGAGATGCTTTATCAACCATGTGATTAGTGGCACATATGATCTTGTCTCTTTTGGAGAAGTTTTTATCAACAAAGTAATCATCAAATTGACTTAACCATGAAAGAACAATGTAGCCATCCTTTCTACCAGCAAATTTTGTAAAAGTGAAAAAGCGACGACTTATCTTCGATTCCTTGTGTGTGCTTTGGGCTTCAAAAATTTCTTTGAGAATCTTGGTGAGACGATCATCTTTTAGAGAATCATTGGCTCATGCATGCTTCTCATGCTCCAATAAGAATTCCGTGTGCATGCGGCGTTGCTCTTCTTGGAGTTGATCTTGGATCAAAGAAAGTCTTTGATTGAGTGTGGGCTTAGGAAGTAGAGAATTGGTGAAGCCATGAGCATTATCCATATGCAAATCATCACTTGAAGAAGAATTCATTTTGAAATTTGAAAATTGGTTACCTCATTTGCATAATACAAATCACGATCAGGTGGAGAAAAGAGATGCCAAGTGTTGAATGTGGGAAGAGGATCACCTTGCTTTGAATAGATCAAAGACGAGAGGTAATACTTCCATGACCAATCTGCTTCAATTTGTTGCTTTTTCACCGCAAAATAAAGATTTGAAGGCATTGTTGATGAAGCAAGAGGGTTGATTTGAGAGTGAAATTGTTGATGGAGAGGCCGGCATTCACAAGCACATTTCTTATGAAGCTTGCAAATCACTTTGCACATGATTAACAATGATTTTTTTAAATTGCTATTCAAAATAAAATAGGGGTGTAGTAGCTCAAATGACGAGGTTGATGAGGTGAAGAGGGGGGAATAAATATGTCCCTATAACGAATGTGCATAATAAATATGTGTGCCGCCATTTATAGAGGTGAATTTGGAGGTGCGATGTGGATTTTAGAGCAAAATAGTATAATTTGAGGAGAAATTTTTGGGGGAGGTGGGTTTATGAAAAAGTGGGAGGGTGAATGAGGAGAGGGGGGAAGGAAAAGGACAAACCCCATAACCCAAAACATGGGGAGTGGGAAGAGGCGTATATATAGTGTGTTGGTGTCATTTGCATGTATCCAAGAGATGAAAGAGAAGGGAGAGAGCTTGTGGGCTTTACTCACTTTAATCCTACTAATGACCTTGATCCTCTATAGGCCTTGGGCCCTTTGTCGGTCTGTGTATGACACCATTGGGTCTACTCGGTGTTCTGCAAGCCGGGTCGCCCGCATTCGCGCATCATGTTTGTTGGGTGCTTCTTTGCGCAGCAGGTGTGGCGCGCTTACCGAGGGTTGATTCTTTGCTTGATGGGTGGCATGCTTATCGAGTACTGATTGCTACAACACTTTTGTGGGCCTGGCTTTGATACCACTGCTTTAGGAGGGTTGATTCTTTGCTTGATGGGTGGCATGTTTATCGAGTACTGATTGCTACAACACTTCTGGATGGCTTTGATACCACTGCTTTAGGAGGGTTTTCCTCATGCACATATTCAATAAAATAATGGACAAAGCTCACTCTACCTCTCTCAAAACACCCTAGCTTATTGAGAAATAGATTTGCATGAACATGAAATAAGAGAAGATGCACGACACACACATTTGGTACAATCTCCCCCCACTTGCTTGAAGGCTCACGCTTTCAAGCAAGTGTATTTAGATATCTTTTTTTATTACTTTGTGAGCCAACAATGACTTTTACACTCCACTTTGGGCCTTGCCCCTAAACTTTATGAAATTGTTATGCATGAAGTAATGTGAACCATCCTTGGGCGTTGACTTTAGCAAAGTTTCATGCATGAATTAATATGGGCCAACTATTAAGGGTAAACAAAGCATTTGAATAAATATGTCCCTATAACAAATGTGCATAATAAATATGTGTGCCGCCATTTTATGTACAAGATAATGATGGCCACCAAGCCACTATATAAAATATCGCATAGATATAATGTCTTCAAAAATATAATATCACCATGAACATAGTGATGCCAAATTGTGCATCCAATATGCACGCCAAAAACGTAAACCATCATCATGTTGCCTGCACAGCCCTACTGATCTGCTATCAAAAACACATGCACAAGATTATATCCAATGACTATCTACCTAACATGGTGCGACCAGTACTACCTGGTGGTAAGTCAGTGACCATGTGGAAAATAATCAAAAATAAATATCCATGAAAAATATACGACAAAAATATTTCAATAATTTCCATAATCCATAAAACAAATTACCAAGTAGCTTTGTGGTAGTATAAATTGTAGAGTTTTAATAAAAAAATCCAATTGAGCTAAAACAAAATCTGATTACAAGTCGGGGGAGACAGAGTAATAGAAAGGATAATCCATGCTTATACATGTCCAAAAGTGTAGTACAAGGAAAGATGATCCATGCTTATAAATGTCTAGAAGTATCAGGGTGGAGTAAGGCGGAAAAAATTGGACACAATCACCATGCCTCGTAAAGACCACTCTATGTTACTATTAATAGTAACATAGAACGTGTGAAAACACCCATGCATGCAAGGAGACATGTAGCATGCCAACGTCCTCATGGGTAAACCAATCCTCTATGAGCTACCATAGCAAGAAGAATGTTAATGAGAGCTGAAAAAATCCGAGCCTTGCACTTGAAAAAACATTTGCTATTCATTAAAAATAACACACTCACCCATGTCTTTGTTCTAAAAACAAGCAAATCCCCCTCAATGAAAAACATATAATATGCCATGACGTAGTATCCGCAATCATACCTGTTGGGCTGTTGGGGCCCCTACAAAAAGAACATGCACAATATTCTTTAGTGACATGCATCTTCCCTAATGTTGTACCCTACACAAATCTTTCCATGATGCTTTACCTTAAAACATTGTAAGTCCATTGCCAATGCACTCTTCAACTTTGCATCACTACAAGTCTTTACCAGGGTTGCAAGCACTCTGTTTCATTACTTATGTTAGACTTTGATAACGTTAATGATGAAAACAAATGTTTTATACACCTATCTTACCTATACATTGACGGCATGCATTCAAATGGATCTATCGTATTCCCAAAGGGATCAAAGTACAAAGAAATGGTTTTTCCCATAGGGATACCAATGAGTTTCTTGATATGAGGATTGAACAAAACAAATAAACTCCAATGTCCCCTACAAAAGAAACCAAAAAAATCCCCATTTGTTAATCAGAGCTAGCTTGATAGCATGTAGGTGCACATGACATCCTTATCTCACCTTAATACTAATGGAAAGAACGCAAACAAGTTCTTGGAAGGATCCAAATTGCCTTAGAAATTCTCAATCGCCCTATCTGAAACCTTATCGCCCCGTTGATAAACATGTACCATAAAGCATCCACAAAGTACATCATCTCAACAACATCTGCGGGAGTGCGGTTCTCCATCCACCTAAATCAACACAATATCAACAACAAGTAAAAATTGACAATATCAACAACTCCCATGCCCATACTATGCAAACATGAACACTCACATGCCAAAAACACTCATTATTTTGGTACAAGCCTACCCATCACTGGTGATATTGTCAATCAACGCATTGTTCACATGAGCCTCTAGTTTAGAACGTTGAGATCTAAACTCCATGTGCATAAGGACTACAATCTGAGCTCACACATGCAAACAAAGTGATTAAATAGCATATAATGAGATAAGGCCATAATATGTTGCCATATGCACATAATGAGATGGGACCATATACACATGAAAATAAATGTTAGCTTTTATGCATGCTGGTTAAAATTAGTCACAAATTTCATTGCCTAGTTGTACATTTCAGAGTGCATAGACCACAGGGGCCACATATGGTGAAGACAAATATGGCAGCATGCACATTGAATCATGCATAAAAATGAATGTTGGGGTTGAAATTACACTTTCTTTCATTTCATAGTTGAACATTTCCCATGGTAGGCACATCCCCAAGTGAATAGAATGTGCACACACAAGAAAGCATCCGTGCATGTAAGTTTGCATTTATGTATAGAAGAAAAATGCCTTCTCTCTCAGTAGCTCAATGTGTCTTCACTACTCTACCCTCCTGAACAACCTCGAGAAAGGTATTTTCTCTATCCATAGCCCACAACACATGCATAAATTCTCAGTGTCATTTGATGAGATCACACTCTTTTTTATCCTTTCTCAACCTAAGGGGCATCTTTTTGCAATTGGCCATAACACAATGGCTCTTCGATATGCCAAGACTCTGAGAAGAAAATCACAAAAATGGAAAATAAAACTCAACCCTTTATGTGATTGGAAAACGGAAGTCATGAATTCTCATTTAGTGGTTCAATCTTGAAAAGCTTGTACTTTAAAAGCTAATGTGCCTACCTCCCTATCTTTGTGCTTTGTTGAGACAGGAAGAGGAGAGCATAACTACCGGGTTCTAGCTCTTGCTCCTCTTTATCTTATCCCTTCTCTTGCATGGTAGGGTCCACCTCCGTTGCTTCATCCTCCTCCAACTTCTTGGCTTTATTTTCTTCCAATTCTTTTACCACGATGGTGGTATCCTTCTCTAAAAGAGCAGTAGCATAGAGCCAATAAACAACCAGCTCAGAGATGTAAACAACACATTAATAAACAAGCAAAAATAAGCTAAACAGAGTAATAGATAACTAAAAATCAACACTTGCATTTTTGTCATATCCCTTAGCAATAATGTTCTCTTGGTAATGCTTTAAGTGGATCAGCTCCTCAGACTTGTACTTTGCCACAGCCTTAGTCAAAAACTCATTTATGTAATCGTCTTTGTCCCTTCCTTTTCACACAACAAAAACCTTCTTGCCTGTTTTGCATTGCTACTCCACTCCCTTTTTTTCCTAGCTTCACTTCTGCCAAACTTCTAACAAAATTTCAAAGTGTACCCATTTATACCACAGCTCCATAGGTTTTCCCCCTTCTCAACAAGTTATTTGCTAGGCTTTCCAAACACCTTTGTCAAAGACTTCTTTACCTGATAACTTATATTTGAGTTTGAAGGGAAGGGGGCGTCCCTATTTATCAATATAGTGAAACTCCACAAAAACCACTCCTCATGACTAAGTGACACATCATGAATCAGGAGGGATCCATGGTTGGAAAGAGGCGTGGGCGGGGCGATCGGGATTTCAACAACACCGTTGGATTCCCAAGTGAACTACGAGTGAACTGTGGTGGTAAACTTGGGGTTCAAACTAGGGGCGAACTAGGGGTGAACTCGAGAGGTGAACTAGGGGTGAACTAGGGAGACCTTTTTCGGCAAGAAAGTTAACTAGGGAAACATTTTTCGGTAAGAAAGTGAATTGGGGACCAAAATATAAAAATTTCAATTTAAAAACACTCTCCACAACCTGCTGGAAAGTAAAGCATAGTGGTTAGATGTTGAAAGCTTGAGCGGATGGTTCCAAGTTCGAATCCTCTTTTGCATTGAGCTCAACCCCTCCAAAATCTTCTAAGTCCCAAAAATTCCCATGGTATACCCTGAGTTCGCCCCTCCTGAGCACCTTGAAAAGATGCAGGGGAGAAGAGAGCTTGAGCCCTTGCAAACACACACACACTCACAAAACCCTAAAAGAGAACACACAAGGTGAGAGGCTGAAAATCTTTTTCTCCTTCACGTAACACTCAACACACCATCAAAGATAAGAGTACACACAATATGAAAAGGTACTCAACCAAATACATACTAGGGTTATCTATAGTGTGAACCCAACTAAATGAGCTGGTACTATAACTATGCCAATCTCTAGAATGGCTATCACACAGCCTGTCATCCTACTGGCCGCATATCACCCATGATCTCACCAACCATGCCAGTGGTGTAAGTGTGGGGCCTATCTCCTAGGCGGGTCATCAATGCCCACCGCCTCACTAGATGAGCTCGATATCTCAACACTCCCCCTCGAGCTCAACTCCATCTCATGTACACCAAGGGAAGCCCTGAATCTGCGGAGCTTCTCTATACTCAATGCTTTGGTGAAGATGTCAGCGACCTGATCATGTGTGCTGACATAAACAAGGTCAACGTCTCCTGCCAAAACCTTCTCTCTGACAAAATGGTAGTGGACCTCTATATGCTTCGTAGTGCGAGCATGAAAAATTGGGTTCCTGGCCAACTGTATACTGCTAATGTTGTCACAGAAAATGACAACTTGTCTATCCACTGATAGACCCAAATCTGTAAGTAGCTTTCTCAACCAAGAAACCTCACATGCTGCCATAGCAGCACTTCTGTACTTAGCCTCTGTACTGGATAGAGCAACCGTAGGCTGCTTCCACTCACATCAGTCCCAACAGCTTCTTTTTCAGTAGCATACCAGCTTCTTTTTCAGTAGCATATCAGCTGCTCATCTCATTAAAAACAACATCCCTGCTTACCCTCAACTCACCTCTAGTAGCAGGGTTATAGCACATGTATCCCTTTTGCTCAAGGGAATACCCAATAAACACACATTTTTCAGCTTTTGGATCGAACTTAGTTCTCAGCTCATTTGACACATGCACATATGCAATGCATCCAAAGACTTTCAAATGAGACAAATCAGGTTTTCTGCCAGTAAACCTCTCCTCTTCTGGAGTTACATCATGTATGGCTGCAGTTGGAGTCCTGTTCATGATGTAAATCTTGGTATTGAGAGTGGATTAGCAAATCTAAGGAGGATCAAACATGGTTATAGTCATGGTTAGGTCATGATTATAAACATGATTAAGAGTGGATTAGGAGATACTAATGAGACATGGCTTAGGCATAATCATGGAAACACACGAGTTGTTCTCTTCATTAGCAAGAGCCTCTTATATAGGCAAGTAGTACATGACCTCATGACATCACCTATGATGTCTTACAAGCATAAGATGCCATCTCCCCCATGTGGGTATGCCATCTCTCCCATGTGGGTATGCCATAATGAGCAAGATTCCTTCTAGGCTATATTTGAAGTAGGCGCCCATTTGAGGATGTGTCTTGAGTAATGTAATCAAGGTTATATAGCCCCTTTCAACCTTTGAATGGATTTGGGTGATATATCCAACAAACCCTCCTTCAACCAAATCCATGACAATGCTACCTTTATGATGGCAATTCTAGGTTCTAGTTACAACATACAAAAACTAGTGATGATGACCATGCTGGTGCCCGTAGGTCTTATTCCAGTTAGGTTTACAATGCTAGCAATGATGGATGATGCTAGAATACCATAGTAAAGCTTACAATGAGATAGTTATGTTTAGGATGGAGAGGTTTTTAAACATGGTATGGGCTATCCCTTGATTTTACTCAAAAGGCCCATTCTTCTTCGATAAAATTGGCCTCTTCGGAGGCCTCTTCTTGAAGCTCTTCTTTGTCTTGACTTGCGAGAAATGCCTTTTGTGCCTTTTGTTTGAAGAAACAATTTTCTTCAATATGATTGTCCTTGCCGCAGAATCCACAAGTCTTCTTCTTTCCTTTTGTGTCGATGAAGTTCTTCTTCTTGAAGTGTGACTTGTTGTTGGAGAAGTATGCCCCTTCCATTATCCCTACATTCTCTTGCTTCTTCTTGTACTCCTCAAGGAGTGCAGCTTCAATGGCTTCTAAAGTAGGATCCGGAAGATTCATGAGAGTTGACACTAAATGTCCATATTCATCATAAGGCATGCTTTTCAATAAAACTGCAATGGCATCTTCCTCATCTATTGGTGCTCCTATTGTTGCAAGTTGTGACATTAGGCTTTTCATATAATTAAGATGAGAAGGTAAAGACTCAGAAGCTTTCTTTTCAAGTTTAAAGAATTGGATTTTCAGCCCTATCTTGGAATGCTTCCCTTTTGCCCCAAATAATTTGCTGAGTTGTTTGCATTAGAGATATGATGTATGTAGTTGTCACTTAGACCTAATGCAATTATGGCAAAAGCTTTCTCATCCCTAGGTAACCATCCTTGCTCACCATCTCTAGTGGTAGGTTTTTTCTCCTTTCCACTAGCAACTCCCCACAGACCTTTCTTCATGAGAATAAATCTTACTCTAACTTGCCAGGTATGAAAGCCTACCCCATTAAACTTATCAACATGAAATGAGGATGTAGACATGATGATAAAGCAAGGTCTTACCACTTGAGTATCCCTCAAGGGCAGTGTCTAATGCTTTTACAAGATTAGATACCTTCACGAAATAGATGAAGGTTATTTATGAAAAATTCAGACCAGTCATGCCCTCCTAAAACATTGTTTGCTCTTGAGTTGTAGACATTGTTTCTTACCCGTCTCCTCGGCTTTCTGCTTTTCTTCTTAGGCCTCAAATGTTGAATGTTCGATGATTCAGCATCAGATGGTTCAGCCATTGTGATTCAAAAAATGATGTAAACAATATCATCATCACAATATAGTAACATCATCAAGTATATGGTGACCAATGTGATAAATGCTTTCAAAACAACTTCCAAAAATTGGGTCACTTGGAGTACTTGAAGGAAGTAGAGGCCTAGGTCAAAACATCTAATGCTTTAAGTACTTTAAATATCAGTGATTTGAGACTATTTTAAGCACAAAACATTTGTGATTAAGTGGAATAATCACCCATTCATTTACTGTTAAGAACTGAAGCTTCAGAAGCTCTGTCAGTCTTACAGCCACCAAACCACGCAGCCATTTGCAATTCTGACCAGATCAGCGTGTTCGCAGCCTACGAAAACCCTTGAGGCTCTGAGGAATTAGAATTTGGTGACGCGATGGCGATGGGGCAGCGTTTTTCCCCAAATAAAAAGGCGCCGATTTCTGCTCCAGGCGCTTTCTGGCTAATTCCGCCCGTCACAGCAGCTTCGTGTTTGAGTTGAGAATGCCTGGCTGAGAGCTTGTGGTGAATCTTGAAGTGGGCAATGAGATATTGAAGCTCCATGAACTGCCTATCTTTCAGCCTAGATAATAGGAGAGGATAAGATATGATTAAGTTAATAAAGTGCTAATTAATCCCTAATAAGTGAGCTTTGGATGATGTAAAACCTGCTCTGATACCAATTCTTGGTATTGAGAGTGGATTAGCAAATCTAAGGAGGATCAAACATGGTTATAGTCATGGTTAGGTCATGATTATAAACATGATTAAGAGTGGATTAGGAGATACTAATGAGACATGGCTTAGGCATAATCATGGAAACACACGAGTTGTTCTCTTCATTAGCAAGAGCCTCTTATATAGGCAAGTAGTACATGACCTCATGACATCACCTATGATGTCTTACAAGCATAAGATGCCATCTCCCCCATGTGGGTATGCCATCTCTCCCATGTGGGTATGCCATAAATGAGCAAGATTCCTTCTAGGCTATATTTGAAGTAGGCGCCCATTTGAGGATGTGTCTTGAGTCATGTAATCAAGGTTATATAGCCCCTTTCAACCTTTGAATGGATTTGGGTGATATATCCAACAGTAAACTGCTATAGAAACAGCCTCAGCCCAATAGCTATACGGCATATTCTTCTCTCCCATCAATGCTCGCGCAATCTCAGCAATGTACCTATTTTTTCACTCAGCAACTCCATTTTACTGCAGAGTGTATCTGCAGTAAGCTGCCTCTAAATACCATTCTTCTGCAAAAATTTAGAGAACTCATTGGAGAAGTACTCTCCCCCTCCATCTGACCTTAGGCACTTTACATGTTTCCTTGTTTGCTTTTCAACGATAACTCTGAAATTCTAAAAATGAGTGAACACCTCACTCTTCTCCTTCATGAAGTATACCCACACTTTCCTTGTGTGGTCATCAATAAATGTCACATAATACCTGCAGCCTCCCATAGACATGGTCTTCGTAGGATCCCATATATCTGAATGCACAACATCTAGTGCATTTCTGCTCACATTTCTGTCACGTGGAAATACATGGTTTGTTTGCTTTCCAAATTGGCATGCTTCACATATTTTCTGTATACCTTCAACTTTAAACTTTGGCAGCCTTGTCACAATTCCTTTAGTCTGCATAGACTTCATTCTCTGCACATTCACATGTCCAATTCTTTTATGCTAAATGTCTGTGTATGCAACAATTCCTAAACCATTTGCAAACATCGCAGCACTCACTTCAGGCATGTTTACATTCAATGTAAACATTCTTCCCACTCTGTTGCCTTTTGCAACCAACCTGCACTTGTCTTTAAAGTCTTCAACATAACAACCATCAGGATTAAACCGAACCTGCAAACCCTGCTTAATCATTTGGCCAACTAAAACCAGATTCTTTGTTATGTTCAGAACATGAAGTACATCTACAAGGTACTTCACTTTGCCATCTTGCATAGACAATGGCACATCTCCAACATGGGCAATTGGATGAGCAGTGTCATCCCTTGTTTCCACAAAACCTGGTCTTTCAAGGTTTTTCATCTCCTTGAACCTTTCCCCATGACTTGTCATGTGGTTCGAAGCACCTGAATCAACATACCATACATCATCTTTATGTGCTGCTTCAACATTTTCAGACATGGAATGACATGCTACATAACAAACCACCTTTCATTATCCTCATTGTTTCTGCTCGAGGATGCAAAGTTGTTTTGCTGCAATTTTCCATTTTGCATGTCAGCCTGCTTCTTGTAACAATCTGCCTACACATGTCCAGGCTTACCACAATAAAACGTGTATCATTATACTGCCTTTGCCAATTTCCACAACCTCTTTGACTCCCCCTGCCTCCGAATTGGCCTCTTCCACCTATGTATTGTTGTTGTTGTGAATTGTGGGACTGTTGTTGCTGTTTTGCTGGCCATAATTCTGATTACTTGTTCGGCCACCTCCTTGGCTACGTCCACCCCTCCTCTACCTCGTCCTCTTCCTGAACTTGTGTAGAAGGCCTATTGCTTTGAACTGTTTTTGTTTTGTGAAGAATGTTGGTCTTCACCCAAGCTCTTCTCTTCCATAATCTACATAGACACCAAACCTGTGAAATTGGGAATGTTTTCCTGAGTCTGAATAGACATCTTGAACGCCTTGTATTGTGGCCCGAGAACACGTAGACAGACTTCCACCTTATCATCATCATCTACTGAAACACCAATAGATGCAAGGGATTCCACAGTACCCTTGATCTTCAATGCATAGTCATTCACAGACATACTCTTTTTCTCCACAGTATGAAGTTCATTCTTCAACTGTATCTTTCGTGCCTTGGTATTCGTTTCATAGAGTTTTACCAAGGTGTCCCACGCCTCCTTGGGGGACTTGGCATCCTGTATGTGCCCAATCATGGTGTCCTGTATACTGATAGAGAGCCAATACATAACTTTTCTAGCTCCTTGGTTCCAATCCTTGAACTCTTTCACATCTGCAGCAGTCGGATTGATCTCCGGTATCTTCGGTGCCTCTTCATGCTCACCTTCTATGTAGTCCCATTTCCCATCAGGAAATTTGTCAGCCTGATCTCCAAGCATGGAAGTTGTTCTTGTCAAGCTTCTCAGCAAAAATTTGGTTTATGCCATCATTTGACATCTTGCCAGACACACAAATTTACCAGAAACAGCACTCTAGTTTGTCCTGCACAAACTGGTGTATTTTCTGCAACGGTACTGTACTACACTCAAATGTCACAACTAGTGACCTCAATGTGCATACATACACCCAATGGCAATTGTTTGACCTCCTTGCAGCACACACAATGTTTGCACAACCAATCTGTCTTCCTGTAGCTCTTAAAACAGAGTTCTGCATACAATTGATGACTTACCCGCCCGCAGTGCTCGAAATTGCCTGCTTTCCGAAAAATGTGAAACAATGTGAAAGATGAGAGTTCATTATAGGAATTGTATTTATGACCTGTTTTTAAATGACTGTTTTATGTCAAAAATGCTGGGGAAGCATTTTTGACCGTCTTGTGAATGAGGTCATGTGGTGACCTAACTGATAAAGTTGCAACAGCTGATGGAGAGTCAACGCAGGATGTCTCGTAGACGCAAGGTCGGCCGAGGTCTTGACCAGCGATTTAAATGGTGAGCTTCCGGTACGGTGGATGAGGGACCAAGGAAGCGGCCTATGAGTGAAGCGCTAGGTGACCTACGAAGGATCCTAGAGGATGCTGACCATATGCTCGGGCTCTAGGTCGCCGAAGATACCCACACATGCATCAGGGAAGATATTGGAACAAGGAGAAAGAGTTGTTTTCTGAAACCGGGCATGGATCTGGTTGATTGACCTTGCTGGTCCTCTCAACGGATGAGTCCATGGCCTTTTTTATATGGATCTGTTGGTTGATCTTGCTGATCTTCAATGGAGATTCCATCTTGATTTTTATAAGAGAATATATTGCCGGGTACTATGAGCTAGAAAATATCGAAAAGGCCCCTGACTGGACAGGTGGTGAGCGTTCTGGTTGCCAATGATGCCATAGATGCTCTGATGAAGGAATGATTGGAAATTAAGATTCAACCGAATATTTTGGAAGATTATGATCAGTGACACTATGGTTTCATTAAATGATTGTTTTAAAGATAGCTGAATCTATGAAAAAGACAATTTCATATTGGGTGTGTAAGTGGTGTGATTGGCGTTAAATTTACATGAATATCCGGCTAGGGGGCCTGGAAACTTTTTTCCCTGGTACGCGAGATAAAACCTAACCAAATTCCTAATTGGATCCCATCACTACTACAGAGACTGGGTTGGGTGGTTGGCTAACCCATGGGATTGGATGGGGTTAGGCTAGACTGATGGATCCGTAAAATGAGACTCAATTCTGTTATAGTACGATAGATGAAGTAAATCCCGGATAGTAATTGTTCTATGGAAAAAGAATCAACGGCTGTGCCTGTTGTTGATGGGGAAAAAAGCGTTGGTTTCTATGATCCAAGTGCAAGTTTCTTCCTTGATCTGACCAAGAGACTCACAGGTTCGGTCGGATTAGTTTGGTCAGTAATGACCCTGCGAGGGAAGTTTTTTCGGGTTCAGTTTTTGAAGAACCGAGGGATTAGTCTCTTGTCCGGATATCCGTGGTGGGCGAGGCCTCGAGTGAGGGATCCTGCCCCGCGCAAGGAGTGCTACTTCCACTGCTATAGCACCCTCGAATCCGTTGCGCGGAGGAGACAGGGATCTTTCAGCTGCTGGTATCACAGCGAATTGACTAAAGTGGATCAACCGAGAAGCCAAAAATGTCAAAAATATTTGAAGCAACAGTAAAAGGTTTGAATTGTGTGATGAAATTTATACAAAATTCAGACTGAAATTTGTAAATTGGTGATTGGGTCTTCAGATGGAAGTACCGCGATTGTATGGAATCCATGACTTGCTTGAGGCCTAGTCATGATGGTATTTACCTTATAATTCAAAGGACCGTGACTACCTGTATATACTGAGGGTATAACTACAGCTCTTTACTGGTAGTATATATGAGTAAATCTAAGAACTTAAAATTATAAGTAAAATGATATCTAGATGATGAATTCGAATGTAGTTGATATGATTTAAGATTCTGGTTGAGAATTGATGAGTTGATTTGGATTCTGATTGAGATGATTCCTGAATTTTGGTTGAAAAGCGATCAGTTGAACAAAGCCACAATGAGGATGAATGGGACGAGTCCCTGTGATGATGTTCGTAACTGGAGTGATGATATTCGTAATAACTAGAGTGATGATAATGACTTCAGCAAATCACTATGAGATTAGTGGATTGTGCTGTCAGATTGCTACTGTTAACACTTGACCTAGTGGATCCAGTTGAGAATTGATGAGTTGATTTGGATTCTGATTGAGATGATTCCTGAATTTTGGTTGAAAAGCGATCAGTTGAACAAAGTCACAATGAGGATGAATGGGACGAGTCCCTGTGATGATGTTCGTAACTGGAGTGATGATATTCATAATAACTAGAGTGATGATAATGACTTCAGCAAATCACTATGAGATTAGTGGATTGTGCTGTCAGATTACTACTATTAACACTTGACCTAGTGGATCCAGTTAAGGGATGACAAATTAAAAACCTACATAACTGAAACTTACATGGAGGAATGTTCAGATGGAATTTTCGGTCTGATGGACCATTATTGTGTTAAGATTATGAATGATATGTTCTGAATAAATTGTTATCTGATAATGAGTTCTATATAAAGGATCTTTATCCCATGATTCTGTGGAGAGCTGACCAATTTAAAGAACCCCAGAATCAGTTGGATCTAAAGTCAGATTTGAATTGTAAATAAAAAGACTTAACAAGAATTTTCGTATTGATAGGATCATGGATCGAGGTTGTTGTGGTAGGAATGATAACCCCCAACTCGATAAGGAAGAGCTCGACTTGGATGTTTGTAAAACTCTTCATAGATCGTAGCCTGGACCTTTCAAGGGTGAAGGGGAAAACTTGGGCGAGACTGTGGAGAAGTGGATCGAAGCAATGGAAGAGTACTTTGATGTCACCGGGTACAATGAGAAGAGCAAAATGGCTTTTGCAAGGCTGAAGATAGTAGAAACAGCCAGAGTAGCATGGAGAAACCACTGCGAGACAAACCGTGTGGATCGAAACACTTAGACATGGAATGATCTCAAAATTTACCTAAGGAAGAGATTTTGTCCTCCTGGCTTTTTGGAAACAAAGATGAACGAATTCTAAGAGTTAACCTAGGGGAGCAGAACTATTGAAGTATATCACCAAGCGTTCGCTCTCCTCCTCAAATACTCGCCACTGCTGGATGAAGAACAACTGATAGGCCAGGTTCATTTGGGGACTGAACGAACCATTGAATATCCTAGTGAAGAATGCCAAGCCAGTTTCCATGGCCGAAGTAGTGCGGATGGCAAAGGATTTCGCCAAGGCCTTTGATGTCAAGGTCCCGTCGAAGCCAGCACCATCACCTTTCAAAAGGTTTTTAGCTCCAGAAGGTGATTCCAACCTTCCACTATCTAAGAGATATAAGGATCAAGCCTAGGACATGGGAAGTTCTAGAGAATGGAAGAAATGTCCTTTTCCCAGAATTCAATCCCTTGGAATTTTTTCAGAAGTTCCGCCCTCGAATAAGAGTGAAATGCTATAACTATCAAGGATTTGGACATCGCAGTATGGATTGCCCAACTCCTTTTGGATCAAGGTTTTCAGGGCGGGGAAATCAAGGATCAACATTCCAGACTTCAGCTCCTTCCTTCCAGAGTAATCAGGATTCTTTCTGCCAAAATCAGAGAAATCCCAGAGGTAGACCGTATAACCAACCCACAGTTTTAATCCAAAGTAATGCAAGACCTCGAATAGGGGAAGTCAAGGAGAGATGTTCCCAAATCGGCCATCCACTTCCAAGGCAGTAACGCTGGAAGTGATTGAAGAAGAAGAAGAAGATGAAAGAGATCATACTCCACCTACGAGATGAGGATATCTCGTGTTTTTTAAGTGGGGTAGGATGTAAGATTCCTCCCTCCAGCTTTTGAGGTGTACAGGTGTAAGAACCTCCCCTTCTGATCTTGTAATTATTCCCCTCTTTGAAATAAAAGAAAGATTCTATTGGCCTAGAGAGAGAAAATATCTAGAGAGAGGTAATCTAAAATTGAGATATTTTGGATATAAAAATCCTCCTAGTGTCTAAAATGGTTTCCCCTAAAATAGAAATTCAAAAAGAACTTTCCAATGTGCATTTGGAATTAATTGAAAAGAAGTAGCTAAGGGTCTAGATTTTTAGAAATTTTTGGATTATGGTCCAATTAAGGTTCCTATGGGCATTTAGGATCAATCCAAGTGTGGGGAGGAGATAAATCCAATTTATAAAAGAAAAACTCCCAAAAATGAGTAAATGCGCTTAACAGCTTACCAATGTGACAATCGCGGGCTGTGCATAAATTTGCTCAACTGAGATACGGCATACTGAATATCTGTTGACTAAGGACAAGGTTTATTAGTAAAAAACTATGAGTATTACTAAAAAAATGAGATATTTTGGATTTAATGATTCAATTTTGACACCTTGGTAAGGAGAAGGGAGCTCTTCAAGGAGGCGCCTATTTCACATGTGTGGTGGAGTTTTAGACTCAAAAATATTGTGATATTTTTATCTCTCCTCTCTCCTAGATCAAACCAAATCAAAAGAGGAAGCCAAACTAGGTCCAAATCTTGTCCAAATTCAGCCAAACTGAACCTGGAAAATTCTAGAAATTAGTTGGACTTGGTTAGAGGCCTCCCTCACCTATAAATAGATCCTTTGTCCTTTGTAAAAAAATATGAGAACTATACCATGCCAGTATTATACTAAAATAATGATATTTTCTATTATCCTCTAAAAATCCTCTACAAATTGAAGAGATTGGAGTTTCTCTCTCTCTTCAATCTTCCTTGGAGACTTCATCAACATACCAAACCAATTGATTGGTTGGGGGCCTCTACTGTGATCAAAGAATCAAGTAATTTAGGAGGTAAAGTGTGGATTATTGTCTTCTTTTTCTTATATCTCCAAATGTTTCTCTTCTCAATCCCTCTCAAGCTTGAGAAGCATTAATTTGAATGGCTTTTGAATACTATTGAAGTTCTTTAATGTATTGTAATGAAGAAACACATAAATTTCCATTTATGCTTAATTTATAATGGTTTTTAAGCATTTCTCTCTCTCCCCCAAAGAATGGTCATTCTTATGACCTATTCTCAATTCAAATGAAGCTTCTCATAAAGCATTTCTCTAATCTAAAAGTAATTTCTATGCTTGTCTAATTGGAGGCTAAAATAATGGCTTTTAATACTTTTATGCTATTTAATTTATGGTAAAATTAAGAATCAATCCATAATTGGATAATGATCCAATTAGTGGTTATTCTAGTCACATGAATAATACTAAACTTTATTCTTTCAAATTTATTGAGAATTATCAGTAATAGCAGCAGAGCTATGGTAAAATTTTTGAAAAATTAACACATAAATAATTTTCATTTATATTATGAAAAGAGAACTTTCTACCATATTCTAGGATTGATCATCCTAGATTAATTGAATGATTCTCATTATAATCATGAAAAATTTGATTTTTATGTTTCTGAATAAATAGTAATTAGCAAAAGTGAAATTTCTAAGTAATTCATTGAATTGTAAAAAGATGAATTCCTATGACATTTGGAATTCCATCATTTAGATGGGAAAAGAGAAATTCTTAGCATATTGGAATTAATGAGTATTTTAATTAAATTCAAAGAAAAATTTAGATAAATTTATTTTATCTATAAGAAATATTTAAATGTTAAAAGAGAAATTTCTATGACATTTGGAATTCCATCATTGAGATGGGAAAAGAGAAATTCCTAGCATATTGAAATTATTGGATAATTTATTTAAATTCAAAGATGAATTTTAGATAAATTTATTTTATCTATGAGAAATATTTAAGTGTTAAAAGAGAAATTCCTATGACATTTGGAATTCCATCATTGAGATGGGAAAAGAGAAATTCCTAGCATATTGAAATAATGGATATTTTACTTTAGATGAATTTATTTTATGAGAAAAAATTGACGAAAAAAGAGGGATTCCCATGACATTGGAATGCAAATAATCAAATGCAAAAAGAGGAATTCCCATGGTATTTGAGATCCAAGAAATTAAATGGGAAGAAGAGGAAATTTTAGTATCATTCAATTTATGATTATTTACCAAAAGTGAAAACATGGGTAGATTTGATTTCTACAAATCCCATGAACTCATTTATTCAAAAGAGGAATATTGAATATAATTGAGGAATTGAGAAGGAATATGGAAATTTTCATCGAGAAAAAGAACCTTTGATTAGGCCAAACAGTTGGTAGAAATTTAGAAAAAGTCCCATTATCGGTATCAAACTAGAAAAAGCTATTAAATGGGAATAGCATGTGAATGGATGCGATAGGATGTGTGTGGGATGTGATAGGATGTGAATGGATGTGTATGGGATGCGATAGGATGTGAATGGATGTGTATGGGATGCGATAGGATGTGAATGAATGTGATAAGATGAAAATAGGATGTGATAAGATGTGATGTAATGAAATGGATGTGGATGTGAATAATGAGATGAGAGGATATGTGAAAGAGTGAGATGGAAAGTACATGGATGTGGAAGTGGATGTGTATGTGGAAGAATGAATGTGGATGTGTATGTGGAAGAATGGATATGGATGTATGAATGTGGATGTGTATGTGGAAGAATGGATGTGGAAGTGGATGTGTATGTGGAAGAATGAATGTGGAAGAATGGATGTGGATGTATGGATGTGGATGTGTATGTGGAAGAATGAATGTGGATGTGTATGTGGAAGAATGGATGTGGAAGTGGATGTGTATGTGGAAGAATGAATGTGGATATGTATGTGAAAGAATGGATGTGGATGTATGGATGTGGATGTGTATGTGGATGTGGATGTATGGATGTGGATGTGTATCTGGATGTATGGATGTGGATGTGTATGTGGAAGAATGAATGTGGATGTGTATCTGGATGTATGGATGTGGAAGAATGAATGTGGATGTGTATGTGGAAGAATGGATGTGGATGTATGGATGTGGAAGAATGGATGTGCATGTGCATGTGGAAGAATGGATGTGGATGTGGATGTGTATGTGGATGTATGGATGTGGATTTGTATGTGAAAGAATTAATGTGGATGTGTATGTGGAAGAATGGATGTGGATGTATGGATGTGGATGTGTATCTGGATGTATGGATGTGGATGTGGATGTGGAAGAATGAATGTGGATGTGCATGTGGAAGAATGGATGTGGATGTATGGATGTGGATGTGTATGTGGATGTATGGATGTGGATTTGTATGTGGAAGAATGGATGTGGATGTGTATGTGGAAGAATGGATGTGGATGTGTATGTGAAAGGATGTGATGTGACGTGAATCGGGATGTGAATGAATGAGATGTGATGTCATGCGAATCGGATGTAAATGTATGATATGGGATGTGAATGGATGAGATGTGAATCGAGATAAGAATGAATGAATGCGATGAGATGTGATGTAAATTGAGACATATGTGAAATGAATGAGGTGTGATGGGATGTGAATATGGGTTGATGCGAGTGGATGAGATGTGATGAGAATAAATGAGGAAAGATGTGATGAGATGGAAAAAATGATGTGATTGGATGAGAATGGGTATACATATGAATTGGATATGGATTAAGTAATGTGGACGGATGTGAAACAATGTGAAAGACGAGAGTTCATTATAGGAACTGTATTTATGACCTGTTTTTAAATGATTGTTTTATGTCAAAAATGCTGTATTGTGAGAAGCTCTCTGATGAAAGGGTCATACGCATGGGTACCCATGGTAGACCATCCCTTAACCTGATGAACATGGTCAAAGTGCAACCATTGTTGCCCCCCAAGCTACCACCTGGCCTCATTCTATTCCATCTTGAAGACCAACAGTAGACATCTTGAAGACATCAGGTTGTTGATCATCTGAGAGCTATCCAAGAAAAAGGATACTCTATAGAAATGGATATCTGCACCGCCGGTTCAAATGCAGCAATGAATCAAGCCCACAGTCCACTCCTAATCCATATCTAGCTAACTGGATGAATCTTTGAATCCTCCTTCTTTGTGACAATGGCGTGATTGTCTCAAGAACCTTGTGAACACCAAGCTCATCCAACTCCTCAATGGCTTCCTCTTTATCAACAATCAACATGTCCATGATAATATCTTTGGCAACACTAACTTCAATATTTTTGCAGGACATGAAAGGGTTCTTTCTTGCACGGTTTGATAACATTTCATCTACTTTATTTTATTTTTTAAACCTCAATTGCTCCCCTCATCAACAAGATGCTCATGAAATCCCGCATGCACTACACATCTTGAAGTATGTTCATGATCATGTAGAATGCAGTAGTACATGAAAGCTTTACATTGTGTAACACGGTTTGGTATCTCACCACAATGAATGCATACTAGGGAACCATACTCTCTATCAATTGGACCCACTAGACATGTTTTTCTCAATTTTCCTTTCCATTGCGTTTCATTGCATAGTTTTGTCCGACTGATAAAAGGACAATCTAAATTGCAACACCTCAAGTAGCTCGCACACCTACTTATTTGAACCATTCCATTGAAAGAGTCTGCGAGCTTGTAGAGTATAGCATCTAGACATGACCATTAGACTTTTGATCCATCCCAAATATTATAGACCCCAGAGGAGATGGTGGAAGCTCAAACACAATGTAGCCATTATAGTGTTGTGGCAACTCTGAAACCTGCTCTATAGTTTCGGCACTCAAGAAAGCAACATGCAATGAACTATTAAGTGGGAGCTTTTCAAGCAAGCTGATCACACTCATAGCGTCCCTCGATTTAGCAGAAGGTGTAGCTTCCTATGTCATTACTATAGAGAGAGCACAACCATACTTTGGCTCCACCTTGAATCCAAATTCTCCAGCTTCTAGCTCAAGTGGTCCTACATCTTGAAGTCCTGTCTCCTCTTGGAGGACAATGTCACTACTTTGTAAACCAAAGAAATTATTGAGTTGTAGCAATGAAACCTCACAAACAACATTGTCATATCTTATTTCCAAAGTCGAAGCAACCATGGTTGATTACAAGGAAGGATGACATTGTGAGCTGAGTAATGAGAAATCCAAAAAAAATGAGGAATGGCAGGGGGACAGAGAAGAGCAATGCTAAGGCAAGGATGGCTAGGAGAAAGCAACACAATGAAGAGCAGCCAAGAAAGAGAGATGGTATTCAAAAGTGTTGTTATGGCATAGTCCAACTTGAATGTCACAAACGGATATGGTGGCCAAATAATGACAACAAATGCCATATTTTGAATTGAATGCTCAATCAAGAAGTGGCGGCTATCTGGTTTACATATAATTTGCAGGCATAAACAATTATGTTTTAGTATGCGCCATCTAATGCACTGAGGGTTGTGAGGAGATTGTGCTCCATAACGTTTTTTGATTCTGCAAGTCATGGAATATTTTAGTGGACGAGAAAGGTTTTCCTCAACCCCTCAACAAGGGACAGAATGGCTTTGCCATTTATGGCTCGTTAATTGCCACTAACCCAATATAGATCACATCGGATCTTTGTGAATAATGTTGTACCATCATATGTCACATAAGTTTACTACTTGTTAGATTCTAGTCGATTCTAGTTAGTACTTATTAGTTAGTCTTTAGTAGTACTATAGGTTAGTAGTTAGTAGTTCTAGTTTAGTAGTTAGTCTTTAGTCTAGTTTAGTAGTAGTCTTTAGTCTAGTTTAGTAGTCTAAGTTAGTAGTTTAGTTAGTCTTTAGTTATTAGTAGTTTAGTTTAGTTAGTCTTTACTCCTCCCTCCCCTTACTCCCTCCCCTAAGTCTTTAGCCTCCCATCGTTTTGTTTACTCCTCCACTCCCCTTACTCCTCCATACCCTTCCTCACTCCTCCACTCCCCTTACTCCTCCCCATCTCCTCCCTTACTCCTCCACTCCCCTTACTCCTTCAGGAGAGCGGGTCACGGGTCACATGACATCCTCTAGCCGAGCGGGCGGGTCATACAACATCCTCCAGTAGAGCGGACGGGTCATACAACATCCTCCAGTAGAGCGGACGGGTCATACAACATCCTCCAGGTTAGTCTTCTCTAACCTCTTTTTTGCATTGCAAATGGGCCAAAAAAAGGGTAGAGAGGGCTCCCCGGAGGCCGCGATATCGCGGCCTCCTAGGAGCCCTCTCTGCCCTTTTTTTTGGCCCATGAAAGGGCAAGGTTAAGCACCTTAAGATGTGATTGCATGATGTACTTTCTACTTCAAGGATGATGGCTATGAGTGTGAGAGTAGGCCGCGATATTGCGGCCTCCTAGGAGGGGGCTATGATAGGCAAAGAAGGCCAAAAAATAGGGCAAGGTTAAAAATGTTCTTGCAAGGTTTTTGATGACCATGTTTTTTCAATGTTTTGGGATTTTCTCAGCCCCTTGAAGGTGAAAAAAATGGGCAGAGGGGGCTCCCGGGAGGCTGCAATATCGCAGCCTCTTGGGAGCACCCTCTGCCCTTCCCATATCTTGGGCTTGACCCTGATATATCTTAGGCGGTGGAAGGTTGGAATCACCTTCTGGAACTAAAAACCTTTTGAAATGTGATGGTGCTGGCTTTGGTGGGACCTTGACATCAAAGAACTTGGAGAAATCCTTCACCATCCGCACTGCTTCGGCCATGGAAACTGGCTTGGCGTTCTTCACCAAAATATTCAAAGGTTCGTTCAATCCCCGAATGAACCTGGCCATGAGCTATCCTTCATTCAGCAGTGGCGAGTATTTGAGGAGGAGAGCGAACGCTTGGTGATATACTTCAATAGTTCGGCTCCCCTGGGTTAACTCTAAGAATTCGTTCATCTTTGTTTCCCAAAAAGTCGGGAGGACAGAACCTCGTCCTTAGGTAAATTTTGAGATCATTCCATGTCTGGGTATTCCGATCCAGACGGTTTGTCTCTCAGTGGTTTCTCCATGCCACTTTGGCTGTTTCTACTATCTTCAGCCTTGCAAGAGCCATTTTGCTCTTCTCATTGTACTCGGTGACATCAAAGTACTCTTCCATTGCTTCGATCCACTTCTGCACAGCCTCGCCCAAGTTTTCCCCTTCAACCTTGAAAGGTCTAGGCTATGAACTATGAAGAGTTTTACGAACATCCAAGTCAAGATCTTCCTCATCAAGTTGGGGGTTATCATTTCTACCACGATGAGCTCGATCCATGTTCCTATCACAATACGAAAAATCTTGTTAAGTCCCTTTATTTATGATTCAAATCCGATTTTTGATTCATCTGATTCTCGGGTTCTTTAGATAGGTCAGCTCCCCACAGAATCGTGGGATAAAGCATTATCAGATAACAATTCATTCAGAACATATCATTCATATCTTAACACAATAATGGTCTATTAGACCGAAATTTCCATATGAACAGTACTCCATGGGGGATTTCAATTTTATAGATTTTTAATTTGTCATCCCTTAACTTGATCCACTGGGTCAAGAGTTAATAGTAGGAATCTCTCAGCACAATCCACTAATCTCATAGTGATTTGCTGAAGTCATTATCATCATTCCAGTTACGAACATAAACACAGGGACTCGTCCCATTCATCCTCATTGTGGTTTTGCTCAGTTTATTGCTTTTCAACCAAAAATTTAGGAATCATTATTTTTCAATTAGAATCCAATTCAACTCATCAATTCTCAATCAGAATTTTAAAATCATGTCAACCACATTCGAATTCATCATCTAGATAGCATTTTAGCTTATAATTTCAAGATCTTTGATTTACTCGTATGTAAAGAGCTGCAGTTATACCCTCGGTATATACATGTAGTCACAGTCCTTGGAACTATAAGGTAAATACCATCATGTCTAGGCCTCAAGCAAGTCAGGGATTCCATATAATTCCAGTACTTCCATTTGAAGACCCAATTATCAAATTAAGAATTTCATTCTGAATATCAATTTGTATGAGTTTCATCACACAATTCCAACCTTTTATTGCTACTTCACAAATTTATGACATTTTTGGCTTCTCGGTTGATCCACTTTAGCCAATTTGCTCTAATACCAGCTGTGAGATCCCTGTCTCCATCGTGCAACAAATTCAGGGGTGCTAGCAAGTAGCACTTCTTGCGCAGGGCCGGATCCCACACTCGGAGCCTTGCACATGAATATCTAGACAAGAGATTAATCAATCGGTTCATCCAAAACCCGGAAAAACTTCCCTTGCCCGGAAAGCATGGGTGATTCCTCCAAGATAACTTTTCTCTAACATAGTCAAAAGCCTTATCTAACAGAACTAATCTGACCAAACTCGTAAGTCCCATAGTCAGATCAGGGAAAAGATTGCACTTGGATCATAGAGACCAACGCTTTTTTCCTCATTGAGAGGCACAGCCGCGTTGATTCTTTTCCATAGAACAATTTTTGTCCGGGGTTTACTTCATCTATCGTACTATAACAGAATTGAGTCTCAATTTAGGGATCCATCAGTCCAGCCTACCCCATCCAGTCCCATGGGTTAGCCAACCGCCCAAGCCAACCGCCCAACCACTGCAGTGATGGGATCCAATTAAGAATTTGGTTAGGGATCGTACTATAACAGAATTGAGTCTCAATTTAGGGATCCATCAGTCCAACCTACCCCATCCAGTCCCATGGGTTAGCCAACCGCCCAACCACTGTAGTGATGGGATCCAATTAAGAATTTGGTTAGGTTTTATCCTGGGTACTAGAGGGAAAAGAGTTCCCAGGCCCCCTAGTCGGATATTCATGCAAACTTAAAACTAGTCACACCACTTACACACCCAATATGAAATTGCCTTTTTCTCAGCATCATCTATCTTTATTTCCAATCATTCCTTCATCGGTGTATCTATGGCATCATTGGCAACCAAAACGCTCACAGTGAGGGACCTTCTCATAGTAACCAGCAATATATTCACATATCAAAATGGAAACTCCATTGAGAATTAGCAAGATCAACCAACGGATCCATATAAAAGGGCCATGGACTCATCCGTTTGAGGACCAACAAGGTCAATCAACCAGATCCATGTCCGAATTCAGAAAACAACTCTTACTCCTTGTTCCAATATCTTCCACGACGCATGTGTGGGTATTGTCGTCGACGATCGAGAGCCCGAGCATCGTATGGTCAGCACCCTCTAGGATCCTTTTCGCAGGTAACCTAGCGCTTCACTCATAGGCCGCTTCCTTGGTCCCTCATCCACCGTACCGAAAGCTTACCATTTAATCAAACCGAGGCTGGTCAAGACCTCGGCTGACCTTGCTTCGCGAGACATCCTCCGTTGACTCTCCATCAGCTGTTGCAACTTTATCAGCTAGGTCTCCACGACCTTAATCACAAGACGGTCAAAACGCTTTCCCAACATTCTTCACATAAAATAGTCATTTAAAAATAAGCCATAAATATAGTTTCTATAACGAACTCTCGTCTTTCCACAATAATCAACATTACTTAGTCCACATTTGTTTCATATAAATTCCCATTCTCATTTAATCGCATCATTTTCCATCTCATCACTGCTTTCCTCAAATATCCTCATCAGATCTTATCCACTCGCATTTACCCATATCCACATCTCATCACATCATATTCATTCACATCTCATCCATTCATATTTACCCGATTCGCATCACATCACATCACATTCATCACATCACATCACATTCATCACATCTCGATTCACATGACATCACATCTATTCTCATCCCATATCATTCATTCACATCCTAATTCACATGACATCTCATCCATTTACATCCCATATCATTCATTCACATCCCGATTCACATGACATCACATCCATTCACATCTCATATCATTCATTCTCATCCCGATTCACATGACATTACTTCCACATTCACATCTTATATCATTCACTCACATCTCGATTCACATGACATCACTTCCATTCACATCCCATGTCATTCATTCACATCCCAATTCACATGACATCTCATCCATTCACATCCCATATCATTCATTCACATCTCGATTCACATGACATCACATCCATTCACATCTCATATCATTCATTCTCATCCCGATTCACATGACATCACTTCCATTCACATCTCATATCATTCATTCACATCTTGATTCACATGACATCACTTCCATTCACATCCCATATCATTCATTCACATCTCGATTCACATGACATCACATCCATTCACATCTATCCATTTTACATCACATCACATCCATCCATTCACATCCATCACATCACATTCAATTCATATCCACATATATTCTTTCACATACACATCTATATCTATTTTTTCACATACATCCACATCCATTCTTTCACATACTCATTCACATCCATTCTTCACATACACATTCACATCCATTCTTCTCATACACATTCACATCCATTATCATCACATACATTTACTCATATCCCATATCATTCATTTACATTCTGATTCACATGACATGACATCTCATCCATTCATTCACATTTATCTGATTCACATCGCATCTCATCACATCTATCCACATCATATTCTCATCACTTCTATTTATATCACATCCATCCATCCATTCATTCACATCTATCTGATTCTCATCACATCTCATCACATCTATTCTCATCACATCTATCTGATTCTCATCACATCTCATCACATCTATTCTCATCACATCTCATCACATTCGTTTAAACATAGAATTTAAGAGAATTTTTAATTTTTGATATAAAGATTCTTTACGCATCTATTTATGCATAAAATCAACTTCAGTGGGAATAACACTTTTAACAAAATCCTTTATGCATCTATTTATGCATAAATTCAATTTTAAGGAAAATAACACTTTTAAAATAAAAATAAATCCTTTATGCATCTTTCTATGCATAAAATCAATTTTTATGAAATTAACACTTTTGGAATAAAAATAAATTCCCTTATGCATCTTTCTATGTAAAAAAATCAAAATTAATGAGAATAACTCTTTTGAAATAAAAATAAATTCCCTTATGTATCTTTCTATGCATGAAATCAAAATTAATGAGAATAACTCTTTTGAAATAAAAATAAATTCCCTTATGCATCTTTCTATGCATAAAGTCAAAATTAATGAGAATAACTCTTTTGAAATAAAAATAAATTCCCTTATGCATCTTTCTATGCACAAAATCAAAATTAATGAGAATAACTCTTTTGAAATAAAAATAAATCTTTTAGAATGCACAAACGAAAGGACTTACTCTTTTAGAATAACCTAATGATAAACTTTAGTTCCATAAAATTTAAGAAAATTTTACCATAACCTCCTTTGTATGGCTGACCATTTCTCAATTTTAACATTCAATTTATTACTTGAATTAATCCAATTTGAATTCTAATATCTCTAATCTACTCCATTTTCTAAAAATCAAGAGAGTAAACAATGAAAAGAGTTTAATCCATCTTTTTATTAAACTTGCTAGGATTAAGAAGGGCTGAATTGTAAAGAAGAGAAGGGGGTGGCCTTTCCACCATCAAGGCATAGCATCAGATTTTATTTCAAACATTTACAAAGCATAAAATTTAAGAAAACCATAGATTTAAAATTCACAATAGGTAAGAATTAAGCTTACATGGAACTTGTAAGCTTTTCTTTGGCTTGAGGGTTCTACTCTTGTTTGCAACAAGAGTGGCCACCAGTTCTTTTGGAGAGGATTTAGTCAAAAACAATTGAATTATCAATTGAATTTAATGTATTTGACTATGGGAGAAGTAGAGTAACAGTGCATAAACACTATTAACATTTTACAAAGGGGGATGCTTCTATTTATAGGAAAAAATGAGCCTCTAACCAAGCAAACTGATTCTAGAATTTTTTAGATCAGTTTGGTCAATTTTCGACCATTTTTGGGTCAGTTTAGCTCACTTTTTGGATCTAGTTGAAACAGGAGAGAGGAGAGATGAAAATATCTCATTATTTGTGATTTTAAAACTCATCTACATATGTGAAATAGGTGCCTCCTTCATGAGAGGAATTCCCCACACTGAGGTGTCAAAAATGCATCATTTCCTCTAAATATCTCTTCTTTTTTAACTAATAAACCTTGTCCTTAGTCAACTCTTCATCTTATTTGAGTATTTACTCATTTTTGGTGGATTTTTATTTTATTCTTTAATTTATCTCCTCCTCCCTACATTTGGATTAATCTTATTGGTCCAGAGGAACCTTAATCCAAAATTTTCAAAAAATCTGGATCCTCAAGCTAAGGTCCTTTTTACCTATTTTCAATTTTTTCCAATTGCACATTGGAAAGTTCTTTTTGAATTTCTGTTTCAGGGAAAATCATTTTAATAAGAAGGGATATTTTTCCATCCAAAGATATCTAGAAACTGAATTACCTCTCTCTAGAATATTTTCTCTCTCTAGGCCAAAACAGATAGAAACAAGATCTGTTATTATTCTGAAAAGGGAGTTGATTACAGGGGAAAAAACTGGATATCTTGAGGGGCTGGGGGAGGAATCTTACATTGGATCTTGTGGGAGGGGGTGACATCATTTCTAGATGTAGGCTACTCAGTTGTTCAGATGAGTGCCCTAGAATCCCCTTGTGTAGACTCATTACCTATGCTAGAGTAAGGGGATTGAGAAGTGATGTTGTTGCACTTAAGAGTGCGTTCCAATATGAGGGATACCTCCCAGAAAAGGGTGCATTTATAATTTCTATCTACACAGGCAATGGGGGGAGGAGACCTAGGTTACGCCATCACTGAGGGAGTCTTGGTCACCCATGTGGAGGGAGGTGGATGAACTATTCAAGAAGGAGTTAGAAGTTAAGCTGGAGTTCCAATACCTTTCTGGGAAGATGTTCTATGTGTGGGAGGGCAACTATAGAACCATGGATTGGATGTCCATGATTGCGAAGTCGTACAGAGAGACTCGAGCATGGCATATTCGGGTCATGTGCATTTTGATAGACCCACGCAAGACAAGTGAAATTGCACTGCTTGTTGCAGGGCTACAGAGGATGAACCCGTAAGCCTTTTTCTCCTTTTCCTTTCTTGTTTGTGTCTACTTTCATCTTATTTATTCATTTAATTTTGAAAATTTATGTTTGTAGATTGAATGAGCATGTGGTTATTATCAAACCAAGATTGAGGAATGTACTCACGAATGCTAATAACATTTGTGAGGGCCTTGCTAAGTAGGGCTACTTAAAGGGTACTCCCTGACTCCCCAAGAGCGTCAGGTCATAAATAATGTAAGAACCAAGGAGGTGGAAGGAACTATAGGCTGGTACCCTTTAAGTAGCCCTACTTACAAGGCTTGTATTTTGGGTGAGAGCAACATCTCTTTTCTTGCCTCTTGTTTGTTTGGGGTATTGACTCGTATTTTTTGGAGGTATATTCTATTTTCTTTGTCAATGTGTTGCAGGTTGAGTTTAAAGTAGACATCAAGAAAGCACTGGAGAGGATAAAGGCTACAGTTCCCATGGAGGAGAGAGCAGCTATAGAGAAGAAGGAGATTGATGCAGTGCAACAAAAAATATCTGATCGGATGGGCATGTTATAGTATTTACACTCTATCTTTGACATTCGTTAAGTGGTGTTGAGTGTGAGAGGTTTGAGTCTTCTTACTCTTGAGTTAATGTTGTGCAGGTCTTAAATTACCTTGACCCACAACTTGGAGATGTTTGGAAATAGAAATTATTTTTCTTGAATTTTGAGACTACAGATAAGGTCATCACTTCTAGAGAAAATTAAGTGCATTGCACTTTCTCCCCTTAAGGTGGTGGAGAAAAAAATTCAGTATTTATCTTTATTGGAGGCTAGTGCTATCATTGGAAATATGTATTACATGCCTGAATCAGCAGATATTCCTTATAGAGGGTGAGATTTGTATTTGGTGTCTTTGTTTTGCATTGAAAATATTGTTTGTGTTAAATTTAATCTTCTGATGCATTTCTTTATTGCAACTAAAGGTGGTTGGCTAGAGAGATTTTTTTGGAAAAGATAGAAAATCACGCCCTTTCAGTGCTTGAGGAGCTGAAGACTGTAGCAAATATAGGGCGGTTGTTTACTCTACCTCCAGACTACACTCTCACTCAGTATTATGAAGACATCAAGTTGGAGGGGATAAAGTATATGTTTACCTCTCTGAAGATAAGAGAGTAGTGAATTGAGAGGTGTTGGGAAGGTTGAGAATTTAGCTGCCAAGAAGACAGAGCTCGATCAGGCAACACATAGGGTTGTCTTTAGGTAAGCACTTCATTCATTCTTTTTGCTAATCTCCATTTAAGTTTCATTATCATTGTGCCATGCATAAATTTAATAGTTTCTTTCCATTGGAATGACCTAGATATCTCACGTACTTGAAGAGTGAAGGCAAGATTGATGACCTTCCTCGACATTGCAAGGGGTGGATAGATATTGAAACCCCTGCAACATCCATGTATCCAGTCTCCATGCATGGCCTCTCCTAGTGGGAGTTGGCCAATTTCCCTTAGTGGTTGGATTTTTTTGGTGGAAATGTGCTGACATCCATCAAGAAGACCGAGATGATCCACCCAAGGGTCAAGATACTCTCGGAAGGTCGAGATCACGGAACAAGGATAAGAAGGACTACAAAGAAGGTTAGTTTTTGTTAAGTGTTTGCAACATGCTACATGGAGTGTAGTATACCAAATGAAGTATGATTATTTGGTGTTTAACCTTTCTTTTTTGTTCTTCTTTTGCTGATAGTGTTGGACACTATCTCCACCACCTGGGGATTCCTCTCTTGATATTCATGATAGCGGTGATGGTAATTTAATTACTCATTTTATGTCATAAGATTCAAATTGGATGTGATATGGATAGGTAGTTTTGTAGATATATATGTTTATTGATGGACTATTGTGAATATTTCATTGAATTCAATCATTGGTTATTTAATCAGCTAAAAGGGTATTTAATCAGCTAAAAGGGTATTTCATTGAATTCAATCATTGGTTATTTAATCAGCTAAAAGGGTAGTGAAAGTTGTCACTCCCTTTATCTATTATTCGCCACCCTCACCAAATAGGACACTGGGCCATGGAGGATTGGCCACATTTAGATGCTTAATAGGTGACTAAATCTCCATGGGTTAGGACTTTTCTCGTGGAAAACAAAATGACATGTATGCACATTACTTTTTTTTTGCTAGCATGTGACCCTATGAGGGAGTACAAGAAGAAGAGGAGAGTAGTTCGATGGGAAGAAGATTTCATTTTCTTGAACTTTCCCACTAGGGAGAAGTGGGTGTCAGCTCTCCATTGCCTCCAAGACATTTGGTTGCCTGGCAGTGCACATTGGTGCTTGGTTTAATTGAAAGTGTATTTTGTCTACATGGCTCAAAATGCCAACTTTCTTTCAGAGGACCATGTCAAATACAATTTAGCCATAGTCGCTTCTAGTTTGGGAGATAGTGGATGGCTTGCCATGCTTCGCCCCACTGCAGGTAATGTAGGATATTCATATGCTAATTGATAAGTGTATGCCTCTTTTCTTGATTTATATGATGATTTTAAATATTGTGCTACATTGCCAGGTCCTTGCTTGACATGGATCGAGAGGTACGTCAAAGTCCAGGACCTCCACATGTTGAGAAGAGTGGTCATGTGTTGGATAATAATGAGTATGGATTTGTTAAACCTTATGGGGAGGACATGCTGGTATGTACATCCGCTTCATCTCTATTATTGAAAATGGTTTCTATTAGAATACATTTCAATGTTACATGAAGTGTCTGATCTTGTGTAACTTTGTACTTCTGTGTTGGTGTTTGCATGTCACAATGGAGCCACGCCGCTCATATTCATGGTGGCTGAGAGCCTTTCCCTATTTGAGATGCATCGGGTGTGAGCGAGTGATGACATGTGGACCCACTACATGCCAGAGGCACAACAGACTCATGGGCCCTCATCTACGAGTGCACCACTTCAGTGCTAGGGGCGCACTAGAGCGCTCATGTGGTTTTGTTTCTATGATTTTGAGTTTGCTATGTGTGCTGAGAGGTCTAGTTCTAGAGATGGGTTGTGGCACATGGCCTCTCTCATGAGGTCATGTCAGGCTAGTAGTAGATCTTATTATTCATTTGGTGTGGATGCACTCATAGTGGATACACATGTGTTACCACTAGTGGAGGCATCTGTGTGGCAAGAGAACTTGTAGGGATGACAAAGAGGTTGGGGAGGATGATTATTCAGAAAATCCCACTTCTAATCCCTTTGATGACTAGTGAGACACTTTACTTTCATTTTGCAGTCCTATGTACATTGTCTAGTGACATGTTTTATTCATGTTTGATTAAAAAATGGCTCTTGTCATGGCATATTTTGTCCCTAAACATAGATGTTTGATTTTCCTTGTGATTGTGATATAAGAGAATTGTCGACTTAACATCATTATATTCTTGGTCATTGTATTCCTCGCTTCCCAATATGAACTTATTCTTCTTTGAATTTTTTTGCTTGTAGTGTTTTGCCTACATATGCAGAAGGAATGGCTAGAGCCATGGTGAGAGACAAGCAATATGATTAATAGAGCAAGGAACACTCACGAATTCATAGTCTAATTGTGGATGATGAGTGTGAAAACAGTGGTTGAGGTGTTTTAAGGATGTTTGAATATTTTGGAATATTGAGTACATGGAATATTGAGCTAGAACTAGCATGGAGTGTTATTATATTAAGTACATGGAATATGGAGTACATGATCTATCCCATAATGACTTGCTTTTGTTCATTTTTAGGATTAATCTTTAATGGAAAGGAACAATGATCATCCTATATTTTTGTTTATGTGAAGAAAATATGTAAAAATAAATTGCCAATAGAGTTTTACACAACGTTTCTCAAAAGAATTGCTCAAACTCTAGGCCTGCTCCATCGAACACAGTTGCTCGATGTTTCGACTTACTCTCTGAGGAGTCACTGCTAGCCTTACTAGTTTTTCATCCGGCACTCCCACTTAGCCTGCCGTGCGAACATGAAGAAAACTCCAAAAGAGCTAATTTAAATAAAAGACCTAGTTTCTATCTGCCCTTTATGAAGATGGGGGCATGAACCTTCTTGTGACCTCTATCACTGATGACATGGACGGGAGGGCTGTGTCTGAAGATCCCCTAACCAATAGATGCTTAATCCAAACAATCTTTGAAAAGATACATTTTTCCCAAACAATGAAAAAAAAGGGAAGACATTCAAATCTAAGCCAGTTTTCTAGCTCAAAATGATGAGATTTGTCGGTCTTATAACTAAAAATGATAAAAATTGACCGGTTTTCTTTGAAACAAACTCTAATTTCATTCGGGATTTTAAAATTTCAATCGATTAAAATACACTAAACGTCGATTTTTTGTGAACACTGATTAATAATTGTTTAGTAGTGAGTATGATACGTACTACAATCCGTGCATTCTACACCACCTACTCCACTTCTTGGCCTCTATCTTTATGTGATTAGAAAAGATTCTCTCTTTATGTGATTAGATAATAAGTTTCCCCATAGATCCTTATAAATGTAATCAGTTAACAGAAGTACCATGTCATCTTCTCTATCTCATAACTCATTTTTTATGTGGTTACTAGCTGCCCTCTAGCCTTGTGTATGAAAAGGTGGCTAATCGATGGCTCATAAATTCTGAAAGAAATTTACAACTTGTGTGCTAACATAAACAACATGATCTTCACAAAGAACAACAAGATTTAAAAAATGGATAATAAATTGAATTTTAATTACAAACTAAGATTATAACTAATGGCTACTTCATACTTATTAGATCTCCATTTCTCAAATTTACCATCCCGTAGTGATACAACATGACTTGGTACTCGTGCACTTGGGATCTAGAGCTTGGTCTTAGCATTCTCTACTTTTGATACAAAGTCTACACATAATGAAGATGACTCCTTAACCGTCATAGAGGTCCCCTGTAAAGTGCCAAATAATAGACATAATAGAGTAACAAATATAATTGAGTGAATGAAGAAATCCTTCAAAAGTGTTCAAGTGAAGAGCTTACTTCATCCTTGCCAAAGCATGTGTCATTGGGTCTTGCCTTAGAAGTGCAGTCTGCAACTTCTCTATGTGGGTACGCTCAAACCAAAACTCCACCACACCAACAAGGTACATGATCCCAATACCGGCTAGAAGGTACAAGCTTGTTAACACCAAGCATGATCTCCCATGATTTAGCACCACGATCCAACGTTACAATCAGTAAAGTTTAGAGCCAGCCTAATCCTTGCCTGTCTCAACAGCAGGCGCAAAGGAACCCGCAATGAAATCCACTATCAAGGTCAAGCAAGACAAATAGGAGTTTCGCCAGTTCCCTTAGGTTCTCCCTTGTTAGCACTTAGCACTGTATACCCTTCCTGAAGAAGCACCCTCCATACCCGCATCTACGGCCAACTCCTCCAGGTGACCTCTGCTCTCCACTATCACCAACCCGTCACCCTTGACGTCGGTAGCTTCTCTGGCTACCAATTACAAAACCTGGCCTCTGCTTTCCACGCCTGCAGCAGCAGCTCGACCAGCAGCCTTCCTTCAATGAGGCGGCCAACACCTTTGACTTGCAGCTGCGCCGACTTGAGCTTGTCCACCAGAGCTACGCCCTTTGCCTACTTCTTTAGCCAACTTGTAAGTGCCCGAGAAGTCTCCCAGCCAGGCTTCTGTGCTCGCCTCGCCACTGTCGACCAGCAGCTCCCACTTCACTTCTTGCGCTTCAGCCACGCCAGCCCACACATCGGCACTCTTCTCTTCACACGGGAGGCCCCACCACCTTTGCAGCAACCCGTCAGCCCACTACCAGCTGCGCTCCACAAGTAGCTACCTGCGAGACGCCCTAGCGGCCTTCTCTGTAGCCTGCTGTTGTGCCCAAGAATCACCCCCACAACCTCTCTCGATACTCGATCACTCGCCAGGCTCCTCACGCTTGTCTGCTCTGCAGCACCTATGCAAGGTGATCCTCCCTCTCTACTTGGCGACCCGATTTCTGGCGACCAACATCTCCATGCTGTCGTGGCTGCCGAGTTTCCTCCTATCCTTCACACACACCAGGCGGCTCTACTTTTCTTTTTCCGTCCCTTCATGACCCTCGCCAACTGCTTTTTCTCAGTCCCTTCTCACCAGCATCGTGTCTGTAGAAATCCCTCAAGGCGGTTTTTCTCTACTTTTCACCCCGTCTCCTCGGCTCCAAGCGGCCACCTTCTCCTTCTCTCCAGTCTTCTAGACGTCAAGCTGGCAGCCCAAAAAGACTTCCAAGTGGCCATTTTTTTATTGGCCACGTATATTATGTTTTTATTTTATTTTTTTAAAGCTTCATAATAACCACACCCCTCTACATCACCTTGTACCTCAATTTCACGTGCAGTACTCATGACCTTCCAAAACTGATAAGAGCTGTCCACGACTTTGAATCATCAGCATCATCATTACCAAGACGGCCATTCCAAACCTGAAAGACTCTCTAAACTCAAGCATAAGAGCAATTCATATTTTACTGGCGTCGCGTGAGAGATTTCAATATTTACAGTCTAAATTGGGCTCTCTCCATATAAACCAGCATATGTACATCCATTTCCACCAGAGGCTCATCAAAACCCTATCATTGACATCCTCAAGCTCATCCACCTCTTATTTACACCCATCCAAAACACCTTGACAAATAAAAAGCTCATACAAATAAAAACTTCAAGTCTCCAGTGTAGTTGCTCCAAAGAAAAATGCATGCACTAACTCACTCCAAAGCCATTTAGACTGTACATTCGCCAGGGCATTCAGGGCAAAGTTTTATTGCACACCATGCATCCCATATGTACACGGACTCAAAACACCTTTACAGAAAAACGCCTGACATACTTTGCCCAACCCCCAGCCTGCTGAATCATTCATGATCAGTAGTAAAAAGCATTTCAAGACCTAAATCCATATCCAAAAACTGCCTTTCATTTGAAATCACATCTTCAGACACTGCGTCCTGCACAATCACCATCAAACGTGCATAATACTTCTTCAGTCTGTATCCATTTACCCTGGAAGCATGTAAAGTCCCATCTAAATCTGCCAATTGATAGGTACCATTTGCAAATCCTTGCATCACCAAGAAAGGTCCTTCCCACTTAATTTGAAACTTCTTATGAAAGGAATTATCCAACCTGCTATTATAACGTAATACCAAGTCATCCTTCATAATTCCCTTGCTTTTTATTTTCTTGTTGAACTTCTCCAACGTCCTTGCCTGCATATCTTCATAATGCTTCAAAGCATTATCCCTGTTCAGCTGTGCTTCTTGTAAATATAACAGTCGCTCTTTAAGGGCATCTTTAGGTTCTTCCAAAAGCTTTTCCAACATTTTAACAGCTGGTATCTCCACCTCAATAGGCAATAAGGCTTCCTTCCCATAAACAAAATAAAATGGAGTGAAACCCGTACCAATCTTAATTGCTGTCTTGTATGCCCACAAGGCAGCAGGCAACTCCAGATCCCAATTCTTGCCTTGTTGCTCTGTGACCTTGGATAAAATCTTGATCAATTCACCAATGAAATGCTCATTCAGGCCATTACACTGTGGATAGTAAGGTGTGGTAAAACTGTGACGGATCTTCATCTTTGTACACAAATAGTCCATAAGCTCTGCTCTGAAACTTGGACCTTGATCAAAAAGCAATTCCAATGGCACACCAAATTTACAACAGATATCCTGATATACAAACTTTGCCACTTCCTTAGCAGTAATTTGTTTCACTGCCTTTGCTTCCGCCCATCTAGAAAGGTAATCAACTAAAGTCAAGATGTAGCACTTCCCTTGGCTAGTAATAGGCAATGGCCCAACAGCATCAATTCCCCGTTTTTCAAAAACATCATAAGCAAGAATTGTCTTCCTCATTTCAAGCCTTAATATCTGTCTACTGTGAGCTTGGCATTGTTTGCATGACCTGCACCAATGATTAATATCCTTATGTACACTTGGCCATACATAACCTTCCTACAATACCTTATGCAAGGTAATCTTTGAGGCAAAATGTCCACCGCATGCTCCTTCATGATTTTCCTTAAGAATTTTGTAGATTTCTTCTTTCCAAGGCACCCATCGCATTATCAAATCAATTCCCTTCAAATACAAAGCATCACCAACCATCACATACCTTACAGCTTTCCTGATGAAACCATATTTTTTTTTGATTTTTCAATACCATTAGGAATCATCCCTGTTAACAAGAACTCCTCAATATCCTGTAAATTCTCCCTGCCACAATAAAATGGTGCATGAGCTTTAAGAACAAAAACTTCACCAATCATTCCCTGGGTTGCTTCATGAGCCTCCTCATTATGGCCTCGATCCACATGCTTAAGACTCCAAGCTTCAAATTCCTTCAGCAAACCTTTAATCTTGAAACACATTTCTTTGAGTAACATATTCTTTGACTTCCAAACTCCCAATACCTGTTTTACCACAAGCAATGCATCTCCTCGAATGCGAATCCTGTGTACACCATGCTTCAAACATATTTGCAATCCAACTTCCAAAGTCAGATACTCTGCTTCATTGTTGCTATGTGCATCCACTTTAACACCCTTCTTAAAAACAAGGCAACCCTGTGGATCATAAAGCACTAAACCTCCTGAGGCTGCATCATGGCTTTTCCTGTAAGAACCATCAAAATATAATAAGTGTGCATTCACCAACTGAGCCGCATCCTCAACTGGCTTCTTGATGGTCTCCTCCTTTATAAGAAGAGGACTCTCCTTATATGTCAGTAGATAAGCTAAGGTAGCCCTGGTACTCTCTTCCACCAAGAATGAGAAGGTAAACTCCTGCAACTCAATCACCCACTTCATCATAGCCTTAGATAAATTTGTGCCATTTATCAATTGAGGCAAAAAAGTGTAGCTCGTCAAAAACACAAAGGGGCGAGGCAACAAGTAATGGCCGAACCACCTACATGCATATAGTATACTAACCATAACAAGTTCCACTTCTGATAACAACCTTTCTCTAGCAAGTTTTACTCTGCTAGCACAGTAGACTGGTTGCATATAATGTGATTCTTTCCCCTTCTGTAACAACATAGCTCCAATAGCATCTTCACCTACTAAAGGATTGACATAAAATACTTATTCCCAGTTAGGAGCCTGCATTGTAGGAATAGCTCCCAACACCTCCTTCACTTTTTGGAAAACTACCTCACACTCCTCCATCCAATGCAAAGGATCATGCTTTGCTGCTTGCTGCAAAGGATATAACAACTGTGAAGATAGAGAGATGAATCGAGCCATATACTTCACCTTTTGCACAAAAGTAGCCAGTTGCTTTGTATTCTTTGGTGTAGGAAGAAGAAGAAGAGACTTGACTTTATCAGGATCCGGATCAATACCATTCTTTGAAACAACATGGCCCAAGAGCTTCACCCTCGGTTGAGATAAAAAACACTTTTTTGGATCAATACCATTCTTTGAAACAACATGGCCCAAGAGCTTCACCCTCGGTTGAGATAAAAAACACTTTTTTGGATTTAATTGACCACCACACTCATCATAACGTTGAAAAACTGTAGCAGCCTATCACAATGCTCTTGCCTGGAGCTGTATATACAAAAATCATCAATAAAATCCTTCACAAACTTGTTCAAAAAAGGAGATAATACCCAATTTTCCCTTTTCTGATAGTAGGCTAGCCCATCTCAATCCAAAAGGAAGAACTTTGTAGCAAAAACACCCCCACGGTGTAATGAAAGTCATCTTGCGCTGATCTTCTTCTGCAATCTTTAACTGGAAATAACCTGAAAACCCATCACAAACACTATAGGTCTTTCATATCCAGCTACAGTATCCAAGATCTCATCCAAAAAAGGTAGGGGATAAGAATCCTTCTTTGTAGCAGCATTCAAAGGCTTGAAATCCACACATATACGCCACCTGCCATCCTTCTTTGGACTCACCACCGTAGGACTTACCCACTCAGTTGTGTCCACTGGTGTAATGAAACATGCACTCAACAGCTTATCAACTTTCTCTCTCAGGGCCTGCATTTGTTCTCGTCCCATCCTGCATTTGTTCTCGTCCCATCCTGCAAAGCTTCTGCCTAACTGTTTTTACACCTTCTTTCAATTCAATCCTTAAATCTGGCCCTTTAAATCCTCGAATCTCCTTATAAGAAGTGATGAACAATTCTGGAAAATGAGACAGCATATTAACATATCCAACCTTTTCTCCACTCGAGAGATCCGGACTCAGCATTCATTCAATCAGCTCCTGCTTCTTCACTTCTATCTTTGGCTGTAGTAATTCCTCGATCACTTCATATGACCCCAAGGTATCTTCTCCCTCAGCACCCACTTCATGCACTTCTTTATCTTCATTGCCTTGTTGCTCTGATATTAGGAAAGCCACATCTGCCTCTTCTTCACTAGAAGCAGTAGTCGATGAATCCATCTCTGATTTAGAAGTACTGGTGGTAATTTCCTCTTCACTCGAATCCTGTGGCCTCTCCCACACATCATTCAAAGATCACCTACTATGCATCTCAAAAGATTTTTTATTACCCCACTTATTGTGCAAAGAAATGGTCCCATACCTCCACTCTTGTACTGCACCCACCACTCGCAACCAGGGTCGTCCAAGAATAATTGGAAAAGCACCAAGACCCGCAGGCATCACATGAAAATCTATAGTAGCTTTGACATTAAAAGCTTCAATTTCCAACTCCTTTATCATACCAAGACATTTTACCTTTTGATGATTAGCCATCCCGATTCGAAAACCAGAAACCCCAGACACCCTCAAGCCTGACTGCTCCACACATGATTGGGTAATCACACAGATTTGAGCTCCTCCATCTATATAGGCCTGACCAAGGTTCCTACCTTTACTCCACACCTCCACAATAGGGCAAATATCTGGAAGCTCTTCTAAAGATAGTACTTTAACTAACCTCTTCTCTGACTCCTTTTCCATTGGATTCACAAGTCCCTTCCATTGCCTTCTCAATTTTGGCACCATCTCCACCAATTGCCCAAAGGTGATGTTGGCCTTCCTGTTCACCAAATCAGATTTCAAGTCATAGCTGGTTTCCAGTGGGAAGTTTGACACTTGGAACCTTCTACGAGGCTTCCGTTTCCTTTTGGCTTTCACATCTTCTCCTTCCTGCTGCTTCCCCTTCTTACGGTTGGGTCCAGCCACCCCTTTTCCTTCTCTTTCATCCGTTGTGCGCTTGCCAACGGGCATCACATCCCCTTCTTCTCTCACCTGAACATTCTCGAGAGTAACAACATTCATGACCTTTGCCTTCCCCTTCTCCTCAGCTGTGATTCCACTAGGGGCTGCTTGATCCCTGATATCAATACCATAATCATTTGACCTGTCAGGTAACTGTGAAGGTAGTGGGTACATATCACCACCCATTCGCTGAGGCTTATCACAATCTATACTCAGATGACCAAGCTCACCACAATTCCAGCATGTAGGGATGAAACGATGGCCCCTACCACCACGACCACGTCCATACCCTGCTTGTCCATCTCCCCCTTCATGATTATTGCCTCTACCTCTACCACGTCCACCACCTGTACTTCCCATTAAATTTAAGCTCAAATTCTTCATAAGATCAACCATCTGTTTCATATCCTGTCGCAATCCCTCATCAGAACCTACAGGAGACGAGCAGCCCTTGATGATAGAGGAAGCAGGGGACATTCCAACCCCACCACTCCCCACATTTCCTATTGGTGGTTGGTGTGACAAAGAATATTTGTTAATTACAGATATTCAAGCTGTCTTTGACATAAGGGAATACTACTGTCTGGACATCATTGCACAGAATCTTGAGGAAGATGAAGATTTTGTGGATCCAGATTTGGATAAGTATCTCTTATTGGATTCAAATGTCAAGGACAGTGAGTTCCATTCTGCTGTGCCGACACAACATTATCCATGATGTACAAGGATGCAAAAAGCTATGAATCCAGCCTTCCCACCACTAAAGGGGAATTTCAGGCTATTCAGCAACAAAAGACTTAATATTTCACACATGGGAAGGGAAGGGGAATTTCAGGCTATTCAGCAACAAAAGACTTAATATTTCACACATGGGAAGGGAAGGGGCATCCTCATCGACGACGGTCCAAGACACTAACTCAACAATCAATATATGGACAAATGATTTACTAGTTAGGTGTGTTTACTTATTAATTACTTTTTATCGTAACTGAGTATCTTATTCTATTTATTGTGTTGGCTCATCGACAGTATTGTTTTGCAGTTGGTTGTGTTTAAGGATGAGTTTCTCGGTCGCAGAGCAAGCAAATGCATGGGAGGACTCGGAATGGACTCAGCACTGGGAGAGTACATAAATCGATCATAAGTTTCCACAATTCATTATATTCCACAAGAAATTCTCAAAAGATAATGCATAATTTCCTTTGTTTGCAATCAAGACATTATCCAGATACCTTGGGGTATATCGTGTTAGGTGGAATGCAGACAAAGTCATGCTTTTGGAGAAGCAGTTAGCATTGCAAATCTTTGGGCAGGGCCCTGGAGTCTATGCACTAAGGAGTAAATATTACTTAGCCTATACTGCTTATGGATTGGCGTGTGGGATTAAGGATCCCAATATGCTAAGTGATTATGGCAAAAGGGAGCTTTTGAGATTCACAAAACCGAGGGTTCCTCTAGTTTGCCAATTACAGGATGTTGCCGAGCCATCTTCAAAAAGGGCAAGGCTTCATGCAACCGAGGATGTTAGTGATGAGCAGGTTAAGGAGTAGTAGTATATTCCTATCTCTTGTAATAATATTCTCTCTCGTGTAATGTCATGATAGTTTTGCATATGATCATTTCTGAATTTGAAATGTTAATCATGGATCTAAGGGTATACCGGGGCACTTGAAAGACCCAAACTTCAAGCCAATTCTTGATATTCCATTGTCAAGTGTCCACATTTATACAATGCATGATCTTTGTAGAATCATTGAAAAACTCTTGTTTTTATACATATGTTTTGCATGGACTCTACAACCCAATACAACAAAGGTTACATCCATCAAAGCACTATGGTTTGCATGGTGGACATGCAAAAATTGAACAAGATGAAAAAAGGTCTAAGGATGGGAAGAATATACCTAAGAAACCTTCCATTGGGGGTGTTAAAGCAAGAAGGTTTCTATTTGAGCCAACACCAGAAGGTTGTAGAAGAAGACGATCAGTGCAGATCATAAAATACAATAGATGGAAGTGCGTTCACAATGCACTAGTAGACCATGTAGACAATGGTCAAGCAAGAACACGGAAAGCCAAGGTGTGGAAATCTCTAGACACTATGTTTAAGTTCTGTGACAAGAAAGCGTGGACAAAGGAGGACCATGAGATAATTCAAACAGTGCTAGATGAGTTCAAGAGATCAATGATTGATGCATGGACGGATCAACACATCACCCCCTATATGGTATTAGATTGATTATGCATTGAACTAGTTTTTATACTGTATATTAAAAAATATACTAATTAATGTATTCTTTTATTCTCTTGAAGCATATTATATATCGTCATACCCCTTGGTTTGCAAAGAAGTATGGTAGTTTATCAATATAGTCACCCAGGGAATGGAGAAAACACATTATCAAGCATGCTCCGGGTATTTCAATCATACAAGACATGGTGGAGGAGCAGAAAAAGCTAACAATTTAGAGGAATTACATTAGTGGACATATAGGAAGCTTGTACACAAAGCCAAAAAGAAGCAGCAGTTCAAAGCATCCCAAATTAATCAAGCAATAAAACTTGTGAAGAAGAAAGAAAACAAGATATATGGAGGAGATCTAATGCAAGTATTAAGCAGAATGCGAGTAACAAAACAAAGAAATGGGAAGATTCGAGAAACAAAAAAAATTAAGGAGATATTTAATGCAAAATCGTGTTAGTTAGACAAAAGATTATCTTATTCTTTTCTGAACTGACAGTTCAGTGGTCCTTACTGATGACAGTTCTGAGCCATGTTTCCATATTTTATTATTTTTGAGTTAGACAAAAGATTATCTTATTCTTTTCTGAACTGACAGTTCAGTGGTCCTTACTGATGACAGTTCTGAGCCATGTTTCCATATTTTATTATTTTTGAGATCTTTTAGGAGAGAAATAAATCGAAAAATAGTGAATTTCTTATAGGGCCCCAAAATGAGCTCCCTTTTTCCCTAATGCATTGTAGGCAAACTCGACTAGGTGCAGATAGCTCAGCCACTTCTTGGGTTCCCTGCCACACAGCATGACCGAAGTATATCTTTGATTAATTGGTTCACCCTTTCTGTTTGACCATTGGTCTTGAAATGGTAAGCTATGCTGAGATCCAAGAAAGTTCCTACTGCTTCAAAAAATGCAGTCTAGAATCTTGACGTGAACTTGGGATCTCGATCACATTAGGAATTTTTTGGACCCAAAAAGGGCCTCTTAAGGATTCCGAATTTTAAGGGATTAGAGATTAAAAAGCTGGGCTTAAGGGAGACAGGCTATGATGACCCCTATTTTTCGCCTTGCCACATCAGCCATACCCCCTAGTTTCACTTTTTAAAGGGAATATTCTCATACTCTCTTTCTTACTTTTTGACTTTTCTCATACTTTCTCATACTTTTTGAATTTTTTATCTTCACTCTGTACGAATTGAATCTTTCTTGTTAGTTTGAAATCTCCTTTCTCATTAACTCCCACCATATCTCCCTTCCACACCAGCAAAACATTCTTGTATTTAGGTGGATCCCAAAAAGTGAAAATCTTTTATTTTTTATTTTTTTACATTTTGAGGTGGAAAAAACACCACCCAACCAATATGTATGATAAAATAAAATTTTTCCTCCAAAAAGCTTGTAATTCAAGGGTCATGTCAGAAGCCTATCAGGAGCCAGCACATCCATAACTAACTGTGAGGTCCCCACCACAACCCCATAAACATAACTAACTGTCAGGAACCACTACATCCATGAGATCCCGAAATTGTGGGGACCCCAAAAATTATTATTTTTTAATTTTTCTCATAAATGTAATTTATTGATGAAAAACTCCATGTTAGTATATTTGTATATCAAAAATACCATTTTCTACTTAGAAAAACGGATTTGTGTTAAACCTGCAACAACAAAGTTTTAACAGTCTCTCTCACTCCCTCCCTCCCTCCCTCTCTCTCTCTCTCTCTCTCTCTCTGTCTCTGTCTCTCTCTCTCTCTCCCCTCTGAGGATCTCTCTGCTTTAGCTTCTTCCTCTGCTTAACTATGGAGCCTTTGCAAGCTGTGTGTGTAGCCCCTTGTGAAGCTAGAAAACGGAAGGTTGATTTACACATTCGTATTCCTGAAGAGTATGGTAGCTCTAAAAAAACCCATCCTACTGATGCACAATCTGTCCAAGCTCGTAGGATAGCTAAGGAGAAAAATGTAGATCTTTGGGTTGATGGGCATCTCTATCTAGTTGACCCTCCATTAAGAGCAAACCCTCTTTTTTGCAATTTATCATCTTTTATGCAATTTGTTGGTGAAGGAGAGCTTGGCTTGTTAGGATACTGCAGAAGATTGACTACAAGTGGAGCTTGGCGAACCCATATTCTCCAATGTCAATTGCAAGCATCACAATTCAGCCTTTTACAATGTCAAGAAGGACTTAAAACATCATCAGTGAATAAGCACCTGCTCCAACATATTGACTTATGGTGTGATGGAAGTATATATCCAAAATGTCTAGTAAAAAAATCTACACCTCCATTTGTCAATCCAACCACACTACTGAGGTTTGTGGGCGATGGACAAAATGGACTTCTTGGTTATATTTCAGCACAGTCTGCATTTGCAGAAACATATAAAACAATGTACCTACAAGAAAAGGGAGCCAAGATTCAAGAGATAGCTATTCGTGCAAAATTGGAGCAGCAGTTGCAGAATGAAATTGAGGAGCATTCAAAGAGTAAAAAAGAGTTGACAAGATCAAGAAGGAAGAGAACCGTGCTTGGAGATAGACAACGAAGCAGGAAGATTAAAAACATTGCAAATTTGAAGGTTGGGACTGGTGGATGCAAGCGAAGAATTCAAGAAGCAAGGTTAGTTTGTAATTTTTTATTTTTTATACTCAAAAATGCTCTCAAATGACTATATCTATTTTGTCCATTAACGCAAAACAGGATTGGAAGTGTTGAATAATATAGGCATATTGTGTTGTTACTATAGGAAACTATTGGAGCCTGCAAAAGAAAATATGGATCCCAACCTTCTTCCAGTTAAACAAATGAAAGGATTGCTTTCTTGTGGTGTAGCAAAAGGTTTTATTGAAAAAAAAAATGCAAAACAATCAAACGCAATGTTGTAGAGGACTTTATATCCAATAATCAAGTTGATGGTACTACAATCCAAGAGGCTCTTGATGTTAGTGGAGTTAGCAGGAAGGGATATAGTTCGATTTTCCATGCGATATCCTCAACTTTAAGAGATCAAAGGATTAAACGAGTTTTACTGCCAAATCCAGCAATAGTGTGGAAGATAAGAGGTCATTTGAATGAAAGTATAGATGAGTTTATTGGACCATATATCCATATTGAAGAAATATTTCATGGTGCTAAAGGAACCACTGTGTATGACCCTTGGAACAATATATTTGTAGATCTACAACAACTTCAAAGAAGAATAGTCGAGTTTTATGGAATTTGAAGAGTGCAAAGGCATTTTGAAATTTGTTATCAAACTGGATGAGTGTGAGGTTGTAAAGGAAAAGAAAATGGAAAGGATTACTATCACATTGATGAATGGAGCACTTGATACATCATTGAATGAAGCGAGTTCGAAGTATTTTAGTGTGCAGTCGGAGAAACACATATGGTGGTTGGGCTCGTTCCAGGTATGATTATTTTTTATTTCATACTTGATTTTAGTCAATGTTTTCAAATCTTTTATAGTAAGACTTTTGTATAATCACAGGTAAAGACAGAAGACCATGAAATACTAGATTGGGTGTTTCACCACACGGAAATACCAAGAATAATTAAAAGACAAGTGCAAGGAGAGAATCTCCATGTTGCAGGAAAAGGTGATTTTCAAGTAGAGTGGCACATGGCGGGGGATCTTTTATAGTAAGACTTTTGTATAATCTTTTATAGTAAGACTTTTGTTTTGTATAATCACAGGTAAAGACAGAAGACCATGAAATACTAGATTGGGTGTTTCACCACACGGAAATACCAAGAATAATTAAAAGACAAGTGCAAGGAGAGAATCTCCATGTTGCAGGAAAAGGTGATTTTCAAGTAGAGTGGCACATGGCGGGAGATCTTAAAACACTTAAGTGCATGTATAACGTTAGTAAAGGAGGTAACTCAAAGTCTCCTTGTCTTTATTGCAAAGAATCAGCTCAAGTAATGGATTCCAAATGGTGGAAGAGAGCACCTAATAGAGATAAAGTTGACCCTGACTTCAAGGCCATTCTTGACATTCCACTATGTAATGTTCACATATGCACATTGCATGCTCTATGTCGAATTATTGAGAAATTGGTATTTTTGTATATTGGATTTGCTTGGAAACTCCGTCCCAAAAGAAATAGAAAGGATGCTCTTCATGCATTGGAAAAAGTGTTATCCGCCGATATAGGTCTGCATGGAGGTGATGTTCATATCAAAAAGGATTTTAAAAAGTCTACCAATGGCAAGGAGGTACCAATCAAGCCCTCTATTGGTGGTGTTAAGGCAAGAAGATTCTTGTCTCGACCCAAACACAGTAGTAAGCAAGGCAAGGTAGAACAGTTTCAAGGATTAGTTATGGATTGTGGAAGCAAGTCCATAATGCCGTGAAAGATCATGAGGCAGATGGGGAAGCACGAAATGTGAAGGCAGAGGTGTGGAGGTCTCTTGATCAACTCTTCATGTTCTGTGACAATGTAACATGGACAAAGAGTGATTACAAGAACTTTGAAGAGGCAATTAAACATTTTGGGAAGTTAATGAAAGATGCGTGGACAGCCTGCAATATAACTCACTACATGGTAAAGTGATGTCTTCTTCTTTTACTTAAGTGTGATCCTCTTTTCTTTTATAACTTACTATGTATTCTTATGTCTTTGTGAAAACAGCATATCATCTACAACCACCTTCCCTATTTTGTCAAAAAGTATGGATGCCTAGCAATTTGGTCTACCCAAGGCATGGAGAAGTCTCACTACATGGCACGTAATGCATTTTTCAGACACACACAACACTATGGAGGGAGTCAAAAGGCAAATAGTTTGAAGGAAGTCTTCCAATGGTTTTACCGAGGCATTCTACAAAGGCTGCATGCTAAAAGAAAAGTTGCTAGTTCCAAAGTCAAGCTTGCTTTTATTCTAGCCCAAAAGCAAAGACGAAGACAAACTTTGGACAATTCAATGGCAGCAGAGAGACATAGACAATGGAGGGATTCGAAGATATTTAGAAACCATAAATGGACAAGTAAACATGAATAGCAGTTTGTAACTTATTGGTGTTATGTCCACATGTTTTCAAACTCAATCAATAGATTTTTATTCTGTGGAACAAGTGACTCTTGGTGTTATGCCTATATGTTTTGAGACTCCATCAAAAGTATTTCTTTTGTGAAACATGTGATCTATATTAACAAGCATCAATACATCCATATATTAACACACAAAAAATTCAATCAATACTACTTAATTATGCTAGACACACTATTGATCCTTACCAATAAAGTACTGAGTGTCAAACGCTTGTCGTACGGTGATGGGACAAATGCAAAAGGGTACTGATCGTCTGTGTACGGACAAGGAACTGATGAGGATCAAAGACTTTGTACAAATCAGTTCAACTTCAACATAATGTTTGTGCTATATTTGATGACTAAATCCTATTACTCCCAAGGCCTGCGAGTCGAAACTCTCTTTTTGAACTTGATTGGACTCTTTTTCTTCCTTATTGGCTTGATGTCGACTTTCTGTTTATCAATGCTTGCCTCTGCTGTTGCTTGTCTGAGAGGGGTATCCTTGTTTGAGAGGGGTATCCTTGTCTTCAGCTATCTCCATGTGTACTTCTTCTTGGATTGTGTGGCCTAATGCAATCATGGGTGGCTCTCGAAACCTTATGAGCTTGTGTTTTCCATAGCCCTCTAGACATTTGGGCTCCTTAACACCACATGCTAATGCATAAGAAGTGTAAGACAAAAAGTAAGAGGCCCTAGAGGCCTGCTTATTCACATAATCCCCAAATATATCTATGGCGGACAACCTCTCTATTAAAATGATCTTTTCCTTTTGCCATGGAAGATCATGCCCACCTAAAACCCTAGACAAACATTTAAAGAAGTAAACAATGGCTTCTCCATTGTTGCTCAACTGCCTATGGTAAATCAAGATCTTAGCACTGCCTAGATCATGAATATAATGAGCTAGGCTTGACATTTTGCCAAACCCAGCCGGCCTGCTTCCACTTGTTCTCTGGAGGAATATGTCATCCTCAATTTGTAGCTGCCATGTATCAAAAGATTGGAGTGAGACAATAATACATAACTACAAAACATTTAAACACAAGATAAAGTATTTGATTTGAAGTAATAATATCATACCTTCTCATTTTCATCAGCAACAAGAAGTTCATCTTTCCAAAGATTTATTCCTCTCCCCTCCAGTCCAGCCTCTTCTTTAAGCTTTTCCTTATGAAGTGTTGAGAGATTCATAGCTTCCTGGGGTGAGCTGGGAAGGCAGCTTCATCTGGCTCTTGGAAATTTTTAGCCTCTTTGAAACAAATAGTAAGGGCCTCTGCAGGATCAAAAGTTGTTTCCAAAGCTAGCAGTGAATGGTCATCCTCTATGCCAACCTCCTTGTCAAGCCTTGAAGCCTGGGCAATAAGGGAAATGGCATAGTCCTCCCCCAAATTGAACATACACTCTATATCATGGAGGAAAACATAATCTTTACCACCAATCAAGACACCTGGAAGCATGGGCACTGCATAGTTGCTGCTCTGAACATCAAAATCTTCAACTGGCTGTGCTGCCCTAAGAGTTTCAGTCCTCAGTTGAACAAGGTCAAGAGCAGCCACTTGCAGCCCCTCATCCTCGAGGTTGATATCTTCTTCCTGCTCTGCCATATCTATTGCCACAGGAATATCCTCTTTTACCTCCGCTACAGATATATCTTCTTCTTCAGCCTCATGCCCTTGCTCTTCTAGAGATTGCTGTTGGAAGACAATGTACATAAGGAATGCCATGTTTTCCTCAAGCACTCTACACTTTCTGGTGTGCAAGTTATAGCTGAATTTATATTCCTCAGGCAGGCTGTCAAACCTTCTATTCACATGGTACCTCAGCCTGTCAATGGAGGCAATATGATTTAAATGCACAAAAACCTTTTCACCTTCCACAATCCTTCCTGCCTTTGTCAGTTGTTTGACGGTATCCCAATGGTCTGAAAGAAAATCTCTGTGATGCTCCAAAACAGAGCTCATAGTGAACTCCCTGTTGAAAATACTGTGGTATATGTGGAAGTTCCTCTGAGCCTTGCACTTGTAAAGAAAGTCAAATAGGAGCAAATCTGGAGATTTGTCCTCTTCTGGTTCCCTTTGTTTTGAAAGGGAAGACTCACCTTTCTGCTCTAGTCTCTTGCTTTTGCCTGAATAAAAATTTATATAACATGAATTCTATATGCTGACATATGCAATCAAATAATGTATAGGATATCACCAAACAACTCTCTTCATGAGCACACATGAATCACCTGGTGATTGCTGTGGTCTGAGTATAGCAGCAGAAAAGTCCAGCTTCCTCTTGAAAGAAGGGGCCTGAGAATCAACTGTTCCAAAAAGCAAAAACTTTTCTCATCATCAAGAAAGAAATCCCCAGGGACATAGAAAGCAAAACAATGAGGAAACAGTGAAAACCAAAAGGGACACAAGAATTTGCAACAAAACGCGATGCAGAACCATTTGAAAAATATCAAGTGCTCTCCTTGCATTTTGTTGCAAATTCTAAATTTCTATTGACATCCATCTCCAATCAAATGCTAGGGACATCTCACAATGTTCAGGACAGTAAATGGTACTAGGAGGAATTCCCAAGGGCAAAAGAGAGCAAAACAAAAAGGAAGAAATAAAAACTGAAACCAATATCAGAATTTGTAGGAAAACGCGATTTGGAGCATTTGGAAAATGTAAAGCACTCTCCTCGCATTTTGTTGCAAAATTCTAAGTCCTATTCATATCCATCTCTAATCAAATCCTAGGGTGATCTACCACATTCCTAGGCACTGAGATTCAAGAATTCTATAGATGGAAGAAATATATATCAGAAAACATTGGAAAGGGTATAGATCTCTGACCTTTCTTTTCCTCTTCCATACTGTTGGAGTTGCCCTGGTGATTCTCTTGCTCTCTTCCAAACTTGAGCTGCAGCACTGGTAAACCTGGAGATCTGGTAGTGGTAGTAGTCTTCAGACAGGTTGCAGAGTGGATGGAGTGTGTTGGGTAGGAAGTGATCAGAGTGGATGGAGTGTGTTGGGTAGGAAGTGATCAGAGTGGGAAGGAAAAGGATGATGGGAGGGTGCTGGCAGGGATGGAAGACGGGGAGGGAAAAGTGTTAATGGATCTAATTATGAAATCATAATTGGCACAATTTTCAAGGCAAAAAGTGACTTTCACACGTGTCAAATTTCAAATTCCAAAAGATCTGGGTGGGACCCACACGTGTTAAAAAATGACTATATTTCACACGTGTGGTATTTAATAGCTCCTTTATTTGTATTTTGCAATAATCTACTCTCCTAACTCAGTTCTCTTGCATCTCTACTTCCCTACTCTACACCATCAACATCCAGACCAGCAGAGCAGAGGTTCATCCCCAGCACAGGATACTCATCATCAGCACAGCACACCTGCAGATAGCTTCCAGGTCAGTAAGACAATCTATTTCCTTCTCTTCTTGTTTAATAGTATATTAGGGTAAGGTATTGATTGATGTGATGTAGGTTAGATATTATGATAAATATAATATGCATTTCTTAGATTTTTTCCACTGCATATAGAAGCAGGAAGACTTTTTATTTGGGCTTGTTGAGTGAGAGCTTGATCACTTCTTGCTTTCCATAGGCTCAATCCATGTTGCACCAAGCTGTACACACACACTGAAATGACTAAAGGCATGTTCAAGTATGCTGCCTCAAGAATTTGCAGTAAAACGCGAGGAGAGGGCTTTAGAAATCTCAAACAGCCCAAATCGCATTTTGTTGCAAATTTGAAAATGCTTCTTCATCCACCCCTTTCATTGTGATTTTGTAACTTTCTAGGCTATTCAAGGCTGCATACTTCTTGCATAGACTCAATACATATTGTTTATAGTTGAAAAGACAGAGAATTCACTATAGGAATGCAATAGCATGTTGTTTCAAGTATTTGCAGAAAAACGCGATGATGAGCTGTTAGAAATTTTAAATTATCATAATCGCGTTTTGTTACAAACTGTTCAATTTTGCTTTATCCAATTTGTCATTACCTTCTTTTATCATTCCATGTTCTCCATGGTTGTAATCTTTTTCCATTGCTTTGTATGCACCTTTTCAGAGTGATGGCAACAAGAACCAAGGCAACTGCAAGGAGGTCTGGCAAGGGGCCAGGGCTTGCAGCAGCAGCAGCTGGGGCTGATATCAAGGAATCTAGTGTGCCTCCCCAAAGGAAAGAGTTGCACATGGCAGGAAGGGGAAGCCAATGAGCATGCTGCAGCAAAAGTCCAAGAGGTTAAAACATTCTGCAGGTGTGCTAAAGGAGATCAGGAAACAACAAAAAGCTATAGGCTTTGCAATCCCCAAGGCACCTTTTCAGAGGCTAGTGAGAGAAATTTATGATAGCTGGCACCTTGGTTTCAGGTGGAACAAGACTGCCATTCTTTCCTTACAGGAAATGGCAGAGGATTACTTGGAGAAGTACTTTGAAGATGCAATGCTTATAGCAGCCCATGCTCACAGGGTAACTCTGATGGCCAAGAACTTCAACACATTGTCCAAAGTGAGATGGAGGTATGACAAGCTGGTCCATCCTGTGGAATGGCAGGACATAAAAATGAGAGACATATTAATAATTCCACCTACAAGGAAATTGAAGGCAGACAAGGTGAAGGTTGTTGAAGTGACCCACTCAAAGAGCACCAGAGGGAAAGCTGCTTATGAGGAGTCACTGAAGCAGCAAATAGAAGAATCAAAATCTGCTATAGATGTGGAGACTGTACAGATGGAGCTACAGATACAGAGAAGGTTGCAGGAGCTGGGCCCTAACATAGTTGTCCATATTGAAGATGATTTTTCAGAGAATAATTTTGACTTGACAAAAGCATGCTTGGCAGCATTGGCTCATAAGAATGAGTATTGCTTAGATACTATCATTCTTGCAATGCTCTAGTAAGTGTCTTTTATTTTACATTTGTTTGCAAAACAATCCTTATTGTACCTCCTCCCTTACACCTTACCTTAATTATTGTTTTGTCCAATGTAGCATGATGAGAAGCTGGCTGAACTATGCTGTACAGCATACAATTCATATTATTGATCCTGCAATTTCCTTCAAGTTAAGAGATCCAAAGGAAACTCCCATGGATATTTCCAATTGGTTCAGACACTGTGATTTTGATCATGTTGATATTTTGCTACTTCCATACCATAACAAGTATGTGGGTGGTTGCTTCTTTTGGGATTTTTCTTCAAGATTGAGTACTCTTGTAGCCTTTGATTTCTTAATGCTTTTTTCCTTATGCAGTGACCACTGGAGCTTTGCTTCTATTGACATCCAGCAGAAGCAATGCTTTTTATTCAACTCTCTTAGAAACACACACAGAGAGGTGAAATTGTAAGTGGTTTGTGTGCTATTTTTAACTTTAAACTTGATTATTTGGATTTAATGCACACTAACTGAATTATATGTATTGCAGTTGTATTAGAAGACTTCTAGATGCATTGGATCACTGTCCTCCTAATGTCAATCTTTTGGATTCAATAGAGCCAATAGATTTAGAGGTAGAAAGTTGTTCCCTCTACTGATGTCTATTTCATGCTATGCCTTTGAACTTATTGAATAATTTTATTTTGTTCAGATATTAACAGTTTCTAACATATCTTTCCAACTATCTAGACACCACAACAAGATGATTCAAGTAGCTGTGGCTGGAGAGTGCTGATTAGTGCCAAATATATACTTTCAAGCTATTTTGAGATAGGACAACCAGAGCTTGTAAGAAAAAATAATTTTCATTTAGCTTCAAAAAATTTGATATTGGTACAAAGTGTTCTAAATCATCATATCTCATTGCAGATGAGAGAAGATAGCTTCAGCTCGAACTATGTGTATAGTTTTAGAGCTGATATAATTTGGAAGTTTTTGAAGTATGCCTCCCCCAAACCTATTGTACCAGCTACTGTCGAGTTGGATGAGAGCTCTAAAGTCCGAGAAGGTGTCATACACCTTGATGACACAGATGATGCAGATGTGGTGCCACAGGAACAAGGACCTAGTGTTGATGAGGAGAAGCCAAAAGAACAAGGACCTGCTCTGCTGCTGATGTTATTGAGGAAATGATGGAGCAACAGCAAACAGATGCTCCAGGGGTAGTAGAGGAGACAATGGAGTAGCACCAAGAGACTGTACACGACAGGATGGAGCAGCAAAAAATAGATTCTCCAAATAAAGATGATACGGTGAGCTTGGACTCTAGATCAGCCTGTAGATAAATAGAAAATTGTTGTTAAGAATATGTTCTACATATATAATTAAACACTTCTGTACAGAATTTTACATTATTGAATATAATACCTTTGTTTATGGAGTTTGTGTTATCTCAATTTTCAAATTTTTAATGTCTTTGCATTTTATTGAACTCTCTCTTCTTTTGAGCACCTGCAAAAAAGCAATATGAAACAATAGGGTAAAGTAAACTAATAGCAGTGAGACTAGGATAAGTCACATGGTATACCTTCTTATTGTTGTAGATAAATAAGAAGTCCTTTGAAATAGAACCTTCTGTCTCAAAAAGAATGTCATTGCGCAATTGAGCTAGGGAGCAACATTGTCTTAATGAGATATTGACTAGCACATCACCATTCTCAACAACATCAATATCAAGAAGTTTATTTTCTGCACCGAATCTTCATCTTGATCCATTGGGACTAGTTTTGAACCTAGCATTCGATTGCTCTTATAATAAAAAGAAAAAATGAAATTTTGTGATGTAACCATGTACTTCAGTTGCATAGAAGGTTGGACAACCTCACAAAACACTGAACTACATGTCTTCTTATCCCAACCTTTATCCAAAAATTGTGGCATGCATGCCAGACTTGTTGCTTTAACTGTGAACATTGTTTTTGAAACCTTCACTGGAAAGGTATTAAACAAGTCTACAAAAACTGAGAGGCATGGCACATAAAGAAATTTTTATTATCCTTGTGGCAATATTGGGCCTCAGAGCTTTCTGTACTTCTTTGAAAAGCTTGGCCCTATATGCCTCTGTAACACTAAAATGTGGGAGAGGCCAATCCACTGAATTCCATGTCGGAAGGTCTTGTTTTCTTAACACACCATGTGTGTTTGCATTGTCCAGCAACTGATAAAAATGATCAGTAAAAAATATACCGGATTGAGCTAGCTCTGTTGCACATCGACCTTGGTATTGTTGTTCTCCTATCGATCCATGCAAAACATCTATAAATCCCAGAATACAATCGATGTTTTGCCATGTCTCATACGATGAAGGGTATAAATCTGAAATAAAATAACACAAGAATGTCAATAAGCAAAGAAAGAAAGCTTTGTCTTAAAAATCCATACACCTCATAAAGAACAAAACCACAATAGAAAAATATACAATTAGGCCTGTGTTGCGGAAGATCATTTGGATAGTCTCGCAAGACAAGTTCTTTATGCATGTACACATGCTGAATCAAAACTTCTTTCACCGATATCTTCCCTCTGGTGATTTTAAAATCTCGTACTCTTCCCTTCCATGATGCTAAGAAAATGTTTTTTGTCTGGGGTCTCTTTCTTTTACTAGGTTGCATGAGCACCCATGCTCCTTTCGAAACAGTAAACCTTTCCCAAGTTCCTTCCGTTTTGACTGTACTTGAATTCTCTACCGAAGAAATAGAAGAAGCAGGTCGACGGGGTAAGGATGTGTGGTATAATTCTGCCTTCATAGCATTATCATCCACAGAGCGTCTTCCACAAGAACGACCATAGTTTTTATTCACCATGGAGACCTTGTGAATATGTAACCACAGCAAAGTAATGTAAACAAGATAACAAAGTGAAGTTTCAAGAAAGAGAAAGTGGGCAGACAGATAGTTGACAAGAAACATCTTACTCTAAGCTAAACAGGATCAAGGGAGCAGTTTTGGAAAAGAAGAGGCTGCTGCACAATGAGGCAGTGGTGTAGAATGGTAGAACATTCGAAGGAAAGGCAGCACAACATTTCAAAGTTCAAAGGAAGGTGGAAGCGGGAAGGCCCTTGTCAGAGAAAATGTCAGACTAGATTCTATCTTCATGTCCAAAGATCTTGTGAGAATAAAAAACCAATCTCCACATTAATGTAGCACGCTTGTACCTACATAAAATATTGTTTCTTTTATCTATTTTCTCTTATTTTTGTGAATTTCCAACGTTACGTTGGCCCTCTGTTCATTGGTTGAGAGCTTATTTTTTCAAACCGTAAAAGGCCCCAAAATGAGCTCCCTTTTTCCCTAATGCCTCTTATCACCGAAGTATCGGGATGAGCCCTTTCGAAGCTCTATATGGACAAGACTGCCTAATGCCATTAACTTGGTCTGACCCATTGATTAGGGTGGTCTGACCCATTGATTAGGGTGGTCGAGATGTCCAGACAGATGCTTGACAACATGGAGTAGCAGATGCAGTCAATCTGCAAAGATATAAAAGCTGCCCAGGATAGACAGAAACAGTATGCAGATAAGAAGAGGTCAGACAGAAAATTCGAAGAAGCAGATATGGTCTTCATTCGAGTATGCCCCAAAATAAGTTCTCTATCTCTGTACAAGAAGTTATCCCCCAGATACTGTGGGCCATATCTGATTACAAAGAAAGTAGGTGACTTAGCCTATGAACTTCTTCTGCCTCCTCATCTTAAAGTACATAATGTATTTCATGTCAGCTTACTTAAGAAGTATGTACCAAGTCCGAATCATGTGCTTAATGAGATGAACTCTTAACTTCTTCAAAACCCAAGGGCCTGATGGAACTCCAACCTGAAGAAATCCTTGATGTTCAAGAAAAGGTTCTCACAGGAACAGAATTCTAAGAGAATATTAATCAAATGGAAGTTCTATCCTTTTGAAGATGCCACCTGGGAGAATCAAGCCGAACTGATGCAAGATTACCCCCAATTTGTGAGATAAGGACATCTTGCGACTTTCAAGTGGGAGAGGATGTAAGACTCCTCCCCACTCAAGATGTCCAGTTTCTTCCCCTATAATCAATCCCCTTTTCAGAATAATAAAAGATCTTGTTTCTACCTATTTTGGCCTAGAGAGAGAAAATGTTCTAGAGAGAGGTAATTCAATTTTTAGATAGCTTTGGATGGAAAAATATCCTTTCTTATATTCACATAAATTCCCCCGAAATAGAAGTTTAAAAAGATATTCCTAAGGTGCATTAGAAATAAATTATAATCTGAAGACCTTAGCTTAAGCGTCTAGATTTTCTAAAAATTTTGGATTAAAGTTTTGAGGGACCAATAAGATTAATCCAAATGTAGGGAGGCGATAAATTGAGGAATAAAAGAACCCCCCCCCCCCAAAATGAGTAAATGCTTACATAAGATTAAGAGTGGACTAAGGACCAAAGAAAACATTAAAAAATTAAAATTTTGACTCAGAGTGGGGATCTCCCCTCATAAAGGAGGTGCCTTTTTTTTATCATCATTATCCCCAATTTTAAATCAATTAAAGGAGATATTTCATCTCTCCTCTCTCCTATTTGAAGTCTAGTTCCAAAAAGTAAGCTGAACTGACCCAAAAATGGTCAAAATTTGACCAAACTGATTTGAAAAATTCTAGAATCAGTTTGCTTGGTTTCAGGCTCACTTTTTCCTATAAACAGAAACCTCCTCCTTTGTAAAAGCTTAATAGTGTTTATGCACTGTTACTCTACTCCTATACCCAGAGCCATTTACATTGAATTTTCTTGATAATTCAATTATTTTTGACTTAATCCTCTCCAAAGTAATTGGTGGCCACTCTTGCTTCAAAGAAGAGTAGAACCCTCAATCCCTCAAGCCAAAGGAAAGCTTACAACTCCATGTAAGCTAAATTTTTCTTACGAATTTAATTTATATACATAGAAAGATGCATAAAGGAAATGTTTTATTATAAAAGCGTTATTCCTATAAAAATTGATTTTTATGCATAAATAGACGCATAAAGAAGTTCTTTTTATTTTAAAAGTGTTATTCCCATTGAAGTTGATTTTTATGCATAAATAGATGCATAAAGAATTTTTATATCAAAATTAGAATTCTCTTTAATTCTATGTTTAATTTCTACGAGTATTTGATAAATGAATAAGTAAATACTCTAAGAGAGAAATTTCTATCGTTCTATACTTTGACGGATGGTAAAAAGAAAATTAAGAAAATCTATCGAGATCGAAATATTCAAATAAATGATTAATTTATTCCACATTGGAATTCGTAACTAATTTAGAAATCAGTTAAGTGAATACTCAAAGAAAGAAATTCAGTAAAATAGTAACTGAAATATCACCCCCTTTTCGAGAAAGATAGTTCAGGACAAATCTTATCAGACTTGAACCTTGAATCAGAATATGACCAAGACCAACTCTTTCGTCAGAAGATGTGACCAGTTCAGGAAAATACTCTCAAATCTCTCGCCAAATCTGAAACTAAGTTTAAGACCCTTCGAACTGATTTGTGGATCAAGGTTATAGAATTCTATTATTATGAAATTCAAAAATTCGATCAAGAACTTTTGGGGATACTGATTTAAGATATACTCATTGTATTCAAAAGAAAATCAAACTGAAAACTTGCATAGAAACCCTGTTTTCTTAAAGGATTGTCTTATGCCAGAATGTTGGAGGGAGCATTTGGTATGTGTTTTCTCTAAGGGAAGCTCGGTTGCAACAGCTGGCAGCAGGGAGTGTTCAAAGGATAGCTCACGCAGCAAAGCCTGCCCATGTCTTGACCAGCCTCGGTACGATTAAAATGGTGCGCTTTTGGTACGATGGACGAGGGCCGACGAAGCGGTCCCCCTAAGTGAAGTGCCAGGACACCTAAGGAGGATCATGGAGGGTTTGACCAGGCGATGCATGGGCTTGCGGTGCCTAGGACACCCATGCGTATGTCGTGGAAGATTGTATGATGGATAAATGATTATTGTAATCTTTTACTGGATCTCGTTGTTACTGACCAGCTGGTCCCAATGGAGAGTCCAGAGTGATACTGTTTTTTTTTAGAAACAAAGGACTGGATGGAAATTTTGAGTTATGACATCTGTAACCAATAACTGTTTGTCAATGGATTGTTTTATAAGTTAAAGTTTTAAAGAAGAGTGTGTGCATATCTACATTCGAAAGCAAAAGTTAAGAAAGGCATTCAATTATGGGTGGGTGAGTAATTGTCTGGTTCTACCGATTCTAGTGGTTGGGTGGTGGCTAGATGGAGTAAGGCTGGAATCAGTGGAGTTTTAATAATGAAATCGAAATAATAGGAATACGCTCAGAACTCGAGTAGTTAAATAAAAACTTGAAGACTTCTCAAATGATTAGATCAACGGTTGTGCCTGATTCGGTTAGGAAAAAAGCGGTGATTTCTTCAAGTTAAGTTTGTAATAGTTTTCCTTCTATCTCATTTAATCAGGTGAAGGATAATTTAGTTCTCTTAACTATGTTAGAAGATTCATTAAGAAAATCAAAAAGGTGGAATCGTCCAAGCAAGGGAATTTTTCCCGGTTTCGGTTTTGGAATGACCACCAGATTAGTCTCGTGTCCGGACATTCGTGGGCGAGGCCTTGAGTGGGAAACCCTGCCCCGCGCAAGAGGAAGTTACTTCTGCTGATAACAATTGGGAATCAGGTACGTGGAGGGGCAGAGGGGTCTCACAGCTGGTATCAGAGCGCTGTTGTTAACTTATGAAACAGCAGTAGAAATTGCCTAAATTTTTAAAGTAAATCTGGAAAATAATGTTTTCACTTGCTAAGATTATGTTTGAAATGAATTCATAAATTAAAAACTCATAAATTGAACTAGATTTCTAGATGGATACCCCAAATCTATCTAGCATTCCTGGACTTTCCCAGAGTCAGGATATGATCGCCTTTGCCTTTGAAAATCTTATCAACTTTGCTACAACCCGAGAAACTAGAGTGAGACTCGCTCGCGTCACTTGAGGATCTATACTTTCCTGATCCAGTAGAGCGACATTATCATATGTGGTTCTCTAGAGGGCGAAGTATTAACGTCAATACCAATCAGCATCAAAGACTCAAGCAGAATATCTCGCTAGCCATGATCTTTTTAAGGCTAGGAGTTATTCATTATATCCAACTCTATAATCATTCACCCCGAAATTTTAGAATTTCTTGCCGAATTTTTAGACTTCTAAGCCGCTTTATTCCTAGGAGACTTTGCCAAAGCATTTGTTGTTAAGGTCCCACCAAAGCCTGCACCCTCAAACTTTAAAAGGTTCCAAACCTCGAGAAGTGCTTCAAACTTTCCTCCCTTAAAGAGTCAGCAAGGCCTTGATCAGAATCAAGATGCTGGGAGATTCTGAAGTGAAGGAAGACCCTTTCCTCTGAACACTTTCTCAGGAGCCCCACCTTTCTCAAAGATTCAGAGGGATGAGCTTAGAAGTGAGAACAGGTGTTTTGGATGTCAGGGTTTCGGTCACCAGCTTAAAGACTGCCCGACGCCTGCCATGTCAAGAGGACAGGGAAGTCAAGGACCCAGAGTGCAGAGACCAGCCCCTTCGTAGTATCAGTCACATCAGGGTCCATCTCAACAAAATCAGGGCAATCCCAGGAAGAATCTAGCTCAGCCATCTGTCTCTGTTCAGAGTAATCTAAGAACTCCCTCCCAGAACTGGGGTAACCAAAGTGTGAGATCCCACTGTCCCCTCCGCACACACCAGATTCCTGGTAGAGCTGGCAGCAACAGAAGCAGCTCCCTCATGCGCGGGGCAGGGTTTCCCACTCGGGGCCTCGCCCTCGAATGTCTAGGCACGAGACTAAGCTGGTGGTCATTCCAAAAACCGAAACCGGGAAAATTTTCCATGCCCGAAAAACGAGGACGATTCCACCATTTTTATTTTCTTAACGAATTCTTCTAACGAAGTCAAGATACTGAGAACTAACCTTCATCTGAATAAACCAGATAGAAGGGAAACTATTACAGACTTAACTTCAAGGGATCAATGCTTTTTTCCTAATTGAATCAGGCACAGCCGTTGATCTATTCATTAGAGAAGTCATTTAACTACTTGAGTTCTAAACGTATTCATTAGAGAAGTCTTCACGCTTTTATTTAACTACTTGAGTTCTAAACGTATTCTTAATAAATTTTATTATTAAAACTCTCTCACCCATCGTACTGGAAGCACACCATTTTTTACCATACCAAGGCTGGTCAAGACCTAGGCAGGTTTTTGCCGGAAGCACACCATTTTTTACCATACCAAGGTTGGTCAAGACCTGGGCAGGTTTTTGCCGGAAGCACACCATTTTTCACCATACCAAGGTTGGTCAAGACCTGGGCAGGTTTTTGCCGCGTGAGCCGTCCTTTGAACACTCCCTGCCAGCTGTTGCAACCAAACTTCCCTTAGAAAAACACATATACCAAATGCTCCCTCTAGCATTCTGGCGTAAGACAGTCCTTTAAGAAAACAAGGTTTCTATGCAAGTTTTCAGTTTTGATTTTCTTTTGAATATAATGAGTATATCTTAAATCCGTATCCCAATACTTCTAGATCGTAGGTCTGAATTCCAACAGAATTTCACGAATTCTGTAACCTTGATCCTCATATCCGAATCAAAGGGTCTTACTTGATTTCAGATTCGGTGGGTGATTTAAGTGAATTTTTCTGAATTGGTCACATTGTCTTTTCTTGAAACTGACAAAGGAGTTATGTCTTAGTCATAGTCTAATTCAGGGTTTGAGTCTGGAAAGGTTCTCCCCGAACTATCTTTCTCGAAGGAGTTATGTCTTGGTCATAGTTTGATTCAGGGTTTGAGTCTGGAAAGGTTCTCCCCGAACTATCTTTCTCGAAGGAGTTATGTCTTGGTCATAGTCTGATTCCGGGTTTGAGTCTGGAAAGGTTCTCCCCGAACTATCTTTCTCGAAGGGTATTTGAATTACTACTTTACTGAATTTCATTCATTGAGTATTTGCTTAACTGAATTCAAAACTAATCACGAATTCCTATGAGGAATAAATTAATCATTTATCTAAAATTTCAACTTCGAGAGTTTTTCTGAGTTTTCTCATTACCATTCTAGAGAATATGAAACAGTAGAATTTTCTCTCACAGAGTATTTACTTGCATCTATTTATGCATAAAATCCAACTTCTATGGAAATAACACTTTTATATAAAAGAAAATCCTTTTATGCATCTATTTATGCATAAAAATCAATTTTGATGAAAGTAACACTTTTATAATAAAAAAACTCTCTTATGCATCTATTTATGCATAAAAAATCAATTTTGATGAAAGTAACACTTTTATAATTAAAAAAATTCTTTTATGCATAAAAATTAATTTTGATAAAAGTAACACTTTTATAATAATAATAAAATTCTTTTATGTATCTATTTATGCATAAAAATCAATGTTGATGAAAGTAACACTTTTATAATAAAAAAATTCTTTTATGCATCTATTTATGCATAAAAATCAATTTTGATGAAAGTAACACTTTTATAATTAAAAAAATTCTTTTATGCATCTATTTATGCATAAAAATCATTTTTGATGAAAGTAACACTTTTATAACTAAAAAATTTCTTTTATGCATCTATTTATGCATAAAAATCAATTTTGATGAAAGTAACACTTTTATAACTAAAAAAATTCTTTTATGTATCTATTTATGCATAAAAATCAATTTTGATGAAAGTAACACTTTTATAATTAAAAAAAATCTTTTATGCATCTATTTATGCATAAAAATCAATTTTGATGAAAGTAACACTTCTATAATTTAAAAAAATTCTTTTATGCATCTATTTATGCATAAAAATTAATTTTGATGAAAGTAACACTTTTAGAATTAAAAAAATATTTTATGCATCTATTTATGCATAAAATCAATTTTGATAAAAGTAACACTTTTATAATAAAAAATTTTCTTTTATGCATCTATTTATGCATAAAAATCAATTTTGATGAAAGTAACACTTTTAGAATAAAAAAATTCTCCAATATGCATCTTTCTATGCATAGAAATTAATTCTAATGGAAATAATGCTTTTATATTAAAAATATTTCTAATATGCATTTTTCTATGCCTAGAATGAAAATAACATTTTAGAATATACAAACGGTGGGGATTACTCTTTTTGAATAATAAAAGATAAAACTTATTTCACAAAATTTAAGAAAATTTCGCCATAACCTCCTTTGTATGGCTAACCATTTTTCAATTTTTTTTCATTCTCAAGTTACTTAGAAATTATCCCAAATGGTTTAAAGTATTCTAAACTAATCAAATTCTACTTTTTAAAGAGAAACAATATGAAAAGTTTAATTCTAAGAATGTGATTACATATCTAGGATAAAGAAAGGCTGAATTCAAGAATGAAGAGAGGGGGAAAGCCTTTCCAACAAGGCACAACATCATTTTTTATTTTAAAGAAAACAAAAATTAGAAAACTATTAAATGGAATAAAGAAAAAGTAGGATTTCTAGCTTACATGAATTTTTGTGAGCTTTCCTTTGGCTTGATGGTTTGAGGGATCTACTCTTATTTGCAACAAGAGTGGCCACCAATTCTTTTGAAGAGGAAATGGTCAAAAACTAATGAATTATCAATAAATTCACTATTTTTGGTTCTGGGGAGGAGTAGAGTAACAGTGCATAAAACACTATTAAGCTTTTACAAAGGGGGAGGCTTTTATTTATAGGAAAAAGTGAGCTTCTAACCAAGCAAACTGATTCTAAAATTTTCCAAATCAGTTTGGTCAATTTTTGACCATTTTTGGGTCAGTTTAGTTCACTTTTTGGATCCAGTTTTGAATTAGGAGAGAGTAGAGATGAAATATCTAATTTTATTGATTTAAAATTAAGCAATGATGGGAAAAAGGTGCCTACTTCATGAGGGAGAATCCCCACTCTGAGGTGTCAAAATTTTATTTTATTTAGTATTTCCTTTGGTCCTTAGTCCACTCTTCATCTTATGCGAGTATTTACTCATTTTTGGGGGGATTTTCTTTATTTCTTTAATTTACCTCCTCCCCAATATGAAAAGTTTAATTCTAAGAATTTGATTACATATCTAGGATAAAGAAAGGCTGAATTCAAGAATGAAGAGAGGGGGAAAGCCTTTCCAAACAAGGCATAACATCATTTTTCATTTTAAAGAAAACAAAAATTAGAAAACCATTAAATGGAATAAAGAAAAAGTAAAATTTCTAGCTTACATGAATTTTTGTGAGCTTTCCTCTTGCTTGATGGTTTGAGGAATCTACTCTTATTTGCAACAAGAGTGGCCACCAATTCTTTTGAAGTCAAAAACTAATGAATTATCAATAAATTCACTATTTTTGGCTATGGGGGAGAAGTAGAGTAACAGTGCATAAAACACTATTAAGCTTCTAAAAAGGGAGAGGCTTCTATTTTTGGGAAAAAGTGAGCTTCTAACCAAGCAAACTGATTCTAAAATTTTTCAGATCAGTTTGGTCAATTTTTGACCATTTTTGGGTCAGTTTAGTTCACTTTTTGGATCCAGTTTTGAATTAGGAGAGAGTAGAGATGAAATATCTAATTTTATTGATTTAAAATTCAAAAGTAATGATGGGAAAAAGGTGCCTACTTCATGAGGGGGGATCCCCACTCTGAGGTGTCAAAATTTCATTTTTTTAGTATTTCCTTTGGTCCTTAGTCCACTCTTCTTCATCTTATGTGAGTATTTACTCATTTTTGGGGGGATTTTCTTGATTTCTTCAATTTACCTCCTCCCTACATTTGGATTAATCTTATTGGTCCATAGGAACCTTAATTTAAATTTTTAGAAAATCTGGACCCTTAGGATAAGGCCTTTTGAACATATTATAATTTATTTCTAGTGCACCTTCTGAAATTATTTTTGAACTTCTGTTTCGAGGAAATTTATTTTAGTAAGATTAGATAATTTTCCATCCAAAAATATTTAAAAATTGAATCACCTCTCTCTAGAAGATTTTCTCTCTCTAGGCCAAAACAGGTAAAAACAAGATCTTTTATATTTCTGAAGAGGGATTTGATTACAGGGGAAGATACTGGACTTCTTGAGAGACTCAGGAGGAATCTTACATAAAGAGAAAGAGTTTTTCCCCAATCTACAGAGAAACCAGAGCTATTACGATAGCAGAAGTAGTGGAAGAGGAAAGAGGTCAGATTTATGCCGTAATTAAAAACCAAGGGCCAAATCATCAATTCTCTATCATCCATACTCCAGCTGGGTATAAGGGCAAGCCATTTAAGCTTTTGATTGATTCAGGTAGTACTCATTCATTTATTTCCCCAAGATGCTTGCGTAATCTAGTCTTAGAACAGAAATCAGGGAAACCTATGCAAGTTGAATTGGCCAGTGGGAAGATTCTTTTCACTCACCATGAAATAGATCGTATTCAGTTTAATCTAGATGGGAATGTAACGGGCTGCCAGTTCAGAGTCTTACCTTTGGGAGTTTTTGACGGAATCCTTGGAATGGATTGGCTCCACAAAAATCAAGCTGACATTCACTGTCACAATGGAACCATTTCCTTCTGTGACTTCACGGAAACAAAGTTCAAGGAACTGGAATTTCAGGATCCCCAGATCTCTAATTAGTAAAAGCTTCTAGGTTACTGAAAGGGCTTAGAAAGAAGCAGCTCATTTAAATGAGTCCGGTAGACACAAAGTTAAAAGCTAAAGAACCAGAATGGTTAAGTGAGTATGATGATTTATTCCCAGCAGAGCTAACAGAGATGCCTCCGATTCGGGAAGTAGATCATGTGATACAATTGACCCCCAAAGCTCAGCAATTAGCCTAGCACACGTACAAAATGCCAGTCCCTGAAGCCATTGAACTCAAGGAACAGCATAGGCAGTTGTTTGAACAAGGGTTTGTAAGACCCAGTATTTCACCTTAGGGAGCGCCAGTTCTCTTTCAAAAAAAGAAGGATGGAATGTTAAGACTTTGTGTGGATTACAGAGGTCTCAATCAGCTGATAGTTAAGAATAAGTATCCTTTCCCTAGAATTGATGAGCTTCTAGACAGGCCAAGTGGAGCCTAGATCTTCACAAAGATAGATCTCAAATCAGGGTATTACCAGATCATCAGGATTAATGAGCAAGATATCCCAAAGACAGCCCCGTCAATACTCGCTATGGGCATTATGAATTTATAGTCATGCCGTTTGGATTGACAAATGCCTCAGCTACATTCAATCGACTAATGCATGACATTCTCAGAGAATACTTGGATGATTTTGTTCTTGTTTTCTTTGATGATATTCTGATTTACTCAAAGAATGCAACTGACCATGAAGCTCACGTCCGAAAAGTTCTTGAGATTCTAAGGAAGCACCAACTCTTTGCAAAAAAGAGCAAATGCACTTTCTCTGCTGACCATGTTGAATACTTGGGCTTCCTGGTATTCAAAGATGGAATTTCTCCAGACTCTGCAAAAGTCCAAGCAGTCATAGATTGGCCTGAACCAAAGACAGTGAAAGAAGTCAGGGGATTCTTGGGATTAACTGGTTGGTATAGAATTTTTATACCTAAGTATGCTCTCATAGCTTCCCCCCTGACAAATCTTCAAGAAGAATACCTCGTTCCAATGGTTTGCTAGGTGTCAGAGCGCTTTTGATAAGCTGAAGACCACCTTGGTAATCGATCCCGTTCTGAAATTACCAGATTTCTCTCTACCCTTTGACGTAGTAACTGATGCCAGTGGTTTTGCCCTAGGAGGTGCGCTCATGCAGGAAGGTCATGCAGTGGCCTATGAATCCCGAAAACTCATATCGCATGAGAGAAATTATGATGTCCATGACCTGGAGCTACTTTCAGTAGTCTATGCCCTGAAGTTGTGGAGACATTACCTACTGGGTCAAAGATTCACTTTGATGACAAATTATCAGAGCTTAAAGTGGATCTTCACTCATCAGAAGGATCTCAACATGCACCAAAGAAGGTGGATGCACACCCTGCATGAATTTGATTTTGAAATCAAGTACCGCCCAGGCAAAGAAAACGTGGTAGCAGATGTCCTTAGTAGAAAAGCCTCTTTGCTTGCAATTACACTGGTGTCAAATCCATTGATTAATGAAGCAAGAGAGAAGATCATGCAGGATAGATTCTTTGGCCGCCCTATTGCTACCCTACTTATGCAGGAAAGCAAAACTCCACAAGAGTTGAACCGAGTTCAAGGATACAGCCTGGATGAAGGAGTTATGTATTAGAATAGCAGGCTAGATTCTTTGGCCGCCCTATTGCTACCCTACTTATGCAGGAAAGCAAAACTCCACAAGAGTTGAACCGAGTTCAAGGGTATAGCCTGGATGAAGGAGTTATGTATTACAATAGCAGGCTATGCATTCCCAAATGATGAGGGAACTAAGGGTCAAATTCTAAATGAAGCCCACGTCAGCCTTATAGCAGGACATCCAGGTTTCATTAAGACCTACATGTCTGTAAAGAAAAGCTTCTTTTGGCCTGGACTAAAAAAGGATGTACTTAATCATGTACGTTAATGCCTGTTATGTCAGAAAGTCAAAGCTGAAAGAGTAAAAATGCCTGGGAAGTTACATCCATTAGACATCCCCCAGATAAGGTGGGAATGTATCAGTATGGATTTTGTTATTGGACTACCTTCAGTGTTACAACTCCATCTTCGTGGTAGTTGATAGACTAACCAAAGTTTCCCATCTGATTCCAGTAAAAGAAACCTACACTGCAATAAATGTGGCCAGAGTGTTCCTCAAGGAAATCTTCAGATTGCATGGCCTACCCACCAGGAGAATAGTAAGTGATTGAGTTCCCAAGTTCACGTCAAGATTCTGGACTGCGTTTTTCGAAGTAGTAGGAACTTTCTTGGATCTCAACACAACTTACCACCTCGAGACCGATGGTCAAACAACAAAAAGGGTGAACCAAGTAATCGAAGATATACTTCGGTCATGCTCTGGCAAGGAACCCAAGAAGTGGCTAAGCTATCTGCACATAGTCGAGTTCGCCTACAATGCCTCTTATCGAAGTATCGGGATGAGCCCTTTCAAAGATCTGTATGGACAAGACTGCTTAACACCATTAACTTGGTCCGACCCATTGATTAGGGTCAAGATGTCCAGACAGATGCTTGACGACATGGAGCAGCAGATGCAGTCAATCCGCAAAGATATAAAAGCTGACCAAGATAGACAGAAACAGTATGCAGATAAGAAGAGGTCAGACAAAAAATTTAAAGAAGGAGATATGGTCTTCATTCGAGTACGCCCCAAAAGAAGTTCTCTATCTCTTGGGAAGTACAAGAAGTTATCCCCCAGATACTGTGGGCCATATCTGATTACAAAGAAACTAGGTGACTTAGCCTATGAACTTCTCCTGCCTCCTCATCTCAAAGTATATAATGTATTTCATGTCACCTTACTTAAGAAGCATGTACCAAGCTGCCCGAATCAAGTTCTTAATGATGAACTCTTAACTTCTTCAACCCAAGGGCTCATGGAACTCCAACCTGAAGAAATTCTTGATGTTTGAGAAAAGGTTCTAAGGAATAGAATTCTAAGAGAATTATTCTCCAAACTCTTCGCATTAACCCAGTTGAATACTCCAATGGTCCTCCCAAGTTCGTCTTTATTTCAAATGGAAGTTCTATTCTTTTGAAGACACCACCTGGGAGAATAAAGCCGAACTGATGCGGGATTACGCCCAGTTTGTGAGATGAGGACATCTCGCATTTTCAAGTGAGAGAGGATGTAAGATTCCTCCCCAGGTCCTCAAGATGTCCAGTTTCTTCCCCTGTAATCAATCCCCTTTTCAGAATAATAAAAGATCTTGTTTCTACCTGTTTTGGCCTAGAGAGAGAAATTTTTTTAGAGAGAGATAATTCAATTTTTAGATATCTTTGGATGAAAAATATCCTTTCTTATTAAAATAAATTTCCGCAAAACAGAAGTTTAAAAAGAAATTCCTAAGGTGCATTAGAAATAAATTATAATCTGCTCACCTTAGCCTAAGGGTCCAGATTTTTTGAAAATTTTAGATTAAGGTTCTGAGGGACCAATAAGATTAATCCAAATCTAGGGAGGAGATAAAATGAAGAATAAAATAAAAGCCCCCCCAAAAATGAATAAATGCTCACATAAGATGAAGAGTGGACTAAGGACCAAAGAAAACATTAAAAAACTAATTTTTTGACACCTTAGAGTGGGGATCTCCTCTCATGAAGGAGGCACCTTTTTTTCTCATCATTACCCCCAATTTGAAATAAATTAAATAAGATAGTTCATCTCTCCTCTCTCCTATTTGAAGTCTAGTTCCAAAAAGTAAGCTGAACTGACCCAAAAATGGTCAAAAATTAACCAAAATAATCTGGAAAATTCTAGAATCAGTTTGCTTGGTTTGAGGCTCACTTTAACCTATAAATAGAAGCCTCCTCCTTTGTAAAAGCTTAATAGTGTTTATGCACTGTTACTCTACTCCTACCGAGAGCTATTTACATTGAATTTTCTTGATAATTCAATTGTTTTTAGCTTAATCCTCTCCAAAGTAATTGGTGGCCATTCTTGCTTCAAACAAGAGTAGAACCCTCAATCCCTCAAGCCAAAGGAAAGCTTACAACTCCATGTAAGCTAAATTTTTCTTACTTTTTAATTTAAAATCTATGGTTTTCTTGTTTATAGTTGATTAAAGCAAATTCTAAAGCTATGCCTTGATGAAAAGGCCATCCCCTTCTCTTCTTTACATTCCAGCCTTTCTTTATCCTAGAATGATTAACAAAAAGTTAATTAAACTTTTCTTATTGTTTACTCTCTTGAAAATTAAAAATTATGTAGATTAGATTATAAAAGCGTTATTCCTATAAAAATTGATTTTTATGCATAAATAGATGCATAAAGAAAATCTTTTTATTTTAAAAGTGTTATTCCCATTGAAGTTGATTTTTATGCATAAATAGATGCATAAAGAATTTTTATATCAAAATTAGAATTCTCTTTAATTCTATGTTTAATTTCTACAAGTATTTGATAAATGAACGAAAATTCGATCAAGAAGTTTTGGGGATACTGATTTAAGATATACGCATTGTATTCAAAAGAAAATCAAACTGAAAACTTGCATAGAAACTTTGTTTTCCTAAAGGACTATCTTATGGCCAGAATGCTCGAGGGAGCATTTGGTATGTGTTTTTTCTAAGGGAAGTTCCGTTGCAACAGTTGGCAGGGAGTGTTCAAAGGACAGCTCACGCGGCAAAGCCTGCCCAAGTCTTGACTAGCCTCGGTATGGTTAAAATGGTGCACTTTCGATACGATGGACGAGGGCCGATGAAGCGGTCCCTGAGTGAAGTGCCAAGTTACCTAAGGAGGATCTTGGAGGGTTCTGACGATGCACAGGCTCGCGGTGCTTAGGACACCCATGCATATATCGTGGAAGATTATATGATGGATAAATGATTATTGTAATCTATTACTGGATCGCGTTGCTGGTTAGCTGGTCCCAATGAAGATTCCAGAGTGATACTATTTTTTTAAAGAAACAAAGGACTGGATGGAAATTTTGAGTTATGACATCTCTAACCAATAACTGTTTGTCAATGGATTGTTTTATAAGTAAAGTTTTAAAGAGGAGTGTGTGCGTATCTGTATTCGAAAGCAAAAGTTAAGAAAGGCATTCAATTATGGGTGGGTGAGTAATTGTTTGGTTCTACCAATTCCAGTGGTTGGGTGGTGGTTAACCCATGGGCCGGATGGGGTTAGACTGGAATCAGTGGAGTTTTAATAATGAAATCGAAATAATAGGAATACGCTCAGAACTCGAGTAGTTAAATAAAAACGTGAAAACTTCTCAAATGATTAGATCAACGGCTATGCTTGATTCGGTTAGGAAAAAAGCGTTGATTTCTTCAAGTTAAGTCTGTAATAGTTTTCCTTCTATCTGGTTTAATCGGGTGAAGGATAATTTAGTTCTCTTGACCCCGCTAGAAAATTCGTTAAGAAAATCAAAAAGGTGGAATCATCTCCGTTTTTCGAGCAAGGAAATTTTTCCCAGTTTCGGTTTTGGAATGACCACCAGATTAGTCTCGTGTTCGGACATTCGTGGGCGAGGCCCCGAGTGGGAAACCCTACCCCGCGCAAGAGGAAGTTACTTCCGCTGATAACAACCGGGAATCCGGTCGGTGCGCAGAGGGGGCAGAGAGTTCTCGCAGCTGGTATCAGAGCACTGTTGTAAACTTATGAAACAATAGTAGAAATTGCCTAAAATTTTAAAGTAAATCTGCAAAATAATGTTTTCACTTGCTAAGATTATGTTTGAAATGAATTCATAAATTGAAAACTCATAAATTGAAAACTCATAAATTGAACTGGATTTTTAGATAGATACCCCAAATCTGTCTAGCATTCCTGGACTTTCCCAGAGTGAGGATATGATCGCCTTTGCCTTTGAAAATCTCAACAACTTTGCTACAACCCGAGAAAAAAGAGTGAGACTCGCTCGTCACATTGAGGATCTATACTTTCCTGATCCAGTAGAGCGACGTCAGTATATGTGGTTCTCTGGAGGGCGAAGTATTAACATAAATACCAATCAGCGTTAAAGACTAAGGCAGAATATCTCGCTAGCCATGATCTTGTTAAGGCTAAGAGTTATTCATTATGTCCAACTCTATAATCATTCACCCCGGAATTTTAGAATTTCTTGCCGAATTTTTAGACTTCTAAGCCGCTTTATTCCTAGGAGTAGAATTACAGCACCTTTATCTCACTGATGAATCGTGTATATCATAGCATGTCTCCATTGCAGTATCGCCTTTTTATTTATGCGTACGCAATTGAGGCGATGACTTTTGGAGCCGAGACACTCTATGTATATATCAAAAACTTTTGATAATAAATGATGTTTTACAAAAGATTCCAAATTGTTTTCGTGGTTGTGAATATTGGTTAATAAAATTATCAGAGTGAATCTTCTTTTTAAGAATTATGATGGAATTGAAAGATCCCTATCCCCACCGCGCAATGAATTCATGGGTGCTAGCAGTGGAAGTAGCACTTCTTGCGCGGGGCAGGGTCCCTCACTCGAGGCCTAGCCCACGGATATCCGGACAAGAGACCAATCCCTCGGTTCTTCCAAAACCGAACCCGGAAAAATTTCCCTCGCCCGGAAAGCACGAGCGATTCCTCCAAGATAATTTTACTCTAACATAGTCAAAAGCCTTAACTAACTGAACTGATCTGACCGAACCCATAAGTCCCATAGTCAGATCAAGGAAAAGATTGCACTTGGATCATAGAGACCAATGCTTTTTTCCTCATTGAGAGGCACAGCCGTTGATTCTTTTCCATAGAACAATTTTTATCCGAGATTTACTTCATCTATCGTACCATCATAGAATTGAGTCTCAATTTAGGGATCCATTAGTCCAGTCTAACCCTATCTAATCCCGTGGGTTAGCCAACCGCCCAACCACTGTAGTGATGGGATCCATTTAAGAATTTGGTTAGGTTTTGTCCTAGGTACTAGGGAAGAGAGTTCCTAGGCCCCTTAGCTAGATATTCATGCAAACTTAAAACTAGTCACACCACTTACACACCCAATATGAAATTGCCTTTTTCATAGAATCAGCTATCTTTAAAACAATCATTTAATGAAACCATAGTGTCACTGATCATAAACCTCCAAAATATCCAGTTGAATCCTAATTTCCAATTTTCCCTTCATCGGTGTGCCTATGGCATCATTGGCAACCAGAACGCTCACCACACCTGTCCACTCAGGGACCTTTTCGTCGATAGTTCCTAGCTCATAGAGTAACCGATAATATTTTTACTTATAAAAATCAAAATGGAATCTCCATTGAAGATCAGCAAGATCAACCTATGAGAGAGCCATGGACTCATCCATTGAGGACCAGCAAGGTCAATCAACCAGATCCAGGCCCGAATTCAGAAAACAACTCTTACTCCTTGTTCCAATATCTTCCACGACGCACGTGTGGGTATCTTCGGCGACCCAGAGCCCGAGCACCCTATGTTCAGCACCCTCTAGGATCCTTCGCAGGTTACCTAGGGCTTCACTCATAGGCCACTTCCTTGGTCCCTCATCCACCGTACCGGAAGCTCACCATTTAAATCGAACCGAGGCTGGTCAAGACCTCGACCAACCTTGCTACGCGAGACGTCCTCCATTGACTCTCCATCAACTATTGCAACTTTATCAGATTAAGTCTCCACAACCTCATTCATAAGATGGTCAAAATGCTTCCCCAGCATTCTTGGACGATAAAACGGTCATTTAAAAACAGGTCATAATATAGTTTCTATAACAAACTCTCGTCTTTCCATATTGTTCCACATCAATTCTCATTTATTTCATATGTATTCCCATTCTCATCACATCATTTTTCATTTCATCACATCTTTTCTCATTTATCCGCATCAGATCTCATCCACTCGCATCTACCCATATCCACATCTCATCATCACATTCATTCGTTCATATCTACCACATACATTCTCATAACCATCCCATCACATACATTCTCTCCACATTACATGACATCACTTCTATCCACATCATATCTCATTCATACACATCTCATCACATCATATTCGTTCACATCACACGTCACATCTATCTCCATTTACATCACATCACATTCATTCATATCCATCACATTCATTCGTTCATATCTACCACATACATTCTCATAACCATCCCATCACATACATTCTCTCCACATTACATGACATCACTTCTATCCACATCATATCTCATTCATACACATCTCATCTCATTCATCCACATCTCATCTCATTCATCCACATCCATCCAATTGTTCACAGGTAAGTATGACCTCTCACATCTATCCATACATTCATATCTATCACTTCACATCCACATATATTCATGACACATCACATCACATTCTTTCACATACACATCTATATCCATTCTTTCACATACATCCACATCCATTCTTTCACATACTCATTCACATCCATTCTTCACATACACATTCACATCACATTCTTTCACATACACATCCACATCCATTCTTTCACATACATATCCACATCCATTCTTTCACATATACATCCATTCTTTCACATACATATCCACATCCATTCTTTCACATATATACATCCATTCTTTCACATACATATCCACATCCATTCTTTCACATACATCCACATCCATTCTTCACTTATACATTCACATCCATTTCCATCACATATCATCCACTCATATCCCATATCATTCATTTACATCCTGATTCACATGACATCTCATCACATCCATTCATTCACATCTATCTGATTCACATCACATCTATTTGCCTCACATCTCATTACCTCTATTCACATCACATCCATTACCTCTATTCACATCACATCCACCCATCCATTCAATCACACACCTATCTGATTCTCATCACATCTCCAATTACATCCATTCATCTCACATCTCATCACCTCTATTCACATCACATCCATCCATCCATTCATTCACATCCATCTGATTCACATCACATCTCATCACATCTATTCACCTCACATCTCATTACCTCTATTCACATCACATCCATCCATCCATTCATTCACATCTATCTGATTCATAGAATTCAAACATGGAGAATTCTAATTTTGATATAAATATTCTTTACGCATCTATTTATGCAAAAAAATCAACTTTAGTGGGAATAACACTTTTGAAATAAAATAAATCCTTTAGGCATCTTTCTATGTAAAAAATCAATTTTAATGAGAATAACACTTTTGAAATAAAAATAAATCCTTTATGCATCTTTCTATGCATAAAATCAATTTTTAATGAGAATAACACTTTTGAAATAAAAATAAATCCTTTATGCATCTTTCTATGCATAAAATCAATTTTAATGAGAATAGCACTTTTGAAATAAAAAATAAATCCTTTATGCATCTTTTTATGCATAAAATCAATTTTAATGAGAATAGCACCTTTGAAATAAAAATAAATCCTTTATGCATCTTTCTATGCATAAAATCAATTTTTAATGAGAATAACACTTTTGAAATAAAAATAAATCCTTTATGCATCTTTCTATGCATAAAATCAATTTACTTTCTTTTCCACAAAATTCTAGAAAATTTTACCATAATCTCCTTTGTATGGCTGACCATTTCTCATTTTTATCATTCTATTTTCAACTTAAATTAACCCCAATTAGATGTATAGGACTCTTATCTACACAATTTTTAATTAGATGTATAGGACTCTTATCATTCTATTTTCAACTTAAATTAACCCCAATTAGATGTATAGGACTCTTATCTACACAATTTTTAATTTCCAAGCGAATAAACAAAAAAAAAGTTTAATTAATCTTTTTGTTAATCATTCTAGGATAAAGAAAAGAAGGGGTGGCCTTTTCATCAAGGCATAGCATTAGAATTTACTTTAATCAAAAACCATAGATTTGAAATTAAAAAGTAAGAAAAATTTAGCTTACATGGAGTTGTAAGCTTTCCTTTGGCTTGAGGGATTGAGGGTTCTTCTCTTGTTTGAAGCAAGAGTGGCCACCAATTACTTTGGAAAGGATTAAGCCAAAAACGATTGAATTATCAAGAAGAATCAATGTAAATGGCTCTAGGTAGGAGTAGAGTAACAGTGCATAAACACCATTAACCTTTTACAAAGGGGGAGGCTTCTATCTATGGGAAAAAGTGAGCCTCTAACCAAGCAAACTGATTCTAGAATTTTCCAAATCAGTTTGGTCAATTTTTGACCATTTTTGGGTCAGTTTAGCTTACTTTTTGGATCTAGTTAAAACAGGAGAGAGGAGAGATGAAAATATCTCATTATTGTTTAGTTTAAAACTCCTCCACACATGTGAAATAGGCACCTCCTTCATGAGGGGAGATCCCCACACTGAGGTATCAAAAATGCATCATTTCCTCTAAATATCTCTTCTTTTTTAACTAATAAACCTTGTCCTTAGTCAACTCTTCATCTTTCAGAGCATTTACTCATTTTTTGGGGATTTTCTTTTATTCTTCAATTTATCTCCTCCCTACATTTGGATTAATCTATTTGGTCCATAGGAACCTTAATTGGACCATAATCCAAAAAAATCTAAAAATCTGGACCCTTGGCTTTATACCTATTTTTAATTAATTCCAATTGCACATTGGAAAGTTTTTTTTGAATTTTTGTTTTAGGGAAAATCATTTTAGACACTAGGAGGATTTTATATCCAAAAATATCTCAATTTTGAATTACCTCCCTCTAGACATTTTCTCTCTCCAGGCCAAAACAGGATCTTTCTTTTATTGTTGAGAAGGTGTTGCCATATATATATAGGCAGTGATGTGTGTGAACACACTTAGGACCGTCGGGGCACTTTTTCCCTCTTTAGGAGGTTTTTTCCCCCGGCTTGTATATACGCCCATCCTTCTAGGGCTAACTTATCTTTGTACATTGACACAATCTAATACACTTAGTGTTGTGTGCATTCTTGCTTCTTCTTCTCCAAGCTTTGTGTGCTTTCCTGCAACCCTAATTCCAACAATTGGTATCAGAGCAGGCATCGGCTCCCAGGGCTATGCCGGCAGCACCCTCCGACTCACGTTCTCCGATTGAGGTGAGCTTTCACGAGCGCTTCCTGGTCCCTATACTCTGCAAATAAGCCCATAGGGCTTGGCGTTCTCAGAATTTGCATCTGAGGTCGTTTCGGGCTCCGTTTTTGCATTTCAAGTTCTACACAGGTGTTTTCGTCATTTTCTGCAGAAATTTCGACAGTGCAGTTTTCTGCAAAACAGGCATACGTACTCCATTGTGGACCATGCTACATAGCACGAGTTGTTTTCTGTTCAGTCTTTGCTTCATTACAGGTAGCTTTTGCATCAATTTCAGTCAGTGGCCATGGCTGATAACAGCAATGATGTATTTCGCATGTTGTCTGCTGAAGACAAACTGGATGGAGACAGCAACTACCCACTTTGGGCATACATGATGCAGCATGTTTTGGTTGCAAAAGGAGTGTGGAACATTGTGCAGGGTACGGATGTACGTCCAGGTTCTGTGGATGTAGGATCTGTTGAGGATGTTGCAGGTTCTAGCAGCTCTACTGTTGCTGCTGTTTTACCCACTGCTGAACAAGCTCGTTGGGATGGTAAAGATGCGCAGGCTCATGCCTTAATTGCACTTTCTGTCAAAAGTAACATCACCCCACATATTCGTTCAGCTAAAACAGCAAAATAGGCTTGGGATATTCTAGCTGGTTTGTATGCAGGTCGTAACGAGGCAAAAATCGCTTACCTGCGTAAAGAGCTAGAATTGAAGATTATGCAGGAAGATGATGACATGAATGTTTTTCTTGCTGAGATTAAAGATCTCAAAGAACAGTTGATTTCTGCAGGTGAGATTATTCCTGATCATTCTCTTGTGCAGACTATTCTTGATGCTTTACCTGAGACATATCAGACTTTTGCTTCCACGTGGAGACTTCTTAATGAGGACAGACCTGATGCTGTCAAGTATGATACTTTAGTCAACAAGCTCTTGCAAGAAGTGCAGTCCAGGCAAAACAGGGCTAGGCAGCGTGCAGTTGATCAAGCATTTATGGCTGCCCAGCAGCAGAGAAGAAGTGGTAAGGCAGCCCCTTCCACTGTTTCTTCTCCTATTAGTAGGTCTGCAACTTCTTCTCCTTCCACAGGTAGCAACAATAAGTCTGAGAAGGCTCTTGATAAAGGCAAGAAAAAGACCAGGTGCAACTATTGTAAGGCAAATGATCATGTCATTAAGAATTGCCCTAAGCTAAAGGCTAAAGAGGCAAAGAAGAAAGAGTCAAATGCAGCCACAATAGCAGATGCTTCTACAAATGCAGATTCTGCAAATGTTGTGCAGGATACAGAATGGGCGTTTAGCGTGTATTGCCAGTATGACCCATCTGTACATGATGCATGTTTGGCAGTTTCTGTTGACTCTCATGTATGGTATTTTGACAGTGGTGCTACAAAGCACATTACCTCGCATCGTGATATGTTCACTTCTCTTGAGGCTATCCCTAATGGGAATATTGTCACATGTGCCAATAATGCTTCTTACCCAGTGAAGGGCGTTGGTAAAATTATGCTTACTGCTGCAAATGGCAGCGCTTTCACACTTTCAGATGCTTTGTATGTGCCAGGGATAAAGAAGAATCTATTGTCTGCCTCTACGCTTGCTAGACTTGGATTTGTAATCAAATTTGTGGATGACAGATGTACTGTTCATGATTTGACTTCTGGTGATACGATTATTGCATCTGGCACCTTGTTTCGTGGGCTGTATAGGCTCAATTCTTATGACAAGTGTGTGGAAGATTCAGCAAATGCAGTTTCTGATGAAAAGGCAATTTCAGATGCAAAACTATGGCATGCTCGTTTTGGTCATCTGAACTTTGCTAGTTTGCTGCGTTTGCAGAAATTTGATATGGTTGCTTCATTGCCCCCTCTTGAGGCACCATTGAAACATGTTTGTGAAGGCTGTATTTTGGGCAAAATGCAGCGTTCTGCGTTTCCAAAGGATGGTTCTGTGCAGGCCACTCGCAAATTGCAACTTGTACATAGTGATGTATGTGGGCCTATGCAAACTCCATCACTTGGTAAACACTTGTACTTCGTGACTTTCATTGATGATTACTCAAGGCATACATGGGTATATCCACTGAAGGCAAAGTCCGAAGTGTTTTTGTGCTTCAAATAGTTTTTTCTTATGGTTGAAAATGTATCCAATTGTAATGTGGGCACCCTCCGTTCTGATCGAGGGGGGGAGTACTTGTCTAAAGAGTTTGATGCATTTCTGGCTAGTCGTGGGATAAAACACCAATGTACAGTGCCATATACCCCTCAGCAAAATGGTGTTGCTGAGAGGAAAAACAGGTCACTTATGGAGATGGCACGATGTATGGTCAAGAGCCAAGCTTTGCCACATGCGTTTTGGCTTGAGGCTGTCATGTGTGCTGCATATGTACTCAACAGGGCCTTGCAGTCTATTACTCCATACGAAGCTTAGCATGGCAGGAAGCCTTCTATTGGTCACTTGCGTGTCTTTGGTTGCTTGGCCTATGCTTTAGTGCCTGTGCAACAACGCAGAAAATTGGATGATAAGGCTGTCAAATGCATTTTTGTTGGTTACAGTGCTGAGAGCAAGGGTTACAGATTGTATCATCCGCAGTCAAAGCGTATCTTGATTAGTCGAGATGTTGTTTTTGTGGAAGATGCTGTGCAGCCCTTGTTATCATGTACCAAAGAGACAGGTGTGAGCTCACGGGATGTATTTGATACGTTGTTGCCTCTCTTTACAAATGGGAATTCAAATGTAAGTCCTAATGAGGCAAATATTCAGCCTACGCAGATTTCAAACGACATCATAGATCAGCCTATTTCTGATGCAGATTTACAGGATGTAATTCATGAGGATAGGGCTGAAAATGAGCAGGCTAGAGGTATGCCTAAATGGCTGGTGCAAACCTTGCGTGATAGTAAGATTGATGCACCTATGACTAGTCGTACTCGTTCAGGTTTTCAGCATGCCTCTTATACATCAGATTGTTATGCTTTGGCTGTGTCTAGTATGTGTGAAGAGGAAGAACCTCTTTCATTTGATGAGGCACAAAATTCAGAAAATTGGTTGGCTGCAATGCAAAGTGAATATGATGCTATAATGAAGAATGGTACATGGTCTTTGTGTGATTTGCCTATTGGTAAAAAGGCCATTGGATGTAAGTGGATTTTTAAGTTGAAACGAAAGCCAGATGGTAGTGTTGATCGCTATAAGGCTAGACTTGTTGCAAAGGGTTATGCTCAAGAAAAGGGCATTGATTTTGATGAGACCTTTGCTCCCACTTGTCGTATGACTACCATTCGTAGCATTTGTGCATTGGCAGCTCATAATGGTTGGAATGTACATCAGTTGGACATAAAGACTGCGTTCTTGAATGGAGATTTGCATGAGGAAGTGTATGTATCGCAGCCTCGTGGTTTTGTTCAAAGAGGGCAGGAAAACAAAGTGTGCAGGTTGAAAAAGGCTTTATATGGTTTAAAGCAAGCTCCACGAGCTTGGTATGAAAAGATACATGCATATTTGACTGCACATGGGTTTCAGAATAGTCCAACAGAAAGCACTTTGTATGTTAAACGTGTGGATGGTGTACATCTAATCATTGCTCTCTATGTCGATGACATGCTGCTCACAGGACCAAATGAGAGTCATATTGCTAATTTTAAGCTGATTTGAATGCCTCTTTTGAGATGTCAGATTTGGGGCATTTGCATCATTATTTGGGGGATACAATTTAAGCAGTGTGATGGAGGTATTGCTTTGTGTCAGACAAAGTATATTGAGATATTGTTGCGGAGATTTGGCCTTGAAGACTGCAAGCCTATTGCTACTCCAATGGAGACAGGTTTGAAGTTGAGTCTTCATGATGCTGGAGATCACTTTGATGTCACACTCTATCAGACAGCTGTTGGTTGCCTCATTTATGTATGCATTACGAGGCCGGACATTCAGTTTGCAGTCTCACAGGTGAGCAGGTTTATGCATAGCCCAGGGTCTCAGCATCATTGGAAGGCAGTTAAACGCATCTTTCGCTACTTGAGTGGCACCATACATCTTGGGTTGTTTTATCCCAAGGGGGGATCATTGCCGCCAGATTTACATGCTTTTTCGGACTCAGATTGGGCTGGTTGCTATGACACAAGAGTGTCCACAAAGTGGTTTTTGTTTCATGCTCGGTAGCTCATGCATATCTTGGTTGAGCAAGAAGCAACCTACTGTGGCCACTTCTAGTTGTGAAGCTGAGTACAGGGCAGCTTTCACAGCTACGGTTGAGTGTGTGTGGCTCAGACGGCTTATGGCTGACTTGGGTGTTGGACAGGAGTCTGCCACCTCTATCTTCACTGACAGTCAGAGAGCGCATTGGCAGTTGCGAGAAACCCAGTTTTTCATGCTCGCACAAAGCACATTGAGGTGCATTATCACTATGTCAGGGAGAGACTCTCAGCAGGAGAGATCAGCTTGGCCTATGTGCCAACACAGGACAACCTCGCCGATCTTTTCACAAAGGTGCTTCCTCGTGAGAAGTTCGAAGCTTTCCGCAAAGCTTTGGGCTTGCTCCCCTTTGTGGATTGATCTACTTCGGGCATGGCACTCCCCTATACATGAGTGCCAGCTCTCGTTCACACCATCACTCCCAGGGGGGATTTGTTGCCATATATATATAGGCAGTGATGTGTGTGAACACACTTAGGACCGCCGGGGCACTTTTTCCCTCTTTAGGAGGTTTTTTCCCCCGGCTTGTATATACGCCCATCCTTCTAGGGCTAACTTATCTTTGTACATTGACACAATCTAATACACTTAGTGTTGTGTGCATTCTTGCTTCTTCTTCTCCAAGCTTTGTGTGCTTTCCTGCAACCCTAATTCCAACAGAAGGGAATAATTATAAGATCAGAAGGGGAGATTCTAACACCTGCACACCTCAAAAGCTGGGGAGGGAGGAATCTTACATCCTACCCCACTTAAAAAATGCGAGACGCCCTTATCTCGCAAACTAGAGGACAACTATTTCCCTTAAGATCCAACTAATTATGGGGTTCCTTATAGTCTGATGAGCCCAACAGAATCCTAGGATAAAGATCCCTTATATAGAACTCATCATAAGATAACAATTCTTTCAAATCATATCATTCAAATCCTTATCACAATAATGGTCCATTAGACCAAAATTTCCATATGAACAGTCCTTCACAGTCCTTCATGGGAATTTTCAATTATACAGATTTTTAATTTGACATCCCTTAACTTGATCCACTGGGTCAAGTGTTAACAGTAGCAATCTATTAGCACAATCCACTAATCTCATAGTGATTTGCTGAAGTCATTATCGTCCTTCCAGTTACGAACATCATCACAGGAACCCGTGTCCAATTCATCCTCATTGTGGTTTTGCTCAGCTTATCGCTTTTCAACCAAAACTTAGAAATCATCGTTTTTCAATCATAATCCAAATCAACTCATCAGTTCTCAACCAGAGTTTTTAAAATCACATTCGAATTCATCATTTGGATAGCATTTTTGCTTATAATTTTAAGTCTTAGATTTACTCGTATATACTGCTAGTAAAGAGGTGCAGTTATACCCTCGGTATATACAAGTAGTCATGGTCCTTGGAATTATAAGGTAAATATCATCATGTCTAGGCCTCAAGCAAGTAAGGGATCCCATGCAGTTATACCCTCGGTATATACAGTTAGATTTACTCGTATATACTGCTAGTAAAGAGGTGCAGTTATACCCTCGGTATATACAAGTAGTCATGGTCCTTGGAATTATAAGGTAAATATCATCATGTCTAGGCCTCAAGCAAGTAAGGGATCCCATGCAATTGCACTACTTCCATCTGAAGGCCCAATTACTAATTTATGAATTTCAGTCTGAATATCAATTTGTATGAATTTAATCACACAATTACAACCTTTTACTACTGCTACTTCATAAATTTTTGACATTTTTGGCTTCTGGGTTGATCCACATTAGCCAAATTTGCTCTAATACCACCTGAAAGATTCCTGTCTCCACTGCGCAATATATTCATGGGTGCTAGCAGCGGAAGTAGCACTTCCTGCGTGGGGCAGGGTCCTTCACTCAAGGCCTCGCCCACGGATATCCGGACAAGAGACTAATCCCTCGGTTCTTCCAAAACTGAACCCAAAAAAAATTTCCTCACTTGGAAAGCATGTGCGATTCCTCTAGGATAATTTTAGTCTAACGTAGTCAAAAGCCTTAACTAACTGAACTGATCTGAACTGAACCCATAAGTCCCATAGTCAGATCAAGGAAAAGATTGCACTTGGATCATAGAGACCAACACTTTTTTCCTCATTGAGAGACACAGCCGATTCGTTTCCATAGAACAATTTTTATCTGGGATTTAGTTCATCTATTATACCATAATAGAATTGAGTCTCAATTTAGGGATCCATTAGTCTAGCCTAACCTCATCCAGTCCCATGGGTTAGCCAACCGCCCAACCACTGTAGTGATGGGATCCATTTAAGAATTTGGTTAGGTTTTGTCTTGGGTACCAGGGAAAAGAGTTCCTAGGCCCCCTAGCCGGATATTCATGCAAACTTAAAACTAGTCACACCACTTACACACAACCACTGTAGTGATGGGATCCATTTAAGAATTTGGTTAGGTTTTGTCTTGGGTACCAGTGAAGAGAGTTCCCAGGCTCCCTAGCCAGATATTCATGCAAACTTAAAACTAGTCACACCACTTACACACCCAATATGAAATTGCATTTTTCACAGAATCAGCTGTCTTTAAAACAATCATTTAATGAAACCATAGTGTCACTGATCATAAACCTAAAAAATATCCGGTTGAATCCTAATTTTCAATTTTCCCTTCATCGGTGTACCTATGGCATCATTGGCAACCAGAACACTCACCACTTGTCCACTCGGGGGCCTTTTCGATAGTTCCTAGCTCATAGTAACCAGCAATATTTTTACTTATAAAAATCAAAATGGAATCTCCGTTGAAGATCAACAAGATCAACTAACAGATCCATATAAGAGAGCCATGGACTCATCCGTTGAGGACCAGCAAAGGTCAATCAACCAGATCCATGCTCGAATTTAGAAAACAACTCTTACTCCTTGTTCCAATATCTTCCACGATGCATGTGTGGGTATCTTCGGCAACCCAGAGCCTGAGCACCGTATGGTCAGCACCCTCTAGGATCCTTCGCAAGTCACCTAGCACTTCACTCATAGGCCGCTTCCTTGGTCCCTCATCCACCGTACCGGAAGCTTACCATTTAAATCGAATTAAGGCTAGTCAAGACCTCGGCTGACCTTGCTACGCGAGACGTCCTCCATTGACTCTTGGTCAGCTGTTGCAACTTTATCAGATTAGGTCTCCACGACCTCATTCACAAGATGGTCAAAATGCTTCCCCAGCATTCTTGACATAAAACAGTCATTTAAAAACAGGTCATAAATACAGTTTCTATAACAAACTCTCGTCTTTCCATATTGTTCCACATCAATTCTCATTAATTTCATATGTGTTCCCATTCTCATCACATCTTTTCTCATTTATCCACATCAGATCTCATCCACTCGCATCTACCCATATCCACATCAGATCTCATCCACTCGCATCTACCCATATCCACATCTCATCACATCATATTTGTTCACATCACACATCACATCTATCTCCATTCACATCACATCACATTCATTCATATCCATCACATTCATTCGTTCATATCTACCACATACATTCTCATAACCATCCCATCACATACATTCTCTCCACATTATATTACATCACTTCTATCCACATCATATCTCCTTCATACACATCTCATCTCATTCATCCACATCCATCTAGTCGTTCACAATTAGTACGACTTCTCACATCTATCCATACATTCATATCTATCACTTCCTATCCACATATATTCATGACACATCACATCTCTTTACATCACATCACATTCTTTTACATACGCATCTATATCCATTCTTTCACATACATCCACATCCATTCTTTCACATACTCATTCACATCCATTCTTCACATACACATTCACATCACATTCTTTCACATACACATCCACATCCATTCTTTCACATACATATCCAGATCTATTCTTTCACATACATATCCACATCCATTATTTCACATACATCCACATCCATTCTTCACATTTACATCCACATCCATTCTTCACTTATACATTCACACCCATTTTCATTACATATCATCCACTCATATCCCGTATCAATCATTTACATCAATCATTTACATCATGATTCACATGACATCTCATCACATCCATTCATTCAAATCACATCTATTCACCTCACATCTCATCACCTCTATTCACATCACATCCACCCATCCATTCATTCACACCTATCTGATTCTCATCACATCTCATTACATCTATTCACCTCACATCTCATCACCTCTATTCACATCACATCTATCCATCCATTCATTCACATTTCACATCACATATTCTCACATCTATTCACCTCACATCTCATTACCTCTATTCACATCACATCCATCCATCCATTCATTCACATCTATCTAATTCATAGAATTTAAACATATAATTTAAGAGAATTCTAATTTTGATATAAAGATTCTTTACGCATCTATTTATGCAAAAAAAATCAACTTCAGTGGGAATAACACTTTTGAAATAAAAAAATCCTTTATGCATCTTTCTATGCATAAAATCAATTTTAATGAGAATAACACTTTTGAAATAAAAATAAATCCTTTATGCATCTTTCTATGCATAAAATCAATTTTTAATGAGAATAACACTTTTGAAATAAGAATAAATCCTTTATGCATCTTTCTATGCATAAAATCAATTTTTATGAGAATAACACTTTTAAAATAAAAATAAATCCTTTATGCATCTTTCTATTCGTAGTGATATCCATGTATATTCATAGGTGAATATGTACATGGAGTAAATTAGAATGTTTCTTTTAGAATGCACAAACGGTGGGAATTACTCTTTTGGAATAACATAAAAATAAACTTTCTTTTCCACAGAATTCTAGAAAATTTGCCATAACCTTTGTATGGCTGACCATTTCTCATTTTTATCATTCTATTTTCAACTTAAATTAATCCCAATTAGATATATAGGACTCTAATCTACACAATTTTCAATTTTCAAAAGAATAAACAAAAAGAAAAGTTTAATTAATCTTTTTGTTAATCATTCTAGGATAAAGAAAGGCTGGAATGTAAAGAAGAGAAGGGGATGGCCTTTTCATCAAGGCATAGCATTAGAATTTACTTTAATCAACTATAAAACAAGAAAATCAAGAAAACCATAGATTTAAAATTAAAAAGTAAGAAAAATTTAGCTTACATAGAGTTGTAAGCTTTCCTTTGGCTTCAGGGATTGAGGGTTCTACTCTTGTTTTAAGCAAGAGTGGCCACCAGTTACTTTGGAGAGGATTAAGCCAAAAATAATTGAATTATCAAGAAAATTCAATGTAAATGGCTCTGGGTAGGAGTAGAGTAATAGTGCATAAACACCATTAATCTTTTACAAAGGGGGAGGCTTCTATTTATAGGAAACAGTGAGCCTCTAACCAAGCAAACTGATTCTAGAATTTTCCAGATCAGTTTGGTCCTTTTTGGGTCAGTTTAGCTTACTTTTTGGATCTAGTTGAATCAAGAGAGAGGAGAGATGAGAATATCTCGTTATTTTTGAGTTTAAAACTCCTCCACACATGTGAAATAGGTGCTTCCTTCATGAGAGGAGATCGCCACACTGAGGTGTCAAAAATGAGAGGAGATCGCCACACTGAGGTGTCAAAAATGCATCATTTCCTCTAAATATCTCTTCTTTTTGGATCTAGTTGAATCAAGAGAGAGGAGAGATGAGAATATCTCGTTATTTTTGAGTTTAAAACTCCTCCACACATGTGAAATAGGTGCTTCCTTCATGAGAGGAGATCGCCACACTGAGGTGTCAAAAATACATCATTTCCTCTAAATATCTCTTCTTTTTTAACTAATAAACCTTGTCCTTAGTCAACTCTTCATCTTATGTGAGCATTTACTCATTTTTGGGGGATTTTCTTTTATTCTTGAATTTATCTCCTCCCTACATTTGGATTAATCTATTTGGTCCATAGGAACCTTAATTAGACCATAATCCAAAAATTTCTAAAAATCTGGACCCTTAGGCTAAGGTCCTATACTATTTTTAATTAATTCCAATTGCACAGTGGAAAGTTCTTTTTAAATTTTTGTTTCAGGGGAAATCATTTTAGACACTAGGAGGATTTTCATATCCAAAAATATCTCAATTTTAAATTACCTCTCTCTAGACATTTTCTCTCTCCAGGCCAAAACATGGTAAAACAGGATCTTTCTTTTATTTCTGAGAGGGAAATAATTATAAGATAAAAAGGGGAGGTTCTTACACCTGCACACCTCAAAACCTGGAGGGAGGAATCTTACAGGAATAATTATTTAAGAAATAAATCTCAAAAATTAAATAGTCATAAATCTGATGACGAAGTTAAGTTGACAAAAATCTCGTTTTGTCAGAATCATGAGGCACGCAGCCCGTGCTAGGCAACCAGATCCTCTTACCGAGATGATGAAGAGTTAGATCTGGATGTTTGTAAAGCCCTGCACCGATCCAAACCTGGTCCATTCAAGGGTGAAGGGAAACAATTAGGAGAAACAGTGGAAGAATGGATCGAGGTAATGGAAGAATATTTTGATGTAACCGGTTCTAATGAGAGGAGCAAGATGGCTCTCGCCAGATTGAAAATTGTGGAAATGGCTAGGGTCGCATGGAGGAACCATTGCGAGACAAACCATCTCGACCGAAATACCCAAAACAAAAATTAACAAGATAAAAATACCTTTAATCATGTGTAAAAAATACATTATTTGTCATCCAATACATCAGAATTGCTCCTGAAGGGCTGGGGAAGCTGTGCCAAAACAGTGCAAATTTGGGCTCTACAGCAGCGGTGTAGGCTCGAAATTCGCACTGTTCCGGCACTGCTCCCCCAAGCTCCCAGGGTAATTTCTGATGCATTCACAAAAACATTGATGGTACAAACTAGAAAAAATAATGATATACTTTATAAAAATAAGTTTGTAAAAATTGTATTGTATTCATAATAAGAAGTGATACATCATCTTTTCAAAAGCTTTCTTACAATATTGAGCTTCCTTCTCTTGTTATTGGGTAGAGTGTGTCAAGGAGTGATTGGGCTATTTCTTGATGAGGATCCTCTATGCCTATGCTTTTGGCTATACCTATATGAGCAAGAAGCTTACCCCTAAATCCAGAACCAAAAACATCAACGAAGGCAAGGGATTTTTAAATTAGAACTATACATTTGGTGCTCTGTGCCATAGAGGCTACACAGAGCACCTTAGAGCATGGGCCAACTCCAGGCCTTACTAATGTCTCCACCGTCCGGCTATATAAGCACAAGAACGGGGCAGCGTCAAGGCATGGAGAGTTGTACCTGTGCTTTAATTTAACCAAGATAACAATCCATTTACTCACTAAACCATAGAACTAGAATCCATGTTACCTTCTTAAGAAAACAATCCTTTTCACAAAGATTTTAGTATTTCAACTCGAGATTGCGAGATAAGACATTCTTTATTAAGGCATATGCTGTTGTTTAAAAGAATGCAAACTTTAAATAGTAAATTAATCAAATAGATCACTATTAACAATTAATAGAGAAGCCGGGGCCATACCTCAACCCCTAAGAATGATATATAATTGAAAAATAAAATATGTATATACCTTATAGAAATTTATCATTTATCGTTGCCTTTGCTTGTTAACAAGAGCTTTAGAACTTGACATATGAGAATAGAGTCTCCTAATACCTTCTCTTACGATTGAGATCATCCAATCATCCCCAAGCTTTATCTCATCTTACTCGTATTGTGACTCTTCTCTCTTTCTAAGGTCTATGGCAAAATAGCCTTCTCTTACAGGGCTTCGGCATACTATTCTTTCTTTAAAAGAAAAGCTATGGAGTTTTGGTCTCTTCCTCTGAAAGACCATAGCAATCTAAGATTATTTTCTAAGATATTAGATAAGAATGAAAGGATATATACATCTCAAACTCTAGGATTACCTTGAGGCTACTTGCTGCCTTCTCACAGTTTTCTCTGTGTAGAGACCCTGACAGAAACAGCAAACTATTTTGACCATAACTCTTTGATAAAAACTCAAAGTATGGTCATATAACCAGTCAAAAGAACAGGAAGGCATCTAGTCTACAAGCCACCACGCGGGTAGAATAGGCAAAAACGTCTCTATATAGCCACAAACACACCATCTTTAGAAACGTGTTGTTTTCTCACATTTTTAGTATGCATGGATTTTAAATATGTAAAAGTACTCTAAATACGACTTCCTATCACCTAAATTTGAATTTCTATTTTTGGAGATACTTATCTCTTTTAATAGAACTATTCTTATCTTCTTATTTCTTTTAGGATTTTTAGAGCTAATATTTTTATTCTAACACTTTCCTAATGTTTCTAGCCTTATTGTCTCACTCTTCTCTAAGTGCACTCTCTTTCCTTCTTGAAATCTATATTAAAAGAGACACATACATTTTAATAGAACTATTCTTATCTTCTTATTTCTTTTAGGATTTTTAGAGCTAATATTTTTATTCTAACACTTTCCTAATGTTTCTAGCCTTATTGTCTCACTCTTCTCTAAGTGCACTCTCTTTCCTTCTTGAAATCTATATTAAAAGAGACACATACATGCGTGGCTTGGGAGAGACCTTACAGATATTCTGCCTGAGTCTTTGACGCTGATTGGTATTGACGTTAATACTTTGCCCTCCAGAGAACCACATATGCTGACGTCGATCTATTGGATTAAGAAAGTATAGATCCTCAAAGTGACGAGCGAGTCTCACTCTACTTTCTCGGGTTGTAGCAGAGTTGATGAGATTTTTGAAGGCAAAGGCGATCATATCCTGACTCTGGGAAAGTCTAGGAATGCTAGACAGATTTGGGGTATCCATCTAAAAATCCAGTTCAATTTATGAATTCATTTCATGTTGAAAGATGTAATCGTGGTATTGTGTGTATGTGGGAAAGTACCCTGGAGGTGCAAGATATTGTGGTGAGATAGGAATGCCACATGTAATATTGTGGTGAGATAGGAATGCCACATGTAATATTGTATGGTGTGTGAGTGTTGACCAAAAGAGTGGAAAAGGAGTTGCCACCACATGGATAATGATGTGTAAAGTGAGATAAGGCTAGAAAGCCTATATCATTGTATGGTTCATTGTGATATGCAAGAGAATAGAATTGAGTGTTGAGTGTGCAATCTCTCTCTCTCTCTCATGGAGTTCTTAGTGTGGTTTAATTTACCTTAATTATGTTAATCATTTCTATCACCATGATCAATCCCATTTTAGGATTGTTAACATGGTATCAGAGCTTGGGTGGGCTCTTGGTCATGGTGATTATTATGTATATTAGCTTGTTTGTATATGTCTTTGATTAAGCATTATTTCCAGCTTATTATGAAAAAAAAAATTATGCACACTCATATTATCATTTAGATTTGCATTTGTGAGGATTTGAGAGGAGATTTGCAAAACAAGGAAGTTGCATAGAAGCTGCCTAAGAGATTTGCAGATGGAGTTTTGCAACATGGAGAGCTTGCTCATCATCAAGGAAGCTGAAAATGGAGATTTCAGCATTATGAAGGCTATGGAGTCTTCATCATCGTCAAGGAGAAGCTGCCAAGAGAAGATATGCTGCCGATTATGCCTCAAGAAGGTTGGTTTTGTGAAGTTTTTCCTTAAAGTTTTGTGTTTGAGCATGGAAGAATGCTCTATGAAGGGTTGCTATGTATGGGATTTGTGTATCCCATGAATCTTGTGTGGAGGTGCATGCTTGCCAAGATGATGGCCAGTGAGATGGTGAACTCAATGGAGTTCACATGTGTGCATTAAGAAGAGGATGCACTTGTGAATGTTTGCTCAATGAAGGAGAGCAAAGAAGGGGATGGAAACCTTGGCAGTTTCCACATGTTCATGCACCTATGGTTTCATTTGAGAGACCATGAAAAGCACCCTTAAAGGTTCAGCATGCAAAGAGAAGGAGCATGTAGGCTGTGAGCTCAATGGGGAGCTTTGGATGGCTAGCGGCCTTGGATTAGGCCAAGAGTGAATCTTGTGAAGGGATAAGCAAAATTGCAGCAAATGGAAGGCTTTGAAAAGCCTTAGCAAGCTTAATGTGGAGATACTGCTATAATAGAAGAGCAGCATAGATGGTAGCTGAATGGACAAGACAATGGCAGCCAGTAGAGGGAATCACAACCAATGGCAGAGAAGCAAGTCTATTTAAATAGACAATGGAGTACAGTGCTAGAAAAAGCAGATAGCTGCCTCTGTAGCATGCTCCAAGAGCAGATCTGGGAGATAAATCAGTAGCAACAAACTGTAGAAGCGCCATTGCTAGACTCAGACTGCCTGTCACATCGCCCAGTAGGCAGTGCAACACAATAGAGCAATGGAAGGACGAGAAAGCAGTGAGGAATAGCAAGTAGACGTCCAGCCAACAAGCAGTCATCAGAAGAGGTAGTCGTCACACCACCAGTCAACAGAACACTCGTAGGCAAGAGGCGGCAGCAGTTTGATTCGAACAGTGAAAATTCAGTAAGAAAAAAGGCAACTCGTGGCAGTGTGGTAGCGAGGCAAACACAGCCATTGTTGCAACAACAGGAGATGAAGGAGGTGTAGGCGGATCAGAAGCAGTGTAAATGAAGTAACAAGGAAAATAGCAGCATGTCAGACGGCGGACTGAAGCAGGATGATTGACGCCCAGGACAAGGTGGCGGAGACTGCTGTGGAGACCTCAGGTGACAGTAGCAGCTCAAGTTAGAGGAAGATGGCAGTTTCACGCAATAAAAGAATTCCCATAGAAGAAAAGATTTGGAGCGTAGGTCACCATGGAACCTGCGAGTGCAGGTCAAAGTGTAAAAGGCGATGAAGATAGAAAGATGAAGAAGATCAGTGAAGGAGAAGACCTTCCACATGCGTGGAGCCCAATCCTGACAAAAGAGGCTGCAAATTATGGCGCGTTGTGTATCGATGTCGTGTGGGCAAGCTTGGTGCTATGCACTATTTGCAAACTTTGCAGGATTTGTTTTTTAATAAATTAAAAGCCTACCCTTAATTGTATGAGAGGCATTTCACACGGTCTCATACACACACGTGAGGGTCCGCTACCCGACTTTGGCCGAAAAGGCTTTGTAATTTTTTATTTTTTTCACCCAAATATGATGATGGACAATCGTCCATGAGCATGTGTGTTCGAAAAAAACAACAAAATTTTGTAAAATCATCCATGGTATGAGGGTAACCATGCCCGAGCTCACCGAGAAGCTCAAAATGGTTGTTGTGATGTGTGCATAAGCGATGCATGTGTGAGGTACATGCGCATGGGTTGGTTCCCACCCGAAATTCCATGTTCAAATCGGACTCAGTGGTTCCACTGTGAGCGACCGAGTCGGCTCAAAATGGACTAGGTGTCTAAGATGGTAGACATGGGCACACATGTTTGGTTGATGGACACTCCAATGTATCATTGAGGGGGAGTGTTGAGAGGTAGCGATTGCATTTGTGCAATGCTACATTGATATGGGTGATGAATAATGGGTGAGTTGTGGAACACCTCGATTAAGAGGGGGTGCTGAAAGATGTAATCGTGGTGTTGTGTGTATGTGGGAAAGTACCCTAGAGGTCCAAGATATTGTGGTGAGATAGGAATGCCATGTGTAATGGCCTAATTGTGTATGCGATAGTGTATGAGTTGTCCCAATCATTCAGAGAAGTTAACAACTATTGTCCCCTTTTCCCCAGCAGTCGCGCCATTGTTGGGGTCACCGTAGTAGCTAGTGGCTACTCACCAACACTCCTCCAAGAAGAGATCGTGGGCAAAGAGCTTAACTTGTTGACCAAGAGAGTGGAAAAGGAGTTGCCACCACATGGATGATGATGTGTAAAGTGGGATAAGGCTAGAAAGCCTATATCATTGTATGGTTCATTGTGATATGCAAGAGAATAGAATTGAGTGTTGAGTGTGCAATCTCCTCTCTCTCATGGAGTTCTTAGTGTGGTTTAATCCACCTTAATTATGTTACTTAATCTATGTTTATCACCATGATCAATCCCATTTTAGGATTGTTAACATTTCAAACATAATCTTAGCAAGTGAAAGCATTATTTCCCATATTTACTTTAAAATTTTAGGTAATTTCTACTGCTATTTCATAAGTTTACAACAGTGCTCTGATACCAGCTCTGAGACCCCTCTGTCCCCTCTGTGCACCAGATTCCCGGTTGTTATTAGCGGAAGTAACTTCCTCTTATGCGGGGCAGGGTTTCCACTCGGGGCCTCGCCCACAAATGTCCGGACACGAGACTTATCTAGTGGTCATTCCGAAACCAAAATTGGGAAAAATTCCTTGCCTGAAAAACGGGGACAATTCCACCTTTTTGATTTTCTCAACGAATTTTCTAACGAGGTCAAGAGAAATAAATTATCCCTCTTTGATTAAACCAGATAGGAAGGAAAACTATTACAAATTTAACTTGAAGAAATCAATGCTTTTTTCCTAGCCGAATCAAGTACAGTTGTTGATCTAATCATTTGAGAAGTCTTCAGGTTTTTATTGAACTACTCGAGTTCTGAGCGTATTCCTATTAGTTTGATTTCATTATTAAAACTCCACTGATTCTAGCCTAACCCCATCCGGCCCATGGGTTAGCACACCACCCAACCACCACTGGAATCGGTAGAACCACATATTTACTCACCCACCCATAATTGAATACCTTTCTTAACTTTTGCTTTCGAATACAGATACACACACACTCCTCTTTAAAACTTTAACTTATAAAACAATCCATTGACAAACAATTATTGGTTATAGATGTCATAACTTAAAATTTTCATCCAGTCCTTTGTTTCTAAAATAAAAATAGTATCACTCTGAACTCTCCGTTGGGACCAGCTAGTCAGCAACAAGATCAAGTAATAGATTACAATAATCATTTATCCATCATACAATCTTCCATGAAATACGTATGGGTGTCCTAGGCACCGCGAGCTCGTGATCGCCTGGTTAGAACCCTCCAGGATCCTCCTTAGGTGTCCTGGCACTTCACTCAACTTCACTCAAGGACCGCTTCGTCGACCCTTGTCCATCGTACCAGAAGCGCACCATTTTTACCGTACTGAGGCTGGTCAAGTCTTGGGCAAGTTTTCCTGTGTGAGCTGTCCTTTGAACACTCCCCACCAGCTGTTGCAACCAAACTTTCCTTAGAAAAAACACATACCAAATGCTACCTCCAACATTCTGGCGTAAGACAGTCCTTTAAGAAAACAGGGTTTCTATGCAAGTTTTCAGTTTGATTTTCTTTTGAATACAATGAGTATAACTTAAATCAATATCTCCAAAACAATGAGTATATCTTAAATCAGTATCTCCAAAACATCTTGATCCAATTTTTGAATTTCATAACAAAATTCTTCGAATTCTGTAACCTTGATCCATAGATCAGTTCAAAGGGTCTCAAACTTAGTTTCAGATTTGGCGAGAGATTTGAGAGTATTTTCCTGAACTAATCACATCTTCTTTCCTCGAAACTGATGAAAGAGTTGGTATTGGTCATAGTCTGATTCAAGGTTTGAGTCTGATAAGATTTTTCCTTAACTATCTTTCTCGAAAAGGGGGTGATATTTCAGTTACTATTTTACTGAATTTCTTTCTTTGAGTATTCACTTAACTGATTTCTAAATTACTTAGGAATTCCAATGAGGAATAAATTAATCATTTATTTGAATATTTCGATCTCGATAGATTTTTTAAATTTTCTTTTTACAATCCATGAGAGTATAAAATGATAGGAACTTCTCTCTTACAATATATACTTATTTATTTATCAAATACTCATAGAAATTAAACATAAAATTAAAGAGAATTCTAATTTTCATATAAAATTTCTTTATGCATCAAAACAGATAGAAACAAGATCTTTTATTATTCTGAAAAGGGGATTGATTACACGGGAAGAAACTGGACATCTTGAGGGGCTGGGGAGGAATCTTACATCCTCTCCCACTTGAAAAATGCGAGATGTCCTCATCTCGCAAACTAGGGAAAATCCTGCATCAGTTCGGCTTCATTCTCCCAAGTGGCGTCTTCAAAAGGATAGAACTTCCATTTGATTAATAATTCTCTTAGAATTCTGTTCCTGAGAACCTTTTCTCGAACATCAAGGATTTCTTCAGGTTGGAGTTCCATCAGCCCTTAGGTTGAAGAAGTTAAGAGTTCATCTTCATTAAGCACATGATTCGGACTTGGTACATACTTCTTAAGTAAGCTGACATGAAATACATTATGTACTTTGAGATGAGGAGGCGGAAGAAGTTCATAGGCTAAGTCACCTACTTTCTTTGTAATCAGATATGGCCCACAGTATCTGGGAGATAACTTCTTGTACTTCCCAAGAGATAGAGAACTTCTTTTGGGGTGCACTCGAATGAAGACCATATCTGCTTCTTCGAATTTTTTGTCTGACCTCTTCTTATCTGCATATTGTTTCTGTATATCCTAGGTAGCTTTTATATCTTTGCAGATTGTCTGCATCTGCTGCTCCATGTTGTCAAGTATCTGTCTAGACATCTCCACCCTAATCAATGGGTCGCACACCTAGTTAATGGCATTAGGCAGTCTTGTCCATACAGAGCTTTGAAAGGGCTCATCTTGATACTTCAGTGATAAGAGGCATTGTAGGCAAACTCGACTAGATGTAGATAGCTTAGCCACTTTTTGGGTTCCCTGCTAACTACAGCATGACCAAAGTATATCTTCATCGATTCCTTGGTTCACCCTTTCTATTTGACCATCGGTCTTAGGGTGGTAAGCTGTGCTGAGATCCAAGAAAGTTCCTACTGCTTCAAAAAAATGCAGTCCACAATCTTGACATGAACTTGGGATCTCGATCACTTATTATTCTCCTGGGTAGGCCATGCAATCTGAAGATTTCCTTGAGAAACACTCTAGCCACATCCACTGCACTGTAGGTTTCTTTTACTAGAATCAGATGGGAAACTTTGGTTAGTCTATCAACTACCACGAAGATGGAGTTGTAACCTGATTGCACTATAGGTAGTCTAGTAATAAAATCCATACCGATACATTCCACCTTCATCTGGGGGATGTCTAATGGATGTAACTTCCTAGGCATTTTTACTCTTTCGGCTTTGACTTTCAGACATATCAGGCATTGACATACATGATTAAGTACATCCTTTTTTAGTCCAGGCCAAAAGAAGCTTTTCTTTACAGACATGTAGGTCTTGATGAAACCTGGATGTCCTGCTATAAGGGTGATATGGGCTTCATTCAAAATTTGACCCTTAGTTCCCTTATCATTGGGAATGCATAGCCTACTATTGTAACACATAACTCCTTGATCCAAGCTGTACCCTTGAACTCGGTTCAACTCCTAAGGAGTTTTGCTTTCCTACATAAGTAGGGTAGCAATAGGGCCAAAGAATCTATCTTGCATGATCTTCTCTCTTGCTTCATTAATCAATGGATTTGACACCACTGTAATTGCAAGCAAAGAGACTTTTCTGTTGAGGGCATCTGCTACCACATTTTCTTTGCCTAGGCGATACTTGATTTCAAAATCAAATTCCTACAAGGTCTGCATCCACCTTCTTTGGCGCATGTTTAGATCCTTCTGAGTGAAGATCCACTTTAAGCTCTGATGATCTGTCATCAAAGTGAATCTTTGACCCAGTAGGTAATGTCTCCACAACTTCAGGACATAGACTACTGAAAGTATCCAGGTCGTGGATAGCATAATTTCTCTCATGCGTTCTGCGTTTTCGGGATTCATAGGCCACTGCATGCATTAGGAACTCAATGGAGTCTTCTTGGGCCCTTTAATTTGGATGTTTAGTGAAATGCTTAAAATGCTAATCCATCTTTGACCAAGCCTAGAGGCCTAGTCCTAAAAGCATATATTTGATTTTTCATAAAAACTAAAAAAATGAAAAAAAGGAGATATTCTTAGATCTGGCCACCTAGGTGACTTTAAAGCTTTGTAATGGGCTGTCAGTCAGTTATCATAGCCTTCTCTACCTTTTCGAACTCCAAACATTCCAAAAATTTGTCACTTTCTTCCCCCCTTTTTTGTGTGTGCACCAGATCTCTTTCTCTCTCTAAATCCTCTCTCTAAAACGCCTTGCACTCCTTCTCCACGGAAAAAAGCGTCTTTCTCTACTCCAAAAGCCATAGCTAGCAGATCTGTACTTCTAAATGAGCCTTCTCCCTCAAACCCACAGTAGTAGCCATGGCTTGCAAGGAAGAAGCTTACCATGAGCATTCTCTCTACAATACTTGGTCCTCTCTCCATAGCTAGGAGGTCTATACTCCTAAATGAGCCTTCTCTCTCCAAACCCACAGTAGTAGCCATGGCTTGCAAGGAAGAAGCTTACTAGGAGCATTCTCTCTACAATACTTGGTTCTCTCTCCAAACCCACAGTAGTAGCCACAGAAGAACCTTTTCATGATGTATTCTCTCTCTATATTGCTTAGCAGCCATAGCTTGCACTAAAGAAGCTTCCCATGATGCATTGTCTCCTTTGCATTTTCGTCTCACCATTGCCAACCCTCTCTATGTTTCTTTGGCTCCCTTTCTGGCTTCTTTCTGTATCCACAATGTAGCTCTAGAGAAGCAACCCTCATCTCCATTCTTCCCATTATTTTTTGATACCATATCCTGCTCCTTCCACTCCTATTCAACCCAAGCTTATAAGCCTACTTTCTTGTAGATGGCACTACAAGACATCACCAATAAGCCTTCTAAGATCCGCCTTCAGGTTGATTTGGAGACAGAATATGCAACCCTACGCAGTAGGCATGTTGCACCCAATATTTCATACGATCAGCTTCGAATGCAAGGAGCAAAGGCCATTGATCTTTGGATTGATGGAAATCTTTATCCACTAGATCCAATATCTGGTGCCCCTCCACCATTCAAAAGAATTACAAGTTTTTTTAAGTTTGTTGGTGATGGTTTCAATGGGCTTCTTGGCTATTGTAGGAGATTACACATGTTGTGGCTAGATGAGGCAGCTGAAAAGAGGCAAACACAATTTGCCTTCGACCAGCTTCAAGCGGCATCAACTAAGCAGATCAATAGTTTGATGCAGAGGATTAAAGAGCTCTCAGAGGAGCTTGAGGTGCAGAAGAATAATTTAGCCGATCGTGTGCGCACAATAAATCAATTTATCGATAATTATGTTCGTCTTTAACACTCCACTCGTAATCTTCGGCATCGTGTTCACCATTTCACTCACCTTCCCATTGGATATCACGCAAGTAGGAATTATAGCAACTTTGAGAAGCAATTAATGAATAAAGCATCTCTCATGGGTGACTCTTGCGATTGTAGGGCATGTGCAACAGCTATACTAGGATGTAACAACGCTAAGGACAATGTTAATGTCTCCCTTCTTCAGCATGTCCTTCAGGAGAAGGATATCATGGAAATGATAACAGGTTCTGGTAATGATAAGCTGCGGGAGACCCTTCGTCAACATTTCTTGAAGGAAATCAAAGAAATTGTCACACCCAAAGAGATGCTTGATATATGTGACTCAGCAAGTATTAGCCAGAAAGGTTACAGAGCAATGTACAGGTCAATCACTTTAGGGTTACGAGCAAAGAGAGTTACGCAATCCTTGCTTCCAACACTTTATAGCTTACAGATGGCAAAGAAGTGTGCTAATGGTGATATTGCATCCATGTTTAATGGTGGGTACAAGTGGGTGGAGGATATTATGCCAATGCCAACAATCAAACCCTTTGAATACAATGCATATAACAATGTCTACATTGACATGGAAGTGCTACAAAAAGCAATGATTCAGTACTATGGCCTCACACTTGAAGAGACAAGTGGAAATGTCGTGTTTGTCTTGAAGCTTGATGAATGTCAGTGGTTAAAGGTCAAAGACTGGAGCGTGTTAGTTTAACCTTGATGAGCTGAGCACTTAGAGGAAAGCCTTTAGACACCCAAGAGTTAGATGCAACTGAAGACAGCAACAATAGGGGTCAAGGGCATAAGCAAGACTACTACGGCATTCAATCAGAGAAGAACATCTGGTGGCAAGCAGCATGGGTCCTCCCAAAAGAGAACCATGATACCTTGAGGTGGTATTTTGAACGGTCTGGCATTCAACATGTCGTCTCTTGTCAGGTCAATGGTCAAAAGCTTGATGTTCCCGGAATAGGCTACTTTAACATTGAATGGCACTTGGGTGGCGATCTAAAAACCTTAAAGTGTATGTTGGGTTGTAAAACAGGTGCCAATACTATATTCTCATGTGTTTACTGTTGTCATTCCAAGACAGCAGTAGACTCAAGAGTAAAAGGGAAACAACCTAGCAAAGGCAAAAGTCAAAAACAGGTGGGTGGAAAAAAAGCAATCGTTTTTTATGCTAAACAGAGGAAAGGATCAAAGGTATGGCATAATGGCATATTAAGTTGTGACCAGAGCAAGCCACCTAGTCGTGACCAGGAGGACAATGCTTGGAACCCAATCTTGGACATTCCATTATGTCAAGTGCATGTGTGCACATTACATGCAAGACTCAGGATTTTGGATAAGCTATTGATGCTCCACATAAACTATGTCTGGAACATGGAGCCCGAAGATCGACGAGAAGAGTCGATACGTGCACTAGAGGGTGTACTTTCCTCTATGGGATTACATGCTGGAGCAGTGGTCTTGACACAAAGGATAGAAAATCAAACCCTACACAAGACAACCCTAATAAAATTTGCATGGGTAGATCAAAGGCAAGACACTTGCTATCAAACCACTTGGGTTCTCATAGCCACACTGACTTTGAAATTTGGAAGAAGATATGTGATGTGACAACATATCGAGGAAATGATGCCAAGCTTGGCCTAAAACGTGCATGTGTATGGGAGGTGTGTAATAAAATGGTCGATCTTCTAGAGCGACCTCACCTGGATGACCATGGTATTGAGGCACTTAAACAAGCCACTTGTAGATTTACAGAAGAAATGGTCGAGGCATGGGGAGAAACACACATTACTCACTACATGGTAATGTTATATTTCTTGTGTCCTTGTAGTATGTTCTTCAAACTGTTTGTTGACTTTTTGTAATTTTCTATGCAGCATATATTGTATGCACATGGGCCATACTTTCTCAATAGATATGGCTCTTTAGCACTTTGGAGCAATCAAGGCATGGAGAAATCACATTACCAAGCAAAGGCCGTGTATTTTAAGGGCACTCGCCATGGTGGTGGCAAAGTCAAGAGTAATGCGCTCCATGAAATGTTCAACTGGTTCTATCGTGTTCTGGTTGGCAAAAAAGGCAAAAAACTCGCGGTAATTTGTCTCTTAGGCGTCAAATAATGAAAACTGTTAATGCAAAAAGAACTGAAGGATACAACAGATCAAATGCTAGGGAGAGACTACGGCAGTGGGTAGCAAGCAAGCGTCGGTGTGGTTCCTCATGGGCTTAAACTCTCTGATTATAATCTTTTTTTATTTTTAAATTTTCTAAAAGTTTTAAAAAATTATATTTATAGACATATTTAACTCATTTTTCATTTATAGCCACCACATTTCAATTTCTTCTTTATGCTCTACTCTCTCTTGCCCTCCCACTATCTCTCGTACTCATACATACCTAGGCCATGCCAGAAGAACAGGAGCAAGACTTGCGGTTTTTCGATCAACTTGGTCCACTACCTGCTATAGCAAAAAGGAAAAATCTACCTATAGTAACAAAGCAAGAGGCAAAGGAGATGAGAGAAGAAGAGCACAGGAAGGAGGCCGAAGAAGCGCAACGCAGGAAGGAAGCTGAAGAAGCAGAGCCTAATAGAGAAGTGGAAGAAGAGCGGCGTCGAAAAGAAGCCGAGGAAGGTCAAGGGCAACCACCGGAGATTGTTATTAAGGCCGACACCCTAGAACAGCTAGAGGTTATCTTATAAAACAGGGAGGTCGAGCTCTTGTCTTATGGCATCACGAAAGATACCATTGACAAAGAGTTTGCTCTTGTGAGTGCGGCTTGGGAGACAGAAATGCAAAAGAGATAGCAGCCCAAAGAGGACGCAAGGAGGGCAAGCCAAGCACAGCCACAAGCAGCCACAACATCCAGACGTCCAGTCAAGACGTGTGGCAAAAGAATGGAGGGTAAGTTTCAAGACCAATAAGAAGAGGAAGAGCGTGCACAAAAGAAAAAGAAGTTCAGGTCTGAACGACCACCGTGGGAGAATCAAAGACCACCACCGCCTCCACCGGTTACAAAGAAGAAGAGAAAATGGAGGCCAGGGACAGTCGCGCTACGAGAGATTAGGAAATATAAGAAAAGCATAGATCTTCTCATCCCCAAGGCACCATTCTCTCGACTGGTGAGAGAAACAATGGAAAAATTTACTGACAGGGTTGACCGCATACAGAGCACAGCTCTTGAAGCTCTTCAAGAAGCTGCTGAAGATATTGTAGTTTCTGTTTTTGAAGACTCAGTGCTGGCTATGGTACATGCCAAAAGAGTCACTTTGAAGCCTGTAGATATGTCCCTAGCCCTACGCCTATGTTTAGAGCGTAGCCTTCTACCTCAATAGGCTAACCCACTTTGTAATTCTCCCTACAAAATTTTGTAATGTTTCCAAATTCCTTTGTAGCATTTTCACACATTAATGAAAGCTTTTTGAGTTGTGTTACATTCTTTGTTGAGTCCAATTTTTTTTGTATGCTCAGTGCCAATGAACATTTCATTAAAAAAAACATAAAAGCACTATACACACAGGAAAAAACACACACAAACACACACACACACACACACACACACATATATATATACATATACAAATATATATATATACACACATATATATATACACACACGCACACACACACACACACACATATATATATATATATTTATATATACAAAAAAGGTAGAGCCTATTAAGTCACCTAGAGACCTTTATTGAGGGCCTTATGAGCCTCAAGACCAAAAAATCAAAAAAAATGCCATGTGCGCTACGGCACGTTAATCACCAGTTTGACCAGGTCAAAATGCCGATTTTCGCGTCGTAGCGCACATGGCATTTTTTTTATTTTTTTTATTTTTGATTTTTTGGATCCTATGAGGCTCATAAGGCCCTTTAGGTGCCCTAATAGCCCTTTATTTATATAAGATATTATATATATATATATATCTTATAATAGCCCCAAAATCTTATAATATCTTATGTCATATATATATATATATATATATATATCTTATATATCTTTTATATATATATATATATATTATATATATATTATATATATATATTATATTTATATATATTATATATCTTTCAATAGCCCCATAATTATATATATATATAGGTACACACACACACACACATATATATATATGTATATATATATACATATATATACATATATGTGAGTGTGTATACATCTATAAATATAATATTTTTTCGTACCGCTCTAACCCAATCTCGATTACTTTTTTTAATCACGATCACATTTAAAATGAATCTTAAACAATATTTTCTATGAACACATGAACAAAATCTTGAAATTGCGAGGCTTGAAATGGTATATCACAAGTACGCCAGGAAAAATCACAACTTACAATGCACAACAAAAAATTTTTATTAAACTTGGAAGAGAAGTTTGCATTACATCTTTTTAATAAGCTCTCGGAAGAGCTCAGGAGAGAGAGTTCTAGAGGCTAGTTTCTGGCCTAAGCTTTGGAATATATCACTAGGCTCATTGATTCCTTGAGCCTGAGAAAGGGCACAATGGCTTAAAACTGAGCCGGGATGCTTGCCCGTAAAGCAATACAAGGCAGCTTCCCTAGCTACTACCAAAATACATTTACTTATGTTTGAGGCTAAGGGGTTCTCCGACAAGACTACACTAAGTGCTTTACATTTTAGGAGCTCGGCATAGGCGATCTTTGAATATTCTAAATGAAAAACCCGCACTATGTCGGCTCTGAGGGCAGGTATGTAGTGCCAAAGAGATGCATCTCGACCCTCTGACTTTGGCCGCGTTCCTCCTACGCGCATAGCAAACTTGTCCACTTCAAAAGCAGTCTGTCAACATGTCAATATAGAAGTTAGGAAGCGTGAAATGATACAACTAAAAATAATTTGCTTTACAACTAAGAAGTTAGGACATACCTCAGTTGCATCGTCACTTGCAAGTTGCTCATTTGTCAAGTTTATGCTTCCTTGGTCTTGAGCATCGCCAGCAACCAAGGGCATGTGTGGTTCAAAGGCAGCTACGCTCTCATAGAATTGCACATCTTGCTTTATTTCAACGAGCGCTCTGGCCACCCACTACATCTTCCAAGGAACTGCTACCAATATCGTATATGCAAGCGCTTTTGTGAGGTTGTCATCTTCAAAAGAGATTTTCACTTTCCCTTTGTCTTGACCCCCAGCATTCACGGCAATAATAGACAGTGCCTCATCCTCGCGAAACCCGAGTGTCTTGGCAATGTCATCCAAAAACAAAAATTCTTTCCCATCAATAATGATTGGATGTAAAGACATGATAACAAGGTCTGGGACCTCCTCAAGTACTTCATCACCCTCTAGAACTAGGTCCGGAACCTCCTCGGGGACATTCTCTTGTAGAGCCACCAATGCCATTGAGGCCTCCCATTGTTCTGTAACATTCTCTTCCTCAGCATGGGCCTCTTGGACTTGCTCCATTAGCTTTGCTTTGCCCTTTTCTCTTTCCTTGCCACTTTCTTTCGCCACACCCTCTTGTAACAGAAGGACCAAAACCATGTCCCAGCTCAGGAAAGAAGTGCCGATGTTGCCCATTTGTAGATCCAAGAGTAAGTCTTCCTCCTCATTCTTGTAGTCCTTTTCTGTGAGGGATTTTAAAAACCTTGATAGGCAAAATCTAAAATTCTTGTCTTCCCTGAGAATATGTACTTGATGAGGTCAACCGGAACCCATAGGCCCTCATCACCCTCAAACATGATGGAGAACGTGCTGATGTGTTCATCCATATACTGAATGACATCTGTGAAAGCATCCGCGTGTAGATGCATTGTTACACGAACATCAATTGCTCCCTCAAACATAGGGACGATCTCGTCAACCCTATGAAGTAACTCAAGCTTTCCTAGCTGTGCAATAAGTGCGTCAAGTAGAGGTGCCATGACTATGAGTGATTGCAAGAAATAGAGAGTGTGTGATACCAAAAGGTGTGGGAAATTGAGAGCAAGTGTTAGTAGAGAACGATAATTGTCAATTGATGAAAATGAGTAAAGTATCGTTTATAAATGGGCGACCTTGTTATAAAATTTTTAAAAACTTTTAAAATTTTTAAGTACCAAAAAATTTTAAAAAAATGGTATGCGAAAGAAGAACGTATCCTTCCATCGCAAGGTCATTTCTAATTTACTAGTGGCTCAAGCCATAGATGCTTGTGTGACCAACCTTACACTATCACAAAAAAATAAAACTTGTACAAGACAATTGAAAAACCTTAATAAGACAGTGAGGCAAAAAATTGAAATTGTATTTACTTCAATCCAAGATTACATATCCAGTGGTTAGCTACACAGCCAGGGAAAGTAATTTCTCTACAAAGAAAAGATCGTTCCTACCTTTTGCGCACTACTCTACCATTGATTATCAAAGCAAAATCACCACTCAGTGAGAATCGAAGAACTAAGTAGTCACGTAAGTTGGCAAGGGACCAGTCATCATTCACAGCAACATCTTCTACATCCCCACCTTGCATGGATATATGTAGCACACCCTGTTCTGTAGAGGTTGTGTCGGAGTCTAACACCTCCCATTCTCCATTTGTAAGCTTCCATCGCCTGTAAGGAAATGCAATGGACAACTGTTGCTTGGCAATATGGTAGCGCATCACAACCTTCTCAACTATTACTCCGCATCTAATAGTGTCTCCATTGTGTTGAACAACTTTTTTATCCCATACAGGTGATAAGAAACAAGTGAGAGCTCTCTCCCCCTTTGCAATCCATAAAGTTGGGGTACGATGTGTGTCACTTGTACGAAACAGGTACACAAAGAGGTGTAGAGGTATGAAGCAGGTTATGGTTGCTTTGTGAGATCCATATGTGCACTTCATAGCATTTTGCACCTTGCTTTTCGATCTGCAAATAAGCCATGGCCACTGAAGCATTGTCTGGAATTGGCCATTCAATAGATGTGAGAGTTGGCGTAGGTTATGGAACTAATTTTCCAGTACCATTTGCTGTCGTGGTGGGAACCACATATGTATCCTCATAGAAAAAGATGTTTCGTGCAAGAAGTTGTGCAGCTGGACACCCTCCAAAGATTAAACTACCAAGCTCCACATGGTATGCTTCAAAGGTTCCTGAAATTGCCTCCATAGGCTCCCACTCACTATAGTTTGAGGGAAAAATATCTACGCAAAGGAACCCAAGAACAATCAAAACAGTGCACAGTATACCATTATTAGCACACAATTGATTTAAAAACAAGAATATAAAGTGGTGAAATGACTTACAATTTGCAGGAAATCGTTGACGTTGGTCATGGTCTGCTAGTTTCAGCTCTGTTGCCTTGTAAACATGTTGGACCTTGGCTAGCTTTTTTCCATCACGATCTTGTTTGAGCTCCAATATCCGCCCTTTCCAATGGTGACTTTGTATATCAACGTATCTCTTTGACACCTTGTGGGTTCCTCTTGTACTAGGCTGCATCGTAATCCGATTCCACTTCTCGATGCCCATCCTCATCTTGACCACTGCTACAAGAGAGAGATTGAATACTGATCGGAGGCCTTCGAGCTCTAGAAGAAGACATCAGATGTATATATTAGGGAGATTATAAACCTTGATGGCAAAGAAAAATAGAATGGTGAGAAAAAAACTTAGACTAGGGAGATGTACAAAAGAGAAGGAGTTGTAGAGCAAGTTCCAAGGGCTTGGTTGTGCTATTACTGCACTTTGAAAGAGGATATTAGAGGGGGTGAGAGGAGACAATGAGTAAGATTATGAGAGCCAAAGAATTTGCAACTCAAACTTCCATAGCTTGGCTCTGCTGTTACACTCTGTAAAAGAAGGTTAGACAAGGTAGAAGGATGAAGTAAGGAAATGTAAGTGAGGATCAAACTTCCATAGCTTCTGAGAGGAGGTTGCAGATCAAGCTTCCATAGCTAAGCTCTACTGTTACACTCTGTAAAAGGAGGTTGGACAAGGAAGAAGGATGAAGTAAGGAAATGTAAGGAGGATCAAACTTCCATAGCTTCTGAGAGGAGGTTGCAGATCAAGCTTCCATAGCTAAGCTCTGTTGTTACACTCTATAAAAGGAGGTTGGACAAGGAAGAAGGATGAAGGAAGGAAATGTAAGTGAGGATCAAACTTCCATAGCTTCTGAGAGGAAGTTGCAGATGAAGCTTCCATAGCTATAGATCTAGGTTTCTGAGTGAAGAGAGAGGTAGATCAAGAGGTAGATAGCTAAAAGAAGTAGTCTAGAGAGTGAAAAACGCCCTGCTATTATGAGACAGGGGGAAGAGAGAGCGTTTTGGAGGGAACGTGGGAGAGAGGGATAGTGGAAAGTGAAGGGGAATGTGCATTGAATGCATGGGAACTCGTTTTTGGGCCTCTATCACTTTAGAGACCTTACTTAATGATGGCTGCAGCTATCCTTTTCTTAATGATGGCTGCAGGCTGCAGCTATCCTTTTCTATAAACAATAGGGAAAAAATTCATATACGTATAAAATTTTTGAGTTTTAGTTGATTTTAAAAATTAAAAAAGAGCCTATTTAGCCTATTATTCTAAGTTTAACCACTACCTTCTAGGCTCTTACAAACCATTGGTTTCAGTCCACATGTAATCTCCCTATTTGTCTATTTCTTAATCACCTCCATTAGGCAATGGCAAATTAAAGGGCCCAAAAAGACTCCATTGAGTTCCTAATGGACCTTCCTGCATGAGCGCACCTCCCAGGGCAAAACAACTAGCATCAGTTATATTACTACCTCAAAGGGTAGAGAGAACGGGATTGGTTACCAAGTTGGTCTTCAGAACGGGATTGGTTACCAAGTTGGTCTTCAGCTTATCAAAAGCGCTCTGACACTTGGCAGAGCATTGGAACAGGGTATTCTTCTTGAGAAGATTTGTCAGGGGGAAGCTATGAGAGCATACTTAGGTATAAAAATTCTATACCAACCAATTAATCCCAAGAATCCCCTGACTTCTTTCACTATCTTTGGTTTAGGCCAATCTATGACTATGCATAGAATTTAAATTCAATGAAAACAACACTTTTATAATAAAAAATTTTCAATATGCATCTTTACATGCATAGAAATTAATTTTAATAATTAATATCAATGATATCCATGCATATTCATAGATGAATATGTACATGGAGTAGATAAAAATATTTCTTTTAGAATGCACAAACGGTGGGGATTACTCTTATAAAATAACATAAAAATAAACTTTATTTTTCACAAAATTCAAGAAAATTTTACCATAACCTCCTTTGTATGACTGACCATTTCTCAATTTTTACATTCTAATATCAATTTAAAATTAATCCCAATTTGAAGTAAAGTACTCTAATCTACTCAATTTTCACTTTCTAGAGAGTAAACAATAAGAAAAGTTTAAATCAATTTATTTGTTACTCATTTTAGGATAAAGAAAGACTAAATTATTAAGGAAGAGAAGGAGGTAGCCTTTCATCAAGGCATAACATCAAGATTCACTTTAATCAACTAAAAAAAGTAAAGAAATCAGAAAACCATAGATTAGAAATTAAAAAGTAGAATTTTTAGCTTACATGGAGTTTTGTGAGCTTTCCTTTGGCTTGAGGGATTGAGGGTTCTACTCTTGTTTGGATCAAGAGTGGCCACCAATTCTTTTGGAGAGGATTTAGTAAAAAAACAATTGAATTATCAAGAGAATTCAATGTAGTTGGCTCTGGGTAGGAGTAGTTGGCTCTGGGTAGGAGTAGAGTAACAATGCATAAACACTATTAAGCTTTTACAAAGGGGGAGGATTCTATTCATAGAAAAAAGTGAGCCTCAAATCAAGACCTTAGGAATTTCTTTTTAAACTTCTGTTTTGGGAAAATTTATTTTAATAAGAAAGGATATTTTTCCATCCAAAGATATCTAAAAACTGGATTACCTCTCTCTAGGATATTTTCTCTCTCTAGGCCAAAATAGGTAGAAACAAGATCTTTTATTATTCTGAAAAGGGGATTGATTACAAGGGAATAAACTGGACATCTTGAGGGGCTGGGGAGGAATCTTACAAAACATCCTATCATTTTTGTTACCCTTTGTAACCAAGTGATACTGATTTTTGAAGTCTTCCAAAAAATATCCTTGAGGATTAAACCTCGCTTGCAAACCCTGCTCAACCATCTGTCCAACATAAACCAAGTTCTTTGTAATATTTGGAACATGAAGTACATCTGCCAAGTACTTCATTTTGCCATCATGTATAGATGATGGCACTTTACCAACATGCGCAATGGGATGCACATTATCATCACGTTTCTACATAGCCTAGTTTTTCCATTTTTTGCATGTCTCTAAACCACTAATCATGACTCGTCATGTGGTTAGAGGCGCCAGAATCCACATACCATGTATCTTGAGATCATGACACATCTCTTGTTACGGAACTGAGCATGTGGGCATCACAAACAGTTTCTCACTTCTATCATCATCACCACCCTGTTTACTAGATGATGTGCTACAACTTTCCAATTTTAATGTCATTTCGCTTTTTATAGCAGCCCTTTGCCATGTGCCCTGGTTTTCCACAATAATAGCACTCTATGCTGTTTGCATTTGCTTGCATCTAATTTCTTTGCCAACCACCTCGGTCTCTTTGCTGTTGTGAATCAGACTGTTGTTGTCTAGAATTCTGATTTCCTTGTCGGCCACCACCTTGGCCGCCTCGACCTCTACCACTACCTCTGCCTCTACCTAAACTAGAGTAGAAGGCCTGTTCTGATATGTTCTTGCTTTGTGAAGAAGAGTCCTTACCTAAAGATTTTTCTTCTATGATCAACATAAACACCAAGTCCCAAAAGTTGGGAATATTCTCCCTGACTACAATGGAGGTCTTGCATGGCTTGTACTCTTTACCAAGCCAATTCAAACAGACACTTACCAAATCATCATCATCTTCCACACTGATACATTGATAGACCTGAGGGATTCAACAATGTCCTTGATCTTTAACGAACACTCATTGATAGACATGCTTTTCTTTTCCACAATATGCAGCTCTTGCTTGGCTATAATTTCCTTGCCTTTGTGTTGGTTTAGAACATTTGCACTAGGTTTTGCCATGCAACTCGAGTGTTGGCATCCTGTATGTATCGCGTGTCATGGTGTTTGTGACACTAATTAAAAGCCAATGCATGACTTTGCCTACACCTTGGTTCCAATCCTTGAATACCTTTATGTCTACTGGAGTGGCATTCTCTTCAGAGACAACTCAGGAGGCTCCTCATTGTCTCCTTCAACATAGTCCCAAAATCCTTTACCCATAGGAAAATCGACCATTTTGAACTTCCAGGCATGGAAGTTATTCTTGTCCAGTTTCTCACTAACAATATGATTGATTCCGTCACTAGAAATGTTTTCTTGCAAACAATAAAAAAACTACAACAAACAATTTCTGTATGCAACCTGTAACACATCAGTATCTTCTATGACTATTGCAAAGCGATACTTCAGCACAACCTGTAGGTCACCAGATCTAACCAAAGTACATGTACATACACCCAATGTCAATAATACATGTGCAAACACTCTCTGCACTTCCAAAATGCACTGTTACACGCAATAACCAGACTTTGACCACAGAGAATTCTCAACCAGAACTTTTTGAAACTATTAAAAATACCTTGCAAGTGACAGAATAGAGACCGAGACAGGTCCAAAACAAGATGTGTAGCTCCCGGAGCTACCAAGGGGTGTTGTACCTAAACCAAGAAGGGAAAGAGATGATGATGCTCTTGCCCATGTACTGCTTGCTTGTTCTTGCCTCTTGCTTGCCTCCTTAGCTCTCACATGAACCGGAGCTCTGATACCTTAAAGAGAATGCGGGGGAGAGATAGAGCTTGAGTTCCTGACAAAAACACACACACACACACACAAGAGAGTGCAAGACATAAGAGAGGTGGATGGCTGATTTTTCTTCTTTCTTCTTCTCTTCTCTATAACCATATAACTAAAAAATAAGAGTACATACATAAAGCAAAAGTACTCTCCTACAACAACATACAAAATGGTCGGTTAATAGTGTGAACCCAACTATATGAGTGGCGTTATAACTATGTTATAACTCTAGTACTTCAAAGTGGCTCTCACATAGCCTATCATCCCACTAGCGGCATCTTAACCGTAATTGCACCAACCATGCCAGTGGCATAAGTGCAAAAGCTGTCACCCAGGCGGGTCATCAATGTCTACCCATAGCACTAGTTGAGCTCGATATCTCAACAGCACACACTTATTATTGTCCACCCTCCTTGGCCTTTGGCCCATAAGCCTATGTCCCCCACTTACTCTTGGCCCCTTGGCCTATTCCAACTTATGCTTGGCCCTTGGCCTACTATGTACACTTCCCATGTGTCCACACTCATGTGTCCACCACCACACTCATGTGTCCACCACACGGGTCCACTCTCATATGTCCACTGCACGTGTCCAATGCTTCATTACACTTGCCTTTCTCATTGAGTCTCATTCTTTCTCATTGAGTCTCATTCTTTCTCATTCCAACCCTCTATCCATCCATGAATCACAATTTTGAAGTTTGCACTACTAGCCTTATTTGTGCATGACACACTTTGACTTTGTAAAGGTGCCACTCGGAGAATCTTCCATCTTGCATAAGCAAATGGGTATCCCAACTATAGTTCATTAGCCATTGGACCCATGCACCCACTCAAAGCTCTTTACACAAAGCAGCGATTCAATCAACCATGCTTTACATCTCGGAGAATCTTCCATCTTGCATAAGCAAATGGGTATCCCAACTATAGTTCATTAGCCATCGGCGGACCCATGCACCCACTCAAAGCTCTTTACACAAAGCAGCGATTCAATCAACCATGCTTTACATCTCCCTCCAAGGTAGAAAACTTGCCTACATCCCTGTGCTGCAAGGTAGAGATGCCCAAAAGATCAAAGCAAGGTTGGCATTGTCTGGCAATTTGAAATTTCACCCCTAAGACATAGAAGCTATGCAATACTTCCCTTCTTGCGGCTGTACTTCAAGAAAGTGGGCCAAATAGCCACCAACATTTTAAAAAGAGTAGTTTGAAGAAGCACCTGGATCTATTCAGTGATGTCCGATAAGCCATCCGTCATGCATGGTGTACTAATCTGCTAGACTTAGTGTCCTAAATTCTTCCATTCTCATAGACAACCAAACCTCATTCACATGTGCCTTATTGGCCAACATTATTACAGATCAACAATCAATTCCCTATCTCAAACCATGTGTAAGTGTTTAAGAAAGCCAAATGAAATGTGTCGAAGAAAGTAGTGTTAGAGTTTTCATCAGAGAAGAAGCTTATACATGGACCTACCTTTTGCCTAATGCCTATGCATGCCACCTATAATATATGCATAGCCTCTATATGTAATTGTTAGGGGTTAACTTTACCTAAGTTGGAATATCCGAATTCTATGTATGTGAATGATCCTTTTGGGTAGTTGCTTAGGAATTCATGAGAAGTGATAGATATGAAGGGATGTAGTTAGTTGATTAGAAAAAAGGCGCATAACGGATATGCAGAATTGCAGAAGATGAAGAAGCGGAATGTAATCCCTTGCATGATTATGACATGAATGAATTCTGATCATCTGTTCAGGGTTATTGTGTGTTAGCGGGTTTGCTATATGATGTTTTGTATTCCGTTTTACTATTATGATTTTCTGCTAAAGGGAATGTCTTTGTGTTAGTGTTTGTTTTTTGTATGAGATTTCCATTACCAAGTACCAGGCATTTAGTGCCCAGGTACACATTGGCGATCCTGCGGTGTTCGCATACTCAGCATTGTCTTGTATTTGTTGGGTATGGGGTTGTGTTGTGCTGTGCTGTTTGTGTCTCGCATGAATGTCAGATAGGGAGAGGCACACTAGTCCCATTCATTTCACGAGGGCACAAGCCAGGAAGCGCAGATATGACAGGTCGGAAGCTTCTAGCAGTGGAAGCGGTGATGCTGCGGAAGCGCCACCTGTGGCAGTTACGTCGGTTTCTGCTGGCGTAATTGAGGGCCAATCGGCGCAGGCCGGCGTGGACGAGGCTGACGCTGTCGAGCATACAACACCACTTGCAGAAGGGCCAGGGTAGAATGTCGTTAGCCCGGAACAAGCCCGGTGGCATTTGCATCAATTTGTTGGTACCCTATTTCTGTCCAGACCGCCTGTTCGGAGTCAGAGACGGTTGCAATTTGATCCATTGAAAAATCCGCCACCAGCTAATCCACTACCAGGAGTTGTGAACATGGCTGCACCACCACCCAATCCAACGGTTAAGGCTGCCAAATTTAAGGCAAAGCCTAAGGAAGACCCAGACTGTCACGTGGCTCAATTCGAGACCCCGATGGCAAGCCAGTGGGTACCCTGCCCATTTTGGAGATCCGGTGAAATTGCAGCAGTTTGCCGCAACCCTGGAGGGGGTAGCAATGAGTTGGTTTAGCCAATATGGCTTGGCCCACTTTGCAGATTTCAATGCTTTGAAGGATGCGTTTTTGGCCCGGTTCAGGAAGGAGAAAACTCCTACTGATATCGTCAAAAAGATCAAGGCCATGGAACAGAAGCATCTGTTAGTGGAAGATTATCCTCAGAAGTTTCGGGGATTGGCTGCCAGACTGCAGGGTAATGAAAGACCCTCGGATGAAATGCTTGCCAGTTATTTTGTCAAAGGATTGCGGAGGAACTTGAAGAGTGCTGTCTCGCAAATGTGGATATTGCCGGCGGCTTTGATAACCTCGTGACAGCTGCCTCTCGGGTGGAAAAGCGACTGGGCATTCAGAAGGGCAAACGGAAGGGCAGGAAGCAGGATGACTCAGAGTCGGATAGTTCGACTGAGTTAGACTCGGATAGTGAGGCCGAGTCGGCATGCTCATCTGATGAATCGGAGGATGAGAAGCGTAGTGAGAAGAAAAAGGCCTCAAGGAAGGCTAAGCAGCAAAAAGATAAAGAGAAACAGGTTAGGGAGGAGAAGGAGAAAAAGCTTCTTCACAAACTTAAAGCCTTAGGGTATGCAGCAGTCTTGCCCAAGGAGAAACAGTACTGCCATATCTGTGAGAAGGAGGGCCATCTTACGGGTGCCTGTTGGTACAACCCCAACTACAGAGGCAAGGTGCCACCCAATGTGGTTCAGAGAGCACCACCTCAGCAAGTTGCAGAGGCTAATCCGGTGGTTCCGACCGTTCCGCATGTTCCCTATAATAGGCCTCCAAGACCATATGCTCCAAGACCTAATTGGCAGGGGCAGCAAGGGTTTCAGAGGGGACCTCAGGGTGTGCCACTGTGTGATTACTGTGGAAAAGACGGGCATCGAATTGGTCCGGCCTGTGAATTATGGTGTAAGCATAGGGAGGAAAGAGGGAGACCTGTCATTCGATTCAATGAGGGGAATCGGGGTCAGGGACCTCCCCAGGACCAGCAGCAGCAGAGACCTCCAGCTCAAGCAAATGCCATCCTGATAGAGATGGTGGGAGATAAAGCAGCGGGGGCTAGCACGGGGGTTTAACATCTTCAGGGTGTGCCGCAGCAGTTCCAAGTGCTGAAAGCTTCTAGCTCTGTTGATGCGCAGTGTGTTAGCACTAACCCTCGGGCTTCTTGCTGGCTCGGTGAGTGCTCCACGGGTATGCTCGGCGTTGGGGATTGTAAGGAGCAAGATTTAGTGGATACTTTGGCTGTTACCCGTGCAAAGGGTAAGGGACCTATCAGTTGGGAGGACCAGGAGGTGGTTCGTAGAAAAGTTTCCAGTCAGGTTCAAAAACTCCAGCAGAAGCAGCTCCCGGTGGAACCGATGGAGCCACTGCTAAAGGCACAGTTGTCGGAGGAACCGATTCCAGCCCAGCCACCTTGTGATCCCTTTCCAGGAAAGACTGAGGTGGTCCATTTGGATCCAGTTCCTAAGGTAACTGAAACAGTACCAGGTTCTGGGGATCTCTTTGATGCACTAATGCATGCGCCTATTCAGATTTCCTTGGATCAGCTGTTAAGCATGGTACCGGCTTTTCGGGAACAGCTATTGGGGAAGCTGCAGGAGCCAGTTCCAGCAAAGATGGTGGAGGATCAAGCCCCGTTTGTGGGAGTTTCTCAAGCTGAGTCCGCAGATGTGGATTTTAAAGTCCCGGTGATTAAGGTGGTATTCCACGGGCACAATTTTGAAGAGGTTTTACTGGATGGGGGTTCCGGAGTCAATATTCTACCGGAGACCGTTTACCTCCTATGAAGTTGGGAGCGTTAGCACCAGCACCTTTTCAAGTGAGGATGGCAGATCAGAGGCGACTTCAACCTTTGGGGATTCTCAAGAATCAATCTATTAAGGTGGGTGGTCTGTCGTTTCTTGTGAATTTTGTGGTGCTCCGGATGCAGGATAGCGGGTCTGCCTATGCCATGTTGCTAGGCCGTCCCTGGTTTAAAATTGCCCGAGTCAAGCAGGATTGGGAGGATAATACTGTGGTGATCAGGCAGGGCAAGAAGACAACTCGCTTGTCCATGTTATCCAAAGTTCTCTTGAAGCAGGGGCAGAAGCCTTTATGTGCTCAGGGCATTCATTTGGCAAGTGATGTAGGTGAAGATGAGGAGGAGGCATATATGCAAGCAAATCCAACGGTAGTACCGGTCTTTGATGTAGATGTGGAAGCTATTGTCACCAGATATCAGAATACTGGACACCCTGTATCGGCAGTTCCACAGAGTGTCGAGGGTTTGGAACAATCATCGGATGTTCCGACTGAAGACAGTGTGGTGCCCGAGCAGGAGATCCAGGTGGTACCAGGCCAGATCATGGAAGGCCAGACTTTTCAGCGGGCTGTGGAAGAAGCTTTAGCTGCCAAGGCTCAGCAGGTGCATTCTGTAACCGAGCAGGAAGCCATTATAGCAGCTGAACAGCAATATGAACGGCGTTTGCAGAAGTCCACCAGGGTGGAGGAAGATGAATTACAGGACATGAATTTAGGTACTGCATCCGATCCCAAGGTGGTTCGAGTCAGTGTGTATGTTGAAGGTCAATTTAAGGAGGACTTGCAGCAGCTGTTAGTGGAGTTTCGAGATGTATTTGCCTGGGAGTATTCTGATATGAAGGGCATTGATCCAGCTTTACATCAGCACCGCATCAATTTGAAGAATGATGCTGTTCCTGTCATCCAACAGCGGTATCGAATGAATCCAAATTTCGCCAAGCAGGTCAAGGAGGAGCTGGATAAGCTATTACGGGTAGGGTTTATCAAGCAGGTCAATGAGGTGACTTGGCTATCTCCCATTGTGGTCGTGCCAAAGAAGAATGGCAAGATCAGGGTGTGTGTGGACTACAGGAAGTTGAATGCTGCCACAATTACTGACCCGTTTCCGTTACCGTTCTGTGATACCCTCCTTGATGCTGTTTGGCTGGTCATGAGATGTATAGTTTTTTGGATGGTTTCTCAGGGTATAATCAGATAAGGATGGCACCGGAGGATGTGGATAAGACGGCCTTTATCACTGAGTGGGGAGCATTTGCGTACACGGTGATGAGCTTTGGATTAAAGAATGGCCCACCATCATTTTCATTTGTGGCTCAGAAGGCATTTGAGCCATATCTGTAGGATTTTATGCGAGCCTTTCTTGATGATTTTAGTGTCTTTGGTAAAATGGCTTTGCACTTACAGCACCTGAGGCTCTGTTTGGAGCGCTGTCGGATGTTCCGCATAGCTCTTAATCCCTTCAAATGTGCTATTGCAGTAAGGCGTGGGATTCTCTTGGGCCATGTGGTGTCCCAGGAAGGCATCTTGATTGATGCTAAGAAGATTGAGGCCATTCAGAAGGCTTCCGCACCAAGTACTCTCAAGGAGACAAGCACGTTTTTGGGGCAGGTTAAGTGGCATAGTAGGTTTTTGCGATATCTTTCAGATGTGTGTGCACCCCTTACTCATTTGACCAAGAAGGGAGTGGATTTTGTGTGGTCTCCAGTTCAAGAAAAGGCATTTCAAATTCTGAAGAAGATGTTGGTGGTGGCACCGATAGTGCAACCTCCTGATTGTGGGGGTTACCGTTTCATGTTTTTGTAGATGCTTCGGACATTGCCATAGGGGCTGTCCTCATGCAGGAGAAGATTAAGGGCTGGTTTCGACCAGTGTACTATGCTAGCAGGATGTTGACAAGTGCTGAAAGGAATTATACCGTCACGGAGAGGGAAGCTTTGGGGATGGTGTATTCTCTTCACAAGTTCCGGCACTATCTGTTGAGCAATAAGGTGGTTTTCCATGTAGATCATCAGGCCTTATTGTATTTGGTAAAGAAACCACACTTGACGGGTAGGTTAGCTAGGTGGATGCTTCTACTCCAGGAGTTTGACTTTCTGATCATACATACCCCGGGAAAGGAGCATGCTGTAGCGGATTATCTGAGTAGGTTGGAGATTGGGGAAGTAGCTGTAGGGGTGGATGATCACTTCCATGATTCGGTTTTGTTTTCAGCTACTGTGGCGATATTGGATTCTTAGTATGATCAGATGTTGAGTTTCTTGACAGATGGCACCATGCCAGTGGAATTTTCCACTGATCAACGGAGAAAGCTGGCACTCAGGAGTAAACCTTTTTTGGTAATTGCAGGTGCTCTGTACAAGAGAGGGATAGATCAGATTATCCGTTGCTGTGTCCCAGAATTTGAGCAATCAGCAGTTCTGCAAGAGGCTCATGGTGGAATTGCAGGTGGGCATTTTTCTGGAGACATTACAGGTAAGAAGATTCTTCAATCTGGGCTTTGGTGGCCTACCGTGCTGAAGGATGCACACAATCATGCTAGGAGTTGCTTGGTATGTCAACAGTTGGGGCAGCCTGGAGCTTCAGACTGCATGGCGGATAATCCGATTCTGCCCTTAGATCCTTTTCAGAAGTGGGGTTTGGATTTTGTTGGGCCAATCAAGCCTAAGTCCAAGTGGACCGGTTGTCGTTATATCTTGGTGGCTACTGATTATTGTATGAAGTGGGTGGAAGCTGTTGCCTTGAAAGATAATACCGCCAAGAGTGTGGCTAGGTTTCTGTATCACAACATTATGACCAGGTTTGGGTGCCCAGTGGAATTGGTTAGTGATCGGGGTACTCATTTTCTCAATGTTGTCATTGCGGAGTTGACCAAGACTCATTTGATTATGCATAAGAAGTCTACTGCCTATCATCCTCAAGCCAATGGTCAAGCAGAGAGTTCCAACAAGATCTTGGTGAAGATTTTGAAGAAGACAGTAGCAGAGAATAGGGATGACTGGGATGTGAAGCTTGATTCTGCTCTATGGTCATTCCGTACATCTTTTAAAGTCACTACAGGTCTGACACCCTTCAAGCTGGTGTATGGCTTGGAGGCGGTGGTTCCAATGGAATATGTAGTTCCTAGTTTGCGGGTGGCTATTGCTGATCGGTTATCACCGGAAGAATCTGTTCAATTCTGACAGCAGATGCTGTATCAGCTCGAAGAGGATCGGATTGTTAGTGGGTATATCACAGAGGTGATTCAGCAAAGGCAGAAGGCTTGGGTCAGTAGGCAAATCAAATTCAAAGTTTTTCAGGTTGGGGATTGGGTTTTGTTGTATAATTCGAAGCTTGGTCCTCATCCGGGTAAATTAAAGCTGAGGTACATAGGGCCGTACAAAATCATGGAGGATTGTGGTCAGGGTACTTTCCGACTTGCTGATATGTTTGGGACTCTGGTCGAGAAACCGATTAATGGATTCCGACTGAAGAAGTTTGTGGGTCAGCCACCAGTGGTCGGAGTATCCGCAGAGGTCGGAGTTTTAGCAGACGGCGGAATATCCGCACCAGTGGGCAAATCAGGCGAAGGTGTAAGTGGGGATGTGTTAGAATATTTGGGAATGTCTGCTAGTGTACAAGTGGAGGATACTGATGGAAAGTCGGGCATGTGTGGTAGATTTGGCCGACTGGGTGACGTTGTGTTTTATATCACCACGTGTGGGGGTTTTTTCATGCACATTTCAATTTTGGCATGCTTTGAGGAGTCCTTTTGCATGAATAACGCAGAGTGCTTAGCAAAGCTGAATTCCCTGCATCAAGCGCTGGCTGAGATGGGGCGTTCGATGCCGCTTAAGGTGGTTCTTCCTGTGGAGCGCTCTTCTCCCCGGCGACTGCGTCAGCAACCCGCCGCCAGTAAGGAGCTTTCTGTCCGTGCGTCTGCAGAGGCTGATGAAGATTTCGAGCCTGAGGATGCGCTGTCTGCTGAGGTAGGGGGGTTGGAAGCTACTACTTTGCAGGCTTTAATGGATCCTTTCTTGGATTTTGGTGTTCATCTGGATTTGTCAGAGGAGGTGACTACTCAGTGGTTGCAGACCATTGGGTTATGGGAGTTTGCATCTTTGCCGTGGGACAGATGGCGGGAAAATGTTTATGCCAAGATGCAGTTGGAGGTGATTCGTAAGAGGAATGGTTACCTCTCTCGACTGTGGGTTTGACACCTCAATTGATAGCAGAAGTGTTTCATCTCCATTATGAAGAAACTGTGGCTGTGGCAAAGTGTTCGGATGTGGCCATGAGGAAGGAATTTGGGCTTCCACAGGGGTCTCGAGCTTATTACATGGTGAAGAATGTCGCTGAACCCCGTCGTCAGCACTTAAGATGGTACCTTGAGCGAATTTGTCAGGTAATTAAATTGGAATACATGTCAAAAGACAATTTTGCACCTTTGCTGTATGCTGAGAAAGGGGGGAAAGTTAGTTGGGCTTCTTTGGTGCACACTAGAATTCTGCAGGAGGTGGAAATCACTGATAAGAGGAAGTCTCAAGTGACTTCTCGGCTGTCGGCGTTCTTAGCAGCTTTGTTTGAGAAGGTTCCTATTATGTCTGCCAGCAAATTGCCTCTTTTGCCGCCTCAACCAGGTTTTTCTGGGGGTGTGCATGGTGGTCATGAAGAACTGGGTCAGGTTGACGTTGTCCCGGAGGGGGCAGTGGATTCTCCATTGGGGTTTGAGCACCAGCCTGACAAGATGCATGTGTTTCAGTCTTTGGTGGAAGCAGGCTATACTCGCTCCGAAGCCAAGGAGGTGTTGGTCTCACCAGATGTTCCAAAAGGGATGGATTTGTTGCATCAGGCCACAGAGTCTGTTGGTACTGATCCATCACTACTTTCAGTGGGTAAGAAATTCACTTTTAGCAAGAAAAGAAAATTGGATGTGGATTCATCTGCGATCAAATCTGTGGTTCAGACGATGGATTTTACTCCTGTTAAGTCAAATCAGTGGGATTCCGTTTTAGTCGTAGCCAAGGAAGCAGAACAGAGTGTTTTGAGTGGATCTATTTGTGGGGGAGAGTTGCAGGATGTGCTCTGGTCTTTGACTAAGGTCCAGGAGTATGTTCGGAAGCAGGAGAGTAGTATTGCAAATTGGAAACACCAGGTTCGGGTAATCCAGGAGCAGTCGAGATCGGAAGCTACTTATCAGCTTAAAGTCAAGCATCAGGAGGAGGAGTTAGTGAAAACTAAGATGTTGTTAGTTCAGGCTCAGGAGGCAGTCGTTAAAGAGAAAGACCAGGTAGCAGAGTGTCAGAGAAATTTGGTGAAGACAAAGATGTCGTTGGGATTGTTTAAAGAATGGACATCTCAATTGCAGGAGAAGATGCATATGGAGTTGGCTGTATTGTCTGAGCAAAATGTGGGTTTGCAGGTGGAGAATCAGATGTTAGCCCAACGTATTCAACCATTGTTGGCTATTGAAAGACAGATGTTATCTCAGAGTAATGAAGATGTGGAGGGAGTGTTAGTTTCAGAGTCTGATTTAGCAGTGATTAGGCGGAGCTTAACTGAGGTGGGAGTCAAGCTGTGGCAAGGTATCCGAGATCGGATTGAAGCCTGGGTGATGAAGCCATTTAATACTTTAAGTGGAGCTTTCATTTCTGAATCTGAGCAGATATTGTTGGATCAAGTAGCAAGTTTACAGTCTGAAAAGGGTGCTTTGATGTTGAAATTGTTGGAGATTGAGAAGCAAGTTCAAGCCATGTGTTTTATGGAGTTGCCTAATGAGGGACAGTTGGATATAGAGCAGGTTACTGTGGGGGATAATGGACAAACTGTGGAGATTATGTCGGAGGTTGAAAAGGAAGCAGTTGGCCAGGCTGAAGTTATTCAGATGGTGTCACAGGATATAATGCCTGCAGATCAGATTGCTGTTCCAGTGGTCAATCTGGAGCCGGTGGAAGATTCAAAGACTAAAGATGATCCGCCGAAGCTGTTGGAGCCGGTGGTGTTACCTCAGTAATTTACGCGCTTTTCTAGTGTTTTAGGATTTCCAGTTTAGTAGGATTTTGCTTTCAGTTTGCAGTTGTGTTTTCTTTTTGAAGCAATGTAAAGACAATGGATGGTTTGATCAGGGATTTATGGGTTCGAGTCGGGTTTTCTTGAAAACCCAACCACCGGGCTGTGCCATGTGTTAGGGGTTAACTTTACCTAAGTTGGAATATCCGAATTCTATGTATGTGAATGATCCTTTTGGGTAGTTGCTTAGGAATTCATGAGAAGTGATAGATATGAAGGGATGCAGTTAGTTGATTAGAAAAAAGGCGCATAACGGATATGCAGAATTGCAGAAGATGAAGAAGCGGAATGTAATCCCTTGCATGATTATGACATGAATGAATTCTGATCATCTGTTCAGGGTTATTGTGTGTTAGCGGGTTTGCTATATGATGTTTTGTATTATGTTTTACTGTTATGATTTTCTGCTAAAGGGAATGTCTTTGTGTTAGTGTTTGTTTTTTGTATGAGATTTCCATTACCAAGTACCAGGCATTTAGTGCCCAGGTACAGTAATAGACATATAGGCACTCTTCTTTCACAAACTTGTATTGAGCCTCATCGTCAAAAAACGTTTAGGTACATTTCTAGATTGGGGGACCATTGCAAGCGCAAGCTTGGCCGATGGTACAACCCATTGCCTGGGCTTCCTACAATCAGCAAAGGACCTTCCATGGCCTAATCTTTGACCACACCATGTAGTGATCCACACTACCTCTATCCCAAAAGTGCTCGACAATGCCAAATCCCTAGAGCCACAAAGGCTACCAAGATCCCCATGGAACGACCCATTGCTTGGACCTTCTAAAACAATCAGGAGAGCCAAGAACCTTTCGTGACCTCGTTTTCAACCATACCATCTAGTGATCTACATTGCCTCTATCCTATTGAGAAATATGGTGCCATGGAGCATAAGGAAGGTAAGGAGTGAGTGTCAATCTAGCAAACAGCCATCTAGTGATCTACATTGCCTCTATCCTATTGAGAAATATGGTGCCATGGAGCATAAGGAAGGTAAGGAGTGAGTGTCAATCTAGCAAACAGCCACATGAGCAAGTATGAAATATCCCACATGAGCTAACGAAGACAAGTTGTACTCACCTCATATCAAAGGGATCATTTTCAAGAAATCAAATCAAGAAGGCTCTCAAGTCTTTCTATAAGTATAAGTCTTAGTCTTGTAACTTAAGTGAATTTGAGTCTAAGCTTTATTAGTGTTAATCTTTCATCATTATGAGTGTACTTAGGCTACATCCACCTTAGCTTATTATTTTGCATTACCACATTTTTTCACAACCTCCATAGCCACACGTACTCATTTTTTTCAACATATCCCAAGTGGTTAACAATGCCAAATCCCTGGAGCCATAGAGGCTGTCTAGATCCATTGTAGTGGGGTGGGCACCATAGCCATGCACAAAGTCCACGTGGCCATGCCACAACCAACGTAATAATCTTGAGTCCCCAAGAAAAGGGATGCCAAGTAAATGTCAAACAAAGCAAATGAGATGAACAAGTCTTCATGTTAGAGAAGTGCACACACAAGGGCACACCTTCTGTCCATTGCTCATTTGCATAGTTCACTACGAGCATCACACTTTTTTTCACTTCTTACATAGCACACACAACAAATATATATGAACCAACCTCATCAACACCAACCCTCCATGTACTTCTCTGGATGGGGGGACCATGGCAAGCACAAGCTTGGCCCATGGTATGACCCATCACTTGGAGAACCCTCAACCTTGCAAGTACGTCAAACGAGCTTCCATATAACGACCATAACCTCACCATACTCGATGTATTCACCATGAAGAAGCCTCATCTCTCAACATCACGCTGTTACATCTGGCCATAGTCCCATGTGGTGTCATGTGCATGGCAACATGGGCATGCTAACCCAAATTTGTAGCCAAAATTTAGGACATTGTTAGGGCTAGTTTAGTCTCAATAGATGACTTTGAAGGCAACCATGAAGATGAACATCTAAGGGGTGGAGTGAAGATGCCAGACTCAATTTGTTGGGATACATTAGGGGAATTTTGGACTTAACTTTGGGCCCTCTAAGAAGTGCCAACTAAGCTTAGAGAGAGATAATCCAAAAAGCCTAAAAAATAAGGTGAAATTGATTTTGGCATAGATATAGAAGATATATTTCTATTCTTAAATGTACATAAAAATGATAGAATATTGCCAGTTCTCAAAGTCTTCAATTTGTTCATGTACTATATGTACTACGTGAATAATGAATTGGTCAATTCTCCAAGTTTAATGGCTTATATCTCAAAATCTCTACGTACAAGCCGAAATAGAATATTTCTTGAAATTTGAACCAAGGATCATCCAAAAATAGTTTGAGTTCCCTCCCTGCAAGAAATTTCACCTCAAATTTTGAAGGTTTTTGACTTTCCTCCCTGCAAGAAACTTTAGCTCAAATTTTGAAGTTATTACATATCAAAGTTTGCAGGTATTGGTACCTTTAAAATCAAGGTTTTTCTTGCAAATTAGTTGGACTCTTTACTTATTTTTACTATTTTGGCACCTTTCTCTTTCCATTTAGATTTTTCTACTAATCAAGAGCAAGGAGGAACATAGAGAGAATCAAGAGGATGGCCAAGAGCAAGGAGAAATACAGAGAAAAGAGACATTTACAACCTGCACATCGAGCTTGAACATGAATATGAACCTCTAAGAAAGAGAAATAAACCTAATACTTTGTGTACTGCTTCTAAAGAAATGTTGAGGATGCAAGGGAAGAAAAATATAGATTTATGGATTGATGGGAGGTTATATCCAAAAGACCCTTTTACAAACTCCACACCCCCCATTTAGGAATATGACATCTCTGCTTAACTTTATTGGAGATGGCTATAATGGGCTCCTAGGATATACACATCATTTGGAAGCAACAAGCAATGTTCTCAAATTAGAAAGAGATTTGTTTGAGAAGGAGAACATTCATTTGAAGAAAACCATGGAGCATTGTGTGCAAAAGTTATTAAGCAATAAGGAAACCATTTTAGGGCTTGAAAAACAAATGTCTGAATTAAGACATAAGCAGACCTCATTAGGTCTCCATAGACAACAAAAAAAACTAAGGGATATTGAGCAAATGAAGCTAGGAGGTGGTGGCATCAAGAAGAGAATACATGCAATCAAGTAAGCTCCTTTCTATTAACGGGTTTATTGTTTCTATTGTGATATTTTATGAATAGCAATAATTATTGCATATGTTCATGTATATCAATTTCTATATTTCAATATGATATCAGATCATTATTGCACCCTGATAAAGAATCAATGACAGAACCTTCTGGCGCACATTTAAGTCTTCTTTTAGATCTCCAGTATGCAGAAGCATTGATGAACGAGAAGAAATATAAGAAGGTCTCAGAAAAGCAAATAGACAACTTTTTCAAAGATAATCAACTCAATCCACAGGACATCCTGGTAATACTTGATGAGGCTGGTATATCACACACACAGGGTACTTGGCCATTTATAAGACTTTGCAGGAAAAGATGAAGGATTCTAGTATGAAAGAATCATTATTGCCAAATCTTTCTTAGGTTAAAAAAATGCGTAAACAAGTAAATGAAGAGGTACTACAAGCACTAGGAACCCCATTTCATATTAAGGACACCTATGCTGCACCAACAAGAGATGTGGTCTACAATAGATACAATAATATTTTCTACAACTTGGAGGCCTTATAATCATATGCTGTTCAGTTGTTTGAAGTTACTCCTGAAGAATGTGATGGTGTCCTCAAATTTGTGCTAAAGCTTGATGAGTGTCAAATTTGTGAAGGAGAGAAAGTTAGAAAGGGTTACCATCACACTGATGAACAGGGCACTTGATACATCTATTCTAAAAGATGATCCTAGATGGTTTCGTGTTCAATCTAAAAACAATATATTATCGTTGGGATCGTTTGAGGTAAAATTTATTAGACTCGGATATGTTTGTGAAAAAAGAATTACATATAAAAAACACTAATGGGTGTTGCATTCCTATGTTTCTTATGTATTGCAGCAGGTAGAATCAGAGAATTTTGATGTTCTGCATTGGGTCTTTCGTAAGACATCGATACTCGAGATCATCAACGATCGAGCAAAGAAATGGCAAAATCTTGAATGTGGAAGGCATGGGACAATATAAGGTGGAGTGGCATATGGCGGCGGATGATCTTAAAACTCTGAAATGTATACACAATGTATCAAAGGGTGCCAATTCAAAAAGTCCCTGCTTATATTGCATGTGCAATACAAAGGTGTTTGATAAGAGGTATTGGAAGAAGGCACTGGTATGTCATACGAGGTTGCTCAAAAGGTCTCCATGATTGGATCAAAGGCAAGGAGATTTTTGGAGAAGCCAGCAAACATAGAGAATTCAAAGAAGACTTGGGGACTCTGGAGAGACCTGTGTGCAATCACCACAAATGTAGATTGTCCAATGCCAGCTCTTGTAAATATGCACAAACAGCTTTGGATAAATTTCAATAACATGGTTCGCATTATAAATCAAAGTAGCACAACTGCCCAAGAACGAGCATCATTCCAACAACATATCATATAATTCACCAAAAGTGTGCTAGGTGCTTGGGGAGAGTGCTTGGGGAGAGAGTAAAGTAACACACTATATGGTAAGTTGTACAGTAAAAAAATAAACTAGTGTTTTAACCTTGACTTTTTCTAATTAAATTCTATTGTCATGTGTATAGCACATAGTTTATGTGCATGGTGTATATTTCATGAATAAGTATGGATCGCTCGACATGTGGAGTACCCAAGGGATGGAGAAATCACATTATGAAGCAAGAGGGGTTTATTTCATACAAGACCTGGAGGTGGAGCTTCTGTAGGAGGGAGGAACACATACAAACTATCTACAAGAGATGTTCAATTGGTTTTATCGCACAACCTTTGGAAGGGTATTGGTTAGGGAGTAGGCCCAACAATCTAAGCTTACGCAAGAGGCACGCAAGGCTGCAAAAGGTCATGCTCGGCTTGAATGGTTGCTGTAGACCAATGCTCCCCATAGGCATGGTGCTTGACGTGCACGAATGAGGAGACAAGGGAGGCGTTGGGTTGTGCACGCACCAGCATAAATCTAGATGTAATAAGGCTAAGAAAATAAGTTTAGTTAGGTTTTTTTTTCCCTTGAAAAAAACTATTAATAGTTCCTTCTCTCACTTCATTTTCATTTCACTTTTTTAGAGAGCTTGAGCTCAAGATCTACGTAGACACCCACGTAAGGACACCAGCACATCACCACATTAGCATAGTCGTACATGGATATGGCATGCACCAAGAACACCACATGTGTTACCATGCCTTCACAAAGCACAGTGCAAGGCACCACATACTGGCGACACCACGAAAGAGAGTGACCCCTTGGATTCTAGGACACACCCACCAATGGGATCACCAGAGTCCAACCCTCCTCCCAGAGCAACACCAATGCACACACATGCATCTGGAGGAACCATTGCTTACCTCAGGAGGAAGAGGTTCTGTCCTTTGGGCTTCCTGGAAACCTAAAAGAATGAGTTCTTGGAATTGAAGTAGGATAGCTGAACAATTGAAGAATACCATCAGGCATTTACCCTTCTCCTCAAATATTCTCCACTTTTGGATGAAGAGGAGCTGATGGCTAGATTCATTCGAGGGATGAACGAGACATTGGATACTTTACTGAAAAATGCCAAACCAGTCTCAATGGTGGCAAAAGATGTCAGAATGGCAAAGGACTCTGCCAAAGCATTTGTTGTTAAGGTCCCACCAAAGCCTGCACCCTCAAACTTTAAAAGGTTCCAAACCCCAAGAAATGCTTCAAACTTTCCTCCCCCAAAGACGCCGCAAGGCCTTGATCAGAATCAAGATGCTAGGAGATTCTGAAGAAGTGACGGAAGACCCTTCCCTCTTAGAACACTTTCTCAGGAGCCCCACCTTTCTCAAGGATTCAGAGGGATGAGCTTAGAAGTGAGAACAGGTGTTTTGGATGTCAAGGTTTCTATCACGAACTTAAAGACTGCCCGACGCCTGCCATGTCAAGAGGACAGGGAAGTCAAGGACCCAGAGTGTAGAGATCAGCCCCTTAGTATAAGTCAAATCAGGGTCCGTCTCGTCAAAATAAGATTCCGGTAGACACAAAGTTAAAAGCTAAAGAACCAGAATGGTTAAGTGAGTATGATGATTTATTCCCAACAGAGATAACAGAGATGCCTCCGATTCGGGAAGTAGATCATGTGATAGAATTGACCCTCGGAGCTCAGAAGAGTAGCCCAGTGCACATACAAAATGCCAGTCCCTAAAGCCATTGAACTCAAGGAACAGCTTAGGCAGCTGCTGCTGTTAGAACAAAGTTTTGTAAGACCCAGTGTTTCACCTTAGGGAGTGCCGGTTCTCTTTCAAAAAAAGAAGGATGGAACGTTAAGACTCTGTGTGGATTACAGTCAGCTGACAGTTAAGAATAAGTATCCTATCCCTAGAATTGATGAGCTTCTGGATAGGCTAAGTGGAGCCCATCTTCACAAAGATAGATCTCAAATCAGGGTATTACCAGATCAGGATTAATGAGCAAGATATCCCGAAGACAGCCATCAATACTCGCTATAGGCACTATGAATTTACAGTCATGTTGTTTGGATTGACAAATGCCCTAGCTACATTCAATCGACTAATGCAGGACATTCTCAAAGAATACTTGGATGATTTTGTTCTTGTTTTCTTTGATGATATTTTGATTTACTCAAAGAATGCAGCTGACCATGAAGCTCACGTGCGAAAAGTTCTTGAGATTCTAAGGAAGCACCAACTCTTTGCAAAAAAGAGCAAATGCACTTTCTCTACCGACCATGTTGAATACTTGGGCTTCCTGGTATCCAAAGACGGGATTTCTCTAGACTCCCGCAAAAGTCCAAGTAGTCATAGATTGGCCTGAACCAAAGACAGTGAAAGAAGTCAGAGAATTCTTGGGATTAACTGGTTGGTATAGAATTTTTATACCTAAGTATGCTCTCATAGCTTCCCCCCTGACAAATCTTCTCAAGAAGAATACCCCATTCCAATGGTCTGCAAGGTGTCAGAGCGCTTTTGATAAGTTGAAGACCGCCTTGTTAACCAATCCCGTTCTGAAATTTCCAGAATTCTCTCTACCCTTTGAGGTAGTTAACTGATGCCAGTGGTTTTGCCCTGGGAGGTGCACTCATGCAGGAAGGTCATGCAGAGGCCTATGAATCCCGAAAACTCAGAACATATGAGAAAAATTATGCTATCCATGACGTGGAGCTACTTTCAGTAGTCTATGCCCTGAAGTTGTGGGTGGAGACATTACCTACTCAGTCAAAGATTCACTTTGATGAGAGATCATCAGAGCTTAAAGTGGATCTTCACTCAGAAGGATCTCAACATGCACCAAAGAAGGTGGATGCAGACCCTGTAGGAATTTGATTCTGAAATCAAGTACCACGCCGAGGTAAAGAAAATGTGGTAGCAGATGCCCTCAGCAAAAAAGCCTCTTTGCTTGCAATTACAGTGGTGTCAAATCCATTGATTAATGAAGCAAGAGAGAAGATCATGCAGGATAGATTCTTTGGCCCTATTGCTACCCTACTTATGCAGGAAAGCAAAACTCCTCGGGAGTTGAACCGAGTTCAAGGGTACAGCCTGGATGAAGGAGTTATGTATTACAATAACAGGCTGTGCATTCCCAATGTGATGAGGGAACTAAGGGTCGAATTCTGAATGAATCCCATGTCAGAAGGACATCTAGGTTTCATCAAGACCTACATGTCTATAAAGAAAAGCTTCTTTTGGCCTGGACTAAAAAAGGATGTACTTAATCATGTACTAAAAAAGGATGTACTTAATCATGTACGTCAATGCCTGATATGCAGAAAGTCAAAGCCGAAAGAGTAAAAATGCCTGGGAAGTTACATCCATTAGACATCCCCCAGATGAAGTGGGAATGTATCAGTATGGATCTTATTACTGGACTACCTTCAGTAGTGCAATCAGGTTACAACTCCATCTTCGTGGTAGTTGACAGACTAACTAAAGTTGCCCATCTGATTCCAGTAAAAGAAACCTACGCTACAGTGGATGTGGCCAGAGTGTTCCTCAAGGAAATCTTCAGATTGCATGGCCTACCCAGGAGACTAGTAAGTGATCGAGATCCCAAGTTCACGTCAAGATTCTCGACTGCATTTTTTGAAGCAGTAGGAACTTTCTTGGATCTCAGCACAGCTTACCACCCTGAGACTGATGGTCAAACAGAAAGGGTGAACTAAGTAATCGAAGATATACTTTGGTCATGCTGTGGCGGCAGGGAACCCAAGAAGTGGCTAAACTATCTACACCTAGTCGAGTTCACCTACAATGCCTCTTACCGACGTATCGGAATGAGCCCTTTCAAAGCTCTATATGGACAAGACTGCCTAACGCCATTAACTTGGTCCGACCCATTGATTAGGGTCGAGATGTCCAGACAGATGCTTGACGACATGGAGCAGCAAATGCAGTCAATCCGCAAAGATATAAAAGTTACCCAGGGTAGATAGAAACAGTATGCAGATAAGAAGAGGTCAGACAAAAAATTCAACAAAGAAGCAAATATGATCTTCATTTGAGTATGCCCCAAAAGAAGTTCTCTATCTCTTGGGAAGTACAAGAAGTTATCCCCCATATACTGTGGGCCATATCTGATTACAAAGAAAGTAGGTGACTTAGCCTATGAACTTCTTCTGCCTCCTCATCTCAAACTCCTCATCTCAAAGTACATAATGTATTTAATGTCAACTTACTTAAGAAGTATGTACCAAGCCTGAATCATGTGCTTGATGAACTCTTAACTTCTTCAACCCAAGGGCTGATGGAACTCCAACCTGAAGAAATCCTTGATGTTCGAGAAAAGGTTCTTAGGAGAACATAATTCTAAGAGAATTATTAATCAAATGGAAGTTCTATCCTTTTGAAGATGCCACCAAGGAGAATGAAACTGAACTGATGCGGGATTACCCCCAGTTTATGAGATAAGGACATCTCGTGTTTTTCAAGTGAGAGAGGATGTCCAGTTTCTTCCCCTGTAATCAATCCCCTTTTCAAAATAATAAAAGATCTTGTTTCTACCTGTTTTGGCCTAGAGAGAGAAAATATTCTAGAGAGAGATAATTTAGTTTCTAGATATCTTTGGATGGAAAAATATCCTTTCTTATAAAAAAAATATCCCCTTGAAACAGAAGTTTAAAAAGAAATTCCTAAGGTGCATTAGCAATCTGCTCAAAAAAATATCCCCTTGAAACAGAAGTTTAAAAAGAAATTCCTAAGGTGCATTAGCAATCTGCTCAAAAGACCTTAGCCTAAGGGTCCAGATTTTCTGAAAATTTTGGATTAAGGTTCTGAGGGACCAATAAGATTAATCCAAATGTAGGGAGGAGATAAATTGAAGAATAAAAGAAAAACCCCCCAAAAATGAGTAAATGCTCACATAAGATGAAGAGTGGACTAAGCACCAAAGAAAACATTAAAAAACTGAATTTTTGACACCTCAGAGTGCGGATCTCCTCTCATGAAGGAGGCACCTTTTTTTCTCATCATTACCCCTAATTTTAAATCAATTAATGAGATATTTCATCTCTCCTCTCTCCTATTTCAAGTCTAGTTCAAAAAAGTACCCAAAAATCAATTAATTTTAAATCAATTAATGAGATATTTCATCTCTCCTCTCTCCTATTTCAAGTCTAGTTCAAAAAAGTACCCAAAAATGGTTAAAAATTGACCAAACTGATCTGGAAAATTCTAAAATCAGTTTGCTTGGTTTGAGGCTCACTTTTTCCTATAAATAGAAGCCTCCCCCTTTGTAAAAGCTTAATAGTGTTTATGTACTATTACTCTACTCCTACCCAGAGCCATTTACATTGAATTTTCTTGATAATTCAATTGTTTTTGGCTTAATCCTCTCCAAAGTAATTGGTGGCCACTCTTGCTTCAAACAAGAGTATAACCCTCAATCCCTCAAGCCAAAGGAAAGCTTACAACTCCATGTAAGCTAAATTTTAAATCTATGGTTTTCTTGATTTTCTTGTTTATAGTTGATTAAAGTAAATTCTAATGCTATGCCTTGATAAAAAGGCCATCCCCTTCTCTTCTTTACATTCCAGCCTTTCTTTATCCTCCTAGAATGATTAACAAAAAGATTAATTAAACTTTTCTTATTGTTTACTCTCTTGAAAATTAAAAATTGTGTAGATTAGAATCCTAGACATCTAATTGGGGTTAATATAAGTTGAAAATAGAATGATAAAAATGAGAAAGGTCAGTCGTACACAAACGAGGTTATGGCTAAATTTTCTAGAATTTTGTGAAAAAGAAAGTTTATTTTTATGTTATTCCAAAAGAGTAATTCCCACCGTTTGTGCATTCTAAAAGAAATATTCTAATTTACTCCATGTACATATTCACCTATGAATATGCATGGATATCACTGATATTAATTTATTAAATTTAATTTCTATGCATAAAAAGATGCATAATAAAAAAAATTTATTATAAAAGTGTTATTTTCATTGAATTTAATTTATATGCATAGAAAGATGCATAATGGAAACTTTTCTTATTATAAAAGTATAATTTTCATTGAATTTAACTTATATGCATAAAAAGACGCATAATGAAAAAAAAATTATTATAAAAGTGTTATTTTCATTGAATTTAATTTCTAAGCATAGAAAGCTGCATAATGAAAATTTTTTTATTATAAAAGTGTTATTTTCATTGAATTTCATTTCTATGCATAGAAAGATGCATAATGGAAAAATTTTTATTATAAAAGTGTTATTTTCATTGAATTTAATTTATACGCATAGAAAGATGCATAATGGAAAATTTTTTATTATAAAAGTGTTATTTTTATTAAATTTATATGCATAAAAATCTGCATAACAGAAATGTTTTTATTATAAAAGTGTTATTTTTATTGAATTTAATTTCTATGCATAGAAAGATGCATAATGAAAATTTTTTTATTATAAAAGTGTTATTTTCATTGAATTTAATTTATATGCATAGAAATATGCATAATGGAAATTTTTTTATTATAAAAGTGTTATTTTCATTGAATTTAATTTATATGCATAGAAAGATGCATAATGGAAATTTTTTTAATTATAAAAGTGTTATTTTCATTGAATTTAATTTATATCCATAGAAAGATGCATAAAAGATTTTTTTTATTATAAAAGCGTTATTCCTATAAAAATTAATTTTTATGCATAAATAGATGCATAAAGAAAATCTTTTTATTTTAAAAGTGTTATTCCCATTGAAGTTGATTTTTATGCATAAATAGATATATAAAGAATTTTTATATCAAAATTAGAATTCTCTTTAATTCTATGTTTAATTTCTACGAGTATTTGATAAATGAATAACTAAATACTCTACGACAGAAATTTCTATCATTTTATACTCTCACGGATTGTAAAAAGAAAATTAAGAAAATCTATCCAGATCGAAATATTCAAATAAATGATTAATTTATTCCTCATTAGAATTCGTAACTAATTTAGAAATCAGTTAAGTAAATACTCAAAGAAAGAAATTCAGTAAAATAGTAACTGAAATATCACCCCCTTTTCGAGAAAGATAGTTCAGGAAAAATCTTATCAGACTCAAACCTTGAATCAAACTATGACCAAGACCAAATCTTTCGTCAATTTTCGAGGAAAGAAGATGTGACCAGTTTAGGAAAATACTCTCAAGTCTCCCGTCAAATCTGAAACTAAGTTTGAGACCCTTTGAACTGATCTGTGGATCAAGGTTACAGAATTCGAAGAAGTCTGTTATGAAATTCAAAAATTCGATCAAGAACTTTTGGGGATGCTGATTTAAGATATACTCATTGTATTCAAAAGAAAATCAAACTAAAAACTTGCATAGAAACCCTGTTTTCTTAAAGGACTGTCTTACGCCAAAATGCTGGAGGGAGCATTTGGTATGTGTTTTTTCTAAGGGAAGTTCAGTTATACAACAGCTGGCGGGGAGTGTTCAAAGGACAGCTCACGCGGCAAAGCCGACCCAGGTCTTGACCAGCCTCGGTACGGTTAAAATGGTACACTTCCGATAGGATGGACGAGGGCCGACGAAGAGGTCCTTGAGTGAAAGCATGTATTTAGTGTGGCATCAATCACAATACCTGCTAACTAGTGTGGTAGCTAGGTGTCCCCAACTAAACCAAATGAGTATCACACCACTAATAAATAAACTCTAGAATTACCTCACTATGAATATAATTTTTTTAGTTTCAACTTATGACTCTCATAATATCTGTTTGCGATATCCAACACAAAAAATAAAGTGTCAAAATGTAGCAGTATGTTTTTGACATTGTTGTCAAACTCAATCTCTGTTTCTAGGTCAAAAAATCTCTAATAATGCTAGAGAATTTAATCTTTATCACTATTTCCAACTAATCTCATCTAAAATCATGTTCATCAACAACTTATAACTACATTGTAAACATAAACTCGCTGTGTCATTTTTTGAATTATCATCAGGTCAAATTATTTATCAACCTCAACTTAGTGCAAGTTCTCAATGATAGATGAGTCTGGGGTTTTATTAGGTCTTATACCATGATAAATTTTATACCATAATTTCAATAACTTAATCTATTTTAAATATATTTTAAAAAGAAAGATTGAGAAGATCACAAAAAATGCTAATTAATAATACAAGGAAAGGATAAAAATCCCCCTAGTCATACACTGCTACAAATTTGGAGAATAGAAGTACCCTTGTTACACTAAAAACACTAATAAATAATATAGGGAAAGGATAGATATCCCCCTAGTCATCCACCGCTATATAAATTTGGAGATGAGTAAATAGAAGTAATAGAAGTACCCCTCTTACACCTTGTCATAAGAGTAGTCCACATACACCTTGTCATAGAAGTACCCGCCATCTCAAATAGAAGTACCCCACTCAAATAGAAGTAACCCTCTCAAATAAAAGTACCCCTCTTACACTTGTCTCATAAAGTGCCCCACTCAAATAATCTTTGGTAGTTATGGGGGCTATCTCTCATCAATGATGAGTAATCACTAAAACTAGTGGCACCCACTAAACTAGTGGTTTCAACAATTCAAGCTAAGAATTAAACACTATTATTTTTTCCTAATTATTGTGCCAAATTACCCTTGTTTGGCCTATAATTTCTCTAGAGATACATGGTTATATCAATGGAAGGAAGCTAATGAAATACTATGGGCACCTAACTTAAGACATGTTTACTCAAATCCAATGATAGAATCAAGAGAAATAATTAAAAACAAGATGTTAAATGCAAACTCAAGAGGAAGCCAAAGCTAAACAAAGAATGAAAAACAAAACCTTGCATGTAAACATGACAACCCTTATCTTAATGGAGGAGGAAGACTTGGAAATTGAACCAACAAGAATCAGGGTGGGAATGTTAGGTTTGGGTACTCTAGTCCTCATCTTAATGGAAGAGGAAGACTTGGAAATATAAACCAATAAGACTGAGGGTGGGAATATTAGCTTTGGGTATTCTAGCCCTAAGCATTGTGTTGATAGACACAAGGGCAAGTCACAACATATTCTTGATTAGAAAATGGGAGCCTTTGGGTAGATGAGACCTTGAATACACCATTTGGGATCAACCAAGGCTACAGGTGTTTTAAAAGTTGATATTTCTATTATAAATAACCCCTTGTCTAGATAGGTATATGTGATGCCTGCACATAAGCAATGAAAGGGTATGTATTTATGGGGAGAAATTGGATATTTGCAACAAATTTAAACATTAATTGGGATAATTGAGTTTCTCAAATAGGAGGATGTAACTGAAGGATGGTGGCACCATTACAGTACCACTATCTAGACCCAACCCAAACCTAAACAGGAGGAATTACCAAATCGAGTTGTTTAACTGAAGGAGGATGGTGGCACCATTCCCACTATATGGACCCAACCCAAACCTAGGCAAGAGGGGTTACCAAACCTATCATTTGCAAGTTAACTACTCCTTCCCAAGCCTCAAGAACACCCTATTAAAGAGGATAAAACTACTTTGCCAATCTAATCAAAATGAAGAACCTGTGGAGGCACCAACTAATAAGCCCTAGCAAACAACAATGGGTCCTCAAGGGGCTTCTAGAGCTCAAGAAACCATGGAGGCACCACCTAATAAGACCTAGCAAATAACAATGGGTCCTTAAGGGGCTTCTAAGAGGTCAAGAACCCATGGAGGCACCACCTGATAAGCTCTAGCAAATAACAATGGGTCCCCTTCTTCTAAGAAACCATGGCAAACAACAATGGGTCCCCAAGGGGCTTCTAAGAGCTTTAGTATTTGTGGGTTTGGAAACACTCCCATAGATAGGTTTCACTGGCCCTTATCTCAACGGCTCATACTTTTGGATGTGATTATTGCGGCCCATAGAATGAAGTTATGGGTAGCCAATCTTCTTGGCAATGCCATGTACATGTAGTTTTAAGCATCATGGTTTTTATTTTATCACAAACTTAACAACTTTTTGATGATAGAATCATCAAACAGTTGTGAGTAGTTGGTCTCATTGCCATGTACATGTAGTTTTTAGTATCATGGTTTCCTATTTTATCATAAACTTAACAACTCTTTGATGATAGAATCATCGAGATCTAGAGCAAGGGCACTCATAAGCAGTATGGTTTTTAATAAAAATAGAACACTACACACAGTCTCTTTATAGCTACAATTTAAGAGGCTTGGGAGGACACTTTTTTTGCCATTGCATCATGTGGATGCATCTTCTCCTAATGAAGTCGATTCTAGTTTCTGGACTTTAATATTGAGGAAGGGGTTTTATCATTATAGTCAAATCATCGAATGTTTTAGGGGCTCCCACTTCTATCATCCTTACTTCTTCCTATAACGAATGTGACTTGTAATGAAGTATTGCTTTAAGCCCTAGTCTCTTGGCCTCTCATTCTCTTGGCTTTAAGAGTATAAACTTTTTCAATGTAGTCTATTACCTTGTGCTTCTTTTGCTTTAATTCGTGTAGCAACATGTTCAGCATGAGCTCGTCTACCTCCCAAGCCCAAAGAGTCCTGGATAGAAATCCCACCAAGCCTCACAAGGGAGTGGGGATTAATGACAAACTTAGAGTACTTGAGAGTGTTTGTTGCCAAGTCTTTGGTTAGGCACTCAAGTTGAAGATAGACATATGATGCCTTTTAATCCTTCTCAACTGACCCTTCAGTAATCCAAGTGGATTATATGACTTGTCATAGTATCCCTTCAGTAATCCAAGTGGATTATATGACTTGTCATAGTATCCCTTATAGCTCTTCATGGGACCATTACCCCTCGTGCTTGAGCTGTATTCCAACAATTCTTGCCTATTTCAAATGAATCTCAATTAGGTGATGTGTTACTTAACAATCAAGATTTAAACAGTTTCTCAACCTTGGGTTGGTGCTTTTCAATGAGATGGTTGTCTCACTCATAATACCCAATTAATTTCAATTAATCATCATATGATATACATGTAGGTTAAATTTTCCTACAAAAAGAGCTTCCATGTTATTTTGCCTCATTCATGCATTCATGTTTTCCTTCTTATTATGTTCATCTCCGTGTTATTCTTTGGCCCTTCATCTTGCAATCCACTCAAGTGCAAGAGACTACACAATGACCTTGGTAGAGGAGGAAAGCCACGAGTCCAACTTGTAAAACAACTCCTAGATTGGCATGTCCAAGAAGCAACAAATACAACACCTGACCTACCAAGTAGAGGAGTTGACCACTTACTCAAAAACCCTAGTGAAGCTCAACCTTCAAGCTAACTCCATCAACCAAAAGCTAAGGTTTGACCTGGTCCAATGATACCAAGGTGTTACCTTGAGAAATTAAGAAATATACATGTTGGAGTTGGGAGTCCCAAGGGGAGAAGTTTGCTAATAGCAACTTTCCTAAATATGGCCCCCATCAAAGGCTTTACTTGACCCATTGTTGATGAGGAAGACCCTCCTAACCTAGGGCCCATCTTGACCCACTACCATTGAAACCTTCTTTTGACCAATTGCTTCTACATATCTACTTTAGATGATGGCCCCTTACTCGGCTTCAAAGTCGAGTCCATAGTAATGCCCAAGAAAATGCTTGCAGCCTCATGCACCAATTCAAATGACACAATCTTGCTAATTAAGAAGTGTAGGATACTCCAAGATGAGGAGATTAAAGGCAACACACGTGTCCCCCATATCTGCCCATTTCACACAAAGAAAGGAGGACCACATTACACAATTTTTTTGTTTTAGAATGACCAACTGTATATCTTGGAACTTTGTTAGATAGCTCACCACTTGACAAGATTTAGAGACAACGTGTCCCCCACACGTGCCTACTCCACACAAAGAAAGGAAAACACCACATGACAAAATTTTTGTTTACAACGAGGAATTGTTTAGCTTGCAACTTTGTCACATACCTTGACAATTTATCGCCCCTAAACATGTGCCCACTCCACAAAGAGAATGGAAGAAACCACATGACACAATTACCACATGACACAATTTAGAATGAATAATCGTTTACCTTGCAGCTTCGCCACATAGACTGCCAATCTATCATCCTTAAGTACTTGCTTAAGTTGCACCTTTGGAAGCCCATCACATGACTCCTCACAATACAAATACTTGTCTTGATACTAAAATTAATCTTCCCATGCATGAACTAAATTTTTGGCTGACCTCTCATCATCAAAGGATGTATGTCTATCTTTCAACCTAGAACAATCGTATACCTTGCAACTTCCATATACCTTGCAGCTTCGTCACATAGCTTGCCAATCTATCATCCCTAAGTACTTGCTTAAGTTGCACCATTGGAAGCCCATCACATGACTACTTCTCACAATACAAATACTTGTCTTGATACTAAAATTAATTTTCCCAAGCATAAACCAATCACACTCTGATTTCAACTGAGCAAGTCATCTTCCAAAAATCTAACGACTCCTACCATCAAAGCTATTGCCACCAAATATTTTGAGATAGCCTGGCAGTTCATGGCACTTATTCATGATTTTGAGTGTTTTAAGTACACAAGTCTTTAATGTTCTGAACCTCACACCCATTTATCTCTAGAACTTCACACACTAAATAAATGCCCATTCTAATGGTATAGATGCTTCTTTTGCACCTTTATTAACATCACAGTAAGGCCACAGGCATAGTTGCCTAAAACAATCTACCACTCCACCTACAATAGAGTTGCTGCGACAACCTATACCTTATACCAGTCTCAAGGTCAATATTTTTTAAATCATTCTACCTGAGTAACCAAAAGTGAAACACTTGAAACACCACTCAACCTCAGTATAGTATAGTACAATATAGCGTTAGTGCATTAAGCAATCATTTCACAAACTATTATGCAATCAAAATATATGATTGCACAAGCTTTGTTACTGCCTTTGTCACAAGCAGGATGGAATCTTGATCTCTCTTCAATTTCTCCACCCAAGATGTATTGGAAAAGTGATCAATCCACAATGCAAGCCCATTCACAAGAAATTATTGGTTCTGCCATTGTTCTTTCAAAATCTCAAAACCAAGTTTAGCTATAAGTGAAATTAATTGTGCTTCTTGAGTTTCAAACTTCGCACTTCTTAACTATTACTACATAAATGTCACTACAATGGCAGCCTTAAGGTTGGTAGCCATGATGATGGAGAAGAAAGAATGTTGAATTCAAGATCCATCTGTATGCCCTGACATAGGGTATATGCTTAAGGTTGATGCTTAGGGTTGGTTTGACATCACTACCACGATGATGGCCAACAAAGCATGACCATTAAAGACACACCATTGGCAAATGGGAAAAAGTGAGACAACACAACAAAAAGGAGACATACATCAACCAAACAATCCATACAACAATGCTTACTGCTCTATCATCATCAGTTAATAAAACACGCTTACTTATCTGATATCATCATCAGTTAATAAAACTATTGACTCCCTCCTTGTGCTGTAATGATTCATAAATCCACGCCATAGAAGAATCCACTACTCAATCTTATGTGTGCAACTAACGGGTACTGTTTGGGGCACCCTGAAGCACTTTCTCGTCATCCTTACAAAACGAAGAGAGAATCCCAAACCAATGCGTATATAATGCCATTTGGACAGAGACTTTCCACATTGATCCTCCTCAAAACAGCCCCGCATTTCCAAACAAGTGATGTGTATGTGTATTCATTTAAAGGCACACTAACAAGTGAACATATGGCAACCAGGGGAGACTCCGCAGTGTCAGGCAAAGCACCATATATTTTACTTCTCAAATCCAGCTTCACCTGTATAAATCTGGCTGCTTGGGCTTGCTCTGGACCACTGCCTCGATTCTCTCAAGCACTTCAGGAGTCAACAGCGGGATCACATCAAGGGACTTCATATTCTCAATAATCTGGTTTCAATGACCCACATGTTATCATCTGTAAATTTAAAAGGCTAGACTTGTCCCCGCTGTGTAATCAAGTCAGTAGAGGGTCAAAATCCCAATGGGTTTGACCCCTGCCCACAGCCGGGGAGGAAGTGCCATGTTTTAAAATCGGGACCTTGCCCCCCAAAAAAAAACCCACCAATAAAAAAAATCTAGATTTTAATCATCAAAAGCTTTGTAATGTGAAATCCAGAGCTCAAATTTACCTGATATTCCTTGGTAGCCCCTGTAATGACACTGCTGACGTTTGGATTGGAAGCACACCATGCAATCACCAGCTGGGGTAAAGGCACACCAAGCTCTGCCGCTACAGATTTTAATCCTTTCACCTTTGTGAGAACATCATCTACCAAGGACCTGCTTGCCAGATTCTGCATGAATTTAAATGAAGTAAAATGCATCAACTCTCAATCAGAACAATGGCCTACAATAATTGAGAAACCCCCCTCCCTCTTCCTCCAAATCACCAAAAAGATCCAAAACACGGAAGTGAAAAAGACCTCACCTTGTAGTTTTCCAAGGCAAAGCGGCTGTCAGCAGGAATGTTTTCCTTGGTGTATTTTCCAGTCAATACTCCAGAGGCAAGAGGGCTCCAAGTTGTTAAACCGAGACCATATTTCTTGTAAAGAGGTGCAAACTCCACTTCCACCTGCATAATGTTGCAAAAACATCATTGCAACTTTCACAAATCAAGGCCATTCACATGAGTTTCACTAATCCTAATGATATAGCAAAGTTCACACACATAGGAGAAGAGAGAGACGAGAAGTAATCCTAATCCAGGCTATATTGCCAAAACATGAAAATATGCAAAGGTTCTTGGATGTGAACTCATACATGCCTATCTACTGATGCACACCAAGAAGGTTCTTGACTGTTCTCCACTTGAGCATGCTCTATGAGGGCTGTTGGTTCTTGATGATTCAAAACTTCTTCTGATCCAGATGCCCGAGTTACGTGCCTTGGTCTTGGCTTTGCAATCTCCTTCTCCCATTGCAACACATTGGTAAGCTCCCACAATGGTTGTTGCTTGTTTAGGTATTTTTCTTATTAATGTGTTTCTAGAAGAGACAAGAATGAGCCATCTAGCTCACAGCCCAACCATAGAGCCATTCAAGCTCCAGGTGGAGAGGCTGAGTCACTTCAGAGGGGGGTTGATTATGAGGGATGATATACAGGAGGCACTCACAGAGGAGTGGTTCACGCCTCTCGAGCCAGTGGCCCCACGGTGGATGGGAGCCTTTACACAGTTGGAGATCCTAATTGCTGTCAGAGCTAGCACTGAGGATGGCAGATGCCTATACTATGAGATTCAGGATGAGGGCAGACTCCAGAGAGTGGAGGTGGAGTCGCCTTTGGTTGCAGAGTGCACCTTTCAGAGGATTCGGGTAGTGGCTACCGCTTCTCGGAAGTGGCATATTGACCCCGACCCTGCTGATGTGCTCCCGGATTGGCGCATATGGGCATATGCAGCGCGCCCCCTGGCCCGGCTACAGTGGGACCCCGAGGAGTACGAGTGGCATGATCCTTATGCATCCCTTGAGGCCACAGAGATCACCTTTTTCCAGTATACTGTTCGGCTGGGACGGCATATTTTGACGGCGAGGAGGACGGTTTCTCCAGCGGCAGCGGGGCATTGGCGATTGCAGGGACTCTCACAGGAGTTCCTAGAGGATTTCTGGGCTCGGCTCTGGGCTAGTCGGCAGGCCCGCAGGATCTCGGCTTTTCAGTGGCTGGTCGCCCACAGGGGCTCAGCAGTTGGCACTTGGCTTGTTTACAGCGGTCTTCCGGCGGCCTGCGTCTGATGCGGCCACCCTATGGAGACACAGAGACATTGCCTTTGGGACTGCCCTCAGGCACAGCAGATTTGGCTGCGGATGCTGCGTATTCTGGCCCCCCTCTCTCCAGAGGGTATGTTTACGTGGGGTGCCGCTGCTTGGTCGACTTCGTCAGGGCCTGCTATGGGCTATGAGATGGAGCAGGGCAGTCAGGCCATCAGATTTATTAGGGGCCAGCCTCCCCTGGTTCCGGCACCGGATTTCTCGTCCGCCAGCTGGACACAGGAGAGGGATTTACGATGGGAGCTCCTCAGCAGCCTCACCATCTGGTTCACCTGGAGGGCCCGGTGCTTTACGGCCTTTGAGGGGAGATTGGAGCCACCAGCAGAGACTGTACGGGGGATTTGGCAGGAGTTGATCCACACCCTGCGAGGACAGTACGACCGCATCCGGGGAGACTCGGATGAGGCGATCTTACGGCGCCAGGCCTTTCACACCACTTGGCGCTGTGGCCCTTTCTACACCTTACACACGGGATCCCTCCGTTAGCACTACAGGCCACCTGTTTGGCTCTCCCCCCCCCTATCGTATGATTTAGCCGCTCAGTTCTTTGTACTGATGCTTGTATTTTGCAGCACCTAGGGAGAGTCTCCCGGGCTGCCATGATGTATTCGCTGCTCTTCTCTCTTAGGAGCAGGAGAGATCTTTTGTAGCCCTACGGGCGTTTTTATATAACTAATGAAAGGATCTTTTCTCGAAAAAAAAAAATGGTAGCAATGCTCCTAAGCTCTCAATGTCTCAATGATGACCAACTGATCAATGAATGAATATGGCTAACCCACTATGCGCCTGCACATAGTGAGATTCTTCAAAATCTCACCTATATCTATGAAAAGCTTTGTGTTCTGCTCCAATGGTACTGAAATAAGCTTACAATCTGTCATAGCATACTTGGATAACATGTCCAAGTCATACTGCAACTACTGTAACAACAAAATGCCATAAGGTGATCTCTGTGTCTCTATATTCAAGAAATACAACAATTCACCCAAATTCATCATCTCAAACTTTTGCTTCAAAAGTATCCTGACATCATATATGTCAACATCACTATCACCAGTGATAATCACGTCATCCACATAAATGACTAATAGCACGATCCCTCTATCTAGCTTTCTCACATAAAATAAAAAATCTACATTGGACATCTCAAATCCAATGGTAACAAGATACTCCCCAGTCTTGTTTGACCATGCCCTAGGTGCTTGCTTCAAGCCATACAAGGCTTTTCCCAAGCAAGGAGCAGATTTTGGAGGATGAGTCCAAGAAGCGGACACTACCAAACTTGGAGGCGATCCACCAGATACATGGAGGACAACCCATCCCAGAGTCCATTCTGGTTTTCAAGGACAAGGAAAAGTCATCATCAAGTGAGTTTCATACTTTTCTGTACAAATCCATTTACGAGGAGGATGAGATGAGCGACTCTGCAAAGGTGTCTACCATAGCTTCAGCCATGATGAAGGTTAGCCCTATTAGAGAAGACATACATGCACTAGCTTAATAGAAAGCTAAGCTGGATATTTTCTTCCTGTTAATACACAAAGTTTTGAGATAAGCTGAACTGATACAACTTACATAAAGCTCTCAAGTCCCCCTAATCTTAGGGCTCCTAGCCTGTGTGAACTTAAGGTTCAAATTTTCCATGCAATCTGTATAGAAATCTGCCTAATGCTGCTAAGATGGATCACCATCTTCAATGCTAAAAACCAAAAACAAGTGTCCATGTTGTGGGACACGATACTTCAATCTATTCAAAATCCATGTGACATGGCCCATATATCATATCAACACAGCAAGCAAAGGGCATAATACTGATTCTAGAGTGGCTTTTTTCCTTGTTGAGCTCATTTGATAAATGCTAAACGGCATACAACCACTATCCTTTGTGCATATGTATGTACCGGGTTTTCATTGTGAGAATGAAGTGTTGATACAATTATGCTCGGGAAACGTCATAGTGCCACAATGCTGGTCCTCTCATAATGCCATAGTGCCAGAGAGAGTCAAAATGACTCCTGCATGGGGATTATCTGCCTCTGCACTACGCAAGCTGCATATTCCTAAGGTTTACATGCAAGTCAAAATGGACATTTGGAACCCACATCTGTTTAGACAAATGATTCAGCATTCAGATGAGAGAAAACCCTGATCTCTTAAAACAAGGGCACAAACCCTGACTTCTCAAGCAGTATGAATGAGAAACGTTAAAATGTGGCCTCAAGAGAAACCCTACAATGCTATGTAACGGCAGTAATCCACTGGACAGATGACATGCTATGTAAGGGCAGTAATCCACTGGACAGATGACATAGAATGACAAACGGATTGTGCATCAGAAGAAACCTATCACATAAGAAAAGGGAAGAAAACTGACCTTGTCGCGGGCCAAGAGATTGTACTCGGGTTGCTCTGCAGAGGGTCCCATGAGGCCAAGCCGATTAGAGACCTCCCAAGCTTCAGTGATTTGCGTAGCATTCCATTCACTGGTGCCCCAGTAGAAGGCCCAGCCGTGCTCAATGACATGGTTCATGGCGCGGACGGTCTCCTCGATGGGCGTAGTCACATCAGGCCTGTGGCAGAACACAATGTCCACATACTCCATATCCAGGCGCTTAAGGGAGGCTCGGAGACCTTCGATGATGTGTTTCCGGGAGAGGCCCTTGTCGTTGGGACCGGGGCCGCCCCAGAAGATCTTGGTGGAGATGACGATATCTGATCTTTTCCATCCGAGCTCCTTGATGGCCTGCCCCATGATCTCTTCGGCACGGCCATTGGCGTAGACCTCAGCGTTGTCGAAGAAGTTCACGCCGCAGTCCCGGCAGCGAGACAGGAGGATTTTGGCCTCCTTCACATCGACTTGGTTACCGAAGCTTACCCAGGCGCCGTAGGAGAGAAGGCTAACTTTGAGGCCTGTCTTACCGAGATGCCTGTATTGCATGGTGGAGGCAGGGCCGTTCCTCATCATGGTGCAGGAGAAGAGGAGAATGGATAGAGCAGACTGTGGCGATGGAGGTCTAGGAAAAGGGTGGCACGAAAGAGAGAGGAGAGAGGTGCAAGAAGACGCAATGGAAGGTGGTTTGTTATGCAAAACCCACCTGGCCTTTTCTAAAAGGAAACGCTAAAGTAGTGTTGGGAAGGTGGCAAGTGATAACCTAACCACCCATATAGCCACATGGGGGTTAATGTCACATATAGCTGCCCTTGCACATGGAAGTCCAACTATGCATCATACCTTTCTACCCTAGTGGCATATGTAATTTCAGGCCCATTACACATACCCCACCATGGGCGGGGGAGATTGCCTACCCATGAATGATGGGCGGTGGATACCCCACCACATCAGCATGGACAGGCACAGGGGTATGGCGATGTGTAATGGGCCTCAATACCCCCCTCTCAATAATCAAAAAATTAAAAATGCATGTCCACTATGTACCATCTCTCCATATGTGTTAGGACCTTACTACAATCATAAACATACATATGCCCATCCAAAGGTAGAGTTCTAGAATTTGAAGGGTGCACTGCGAGAAGGCTAGAATTTGAAGGGTGCGTTTGAATGCTGACGGGCTTGTAGTTCAACTGGTCGAACCGTTGGGTTCCACGATGAGGACCTGGGTTCGATACCTAGGGGCTACACAACACGGCATGCACAAATGCACCCTCCCGAAAAAAAAAAAGGGAATTTGAAGGGTGCATTTGGCTTCAAATCCCATTTTAACCTTACCTTCAAAAAGCGGGTTTCAAAGCCAAACTACACTTTGTCAAGTAATGGGTTTCACTTCAAGTTCCAATGTACCTTGTAGGACTTTCCATTTTGAAGTCCAAGGTGGAGTTACAAATCTCAAGCTTGCAGCAATAAAAGGGGCATGCATTAAAGCCACATGTTATCACAATCAACTCTGCACAACTTGAAGTGAAAGCTAGGACAACCATGTGGATTGCTAGGTGATATCAACAATGAGCAAAATCAGGGTCCTTTGAGAGAGAGAGAGAGAGAGAGAGAGAGAGACCATTCCACATTGTCTTGAAAAACACAAGGAGAAGAAAAAGGTAAATGCATTTTATTCAAATTGGTTATTATTAGAGACAAAAATGAAAGACAATGAGAAGGAATATTATTATGTTAAATAGCAAAAGATTTAAATCAAAAGGACCTTTTTGCCAAAACTGAAGCAACCATTTACCTTCTAAGAAACTAAAGGTCTCAAAAAATGCCATCAAAGTGGTTGTTAAAGCCAAAACAAGAGAATGGCACTATGAAGATAGAAGATAAAATGTTGATGATAAGGGAGTGTTATTATGCACATAATAAAATAGACCAATGGCATTTGAAAATTTTAAAGTTTATATAATATTGAGGAGTTAGTTATAAAAAGATACAACTTCATCACACTGAAAACTTTTACAAAGTCATTGGGAAAAGAGCCATTATCATGTGATAATAAGACTCAAAGGGGAATAGAGAGTAGATGTGGTGCTTTACATCTCACAAAATCTACCTTGATTACAAGTCCTTGTTCATTAGAGATTTTATCACCTACTTGTATAAAAGTAAGTAACTACCACAAAGTCTTTAGGAAAAGAACCATTGTGTAAGATTATACAACTCAAAGGCATTAAAGAGTAGATGTACTCTTAAAATCTACCTTGAATCCTAGTTCATTTGAGATTTTGTTACCTCTTTGTATGAAAGTAGTTAAGTAATGAAGGATAAACACATACAATATGATTAAGAATTATAAAGCATTCAAACTAGGAGTAAGGAATTGTTGCAAGCAAAGGTATCATCAATAGTAGCTAGGATGGAAATGGGGGATCACTTAAGGTATAAGCAATAAAGATAAATTCTAAATTTATTTACTTAGGTTTGAAAATTTTCATTTGTAATCCTTATGTAGTATCAACTTTAATTTAGTGAGCTAGGATGGAAATGGGGGATCAATTAAGGTACAAGCAATAAAGATAAACTCTTAATTCATTTACTTGGGTTTGAAAATTTTCATTTGTAATACTTATGTAGTGTCAACTTTATGTATAAGGGTGAGTTCTTCCAACAAGGGCTTATAGCACTCATTACACAAAGGATGGGAGGATGGGGAAAAAACATGTAGAATGAATTGGATAGATTTACATTTGACATCCCTTTTATGACGTGTTTCTGAACAATATCCACCACATTTAAGCACTATTCTATGTAGATTACATATTTTAAAGCAATGAAAAAAAGGCACCATTTGAAGGCTAATGTGTAAGGCTAGATTAAATATTTTAAAGCAAAGAAAAAAAAAGCACCATTTAAAGGCTAATGTGTAAGGCTAGATTACATATTTTAAAGCAAAGAAAAAAAGGCACTATTTGAAGGCTAGTGAGTGTGTAACAATACACAATAGCGGAAGCTGGATCAACACAATACAAAACACTGAATTGTAGAAAGAAGTGGAGAGTCAACAATATTCCTACCATCTAGAGCCTCAATTGAGCCTCGTAACAACCCAAGAACAATGTGTTCTTGGTTTTCTATCTAACACTCCACTAATGCGGTCACATAGCCCGCACAAGCATGCATCCTACTTGGTAGAGTGCCAAGTCTACATAAGCCATCCTCTAGCCATACTTGGCATTATCCAGTGTCTAAACCGGGAACTGGCGTGGGTGCCCTTGCACCAATCACAATGGCTACTACTCATAGAGGGGGACTTACAAAATAAAGCACATCCATCACCCACAAAAACAACACAAGGGTGGAGCATTAATAAAATGCTTTTACAGCGTAGTGGTCCCCATCCCTATAGTGGACTAGTGTGTAAAGTTAGTTTTATACAAAGGTTAGTGTAAAGATATGTTCGTTGCATGGATTAATATGGCCATCGTTCAACATGTTAACTAGATCATACCTTGCTGGAGACTTGTCCATTACTTCAATGAAAGTAGGTAGGATATAAAGAATGATCTAGTATTTAACAAGGTTTGATGTACTTCTATACTTAATTTAAACTCAATAAAAAACATAAAGAGTTTTTTATATATGTAATAAAATGAAAATAAAAGGCTACTTTCATTTATGTAATGTTTAATCAACTTGTTATAAAAAAACATATTATGGATGGTTTTAAATCCTTTCAACTTGTGGTTTTTAAACTACCCTTAAACTGATGTGTGAGCACATCTAAAAAAACAAATTATGGATGGTTTTAAATCCGTTAAACTTGTGGTTTTCAAATTGATGTGTGAGCACATCTAAAAAAAAAGTTAGAGCTTGCATCAAGTGGACACAATGTCTATTTACCTTTACTTTAGCGGAGAAGGGAAAGAAACTCAAATATTATGCTATATCAAATACAAAGAAGTCATGTTTATACTCAATTTCTTTAAACAATGTTGCCTAGATTCATATGTATGATTACATTTTTGAAAATCACACCCATATAATTTTTGAAATGTTGATTGCATTCTTGAAAATCACAACCATAGAATAGCAATTGTTTGCCATGTTTTGAATTTTAATGGGCATGTGATTGAGTTTTATTCATGGGTTATACATTCATCAAGCTTCTTTGAAGATTGCATGAATGTGGGCCTAGTATCCTGATATCTCTTAAAGTTTTTTGGTGTATTCATTGAATGCCTAGCTTTAGAAGCATTAAAACCATGAAAGTTGTTTTGCCAGAGTCTCAAATTTGATTGAGACTGAAAAGGCTCATGTTTTTGCAAAGTTTTGGAAACATAGCTTTGTAGGTGGTGTCTATGTTGTTTTTTTGTTAGAAAAATAGCTTGTTTGCCGAGACAGAGAAACATCAAGTAATGCTATACATAAAATGTATGATTACATTTTTGAAAATCACAACTATAGAATTTTTTTTAAAGGAAATGCTATATGAATGGAAAAAGGATTATTTATGTGCCAACTCATGAGTGAAGAAGGTCATGTAGATATATGTGGTGAAGTTTATCATAGGGATGAGTAGATCATATAACTTTTTGTGAAAATCTTATACAAATGATAAATACATTGTCTAATAAGAATTATAGATGGAGATCAACTTCCAACTAGCACTAGAATATTTTAAAATATAATGCATTGTCTATATGGATTATAGATGGCGACCAACTTCCAACTAGCACTATAATATTTATGCATTGTCTAATAAGATTATAGATGGAGATCAACTTCCAACTAGGACTATAATATTTATGCATTGTTTAATAAGATTATAGATGGAGATCAACTTCCAACTAGCACTCATTGTCTAATAAGATTATAGATGGAGATCAACTCCCAACTATCACTATAATATTTTACAATAATCACGATTAAGATTAACTTCCAACTAGCACTATAATATTTTACAATAACTTTGAAAAGGATTATAGATCAACTTCCAACTAACACTAATATTTTACAATAACGTTGAAAGTCTTCACCACTAAAAAAATTTAATGCTTTGTCACTTAGTAGTCTTATCCTAGGATCATGCAAACATCACCCCTTGGCATTGAGTGTGTTTTTTGGTGAACATCCTCTCTCTCTCTCAAAATAGTCATCTATAACTTTAATAAACCAAACAATTTTTCATTTTGAAGCTCTTATTCAAAAATAATGAGTCTTTGTTAATTAAGTAACTATTTTTAATGTTTTCAAATATGATTATTCTTACATAGGTAACATTAAAAAAACATTAATAATCACCAAGTTTGCAAAGATGGAAACTTTTAAATCATAAAAAATATACTTCTTTAGAAAAAATTTAAAGGTCTGTATCTCTTAAATCATATCTAGATCTCCTTACTCATCGGTACAACTTCCATTTTCGATACTATAGGAATCTTCGTCCTCATAATTCAAAATGAGAAAGTGTATAATGTAACTACAATATTTGCTATGACATGGTAGGGTCTTCCATGTCCTCATAGAACTTGCCATTATATAGAGCTCAAAAGCCTCTACAACTACAATTTTACTTTCAATTCTACTTTTTGAACTTACCATTATATAGAGCTCAAAAACCTCTATAACTACAATTTTACTTTTTGAAGCCCCCTAATTTCAAACCACAATTTGAGAGATATGGCTCTTCAAAGATTGGATTGATTAATGGAACTTGGATTGCAGCATCCATGAGAGACCAAAATATGGACTTTAGGGTTAGTAGTTGTTAGCATAGCCTTGCTAACATGGGAGAAATCACATGCTCCTACACACATAGCCATGGAGTACACATATACACATGAGCATGGAGTAGGAGGAGGCATGGATCAAGAACAAGATAAAAGACACAAGATAAACATACAAGCATAACAACATACATAATTCATTAGCCTAAGCCAATGCTACTAATGCTAGGGGGTGTTCACACGCAAGATAATGCCAAAATGCTAGGGGGTGTACACACATGTCACACCTCTCTTCCCCTTTGTTTAGTTGGGAGTGTACTATCTCCTATCAATGCCAAGTACATCATGAAAATATGTGAATAAGTGGCTACCATAAGGTACAATGCAATCCATTTCAAGTTATACAATATATCTTGTAGAACCACAAAAAATTGATGGTAGACCAAGGAGATGGTGGGAAGATGATTTCCACCAATCTGATGAAGATTCCACAAGTATACAAGGATGAAGAATATCGTCCATGGGCACTCAAGAGTGCTACCTTCTATGTCAATGTCGCCACTTGCTTCTGCTCCATATGTCCGAGAAGTCAACTTTATCTCTGGAAGTCCACAAAGTGAGTCCTCCCTCGGGTCTTGAAATTACAACATCCAACAAGTAACTGCGTTCTAGAAATCGTTACATCATTTTCTTATACTTTTAACATTTCCATTTTGGTTTATATTTTGTTTGTTCCTTCTCCTTAGGCAACTCAATAGGGACCTTAGTGAGCTTTTCCTCCAGACCTCATGCCTTCTCATTGGGTCTTACAGGCGTCTTGGTAGGTTTCTCACTGAGCTTTCTTCTCCAGATTTCATTCCTCTTTATCTGAGACTTATAAGCAACTCCGGACCTCATGCCTTCTCACTCACTCAACCTTACAAGCATCTCGGTAGTATCCTCAGTGTAAGACTCTTCCCTTGGCCCTAATGCCTTATTTTAGGACTTACAGGTGACACGATCGGGATTATGTATGGGCTTCCTCCAGACCTCATGCCTTCTCACTCAGTCTTACAAGTGTCTCGGTAGTAGCACCCTCAACTAAGTATCTCCTTCGGCCCTCTAATGCCTCATTCTTTCAATATTAATATCGCGGTTGGGACCTCTAATGCCTCATTCTTTCAATATTAATATCGCTTCCTCCGGTGGACCTCATGCCTTCTCACTTGGTCTTACACGCGTCTCGGTAGTATGAGGGTAGTATCCCCAACTAAGCATCTCCTCCGGCCCTCTCATGCTTCATTCTTTCAATATTAATATCATTTTTTTTCATTGACACCATTTTTCAAGACAATACTTCAACAATTGATGTATTTGAATTGGCCAATTACTTACCATTCAAGTTCATTAGGTCGTAGGTGAAGGATACTTTCCACGTACTCCATGCAGTAGGCATAGATGAGTTGGATCATCAAAGCCAACATGTCATATGCCATATGTGTGCTTCTTTTAATGTGCTCATGAAGTTCTTTAGATTTTTAATTACCTTCTTTCTTATGTGATTTAGATCCTTTTCGTGACACAACTCACACATTCTCCCAAGTTTTTAGTGTTTTTATTTGATCAATACCCCCGCAAACTAGTGCACCACACTAGTCCAAGACCAAGTGTGCTCCCAACAAGTCGAGCTTAGTGCAATACCAAGGTGCTTGCTGTTCACATGCAAAGCTGCTTGATCTTAACTTTGTGTTCATTTTATAAAAAAAACCTCTTGCTTATGTGTATTTCCCATGCATGGAAAGGCATTATAGCCCCATCATTCCAAGGTGCTATAGGAATCATAATAATTGTATCATCCTCAATGATGTGAGGGTCCTCATCAAGTAGTCCATGTGCATCATCGGCCATGGCTACATCTACATCAAAGAACACATTATCATCATCCTCAACTATATGAGGTTCCATACATATTAAGGAGGGCATTTCCAACTATTATATCTTCCTCAAAATCGAAGTGCAGAATGGCTACATGGATCTGTCTCCCCTCATCTAAGGATGCCTTGCTGACACACAAATCAAGAACACTCAAGAAGGACACAATGTTTGCAATAACACTTTCAAGCTATATACTTTTTTAAAGAATCTAGAGCTTTGCTATCTTGCCCATGTTGGGTGTACGCTGCAATCGTGGCATTCCAAGAGACAAGGTCACAAAACTAAAGCCTCCACTTAAATGACATCTACCAAATAGTAAATCCAACAGTGAGACAAAGTAAGCAAGAGGAAGCCTTAGCATGCCTTGGCATTGTAGCCCCACAAGTCATTAGATAGGTGTGGAGACCAAGAGCTATTTAGTTAAAGGAAAGGGAGCATGAGAAAGAGGTGACACTAATATTCAAGGAAGAAGTGTCAATCCCCAAAGTCAAGACCTAAGATCTCATCAAAATTTCCCTTGATGCAATTAGCGGGGATCCTTCACACTAGGAACAAAATGTGAGGTACCCACTGCAAGCTAAGTACACAGTCCAAGCTAAGTCAAGTTGAGAATCTTGATTTACACAGAGTACAAGCACTAATAAAATTTTAAAGGTGGAAAAGTTGCTTGGTATGAAGTTCAAGCTTTGGATGAGGCTTCACACATACGAGGAAAAAAGGCTTTAAGTAGTCATAGGAGGGTGTAAGACATGTTGTCCGAACAACATTACATGATCCAATAATGTCAAGTATGAAGCTAGGGAGGTTCAAAGAAAGGAAAAAATACCATGGTTTCAAAGCAATTTAATTAACATAATTAGTAAAACAATAACCTACTATTTGCATTATATTATATTTGTGGCTCTTTACATCAGATGCAAAATACATCTTGCAATCATATCCATGAATATCTCCACACCTTTAAAATCATGTTAGGATACCCTTGACTATTTCCATCACATCCATGAATCTCTCAACCACCTTTCACCTTTCACCTTTCGCCTTCCTCTCCATATTTCATAACTTTACCCACATGTTACAAATTCCTAAGGTCCTTTATGCATTCACACATGTGCATACACTACGTCATCCACCATCACCACAACTCCAACAATTTAGCTATATGTGGATCTTAGTTAATTAGCTCTTGGATCTTTGATTGATTCATCCATTTTGGAGGGATTCATACATGGTCTCATTATATCCTTCCTTTCCCACATCAAGAACCATATACAACATATGCACGAAGCATATTGTTGGATATTTCGGAGTCTAGTAGTGTGTCCATCGATGTGAACAACCCCTTAGGGTGTAAACAACCCCCTTATTAAGGTCTAGGTTAAAAGATAATACTTGATGCCTATAAAAGCAATGTACATGGTGGAAGTATTATCATAACTCATTCATCATTGTGTTGTGTAATATCTCTCCATTGTACTTCCTCTCTCTTTCTCTCTTTGTCTCTCTCTCTCTCACTTTCTCCTCCATCTCTCTCTCTCTAAAGCTCTTTGAAGCACCATGTAATCACAACATGGTATCAAAGCCGCCGTATCCACCTCTTACCTGTGTTTTTCATCCCATGCTTATCTACTTCTCTATGTTTTTAGGATTTCTACTTCTCTATGTAGTGCACCACTCATAGCTGCATTTTTACATGTTTGTCTATTGTTACCTTTACTCACCATACATAGATACATTTTTTGCTACATAAGCTACGTGTTCTAATGTTCATTAGTGAAGAGAATGTGGGGGAGAGGGAGAGCTTCAAACCCTAGCAAGCAAACACACACACACATAAGAGAGAGCAAGACACAAGAGAGAGATGGATAGCTAAATTTTCTTCTATCTTCTTCTTCTCTACTCAACCAACATAACATAAAGATAAGAGTACACACTATATGGGTTAGTACTCAACTACTAAAACATACAAGGGTCAGTCCATAATTTAAACCCAACTAAATGAGCTGGCGCTATAACTATGCCAGTCTCTAGTAATCTAAAATGGCTGTCACCACACAGCCTGTCATTCCACTGGCCGCATATCACCCCACTGGCCGCATATCACCCATAATCTCACCAACCATGCCAATGGTGTAGATGCGAAAGCTATCACACCCAAGTGGGTCATCAATGTCCGTCGTAGCACTAGGGCAAAGAGTACAAGCCATTCAAGACCTCCATTGTAGTTAGGGAGAATATTCCCAACTTTCAGGACTTGATATCTATGCTGATCATAGAAGAAAAGGCTTTAGGTGAGGATTCTTCTTCACAAATCAAGAACACATCAGAACAAGCCTTCTACTCTAATTCAGGTAGAGGCAAAGGTAGAGGCCAAGGTGGTGGCCGACAAGGAAATCAGAATTTTGGACAACAAAAATCCAATGATTCATAAACAGCAATCATACACAGGTGGAAGAGGCCAGTCTAGAGGCAGGGGGAGCCAAAGAGGTCAAGGTGGTTAGCAAAGAAATCAAAATGCAAATAGCATAGAGTGCTATTACTGTGGCAAACCAGGACACATGGCAAAGGACTGCTACAAAAAGCAGAATGACATTAAAAGTGGGAGGTTGAAACAAGGCAACTATGCATCATCCAGCAAACATGGAGGTGATGAGTGAGCATCTGTTTGTGATGCAGTACATGCCTAGTTCCATAATAGGGGATGTGTCAGGATCTCAAGATATATGGTGTGTGGATTTTGGCACCTCTAACCACATGACTAGTCATGCTGAGTGGTTTAGAGATATGCAAAAAATGAAAAAACCAGGTTATGTAGAAACTGGTGATGATACTACGCATCCCATTGCACATGGTAAAGTGCCATTATCTATGTAGGATGGCAAAATGAAGTACTTGGTTGATGTACTTCATGTTTCGAATATTACAAAGAACCATGTTTTTGTTGGATAGATGGTTGAGCAAGGTCTATGAGTTTGGTTTAATCCTGAAGGTTGTTTTGTGGAAGACTTCAAAAATAAGTGTCGCTTGGTTGCAAAGGGTAACAGAAATGCGTAATGTTTATGTGAACATGCCTGAGATAAAGGTAGCCATGTTTGCGCATGGAACAGGTGTCATTGTAGATATTGACATATGGCACAAGCGTATTGGTCATGTGAGAATGTGAATGTACAGCGAACTGAAGTCTATGCATGACCAAAATATTGTTGCAGGTTTGCCAAAGTTTAAGGTTGACGGTATGCATAAGGTATGTGAAGTATACCAACTTGGTAAGCAAGTCAAACATGATTTTCCACATGAAAAGCATGTCAGTGCAAGGCCATTGGATGTCATACATTCAGATGTATGGGGACCGACCAAGACCAACAATTGCAGGTTGCACAGCCAGGTACTATGTTACATTCATTAATGACCACACTAGGAAAGTGTGGGTTTATTTCATGAAGGAGAAAAGTGAGGTGTTTACTCACTTTCAAAGATTTAAAGCCTTGGTCAAGAAGGAAAAAGGCATGCAAATAAAATGCCTAAGATCAGATGGTGGGGGAGAATATTGCTCCAATGAGTTCAACGATTTCTTAAGAAAGCAGGGAATCAAGAGGCAGTTTATGCCCATTCAGACAGACACTCACCAAATCATCATCCTCCACTGATACATTGATAGACCCAAGGGATTCAACAATGTCCTTGATCTTTAAGGTATATTCATTGATGTACAAGCTTTTCTTTTCCACAGTATGCAACTCTTGCTTTAACTGCAACTTCCTTGCCTTTGTGTTAGTCTAGAACATCTGAACTAGATTCTGCCATGCAACTGCTGGAGTGTTTGCATCCTGTATGTGTCCTATCATAGTGTCTGTGACACTAATTGAAAGCCAGTACATGAATTTTCTTGTACATTGAATCCCTTACCCATTAGGAAATTGGTTATTCTCGACTTCTAGAGGCATGGAAGTTATTCTTATCCCCAAATTCTCACTAACAATCTGATTAATTCTATGAAACATGTTTTTCTATAGCAAAATCAAATAACCTATGCAAACAGACAACTTCTGTATGCAACCTGTAATACAGCAGTATCTCCTGTAACTGCTGCAGCGGTACTTTAGCACAGCATGTGTGTCACCAAATGTGACTAGAGTACATTTACATACACCCAATATCAACAATACATGTGCAAACCCTGTCTGCACTTTTAAAATGCATTGATGCACTGCAATAACCAGATTTTGAGCAGAAATAGTTCTCTACCAGAACTTCTAAAAAACTGTCAAAAATACCTTGCATTGAACGAAACAGGGCCTGTAACGCACCCGAAATGCAAATATGGCTAAAAAAACTCTATCCAATAGGACTTTTCCAATAGAACACTATACCTACCATGTAGCTCCGCTCCTGCAAAGACAACTCCTCAATCGGAGATGTGTAGCTCCCAGAGCTACTGCTGAGAGGGTGTTGTACCTAACCAAGAAGGGGAAAGAGATGATGGTGCTCTTACCCATGTAGTACCGCTTCCTTTCTTGCTTGTTCTTGCCTCCTCCTTAGCTCTCACATGAACCAGGCTCTGATACCATAAAGAGAATGTGGGGGAGAGGGAGAGCTTCAAACCCTAGCAAGCAAACACACACACAAGAGAGAGCAAGACACACAAGAGAGAGCAAGACACACAAGAGAGAGATGGATAGCTGAATTTTCTTCTATCTTCTTCTTCTCTACTCAACCAACATAACATAAAGATAAGAGTACACATTATATGGGTTAGTACTCAACTACTATAACATACAAGGGTCGGTCCATAATGTGAACCTGACTAAATGAGCTGGCGCTATAACTATGCCAGTCTCTAGTAATCCAAAATGGCTGTCACAGAGCCTCTCATCCCACTGGCCGCATATCACCCATAATCTCACCAACCATGCCAGTGGTGTAGATGCGGAAGTTATCACCCAGGCGAGTCATCAATGTCTGCCGCCGTAGCACTATAGTTGAGCTTGATATCTCAACAATTAGGGCCTCCATACATAAGCCACCACAAGATCATACATAACTTGTGTTTTTTCTTGCTACATGAGCTGCATTTTTCCCTTCATCTATTGCATGCAGCCCACCACCATGCCTATCATCTACATCATCATCATGTGTGATAATTATTTGGTAAGAACTTCAATGGATCAAAATATCTTTCATCAGTAGTTTGCTTCAAACAAGAGGCATAAGCTACACAAATAGGTGCTTCAACCAATGTTGCTGAGACAACCATGTGGGCTACACACCTTCACATGCATGACTTGTGGGACCTCTGGCACCCATATGTAATCTAGGGCACTACAACACCTATTGTTGTAGCTTTGGGATCTTCTGGAGGATCATGGGCTTCATTGATAATATCTTCCTTGAAAAATATATTTGAGCTCCAAGTCACATTAGCTTGGAATCGATAACACAAAAGGATTTTCATTGGCATCGCGGGCAGGGAGACTCTTCTTCTGTTGAGATTCAAGCTCGATATGTCAGTGTGAGCCAGCTATGCTATGTGCTGGCAGATTAGGTAGGAACATGTGTGAGACATAAATGACCGCGTGTCCAGCTGGTCATAGTGTGTGGACATTAGCTAGGGTTAGTAGAGTGTGGACACAACTCATAGTGTGTTGTGTGGATTATGGATTAGTGCATTATGCTTTGTGTGAGAGTGGACATGGCTTCCCTCTATGGTTAGGGTTTGCAATATTCATTAGGGTTTGCTCCTGTGTGTGTGTCTCCTCCTCCTCTACCATTCTTTCAACATGGTATCAGAGCCTTGTGCTGTTTATTAGGGTTTATGAGTGAGTGAGTGAAGAGGGAGAAGAAGAAGCTGTGAAAAGAAGCTGTGAAGCTGCCATTGGAGCTGTGAAGCTTGGAGCACACCAAATACTATCAGATCTGAGAGCTTGGCCTATCGGGTAAGGTCCTCTAAACATCCTTGAGCGGATTGCAGGTGAAACAGGCAAAAGCAAAGCATTTTAGAGCAAATCAAAGCAAAGCAAAATTCTGGTTTTTGAAGCTTCCCATTAAAGCTTGGGAACATTGATGTATGGTGAAAATACGTGTGATTCTGGCAAAGCGAACATGTATCTGACAATGAGAGATGTAATGGCAACTCTTATGCAAGCCCTATTGTGATTTTGGAGCATTTTGGAAGCATTTAAATGTATGGAAATCTCTGGTTTTTTGAGCTCACACAAAACAGAGAAAAGAAAGCCCAAAATTGAAGCGTTTGGAGCGTGTTTTTGGCTCAAATCAAAGCATTGATGGATTGCACATATGCCTAGGTGTGTTGGGCACTCAAATACCTCATCAATTAACACTTAAACAACTCCCAAATCCCCTAATTGCAGGCGGCGCAGCTCACAACAGAGAAACAGAGCAGTTTTTCTGGTTTTTGCCTACGAGGAGGTCAATTATTCATTGGTTGCTTGACATATTTCAAGTTTGCTTTAGCAATTGGATGCTTTATACTTTGGAGAAGAGGGCTATGTGATTTGTTTGGCCAATGATGCCTAACTGAGCATGTGCTACATCACAAACAGCTGCTCACTTCTGTCTCATTACCACCATGTTTACTAAATGATGCATAGTTGCCTTGTTGTAACTTTCCACTTTTAATGTCATTATGGTTTTTATAGCACTCTTTTGCCATGTGCCTTGGTTTGCCACAATAATAGCACTCTATGCTATTTGCACTCTGATTTCTTTGCCAACCACCTTAGCCTCTTTGGCTCCCCCTGCCTCCAGACTAGCCTCTTCCACCTATATATGATTGTTGATGCAAATCATTGGATTGTTGTTATCTAGATTTTTGGTTTCCTTGTTGGCAAAAACCACCTTGGCCTCGACCATGACCTCTACCTCTCCCTATAGAAGGCCTATTTCTATGTGTTCTTGATTTGTGAAGAAGAACCTAGAGACTTTTCTTCTATGATCAGCATAGACACTAAGTCCCGAAAGTTGGGAACATTCTCTCTGACTATGATGGAGGTCTTGAATGGCTTGTACTCTTTGCTAAGCTCATTCAAACAAACACTCACCAAATCATCATCTTCCAACCGATATATTAATAGACCCAAGGGATTCAACAATGCCCTTGATCTTTAAAGAATACTCATTGATAGACATGCTTTTCTTTTCCACAGTATGCAGCTCTTATTTTAGCTGCAATTTCCTTACCTTTGTATTGGTTTGGAACGTCTACACCAAGGTCTACCATGCAACTATTGGAGTGTTGGCATCCTGTATGTGTCATATTATTGTGTCTATGACACGGATCGAAAGTCAATATATGAATTTCCTTGCACCTTGATTCCAATCCTTGAATGCCTTTATATCTATTGGAGTGGCATTCTCTTCAGACAACTCTGGAGGCTCCTCATTTTATCTCCTTCAGCATAGTCCTGAAATTCTTTACGTATTAGGAAATTGTTCATTCTTAACTTTTAGGCATGGAAGTTGTTCTTATCTAGCTTCTCACTAACAATATGATTGAGTTTGTCAAACATATAAGCATACAACAATTAGAAACTTGCAAATATACAATTTTTGTGTGCAACCTGTAACACACCAGTATTTTCTGTGACTCTGTTGTTTATTGCACAGTAATACTTCAACACAACCTATACGTCACCAGATCTAACTAGAGTACATGTACATTCACCCAATATCAACAATACATGACCAAACATCGTTTGTACTCCCAAAATGCATTGCTACATTGCAATAACTAGATTTCGACCAAAGATAGTTCTCCACTAGAACTTCTCAAAACTACTACCCAAAATCAGTATTTTCTGTGACTTTGTTGTTTGTTTCAGCAATACTTTAGCATAACCTGTATGTCACCATATCTAACTAGAGTACATATACATTCTCCCAATATCAACAATACATGAGCAAACACTGTCTGCACTTCCAAAATGCATTGCTACATTGCAGTTAACCAGATTTCGACTAGAGACAATTCTTTACTAGAACTTCTCAAAACTATCGTTGAAAATACCTTGCAATGACCTAATGGAGACCGAAACATGACTTTGGCCATAAATTACCTTGTACCACATAGGCACCTCCAAGCTTGTGCAAAGACAGCTCCTCAATCAGAGATGTGTAGCTCCTGGGGCTACCGAGGGAATGTTCTACCTAAACAAGAAGGGAAAGAGATGATGATGCTCTTACCCATGTATCGCTTCCTTCCTTGCTTGTTCTTGCCTCTTTCTTACCTCCTTAGCTCTCACACAAACCCAAGATCTGATACCATAAAGTGAATACAGGAGAGAGGGAAAGCTTGAGTTTCTTGTGCACAGACACACACACACAAGAAAGCAAGACACAAGAGAGAGATGGATGGTTGAATTTTCTTCTATCTTCTTCTCTACTCTCCAACCATATGACTAAAAGATAAGAGTACATACATAAAGGGAAAGTACTCTCCTACAATAACATACAATCGTCAGTCCATAGTGTGAATCCAACTATATGAGTTGGTGCTATAACTATACCGTAACTCTAGTACTCCAAAGTGGTTGTCACACAGCCTACCATCCCTGGCAGCATAACAACCATAATCTAACCAACCATGCTAGTGGTATAAGTGTGGAAGCTATCTCCCAAGTGGGTCATCAATGTCCGTTTGCAGCACTAGTATCTCAACATTTATTACTCTTGAGTACCCATAATGTGATCCAAAAAAAGATTACAAACCATATGTAAAATCCAAGAAGGCCAAACTTTAAATTGAAAATTCTAAAAATACAAACAGACATAAAGATCCAAAAATAATACCATCTTAGAATTGTACATCAACTCATCACAAGGAGCATTCCACACACTCAAACCATGGCTAACCTAAGCAAAATAGTTTGCTAATGGAAATGAATTGGATTAATGAATTAGAATCTACAAACCTTGAGGTACATGCCTCAAGTGATAAAAATCCCGATCACCTTAGCCATGCATTAGACCCATCTTATGATTATAACTATGCTACCAAAGTTCTCAGCCTTGGTGATTCCATGTGTGACCAAAGTTCTCAACCTTGGTGATTCCATGTGTGACGAATCCTTTATCAAACACAAAAAATTCCATTCTCTTGTAGATTCTTGGACTCAACACCCAATAACCCTTGTAGATTCTTGGACTCAACACCCAATAACCCTTGTAACCCCTAATGCCCAAACTTTAGCTATATTCAATAGTCTAGGAAGGGGGGTTACACAAGGAATGAATGGTGATTCAAACAAAGAAGAAGCTACACATGATCCATGGGAGTCATCTAGAACCTTGGCCATAGAAATCTCTAAACTCAAGGGAAAATATGATGGATCCACTAACTCTGTCACTTCAAGTGTTTGAACAAAGATGTGAAGCTTTTGGTGAAAATCTAGATTTTCCCACCATCTATTCTTAGTGTGCAATTCCACCAAATGGTTCATCACTTTGAAACTTGAGATTAAGATGAAATTTATAGCTCTAAGGGCAACCTTCATCATGGAGGATTTTCAAGGCAAGGCCCTCTGTGGAGTGTAGCCAACAAAACTCTACTCGATAAATCAAAATCCTAAGGGAGTTGTATGTGACAACATCTTGTGCATGAAAATCCTAAACGACGTAAGGACTAGAAAAATCCTAAACGACGTAAGGACTAGAAAAACTCAATGACAAAAAAATGAAAAGATGTTTCATCATGGGATTAAAGAAAAACACTTTGCAAAACTTGATCATGGTCTCAAATTCACATTATTTAAATGTCTATCGTATAATTCTATACCAGAATCTTTGGAAGAAAATTCCAAAAAGGGGATGATCTCAATAAAAATTGATGAAAACACCTTCAACTTATGGATCGAATGTGGTGTACATTGCTAGCACTGTCACCCCAATTCACATTTCCCATACCCTAAGCCATTATTGCTATACTACCACCATTACAAAACATTGGATCATGACATATCACAACATACCCATTCAAAAGTGCAACAAGTGCACCTCAAATCTAAGGGACCCCATGTACAAATCAACTTTCCTAGATGCAAACACAAACAAACCAAGGGGTAGAAGTTGATAAGGAAGTAGCTAGACCATCTTTGCCAATGCTTCTACTATTGTGTGGGATATAGCACACTATCCAAATTGGAATACTTCATCAACACATGACAACTTATAACCCATATGTGAACAATTTATGAAATCAAGCACATATTCATAGATTGCCCATTTCCAAGCCACTTTAGTAAGCCACCTCAGATTACTCAACACTTAAGAATGGGTAGTTCCACATGTTAAAATTACAGCAATGTGATGAGCTATGGTGGATCAAATGCTAGAATCAACATCATTAACAAAGTGATTAGTAAATAATTAAGATGTGATTAGTGAGTAATTAATAAATAATTACTCACTAACATCATTAACAAAGTGATTAGTAAATAATTAAGATGTGATTAGTGAGTAATTAATAAATAATTAAGATGTGATTAGTGTGAGTAATTAATAAATAATTAAGATGTGATTAGTGCAAATAGCTTAATGTAGGCATGGATAATAAAAAAACAGCAAATTCTCATTAGGCCAATGTCTCAATTTATAGAGTTTACATCCAAGCATCTAATCCCACTGATTTCTCCTTGATTCACTCCACCTCTTTTGCTTCATTCTCTCCACCTCTCCCAGAATATCTCCACATTTCCTAAATCTTCTCATGCTACCCTTTATTCTCTCCCAGTAGATTCTTCTCACCTTTTCACATGTTCTCGCACATTTACAGATTCTCTTTTACAACCTCTAACCAAGGGCTTGTTCCCGCACACACCCTATTCACTTATATATTTCAACACCTCCCCTCAAGTGAATACTCCTAGAACACCTAGACCCTATACCAAGTTTCCCTCTTACTTGATAGTCCGCAACCAGTGTCTAGCACACCTCCCCTCAAGTTAACTTAGCACACATGGACCCTGTACCAAGTTTCTCTCTTACTTGATAGCCCGCGACGACCAGTGCCTCAAGTCCCTAAACTCATAGTCCACTCTCTCTCTCTATGTGTCCAAGGCTTACTACAAGTGCCCGTGACCTTGACTAAAGTGCTCACACATACATTTACCACATGGCCTACATCATCAGTGGCTCAGAGGTGGTTTTACTTTGTTGGGGCAGGTTACATTGGGTTGTGGGGTCTCTCTCTCTCTCTCTCTCTCTCTCTCTCTCTCTCTCTCTCTCTCTCAGAGATTTTCACATGGCTCCTCAATCTTTGGAGCCTCACATCTTCTCTTGTCTTCAGTCTTCTTGTCGTGGCAGCTTCCCTTCACGCGTCCATGTCTTCCTCTTCTTTCAGTCTTCTTGTGTGGTAGCTTCTCTTCTTGTGTCCATGTCTTCCTTCAATGCTTCCTCTAGATCTTCTTGGTGTGGATCTTCTTCTTGGAAAAAGATGTTCTTCTTCTTTCATGGTGGCTGGGGCCATGAGCTTGTCCGTCAGGTCTTCTTGCTCCATGTGAGCAACATGTTTAAATGTTTGTTTGACAGTTCTTTTGGGATTTTGATGTTTATCTTGTATCTTTATGCAATGCAAACCCAAATCTATGCGGAGGTCTTACCTCTTGCCTTATTCTGGACAAGGGCAGTGTCTGATCCCATTTTTACACTGATGTAATGTGCCCAATACATAATGCATATGGCATTCATTCTTATGCACATTCCCAAATGCAACTCTGGATGTGAATAATCTTGAATTTGAGTGTGATTTGTAGGCATTAACCAAGGATTAAATGCAAAATGATGATTACCACAATTTTATCAGCATAACCAATTTGTACGGAATGGTTGGAGTATCAAACCAACTTCGAATTGCAATATGAAGTTATAGGGATCTGTATCAGATACCTAATGGTTAATTTGAGCCCTCAATTGCACCAAAATACAATGGTTAGCATTGATTAATCATTGATTAGTAAATTAATCCTTTGTTTTGTGTGTAGAAAGCAGAGTATGTAGGGAGCCCAGATCTGGGGCCTTAGACTTCAAATGAGCTCAAATCCTTTCAAGGCCATCAATAGCAATTAGTCTAGTAGAGGATTAATCCAATAAACACAAGATTTGGCCAAACATTGAATGCTTAATCTCTGTTTTACCAAAGTCGCTTGCAGATTTGATGAAGAGCTTGGATCTCACTGTAGACTTGATCAAATCAAATTCTGACTTCACCAGCTTGTAGAGCATGCTTGAAAACACTTGGGGCTAAGAGGAATTAGACCCATTTGATTTGATGAAGTAGAAATGTCAAATTCCCTTCTGAAAAATGGCACCTGCAAATCGTGCTGCCGCCGCCGACGTTCTGCACTGAATTGGTTCAATTTCCTTGGGCTGTGTGTAGCCCCTTGAGTCTACTATGAGTACCTAAAAGGGCTTGGGCAATGGTTGAGTGTGCAAGGAGAGGGAGCTCCTCCACTGGGGCTGGGGGTACAGAAAGCTTCTTAAAATTTGATTATTTTCTAATTATCTACTAGTCTTGATTAATTAGATAATGGGCTCATAAACTTGATGGATTCTAGGCTTGGCTCTGATACCATGTTAAAATTACAGCAATGTGATGAGCTATGGTGGATCAAATGCTAGAATCAACATCATTAACAAAGTGATTATTAGCAAATAATTAAGATGTGATTAGTGAGTAATTAACAAATAACTTAATGTAGGCATGGATAATAAAAAGCCAGCAAATTCTCATTCGGCCAATGCCTCAATTTATAGAGTTTACATCCAAGCATCTAATCCCAATGATTTCTCCTTGATTCACTCCACCTCTTTTGCTTCATTCTCTCCACCTCTCCTCCCAGAATATCTCCACACTTCCTAAATCTTCTCATGCTACCCTTTATTCTCTCCTAGTAGATTCTTCTCACCTTTTCATAGGTTCTCTCACATTTACAGGTTCTCTTTTACAGCCTCTAACCAAGGGCTTGTTCCCTCACACACCCTATTCACTTGTATATTTCAACACCACAAACCTTTGAAATGTGCTCATGCGGTTGTAAGCCAAGGTTCAAGAAAAATCCAAAAAGCCTACAAAGATTCTTAATATCTTAAGTGTGTAGAATGGGTGGGTGTACATAGATCTTTGAATGTGCTCACACAGTTGCTAGCCAAGGTGTAAGAAAAATCCAAAAACCTTGCAAAAGTGATGACCCTTCATAATGAGTGGAGGAGAATTTATTGAAATAAAACCCAAAAATGACGCACAAGCTCCTAAACCCAAAAGACCTTTGAATGAGCTCACACCTGTGCAAGGCCAAGGTGCAAGAAAAAGCCAAAAAACCTACAAGAATGATGACCCTTCACAATGAGTGGATGGTAATTTCTTGAAATAAAAACCCAAAAAATGACTCATAAGCTCCTAAACCAAAAAGATCTAAAGGACAAAAAATTGTGAATAGGTTATGGCTAAACCCAAGGACAAGGGGAAGATGTCTGAAAAAGGTTCACTAAAAGAGGTAAAGGATACACATGATACACTAAGCAAGGAGAACATTAAGCAACTAAGTATTAGAATGGACACAAAAGTGCTTTCCAAAAAGCAATACACTTAACAATTCTCCTTATTCCACACATGAATGTAAAATATGAGTATATACACTTAACAATTCTCCTTATTCCACACATCAATGTAAAATATGAGTATATACACTCCAAGGTGCACCTCCCACTAATTACTCCACCTCCCCTCCTTGATTATCTTTAGTTTTTCTATATTTCCTTCATACTAGTGGGGTATCACAAATCTAGCCTTTATGCTAGACCCTTAGACTAAGACCTTTAGCCCTCACTAAGGCACCAAACCATATATCCAGTCTATGTATGTACTTTGACTATAACATCAAGTTACCAATCATCATGCTACATAAATTGTATACCTAATTAATAATGCAATGATCCTAATACATCTCAAATGACATATATAATTGAGCCTTAAAGGTGAAAATCTTCTCCTTATTAGGGCCTCTGAGAAGCATGTCATAAGTATACAAACGATGACCAATAAATAATCTTTACTCCTCTTTACATAGAGAGTACTCTTAGTTAGGCTATTATAAAAACCATTTACAACTATGCATGTATCTTCTCATACCATACTCTGGGAGCCTTCTTAAGGCCATATAAAGCTTTTATTAACTTGCATACTTTATACTCCTATCCCTTTTTTTGAACAAAACCATCATCATTTTGCATAAAATTTATGCCCAACATCATAATACCATCATCATGTTGGGCATAAACTGCAGGCCCAACATCATAATACCATCATCATATGATGTTGGATAAACTATATGCCCAAGTAATAATCTAATCTATCACGTCAAATGATAAAGGTGAAAATCGTATCCTTATTAGGGCTTGCAAGTAGCATGTTATAAGTATAAAAATGATGACCAATAAACAATATTTACTCCTCTTTACATAGAGACTGTTGCAAAAACCATTTACAACCAAGTATGCATTTATCTTCTTATACCATACTTTGGGAGCCTTCTTAAGACCATATAAAGCTTTTTTTAACCTACATACTTCAGAATCCTATCCCTTTTGAACAAAACCACGAGGCTAAAATACATAAACCTTCTCATGCAAATCACCAGTCACAAGAAGGTAGTCTTGATATCCAACTAATGTACATTCCATCCATATTGCACTACCAATGCAATAATACACCTAATTGTAGTCATATGAGACGTGGGCGCAAAGGTCTCATCATAATCTATGCCTTTCTCCTTTGCATAAGCCTTTGCAACATGCCTTGCCTTCAATGCTACCATCGCTTAAGCTTATCAACACTTTGTACCAATGGCCTTTTCTCCATGAGGCAATACCAAGTGTCATTTTTATGGATTGAGTCATCGTTCTCATTCTTTTATGGCATACATCCAATGATCATTTTCCCTTGTTTCCTTAAAAGAAATATGTTCTCTTCCTTTCATATATAGTAACAATGAGAGCATGATCCATAACATAATAAGATGCATGGTGAGAACCTACACGTGTCATGCTAGGTAAAGAGTTGTCCAACATTGTACATAGGTAGGAGTGTATCAAAGATGTCCTATGAGTACACATTTTTTTTGTTTTTTGCATAAAAGCATGAGCTGAACCGAGTTCTCAACAAAGACACCATCTCTATTGATGAAAACATACCTTGTGGCTAGATGATAGAGTCTATAGCCTTTGCTTTATTTGAGATGTATTCCACAAAAATACATTTTATTACCTTATCATCTAGCTTATTGCATTGTTTCTCGAGCACAAGAGAAAATACAAGATAACCAAAAATACATTTTACTACCTTTTCATCTAGCTTATTGCGTTGTTGCTCAAGCACAAGAGTAAATGCAAGATTACCAAAAACATGCAAATGAGCCATAGAGGGCTTCTTACCATTCCAAGCTTCATAAGGGGTGGTTGTCAAAGAGTAAAGATAGACATAATAAAAGGATTTATCCTCAAGATATAAAGGAAATGTGTCCATATCTACAACTTGGATAGGCACCTATAATGGCCTAAATAGATTACTTATTATGGAGATTCCCACTCCAAGAGCATGTGGCAACAAGCCAGAATGAATTCCTTATAAATGTACTTCACGTATGTGTTGTGAGATTATCATATAAGGAATAGGTTCCTTATGAGCCTTGGGCACTCAGTTAGCCACAATTTAAGTGTGGTGTAAACACTTATGGCCTAGTATATAAATCGATTTCTCTCATAATAAAATATACTCTCCCATTTTGGTGCAATCAAGTTTTACTCGTACTAATCATCTTCTTAATCTCATTCTAGTGAGATGCTTTGAGGAGTTTGTGAGGTGAGCTCTAGGAGGGATGAGGACTTGTAGTCCAATGTGTTGGTATGATAACACTCCGAAAGAGAAATAATAGAACCAAGTTCCTCAAGGACTAGAGCTCAGAGGAGCAGCAGCTCAAGCTCGTAAGTTTCCCACTATAGTATTTGGAGCTCAAGGAGGGATGAGGACTTGTAGTCCAATGTGATGGTATGCTAACACTCCATAAGAGAAGCAATAGAACCAAATTCCTAAGGATTGGAGCTCTTAGAGGTCAAGCTTGTAGGTTTCCCACCATAGTATTTTGAGTAGAGGTAGAGTGATTCTCTTATCTCTAAGCCTAATCTCTCGATCAATGAAAAGTTCCCATGATAGTATTTAGAGTAGAGGTAGAGTGATTCCCTTATCTCTCAGCCTAATCTCAGCCTAATCTCAGTCAATGAAAAGTTCCCATGATAGTATTTGGAGTAGAGGTAGAGTGATTCCCTTATCTCTCAGCCTAATCTCAGTCAATGAAAAGTTCCCATGATAGTATTTGGAGTAGAGGTAGAGTGATTCCCTTATCTCTCAGCCTAATCTCAGTCAATGAAAAGTTCCCATGATAGTATTTGGAGTAGAGGTAGAGAAATTCCCTTATCTCTAATCCTTATCTCTTGCAATGATGCTAAAAATGTATATGCTTAGAGATTAGGGAATCACACTACCTCTATTCCAAATACTGTTGTGGGAAACTTTTTATTAGCCAAGCTCAAGCCCTGCTCCAAGAGCTTCACTCCTCCTTAGGAAGCTAGTTCAATCACTTCCCTTCTTCTGTAAGTATTGTTCTCGTCCCTCCTCTCACCTCACATGCTCCTCACACGAGCTCACTAGCACGTGATTAAGAAGAGAATTATTAAAGGAATTTGAAAGATTAAGACTCAATTTCACAATGGGAGAGTATATTGCATTATTAAAGGAATTAACAAGAGTAAGACTTGATTGCACACTAGGAGTGTATATTGCATTATGAGATAAATCTACTTATATACAAGGCTATAAGTTTAAATCATGGTGGTGGTGGATGCCCAAGGCTCATAAGTTGCTTATACAATACTTAATCTCATAATATAACATGATAAACAAATTCATAGGGAAATCATTCCACCTTGCTACTACCACATGCTTTGTCACACGAGACCTCAAGTACTTCTTGAAGAATTAATCGGGCTCACACACACATCAAGGAACAAAGCATAGACTTGAATCAAATTGACAAGATTAAAGCATAACATAAAATGAGAGAGTAAATATCACCATCTACACATTATTAGGTGCAATCTCATCCCCTCATGCGTGTAGCTCCCCACTTTTACGACATGAGTGTTTTGAGAATTATATTCAAAATATATCCCAAGGAGCTAATAATAATTGTGCATACAAAATTGGGCTTTACTTTTTCACTTTTACAAAAATAACTTAAGCATTAAATCTTGTTCACACACTAAGTGTAAAATAACCAAAATTTCTCTAACACACATGCTAGCAAAATAGCAATGCCATGGCCAAGAACGCGTAGATAATATGTACAATCGTTTGGTTCATAGACAACAAAATAATCCATATAAAATAATAATGCGAGATGATATATATAAGATTCTCCATGTGCGATACATGCATTACTCATCACCTATCTCATAAACGTAAACATATCCGTTGTGCCAATTAATTTCTATCATAACAATTAATCCCAATATGAAACATTGATAGGCACAAATACAACATACACCCACCACTTGTTACAGTTCGATGAGAGTATCATTATACACATCATCTAGCATGGCGTGTCTCACCGCCACTACTTATTACACTTTGATGATCATATCACTATATACACATCATCTAGCATGGGTGTCTTTTGCATAAACCACTTGTTACACTTAGACCATCAGTTGTCTAGTGTAGTCCACTTGTTTCATTTTGACAACAATAGTCATTGCATGGCACTACTCATTACACTTTGATAACATACACCCATCAAGCATGGTCTCAAAAGCAATATCAATAACACTAGGTAACTAGTACTTAATACGGGGTCACCCATGATACCAATTCACTAGCATGGCACACTAGAATCACTGATGTCCTTGTTTAGCCAACGGGTGAACAATATGTAACATCCCTCCTGCTTGGATAAGCAATTGATCTCATTTACGTGTTTACTTATTAGATCAAGGTCTTACAAAATACAAATTCTAATATCTCCTCTAATTATAACAAATAAACATTCTATCAAGGAATTCTATGTGTAATAAATTCTAGTATCCCATATCACCATAAATTATCCCACATAAATATAGAGATAAGCATGCATCAAGATCCTTCGCATAGGATTAATCTTTGTGTCCCATATCATGAAGACTAATACGTAGTGAAAATTTATAAAGTAGAGTTCAAGGTGGAAGGGCCAGTTCCTCCAAGAAGTTCTACTTTGATACATAAAGAACTCTCCTTGAAATTTATAAAAACTCTTGAATAAAATACATTTGTAGAAACTTTTAAAATAAATGTGTATGTTACCTTATGAGTCGGAATATTCATCGTATTAGGAGTCTTCTTCTTTGTCATCATCGATCATATTTATTACAATTGAAATATTCTTTAATTTATGTGGACAATTTGATGCAATATATCCACCTAAAACACTTCTTTGAATCATCTTTATTAGCTTGCTAAGAATCATCAACCTTGGTATCAATACCTATGTTATTGCCATTGAGGTGTTTATCAAATGGTTTTTGAAAGGTTTTAAGCTTCAAAACCTTTGATGTCGAGGGTTGAGGTGTCAATGCTTCTTTCTTTGGAATTCCATTTTTCCTCAATTTATCGCTAAGAAAAGAGTGACTAAGAGAGTGTGGTCAATTTATCGCTAAGAAAAGAGTGACTAAGAGAGTGTGGTCAAAACATGTTCACTTGATCAATTGTGGGTTTCAAACCTGTTATAAACTTCCTTCTTTGATCCTTTTGCTATGAAATTTCTCAATTGCCTATATTTGTAGCAAGGTCTGCCAAAATCTATCCACATAAGCAAATATATTCTCTTTCTTAAACTGTTTGTTTGAAAATGGCCCATCGTTGTCTAGCTCTAGGTTTGTACTATGAAGGTAAGAAATCCTTTTTGATGAGTTTCGAAAATTTCTTCTAAGATTTAGGTTTGTGCTTGCTGGTTCTAGTCACGTTCAACCATAATACTGCATTGTCCACCAAATGATTACTAGCACACTTGATTTGATCCTTTCTCATAGAATTTCTCATAGAATTTCTCTCCCAAAAAGTAATCATCAAGTTGATTTGATCCTTTCTCATAGAATTTCTCTCCCAAAAAGTAATCATCAAGTTGACTAAGCCATGCAAGTACTGTGCAAGCATCTTTTTGCCATTAAAATTTGAAAGGTAAAAGCTTTATAATTAATTTTATTCTCCTTCCTAGACTCCTAAGCTCTAAGAGTAGCTTGCATGGTTCTTTGAATTTGGTCACCATTGGAGTCTGAAGATTCACCTACTAGCACCTCTATGCCTCTTTTTGTGAGATAACCAATCCTCTAGATCCGTTCTCAACTCCTCAACTAGAATATGGTTTTGGAGTGCCTAATTTTGATCTTGAATGGTGGGGGGCAGGGGGGTAGAGGATTCATGATAAGAAAGAGAGATGTAGATAGATAAAATGTGCAAATTTTAAATGTAGAAATAAAAATTACTGAAATAATAAAACTACTAGCTTTCACCTACAATTTGTAAGAAGTCGAAATCCACAAGTGCAAAGAGATCGTTGAAAGTAGTATCAAAGCGGGCATGCACTCGCCATAGAAAACTCAAGAGACATTGCCTTTGAAATCTCTGACAAAACCCTTGGGGAGACGTTCTTTTTGCTTGTAGTCCTTGAATCAACCTTGGAGAAAATCTTTAAAAATTTCCTTACGATGAATGTGACCCTTGGTGCTTAATCTTTGAGAGAGAGAAAGAAACCCCTTGACATTGGTTCTCTCTTGAAGAATTTGAAAAAATAACCTTTGAAGCTTGTAAGGCTTGTTTATTTAAAAGGGGATTAAATTTTTAATGAGATGAGGCTTTTGGAAAAACTAAGGCTTGAGGCTTGAAGTTTGGAAAGGGCATATAAGGTAGAAGTAGAGGTTTAAAAGTAAGCTTTTAATGCCTTTGGTAGAAAAGCTTATAGGATTTTGAAAAAAACGAAAAGATAAAGCTTTGAAAAGAAACAAAGCTTTAATAATAAAAGCTTAAAGCTTTGTGCAAAGGGGAATAAGGTGACTGGCGCATAGTAGAAAGAGAGAAAAAAAAGGAAGGAAAAAAATGGCGATGACATGGCCAATGGACCAAGGGAGAGGAGAGAGAGTGTGTGACTATAGTGGTTAGCAATGTAACAAGGGAGAGAAATTAAGTAAAAAAATAAAATAAACGCTTATGGTGGCGATTTAGCACAAGACTGAGAGGGAGAAGGAGGAAGGAGAGCCCTCAATTTTGCGGTTTATGTGTGTGTGGGAAGGTGCTAGGTATTATCTTAAGTGTATGGATGGATAAGAGTGCCACATAGGTGGACACATCTATGGATATTTGGGCTTGAGGCTATCTATATTTGAAGCCTCTCTCTCATTTGTATGCTTCATACATCATATGCAATAAAGTGTTGTTGAGTGTGCTACTCTCTCTCTCTAGCAATGGCTTTCTTGGTGTGGTTTAACCCACCATAGTTTATGCTTAATCTATGTTGCACAACACCATGATTAATACCATTTTAGGATTATTAACATGGTATCACAACTAGGATGTGCTCTTGATCATGGTTTAATAATATGTACATTAAGCATATGTTATATTTTCAACATTTGATCATGGTACATTAGATTGTGGTTTGTTGATTAAGCATATGTTATATTTTCAACATTTTCTTATGAGAAAATTTAAGCACACTCTGTTATCATTAAGATTGCATTAGAGAGAGTACGAAGTTGCCAATGCAGTTGTAAGAAGAGAATCTTGCATTTGGAGATTTGAAGCTACCTATGGAAGCTAAAAATGAATATTTTCAGCAATGTAGAGATATTTGAGGATGGTGTCGTCATCAAAGAGCTGCCAAGAAGAAGACTACACCAAAGAATGTTGGTTTTTGTGATTATTTGCCTCATGAGTTTGGTTTGAGCATGTAGGAATGCTCAAATTTTGGCAAAGGGTTGCTATTGGAAGATTACACCAAAGAAGGTTGGTTTTTGTGATTATTTTCCTCCTCATAAGTTTGGTTTGAGCATGTAGGAATGCTCAACTTTTGGCAAAGGGTTGCTATTGGAAAGGGATGTGGACTCATTCCTTGATTCCTTGCAATTTGGCAAGGGTATGGAGGTGCAATGCTTGTCTAAGAAGGGACAAGTGGTTATGGGCTTGGAAGAAGTCCATCGTTGGACACATTGGAAAAGGAAGATGCTCATTGGTATGCTCATGAAGTATGGACAATGTTGGAAAAAAGCAATTAGGGCTTTCACAAGGTTTGCACCTGTGGTTTCTTGAGAGAAACCAAAACGGAGAAGCACCCTTTAGAGTGGATTATGCAAACAGGAGGGCATGTGAGTTTTGGGACTCGTCAAGGAGCTCATTGTAGCCATAATTATGGCTATTGGAACGTTAAAAGCAGGGTTGCAGAGGCAAAGAGACTTATAGTATAGGACGAGCTGCATAGAAGCTTCTATCTATGAGCAGCATGCAAGTTGGGAAGCATGCATATTTGGGGCTCAATGGAAGCTCAATAAGGTCATGATAATAGTTGTGAAATCCTCATAACAAAGCCTTCAACTTGGGTGTCAAGCCCAAAAAAGAGCCAACAAAGCCAAGTTTGTGTTTGAGAAACTTCACAAGGAGCCTAGTAAAGTGCTACATGAAGGCATTATTTTGGTCATGTCAGTGACCATGATGAATGTGTTACTCTCCTTAGGATGTGCACCTTTATCTGGGACACCACGACGAGTGCTTAGCTTTTGCTGAACCTGATGCTAATACAATGTTGCCTGGTCACCACACCACCAAAAGATCAAGACACAGGCGATAGTTTCATCCATGCGCAAAGCAATAAGGGTGAGTGGGACATAGGAGGCAACTCCTATGCAACAATATCGCAAAATCAACCTGAAGCTCTGATACCAATGTTACATGCACGGAAGCTCTGCGTCTTCTTTCAGCCCTAAGCACCTTTCATATGAACACATAGATGCATCCATGTAGTAGAAACAATGGAGAGAAGAGAGAGAAAAATGCAGAGTTTTCACCTAAATCAATAGTTAACTAATAATACCAAAAAATTATATGTATATACAAATTTAGTGGCCATGGGCACACCCCAGAAAGGAGTCTTGACTATTAGAAGTCCTACATCTATTTTGGTTACAATCTATCCCAAAAGTGGAGCTAGATGGGCCAAGAATGAATCATGCACAAGCCTTATATAGGCCCCTTGAGAACCCCCAAAGTGCCGGATCTGTTATCGCTCAACAAAGAGGACAAATAATCCTACTCCCAACTAGCCCTGTAGCATTGCTTGTACCCTATTGATCTATTCCTACACCCATAGGATGGCTTCTCGGATTCTCTTGTGTCTTGCTCATGCCCTAAACATTATTGTTTACCTGCTACCCATCAAGGATTAGCATTGGTTTAGGCATGCCCATGTGTATGCACATGACATCCCTTCCTACTAAACTTCATGACAGGATTCCAACCTTGACCTTGGACAATTCTATCATCATCCTCTGTCTCCACATATGGTCTCCCATACTTGTCATCCTTCCCTTTCTGGCAACCTTTTCATTTAAAACCTTGCCTTTCCTGTGATTCCACTCCAAAGTCTGGCGTAGATATGTGCACCACTTGTCCTGTGGCCCTTTCATGCCCTGTCCCTAAACAGTTTCTTCGGTCTTCTTTTCCTAAGTATTGAGTCTAGCATCCCCACTCCACCCCTTGGATGATCATCATCCCTTGGAACCGTTTTCTAGAAAGGCTTTCCTGGTATGCCCCATGTAGCATCTTACTCATAGGGCTGCCATTCCCCTCGGAACCGTTTTCTAGAAAGCCTTTCCTAGTATGCCCATGTGGGATCTTACTCAAAGGGCTGCCATTCCCCTTGGGTCTTGTGCAACACCACCAACCAACCTCCTCGAAACTTCTTCCATGTCTTGTGCTACTCTTCTTAGATTGTGTACCTTCATCTGGACACCATCAATGCTTAGCATTGCTGAACCTGATGTTGATACAATGTTGCCTCGTCACACGTGTGATGGTGTGAAGTAAAGGTGGATGGCACATAGGAGGCAACTCCTATGGAACGATATCTCAAAATCAGCCTGAAAAATCTGATACCAATGGAACGAGTGTGGAAGCTTTGTGTCTTCTTTCAACCCTAAGCACCTTTCATAGGAACACATAGATGCAACCATGTAGAAGCAATGGAGAGAAGACAGAAAAACGCAGAGTTTTCACCTAAATAATTAATAATACCAAAAAACTGTATGTACATACAAAGTTGGTGGCCATGGGCACACCCCAAAAAGGAGTCTTGACTATCAAAAGTCCTACATCTATTCTAGTTTACAATCTATCCCAAAAGGGGAACTAGATACCAAGAATGAATCATGCACAAGCCTGATATAGGCCCCTTGAGAACCCCCAAATTGGCCGACCTGCTAGTTGGCCAACAGAGACAACAAATACTCATCGTGTTGCTGCCAACTAGCCCTGTAGCACTGCTTGTACCTTGCCGACCTGTTCTTGCATCCATAAGATGGCTTCTGGGATTCTCTTGTGCCCTACTCATGCCCTAAACATTAATGTTTACATGCTGCCCTTCAGGGATTAACCTTGGTTTAGGCGCATGCACATTACAACCTATCCTTGAGGGATTTCTTACTACTTAAGAACCTCACCTTGAGTGACAGCCCGACATCTGCACGGAATAAACACACATGCAAACAACATATTCCCTACTAATTAATAACTACATGCAAAAATAAAAAATAAAAAATAAAAAATATTTACCATATATTCACGATTTCAGCAACATTTATGACTTCTAAATATTTCTCTGTAAGTGTGAAGGCTGTGAGAAGTCCTAAGCCCCATATACCCACTTTATGCCATCTTGTTGAGTATTTATTTTACCCAACACACCCCTCTCTCCTCCACTCCAACAAAGGGTAGAATAAAGAGAGAGAGAGAGAGTTACTCTTATTGCTTGGTTAATTTCTAAAAGACCTTTGATTGGTGTTTCCGTCCGGTTTTGGATGCTTTTCATGGATTGAAATGATTTTTGCTTGCTTTTTAGGGCAAAGAGGCCTAGAATTTCGATTCAATTTTACATTTTGTACTCGAGGAAAGCCGTATATAAACTTGTTTTTGTAGTGGAATGTGGATCTCGCCCTCTTGCAAAAAAGTAAAATTTGAGCTGAACTTGCTAAGCATCTAATGCATGGTAGAAAAGGCAGAAAAATTAGTAAAACACTGATGCAATGCTTGATTGCCTCTCTGCAATAGCAGCAACAGCACATGTTTTCTGATATACACCATGGGTCATCCATCTTTTCATGGGAGAACAAATAATACATGCCAGAAGTGGAGTCCATGATCAACAAAGAAGATGCACACCCTATCATCACCAACTACACTCTTCAACTGTGGCTACAATGGATATGTACCAAATGGTGAGGCATCAGGAGACATGCCTGAATGGTAAGGCACCAGCTCTAATTACTTAGGTGTATTTTGATAAGTGGCTTGCTCCAAGCCCTTATCCAAGTGTCTGGGTAGTATGATGGTATTGATGGAGCTTGACATGCTGGCAATCTCTTCAAGTTTAGAATCAATGTCCATCTCATGTAGGGTTAGGCCCTACACTGTGATCACCATCATTGTTGGCTTTCCGAAAACAAGTGATTGGAGCTGGACTAGCTATGAAGGTAGGGACATCTTGGCCTGGCATGAGCACTGACATACCTATCAAATGCCCTTTCTCCTGCAGCAGAGAGACCAGAAATGAACATTAGCTACAAAATAAAACCACTTCTTTTTCATAATCACATTTTCTTATCATCCTACTCTGAACAACTTGCAAGTTAAAAGAATTGTTTAGCTTTAGTGATGAAGAATCACAGCTAAAATTAATCTTGCTTTAATCACTCGAAAAAATATCAGAAAAAATAAACCCTCAAAGATTGTAAGTGATTTATCTCATTGCATTGATCACATGTCATGTACATCAGTCCTCATATGCATGTGCCAAGACCCTCGAGGACATGTACAAGATAATCTCGGAGAGCTAGGGTTTGGCAGACCTTGCCTCAGGAAGGAATGGCTAACGAAGTGCCTGTAGAAGTGAGTTAGGGTTTGCACACACAAGGTAGTTGTAGGTGCAAGGAAAAAACCACCCAATGGCACATGGCCATATGGAGATGGACAAGTCAGGAACTTCTAAAGTAAAATAAAATCATACAAATGGAGATCTCAAACCAAAAGGTAGGGAGATCTTTTCTGTCTAATAGTGAGAGCAAGTGTGAAGTACGGAGTGAACATTTGGCTTTGTGTTTCCATTTCTATATAAGCAAAGTAAATACTCTGAAAGAGGTCTTAGCTACTTCCATAAGTCACCCCAACATGTCATGAGTAGCATGGTAGATCAAGCCAACATTACTGGAGGATCACAAGCATCCACTCACAGGAATCTTTCCCCACACATAGGGATAACATCTCCTACTGTTAGCATGAAAAGTCAGAGGCTGCTTGCACTTCAATGTTTACAAATCCAATAGCCATCAGAGCCCTAGGTTGCTAAATGGACTCATCTTGGGGGCTGTGCATGCTTTCCACTGTTATATGCAAGTTTTGCAAGTGGAAGATGGTCTTGCCAATCACACAACTAGAAGTGACTTGTAAATCTTGTGTCACAATCATTGACAACTTTGCTCACAGTTCATACAAACAAAACAACATTTTCATTAACAATCAAGCTAGTTGTGGAGCTGTCACTTGGATCTTCGGTGGAATAAATCTACTCGATTTAGATAGACAAACAACAATCACATAACCTCTTCCACTCCTCTTTTTATGCTCCGATCCTCTTCATCACAGGTCAGCTCGACTGTGATAAAGAGCTTTGAACAAGATCACAGTCAAGAGCAAGTTTTCAATGCCATAAATACAATATATCTTTTGAGCGGCTAGATGTGCCAAAGATTCTCTCAGACAGACCTTTAAGAGGGGCTAACATCAGATCAGAATTTTAAAACTCATGAAGCAGAAGATCACATTCCAAACAAAGAAAGGCCATTATGAATTTAAGGTGATGCCTTCTGGTCTCACCAATGCTCCAGCATCTTTCAACAAGATATGATGCAGAAATTCAAGCCTCTGATGAAGACGTGAATGTTTGCATTCCTAGGTGATAAAATGTTTGGAGTTGACAATGATTTGGGTATTGACAGAAGCAATTTTTGTATGGCACACAAATCGAGGTCAAGACCAATCACTAGAGAGCAAAATTCCAGCACTCATATTATCAGCACATCTGTACGGCTGATTACCAACATACCTATATGGCATCCTCCTCCGCACCTGTGCCAAGTCTGCATGATCTATGCAGGCATAGGAGGGGTCAGCTGGTGACCAGAAGATGGATCTATGCAGGCATAGGATGCGTACCTCTGCCAATGGGGCATGGTAGACCAGACTTCTCACCCCTAGAAAGGCACAGCTCCCAGAGCTGGAGCTCTGCCTAAGCCTCGACGTCGAAAGCCCCCACCCCCGGGAGCTCCACCTGATCCTCAGCGACAACAGCCCCAACCCCCAACCGGCCCCTCCACCTCCTCAGCAACAGCAGCGGAGGAGGGAGGAGCTGCGGATGGCTCCACCCCCCAAGTCCTCTCATCGAGAACGGTTGCGGCTATGCAACCAGGATCACTAACGTGCACACCGTTGCCACCTGCAGGGGCGCAGACAGGAGCCCCGAGCCCCTAGAGACAAACCGGTCCCCGCCGCTGCGACAAACCGTTGCGCCCCATCCACAGACTGACCCCCCTGGACCCTGTCGAGACCCCTCAGAGCCACGATCCTCTCCGACACATGCTCCCCCTACCCTCTCCAGAGCCGGAGACCGCCCTCCCCAGGCACCTCCTCCCCTAACTTCTCAGAGGAATACCACCCGCTTGCGCTCTTTCCAGCGCTTCTTAGACCCGGTGGAGATGCAGATTTACTCTTCATCAATGACACCAGTGACACGGTACCCACACCTCACCCCCAGGAGGCTCCCTATTCCTGCTGAGATACCCAGTCAAATATGCTTTCTTCAAGCATCTCCTGGTGGATTCAGTAGTAGCAGAGTTTGAGGAGACCAGGGCACCTCTACAAGTTTGTGTGGTACTCTACCACTCTCCCCCCACCCCGGAGGATGTAGGAGCCACTGTCTTGTCATTTCCCTCGAGCGTGAGAGCCGGAGTCACCTAGACTGATGTGGGGGTGGATACCACTCTCAAATGCTGTGAGACGCTGGTATTACCGATGCCATGGAGGCCGCCTGGCCTATGGCTAGGATGGAGCTTTTGCACCTCCTTTCGAAGCGAACGGGGCTTCACCTATTCATCTACTTTCATCTCACCTTTCTCACCGAGAAGGGCACATATAGGTAGGCACCTTCATCACCCCGAGATCTCACCTGAGAAGACGCGAGCAGAAGCCCTTGTGCAATGGAGCCACCTAGCCACTGTTGGAGTATGCACAAGCGGAAGCATAGACAAGGAAATAGAGAGAGAGCACTTGTTGACAAGATCACCTTTATTACAGCATAAGGCTTTGACAATGGCAATAGCTAGCAAAGAGAGGAGTACAATGTGCAAGGAATGGATGAAACAAGTGAATATGAGGAGCCCCATTATATAGGGAAGCAAGGAGCTAGCCGACTGCCCCTAGGAGCTGGCCAACTGCTCCACGACCCAAATAATCATGGAAAAAAGCATAAATATCCAATAAATGGGTACACCCTAATACAATGAGATGCACATTGTCTTTCTTCTTGGACAAACAATCCTTAGACAAATGTCCTCTTTTTCCACACAAGAAGCACCGACTCCAACCTTTCTTTTTTACTGAAGCAAGTGCCTGATTTTAACTATTAAGAGACACCTTGATCTTATCCTGAGAAACGAGGACGGCGGACTCTTTTTCCAAGATAAGGAAGCTGAGGTCATCAAAACCCACTTGAGTGGTTGTGACCTAGCACCTCAAAGCCCGAGAAACCACATCATACTCCGGGGGAAGTGTGGTGAGGATAAGTGCATCCAACTGAGCATAGGACAAGGCTACACACATTGCCAGTAGTAGCTGGTCATGGATAACCTTGGCTTTCATAAGGAACGACTACATAGAACTACCAGTAGGAAATAACAGACCGTAGAGTTGCCCTTGCAAAGTAACTGCCTGCATCGATGAATCTCGAGCATAGAGATTCTCCAATTTGGACAATACTTGATGTGCACCGGTAAGAGTTTGCACGGCCGGTGAGACCTCCTTTGTAATGGTCTGCACAAACACGCAGTGCACCTTCAAATCACGATCCTCCCAATCTTGTAATTCTACAAGGAATTCATCCTCCTGAACCTCGGTCCAATGCCCCGAGTTCTAAGGATGCTCGGGCTTCTTCTCACTGCCTTGAACAATCTCCCACAAACCCTTATGGATGAGCCAAATCCACATATTCAACTTCCAATGAGCATAGTTGGTTCCGTCCAACTTGTCCTCCTTGTTCGTAAGAGGGGAGCCATATCCACAACAACAAAGTACGCCAAACACAAATCTCGACACTCCAAGACTCCTCTCGAGCACTTTCCAATGAAGCAAAGCACGAAGATCAATCAGTCCCCCTCTCAAATTTGAGAGAGAAAGAGGCTGGAAAGAAAAACAGTCCACCAAAACAGACCGGAAACACCCAACCGGGGGGAGGGGAAGCCACGGAAGAAGTAGGGATGTCGGGGCTGCTTGTTGGGTTGTACCATGCGTGAATAAACAACAGCCACTACACCACTAGCCACTTGGACTTGCACCTTGGCACCTTGTAGGGGTTGCATGGGGCAGGAGCACCTCCAAAAGAGAAAACGCTGATGTGAAGAGGCAGAAAACGCACGTTTAGCAGAAAACACAACTAGCAAAGAAGAAAACGCAGGAGGAGAGGGAAGCAAAACGCAGATGAGGGCAATCGGGACCTAGTCATCTCATACCATGTTGGAGTACGCACATGCGGAAGCATAGACAAGGAAAGAGAAAGAAAGACAGCAAAGGAGAGAGAGTACTTGTTGACAAGATCACCTTTATTATAGCATGAGGCTTTTACAATGGCAATAGCCAGCTAAGAAAGGAGTCCGATGTGCAAGGAATGGATGAAACAAGTGAATATGAGAAGGCCCATTATTTAGGGAAGCAAGGAGCTGGCCGACTCCTCCACGACCCAAGTAATCATGGAAAAAAGCATAAATACCCAATAAATGGGCACACCCCCAATACATTGAGATGCACAATATTCTAACAGCCACCACCGTTCAAGGCACACTACCATAGTCATTTTCTACACCTCTTCGGACGGGTTTATTATATGCCATGCTTACATGGACACACACCTCTCACATGGTATTCGGAGTGCTATTGGACAGATTCACACCTCTTCACACCGGCTGAGGATAGAGATAGGTCGATATGAGGATATATCACTAGAGGACCGCATATGCCAGCTTTGCCATCAGGAGGTGGAGTCGGAGGAACACTATATATTTCATTGTACTGTCTACTATGAGATCCGAGGGAGGTACCACTGCCTGTTCCGTGAAAGCTTTGGACCTTTGTGTCGGATCACGGACTTTGAGGACCAAAGGTGCTTAGAGCTCTTCATACTTGAGCTTAGACGCCACAAAGAGAGCTTATTGAGGGACAAGAGGGTAGTGGGACCAGAGCCGCCTATACAGAGAGCCCTCACAGATTTTTTTAGAGCCAGCACTGTAACCCCACCAGCCTCTACTCCCCCATCTACAAGCCCACCTGGCAAACCACCCTCCAGAGGAGTCACCCTGGACAGAGCCATTGCCATCATAGAGTGAGATGCCCACAACCACGAGGATCGCGTCCACGACTCCCTCACCGTCGGCAAATTCGAGCCATCATTGCCTGCCACCGGAGGAGTTTACCGCAACGATTCAGCGGTTCAGCTTTCAGCTCTTAGCTCTCTTAGGATGTTACTATTTTCATTCTTTCTTTCAGATTTGTTATGAATGAGACATCATCATCATCAGTTGTACCTTGTTTTGGTCTCATGGGCCATTTAGGCCTTTAGGAGACGATGTCAAGTTGCCACCCAAGCAAGTGACCCTCCGGCCTCAAGTGCCCCAACGAAATCACCAGAGAGCCAAATCCATTTTGAGGGCTAGACATCCTCTACCCCAAACATCCCAACCCATCTACTGCATATCCAGAATATTATCCGATGACATGCAGAGCTCCCATCCCAAGGGAGAGATGTCACTACAGTTCTTCAACCCATGTTGATGGAGGATGACATCATTAGCTGAGATTCATCCCACTTCTTGGATCCGTGTTGATGGAGGATGGCATCATTAGCTGAGATTAATCACATATATTGACACACATTGTATCAACCATCTGCCTTCCCATAGTATTGTTATTTAGTTATTTTTTTCCCAGTTGTTTTCCATGACTCGGTACTCTCATGGATTCATTGTATTGTTCATATTACTTTTCTTCTTTCTTTTTCTCCCGGTTTACACACAAAGCATACCGAAGAGCTCCGGTGCCTTGGTGTGGCCAAGAAGACCCCATTGACTCGACAAAATCAGAGTGGTCCATTTACTTCCTTGAACAAATCAACAAACTCTGAGAAGAGAGCACCACACTCAAGGAGAAACTTCATGAACTGGAAGATTGTCTCACAGACCTAGAAAACAAACCAAGCCCAGTAATAGAGACCTCATATAGAGAAGAAATTGTTGCGAAGGTGAAGGAAGAGATGAAGCAAGACTTGCACAAGACTGTAAGCAACATCTATATTTGCTAAAACAGTGAAGAAAGAAAAAGGATGTTAAAGAAAGGATGGAAATGTGTCTCTGCGTAGTTTTTCAGAGGTAGTTGAAAGATAAACTTGTTTCTACAGTGTAAGAAATGCACGATGAGAGTTAATGAGATGAGAGCTTCTTCTTGCGTGATGGGTTGTAGACTTACCGGGATAATCCTGCCCATGTCGTCTGTAAAAGAGGCCACTCCAGAGGCTTGGCCAACAGAAGGGGCGTGATCAGGATCAGAGGTGGGCAAGGCGGAGGATGACGATGATGATGAAGAAGACGGGGGTCTGTGAAGGAGCCTCTCGAAGACGGCAACCACCAGAAAGACAGAGATGAGGACGGCTGCGGCAAGGAAACCGAAAGACAGCACGTTCAAAGAAGGGCTGACGGCCTGATGTGGTTGTTGGGCAGGATTGGGCAGCGGAGCTGGAGCCAGCACGGGCGGCCTGGTATCTATTGTCAGCCTTTTCATGACTCTAAATTTCTGAGCAAGAACAGCTCCTAATGCGCGCGCGCGCTCTCTCTCTCTCTATCTCTCTCTTTCTCTCTCTCTCGCCTTAGCTCCTGATCACAACATGCTTGCAAGCTCTCATCTCAGATACAACAATTTGCATCGGAAGAGTCGCCTGTTTCCGCCAGGCGGGCTACGTCCAGTTGGCCAGCACACGGTCACTTCAGTCACAGCGTATTAACACGAATACATGATAAGGTCGTTTTCACACACAAAAAAATAGTCAAAATATCTGAAATAGTATCCTATCCTTTCACTCCAACGAGCCACGTGGCACCAATGATATCTCTAAATAAATAAATAAAAAAAGACTATATATATAGTACCCAATTTTCTTGCTGAAATAAATAATGCTGTTGTCCTAAAATCTTGTTTCATTTAACCTTAGAAAAACCAAAGTTTGGAAAAATTTTAAAGGTTGAAAGACCTATTTTATCATGTGCACGTGGACATGCATGCTTTTCTATCCCCTCTCTCTCCCCTCTCTCTCTCTCTCTCTCTCTCTCACACACACACACCTATTTTATTTTAGAAACAAATCTTGTGAAATCCACGTAAAATAGTAGAGGCATGCCTCATGTGCAAGTGACATGCATGCTTCTCTCTCTCTCTCTCTCTCTCTCTCTCTCTCTCTCTCTATATATATATATATATATATATATATATATATATATATATATATGACATGCATGCTTCTCTCTCTCTCTCTCTCTCTCTCTCTCTCTCTCTCTCTCTCTCTCTCTCTATATATATATATATATATATATATGTATGTATGTATGTATGTATGTGTGTGTACATGATCCTAGTCATCTCCCTCTCTCTCTCTCTCTCTCTCTCTCTCTCTCTTTATCTATATATATATATGGGAAGTACAAGAAGTTATCCCCCAGATATTGTGGGCCATATCCAATTACAAAGAAAGTAGGTGACTTAGCCTACCAGCTTCTTCTGCCTCCTCATCTCAAAGTACATAATGTATTTAATGTCAGCCTTCTTAAAAACTATATACCAAGCCCGAATCATGTGCTTGATGAGGAAATCTTAACTTCTTCAACCCAAGGGCAGATGGAACTCCAACCTGAAGAAATCCTTGACGTTCGAGAAAAGGTTCTCAGGAATAGAATTCTGAGAGAATTATTGGTTAAATGGAAGTTCTATCCTTTTGAAGATGCCACCTGGGAGAAAGAAGCCGAACTGTTGCGGGATTATCCCTAGTTTGCGAGATGAGGACATCTCACATTTTTCAGGTGTAAGAGAATGTAAGATTCCTCCCCATCCCCTCAAGATGTCCAGTATCAATTCCCTCTTCAAAATAATAAAAGATCTTGTTTCTACCTATTTTAGCTTAGAGAGAGAAAATATTCTAGAGAGAGATTATAGATTTTAGATATTTTTGGATGCAAAAATATCTCTTCTTATTAAAATAAATTCTCCCAAAACAGAAGTTCAAAAAGATTTTCAGAAGGTGTATTAGAAATAAATTATAATCTGTTCATAAGGCCTTATCCTAAGAGTCTAGATTTTTTAAAAATTTTAAATTAAGGTTCTGAGGGGCCAATCAGATTCATCCAAATGTATGGAGGACATAAATTGAAGAAATAAAGAAAATCCCCCCAAAAATGAGTAAATACTTACATAAGGTGAAGAGTGGACTAAGGACCAAAGGAAATACTAAAAAAATAAAATTTTGACACCTCAAGAGTGGCGATTTCCCCTCACGAAGGAGGCGCCTATTTCACATGTGTGGTGGAGTTTTAAATTCTCAAATATTGAGATATTTCATCTCTCCTCCTCTCTCCTAATTCAAGTCTAGTTCCAAAAAGTAAGCTAAACTGACCAAAAAATGGTCAAAAATTGACCAAACTGATCTGGAAAATTCTAGAATCAATTTGCTTGGTTAGAAGCTCACTTTTTCCTATAAATAGAAGCCTCCCCCTTTGTAGAAGCTTAATAGTGTTTTATGCATTGTTACTCTACTCCACCCCCCCAGAGCCAAAAGTAGTGAATTTATTGATAATTCATTAGTTTTTGACCTTTCCCTCTTCAAAAGAATTGGTGGCCACTCTTGTTGCAAATAAGAGTAGATCCCTCAAACCATCAAGACAAAGGAAAGCTCACAAAAATTCAAGTAAGTTAGAAATCTTATTTTTTCTTTATTTCTTTTAATGGTTTTCTAATTTTTATTTTCTTTAAAATGAAAAAATGATGCTATGCCTTGTTGGAAAGGCTTTCCCCCTCTCTTTATTCTTAAATTCAGCCTTTCTTTATCCTAGATAAGTAATCAAATTGTTAGAATTAAACTTTTCATATTGTTTCTCTTTTAAAAGTGGAATTTGATTAGTTTAGAATGCTTTAAACCATTTGGGATAATTTTTAAGTAACTTGAGGATAGAAAAAATTGAAAAATGGTCAGCCATACAAAGGAGGTTATGGCAAATTTTCTTAAATTTTGTGAAATAGGTTTTATCTTTTATTATTCAAAAAGAGTAATCCCCACCATTTGTGTATTCTAAAAGTGTTATTTTCATTCTATTAATAGAAAGATGCATATTGGATATTTTTTTATTATAAAAGTGTGATTTTCATTAGATTTAAATTCTATGCATAGAAAGATGCATATTGGTTATTTTTTAATTATAAAAGAGTGATTTTCATTAGATTTAAATTCTATGCATAGAAAGATGCATATTGGTTATTTTTTATTATTATAAAAGAGTGATTTTCATTAGATTTAAATTCTATGCATAGAAAGATGCATATTGGTTAATTTTTTTATTATATAATTTAAATTCTATGCATAGAAAGATGCCTGGGATTGCCCTGATTTTGACGAGATGGACCCTGATTTGACTTGATAGGAAGGGGCTGGTTTGCACTCTCGGTCCTTGACTTCCCTGTCCCCTTGACATGGCAGGATTCGGACAGTCTTTCAACTGGTGACCAAAACCCTGACATCCAAAACGCCGGTTCTCACTTCTGACCTCATCCCTTTGAATCCTTGAAAGAGGTGGGGCTCCTGAGAAAGTGTTCTGTGGTGGGAAGGGTCTTCCTTCACTTCTGAATCTCCCAGTATCCTGATTCTGATTTGGGCCTTGCTGCCTCTTTGGGGGAGGAAAGTTTGAAGTACTTCTCAGGGTTTGTAATCTTTTAAAGTTAGAGGGTGCAGGCTTCGGCAGGACCTTAATAACAAAGGCTTTGGCAAAGTCCTTTGCCATTCTTACAGCTTCGGCCATTGAGACAGGTGTGGCATTCTTCACTAAGGTGTCCAATGGCTCGTTCATTCCTCGAATGAATCTGGCCATTAGCTACTCTTCATCTAATTGCGGGGAATATTTGAGGAGAAGGGCAAAAGCTTGATGGTACTATTCACTTGTCCGGCTATCCTGTTTTAGTTCCAAGAACTCATTCATTTTAGTTTCAAGGAAGCTCGGAGGACAAAACCTCTTTCTGAGGTAAGCTTTAAGATCGCGGTCCAGGTCTGGGTATTCCGATCGAGACGGTTAGTCTCACACTGATTCCTCCAAGCGACCCTGGCCGTTTCCACAATCTTTAACCTAGCGAGAGCCATCTTGCTTCTCTCATTGTAGCCAGTTACATCAAAGTATTCTTCCATAGCCTCAATCCACTTCTCTCATTGTAGCCAGTTACATCAAAGTATTCTTCCATAGCCTCAATCCACTTCTCCACTACTTCACCTAACTGCTCTCCTTCACCCTTGAAGGGACCAGGCTGGGATCTGTGCAGGGCTTTTCGAACATCCAGATCTAACTCTTCGTCATCGGTTAGAGGATTCGATTGCCTTGCGTAGGCCGCGCGCCTCATGATTCTGACAAAACGAGATTTTCGTCAACTTAACTTTGACAACAAATTTATGATTTTTTAATTTTTGTGATTTATTCGTTAAACAGATAATTATTTCATCATACTTCATGAAACAAGATTTACTTTGATAATTTTACTAACCATATTCACAATCATGAAAATAATTTGGAATTTTTTTTGCAAAACATCGTTTATTATCAAAAGTTTTCAATATATACATAGAGCATCATGGCTCCCAAAATCACTGCCTCAAACGCATACGCATAAAGAAGCGAAACTGCGAAAGAGACATATCATGGTACACACGATTCATTATAGAAAGAGGTGCTGTAATTCTACTTCTAGGGATAAAGTGGCTAAGAAGCCTAAAAACTCGGCATAAAATTTTGAAGTTCCTGGGTGAATGATTAAAGAGTTGTACATGCTGAACAATCCCTAGCCTTATCAGAATCATGGCTAAGGAAATATTTTGCCTAAGCCTCTGATGCCAGCTCAACCATTTGCCTTTGTCCAGAGTAGCCTTAGAACTCCTTCCCAGAACTGGGACAACCAAAGAGAAAGAGTTCCTCCTCAGACTGCAGCAACCAGAGCAGCCATAATAGCAGAAGTAGTGGAAGAGGAAAGAGGACAGATTTGGGCTGCAATTGAAAACCAAGGGCCAATTCGCCAATTCTCCGTAATTCATACTCCAGCTGAGTATTAGGGTAAGCCTTTTAAGCTTTTGATTGATTCAAGTAGTACTCATTCTTTCATTTCCCCAGGATGCTTGCGTAAGCTAGTCTTAGAACAGAAATCAGGGAAACCTATGCAAGTTGAATTGGCCAGTGGGAAGATTCTTTTCACTCACCTTGAGACATATCGTATTCAGTTCAATCTAGATGGGAATTTAATTGACTGTCAGTTCAGAGTTATACCTTTGGGAGTTTTTGACGGGATCCTTGGAATGGATTGGCTCCACAAAAATCAAACTAACATTCACTGTCATAATGGAACCATTTCCTTCCGTGACCTTTTCGGAAACAAAGTTCAAGGAACCGAAATTTCAGGATCCCCAAGTCTGCAGTTAGTAAAGGCTTCTAAGTTACTAAAAGGACTTAGAAAGAAGCAGCTCATTCATGTTGTCAAAATGAATCCAGTAGATACAAAGTTAAAAGCTAAAGAACTTGAATGGTTAAGTGATTATGATGATTTATTCCCAGCAGAATTCACAGAGATTCCTCCAACTCAGGAAGTAGATCATGAGATAGAATTGACCCTCGGAGCTCAGCGAGAGGAGTATCCCTACGCACGTACAAAATGCTAGTTCCTGAAGCCATCGAATTCAAGGAACAGCTTAGACAGCTGTTAAAATAAGGGTTTGTAAGATCCAGTGTTTCACCTTCTCTTTCAGAAAAAGAAAGATGGAACGCTAAGACTCTGTGTGGACTATAGAGGCCTCAATCAGCTGCTGCTGACAGTTAAGAATAAGTATCCTATCCCCAGAATTGATGAGCTTCTGGACAGGCTAAGTGGAGCCCAGATCTCCACAAAGATAGATCTCAAATCACGGTATTATCAGATCAGGATTAATGAGCAAGATATCCCGAAGATAGCCATCAATACTCGGTATGGGTATTATGAATTCATTGTCATGCCATTTGGATTGACAAATGCCCTTGCTACATTCAATTGCTTAATGCAAGACATTCTCAGAGAATACTTGGATGATTTTGTTCTTGTTTTCTTTGATGATATTTTGATTTACTCAAAGAATGCAGCTGACCATGATTTTGTTCTTGTTTTCTTTGATGATATTTTGATTTACTCGAAGAATGCAGCTGACCATGAAGCTCGTGTCAGAAAAGTTCTTGAGATTCTAAGAAAGCACCAACTCTTTGCAAAAAAGAGCAAATGAACTTTCTCTGCCAACCATGTTGAATACTTGGGCTTTTTGGTATCCAAAGATGGAATTTCTCCAGCTTCCGCAAAAGTCCAAGCAGTCATAGATTGGCCTGAGCGAAAAACAGTGAAAGAAGTTAGGGGACTCTTGGGATTGACTGGCTGGTATAGAATTTTTATACCAAAGTATGCTCTCATAGCTTCCCCCCTGACTAATCTTCTCAAGAAGAATATTCCGTTTCAATGGTCTGCCAGGTGCCAAAGTGCTTTTGATAAGTTGAAGACAGCCTCGGTAACCAATCCCATTCTGAAGTTGCCAGATTTCTCTCTACCCTTTAAGGTAGTAAAAACTGATGCCAGTGGTTTTGCCTTGGGAGGTGCACTCATGCAGGAAGGTCATGCAGTGGCCTATGAATCCCGAAAACTCAGAATGCATGAGAGGAATTATGCTGTCCACGACCTGGAACTTTCAGTAGTATATGCCCTGAAGTTGTGGAGACATTACCTACTGGGTCAAAGATTCACTTTGATGACAGATCATCAAAGCTTAAAGTGGATCTTCACTCAGAAGGATCTTAACATGCGCCAAAGAAGGTGGGTGCAGACCCTGCAGGAATTTGATTTTGAAATCAAGTACCACCCAGGCAAAGAAAATGTGATAGCAGATGCCCTCAATATAAAAACCTCCTTGCTTGCAATTAATGTAGTATAAAATCCTTTGATTATTCAAGCAAGAGAGAAGATCATGGAGGATAGATTCTTTGGCCCTATTGCTACCCTACTTATGCAGGAAAGTAAAACTCCACAGGAGTTGAACCGAGTTCAAGGAGGGTACAGCCTGGATGACGGAATTATGTATTATAATCGCAAGCTATGCATTCCCAATGATGAGGGAACTAAGGGACGAATTCTGAATGAAGCCCATGACAGCCTTATTGTAGGACATCCAGGTTTCATCAAAACCTACATGTCTGTGAAGAAAAGCTTCTTTTGGCCTGGTCTAAAAAAGGATGTGCTTAATCATGTACGTCAATGTCTGACTTGTCAGAAAGTCAAGGCCGAGAGAGTAAAAATACCTGGGAAGTTACATCCATTAGCAGATGAAGTGGGAATGTATCAGTATGGATTTTATTACTAGATTACCTTCAGTGCAATCAGGTTACAACTCCATGTTCGTGGTAGTTGATAGACTAACCAAAGTTACCCATCTGATTCCAGTAAAAGAAACCTACACTGCAGTGGATGTGGCCAAAGTGTTCCTCAAGGAAATCTTCAGATTGCATGGCCTACCACCCACCAGGAGAATAGTAAGTGATCGAGATCCCAAGTTCATGTCAAGATTCTGGACTGCATTTTTCGAAGCAGTAGGAACTTTCTTGGATACCGATGGTCAATTAGAAAGGGTAAACCAAGTAATTGAAGATACACTTCAGTCATGCTGTGGTGGCAGGGAACCTAAGAAGTGGCTAAGTTATTTGCACCTAGTCAAGTTCACCTACAATGCTTCTTATCACCAAAGTATTGGGATGAGCCCTTTCAAAGCTCTGTATGGACAAGATTGTTTAACTCAATTAACTTGGTCCGACCCATTGATTAGGGTCGAGATGTCCAGACAGATGCTTGACGACATGGAGTAGCAGATGCAGTCAATTCGCAAAGATATAAAAGCTGCCCCATGATAGACAGAAGCAGTATGCAGATAAGAAGAGGTTAGACAAAAAATTCGAAGAAGCAGATATGGTCTTCATTCGAGTACGCCCCAAAAGAAGTTCTATATTTCTTGGGAAGTACAAGAAGTTATCCCCCAGATATTGTGGGCCATATCCAATTACAAAGAAAGTAGGTGACTTAGCCTACGAGCTTCTTCTGCCTCCTCATCTCAAAGTACATAATGTATTTCATGTCAGCCTTCTTAAAAAGTATATACCAAGCCCAAATTATGTGCTTGATGATGAAATCTTAACTTCTTCAACCCAAGGGCAGATGGAACTCTAACCTGAAGAAATCCTTGACATTCGAGAAAAGGTTCTCAGGAATAGAATTCTAAAAGAATTATTGTTTAAATGAAAGTTCTATCCTTTTGAAGATGCCAACTGGGAAGAAAGAAGCCGAACTGTTACGAGATTACCCCCAGTTTGCGACATGAGGACATCTCGCGTTTTTCAAGCGGGAGAGAATGTAAGATTCCTCCCCAGCCCCTCAAGATGTCCAGTATCTTCTCCCTGTAATCAATTACCTCTTCCCCCTGTAATCAATGACCTCTTCAAAATAATAAAAGATCTTGTTTCTACCTATTTTGGGTTAGAGAGAGAAAATATTCTAGAGAGACGTTATTCAGATTTTAGATATTTTTGGATGGAAAAATATCTCTTCTTTTTAAAATAAATTCCCCCAAAACAGAAGTTCAAAAAGATTTCTAAAAGATGCATTAGAAATAAATTATAATCTGTTCAAAAGGCCTTATCCTAAGGGTCCAGATTTTTTGAAAATTTTAAATTAAGGCTCTAAGGGGCCAGTCAGATTTATCCAAATGTATGGAGGAGATAAATTGAAGAAATAAAGAAAATCCCCCCCAAAATGAGTAAATACTCACATAAGATGAAGAGTGGACTAAGGACCAAAGGAAATACTAAAAAAATAAAATTTTGATACCTCAAGAGTGGGGATTCCCCCTCATGAAGGAGGCGCATATTTCACATGTGTGGTGGAGTTTTAAATTCTCAAATATTGAGATATTTCATCTCTCCTCTCTCCTAATTCAAGTCTAGTTCGAAAAAGTAAGCTAAATTGACCAAAAAATGGTCAAAAATTGACCAAACTGATCTGGAAAATTCTAGAATCAATTTGCTTGGTTATTAGAAGCTCACTTTTTCCTATAAATAGAAGCCTCTCCCTTTGTAGAAGCTTAATAGTGTTTTATGCACTGTTATTCTACTCCACCCCAGAGCCAAAAATAGTGAAATTATTGATAATTCATTAGTTTTTGACCTTTCCCTTTTCAAAAGAATTGGTGGCCACTCTTGTTGCAAACAAGAGTAGATCCCTCAAACCATCAAGCCAAAGGAAAGCTCACAGAAATTCAAGTAAGCTGGAAATCCTACTTTTTCTTTATTCCTTTTAATGGTTTTCTAATTTTTATTTTCTTTAAAATGAAAAAATGATGCTATGCCTTGTTGGAAAGGCTTTCTCCCTCTCTTTATTCTTAAATTGAGTCTTTCTTTATCCTAGATAAGTAATCAAATTGTTAGAATTAAACTTTTCATATTGTTTCTCTTTTAAAAGTGAAATTTGATTAGTTTAGAATGCTTTATACCATTTGGGATAATTTTTAAGTAACTTGAGGATAGAAAAAATTAAAAAATGGTCAGCCAAACAAAGGTTATGGCGAAATTTTCTTAAATTTTGTGAAATAGGTTTTATCTTTTATTATTCAAAAAGAGTAATCCCCACCATTTGTGTATTCTAAAAGTGTTATTTTCATTCTATGCATAGAAAGATGCATATTGGATATTTTTTTTATTATAAAAGTATGATTTTTATTAGATTTAAATTCTATGCATAGAAAGATGCATATTGGTTATTTTTTTATTATAAAAGAGTGATTTTTATTAGATTTAAATTCTATGCATAGAAAGATGCATATTGGTTATTTTTTTATTATAGAAGAGTGACTTTCATTAGATTTAAATTCTATGCATAGAAAGATGCATATTGGATCGTGTGTCATAACATCCGGCCCAATCTGAATCACTGAAAGCATGCAACTGTGACTCACCCCCCTTTGGATAAAATAATCCAAAATACTGAGTGCCTTGTAAATAGGCAAAATAATCCAAAATACTGAGTGCCTTGTAAATAGGCAAAATCTTGCTTAACATCCTACCAATGCTTCGTACCTAGGCTATGCATAAACCTGCTCACAATTGTGAGACCACATACTGTATATCTGGCCTCATGTTGCACACATAAAGAAGGGATCCAACAACCTGCTGATACAAACTAGCATCAAAAGAGTCTCTTGCATCTTGAAGACTAAGTGGAGTATACTTGTCTCCATAGGTGTAGCCACAAGTTTACAGTCTTCAAGATTAAACCTCTTCAATAGCTTCCATATATATTTAGACTACAGCATAACAATTCCATCATTGTGTTGCATAAATTGAATCCCCAAATAGTAATGCAAGGGCCCCAAATCTGACATCTCAAACGATGACTGCAAATTAGCCTTAAAGGCTGAAATCTGATCTATATCGGGTCCCGTGTGAGCAGCATGTCATCAACGTATATAACGATGACCAAAAATGTGTCCTTACTCCTCTTCACATAGAGGGTACTCTCTGTTGGACTGTTACAAAAATCATTTACAACCAAGTATGCATGAATCTTCTCATACCATGCTCTAGGAGCCTGCTTAAGGCCATAAAGAGCCTTTTTCAACCTGTATACTTTACACCCTTCTCCTTTCACAACAAAACCAGGAGGCTGTGATACATACACCTCCTCATATAAATCACCATTCAAGAATGCAGTCTTAATGTCCAACTGATGTACATTCCACCCATGATGTGCTGCCAAAGCAATGAGGCACTTAATGGTAGTCATACAAGATGTGGGTGCAAAGGTCTCATAATCAATGCCCTTTTTCTGGGCATACCCCTTTGCAACAAGTCTTGCCTTGTAGCGATCAGTTCTACCATCTGCTTTGCGTTTTAACTTGTAAACCCACTTAGTACCAATGGCCTTCTTGCCATGAGGTAGATCTGTCAAATACCAAGTGTCATTCTTGAGTATAGAGTTATACTCATCTTGCATAGCATGCATCCAATGATCATCATCTTGTGCTTGTTCAAAGAAAATAGGCTCCTCCTCATTACATAAAGTCGAAATGAGAACATGATCCACATGAGAATAATCTACATGATGAGAACATGATCCACATGAGAATAGTCTACATGATGAGAACATGCACAAGTTCTGCTAGGTAAAGGAGCTGCCAACTTGCTATCCCTCAATGTCTGTACAAGCCATTTTGACATACACCTAGATTCTTCTATGGTTGCTCTCTCCTTATCCACTACATCCTCAATAATTGCCTCATCAAAAGGCTGATTTTGCACCTGCAAAGGCTGAATTTCAGCACTTGGTTGAGCATTTAATTTCTCTACATATGACTGCCCTTCATTAAACAAAGGTAGGAGTGAATCAAACATGTCCTGTGAGCAAACATTTTTCTATTTTTTGCATGAAATCATGGGCTGAATTGAGTTTTTGACAAAAACAATATCTCTAATTACCAAAATCCACTTTGATGCCAGATGGTAGAGTCTATATTCCTTGCTTTTCTGAACTGTATCCCACAAATATGCATTTAACTACCTTATCATCAAGCTTACTACGTTGTTGCTCAGGCACAAGAGCATAAGCAAGACAACCAAAAACACAAATGAGCCACAGAAGGCTTCCTGCCATGCCAAGCTTCATAAGAAGTTTTAGACTACAAGGCCTTGGTAGGGCATTTGTTCAACACATAGTTTGCGCACATAGTTGCCTTTAACCAAAAACCATGAGGTAAATCTTAGGATTTCTCCATACATTGTGTCATCTCCATGAGAGACCTATTCTTCCTCTCAGCCACACCATTTTTTTGAGGTGTGTATGGCACTGTACATTGATGCCTTATGCCTTTTTCAGCCATGCATGCATGAAATTCCTTGGACATATACTCCCCCCCTCGATATGAACGAAGGGTGCCAACTTTACATTCACATGCATTTTCAGCCATGGATACAAAGTGCCTAAAGCACATAAAAAACTTTGACTTCTGCTTTAATGAATACACCCAGCTATATCTGGAGTAATCATCAATAAAAGTTACGTAGAGATATCCCCCAATAAATGGTGTCCTCATAGGACCATATACATCACTACGTATAAGCTATAATTTCTGAACAGCTCTCACATATCCATCCTTTGGAAATGATGCCCGATGCATTTTACCAAGAATACACCCCTCACATACATGTTTAGCAGGGGTCTCAAGAGTTGGCAACTCAGACACCATATCATGCCTTTGAAGGCATAACAAACCGCCATAATTCAGATATGGCCAAATTGTGCATGCCATAATTTTGCATCACTCATAACACAAGTCGTAGAGACTGAGCAAGCATCATGCTGCAACTTCTCAAATACATCCATCTTGTATAGGTCATGAAACAAGGTACCTGAGGCAATGATAGAATAACCATCATTTCTATCCTGAACTATACATCACTCATAACACAAAGTCGTAGAGACTGAGCAAGCATCATGCTGCAACTTCTCAAATACATCCATCTTGTATAGGCCATGAAACAAGGTACCTGAGGCAATGATAGAATAACCATCATTTCTATCTTGAACTATACATCTGTCATCCACAAATTTCACCATCAAGCCTGACAAGGCTAAGGTTGAAACTGACAGTAAGCTCTTCTTAATGCCTGGTACATATAAAACTTTAGAAAGAGTAAATACGCTGCCATTTGCAGTAGTGAGCACAACTCTACCAACTCCTTTGACAGGATATGAGGAACCATTTACACATGTGATGGTTCTTGTACTTGGGACAGATTCCAGAGATGAGAACAGATTCCTGTACTTGGGATAGATTCCAGAGATGAGAACAAATTTTTTTGTGAAGTAATGTGCTTACTAGCACCACTGTCAAAGTACCAAGTATCCGATTCTACCACTCACATGCATACATATGAACATAAGGGTCATAACTGCAATGTACAGTCCATGCCCAATCATCTTGAGCAAAACTTGCAGATTCCTTCTTCTCTGCACTTGGTGAAAATGCATCAGCCAGGCATACCCGATTCTTTCTTTTTCTCCTTCTCTAGCCTTTTCTTGCACTCATTTATGTATTGCCCTCATTTCCTGCAATAGTGACACTAGCCCTTCTTTTTAGGCTTATCACCTTCTTTCTCTGCATCCTTACTTGAGGATTTTGATTTTGGCTTATAGCCACCATGTGAAGAAACTTTACCTTTGCCTTTCTGACTGGCAACAAAAGCTTGGTCACTAACTCGCATAACATATCTGTTTTGCCTAGATTGCTCTTCTTGCAAGAGTACTGAAACCAGCTCATCAAATGTAAGGGCATTTGGATTTCCCTTCATGAGTCTAAGGGTAGAGGCAAAACTCTGATAAGAATCCGGTAATGCATTGAGAACTGTGGGCACCAATGTACTCTCAGGATATATCTCATCCACACTAGCGAGCTACTCCTTAAAATCTTTGATCTTGGTCAAGAAGCTATCCATTGAGTCTCCCTCATTCATTTGCTCAGACTCCAACTGTTTGCGGAGATATGCAACATGTGCTTCATTCGGACCTGGCATAATGCATCAAGTGCATCCCATGCCTGTTCTGAAGTCTTACATGACTGAATATGAGGAATAATGCTTCGCTTCACAGAAAGTGCAAGGAATGCATATGCCTGTGCATCTCTTCCATCCCATCTCGTTTGAGAAACAGTGGGAGGTACTGGTGGTGCATGTGGAGGAGCCACAATTGTATCAGATTCTACTTCAGATGTACCTGCAGCACCTGGTTGCACTGGTAGTTGTGAAACAGGACGAGTTTCACTATCACTGACCACACAAAGGCCTTTAGAAACCAGTACATGCCTCATCATATAGGACCAAAATGGGTAGTTAGTCCCATCAAGTTTGTCCTCCAGCAAGACAATATGTTGAATACATCACTACTGCTAGCCATGATTGTCTACCAAATGCAAAATCTTTCAACACACTCTGTAAGTACTCAGTATTCACTGAATGCAACCCTGGATGGTTGCCAATTGACTGAATCACCTGCAAAGTGTATGAAAAATAACACAGAGTGAAGAATAGAGTGTTACTGGCAAACGTATGATGGTCGATGTTGTTGAAGACATTGTAGATGCTGTTGCACACCAAATCTTTGCTGTTGCACAGCCCAAACACCCAAAATTGAGCTGAGCCAATCCAAAATGACGCCTCTCCAGAAGGTCTGCAGAAACCTTCTTCTCCTAAGAGGGTATCTCAATCGGAGACAGAAAAACAGGGTTGTGAGTAGGGATGCAGACTACTAGATCAAGTGTCAAGGAAGCTAGCTCTGATACCAATTATTGGAATTAAGGTTAGGGTTGCAACAATACACACACACAAGATAGAGAAGCTTGAGAGCACACAAACTCACTAGATTAGAATGAACAAATGTGTGCCAGATACAAAAGATAAGTACACACCCCAAAATGAGTAGATAAGAGGGTGTACATACGCACAGGGGGAAAAACCTTCTAGTAAGGGAAAAAGTGTCCCGGTGGTCCTAAGTGTATTCACACACATCACTACCATATAATGCTACACCCCTTTCAAATCATTAGAACTTGTTTGGGGTCTTCTTGGGCCCTTTAATTTGCCCCAAGCCTAATGACAGTCATTAAGGAGTGGTGCAATGGGAGAAGGCCATGTGGAGAAAAATGTTGGGTTTCCTTGCCCCTAATATGTAGGGGTCAAACTTGAATCATACCATTTTTTTTAAAGAAATTGGGCTGAAAAATGCAAAATCTTTCAATAAAATCAAATTTCCCACCTTTTTTTAATAAAGACAGCTCAAACTGGTATAAATGACCCCACCTCAAAAAGTGGGCTAGGGCCAAAAACGCCCCCCCGTCATTATCCCTCATTTAAAGCTACTTTTCCCTCTCCCCACTCGCTCTTCCTCTCTCTAAAACTAGCAATTCGGTTTTGAGTCTCTCTCTAACTAAAAGAGTCTTTTTTTGGCCTCCTCCCTCCCCATTCAGCCTTCCCCTTCCCTCCTAAAGTTAGATCTATCTTTCTGTGCCTTCTTGGCTATGGAAAGCTTGGAAAACAGTCCACTTTTTCCCCCATCAAGTCCATCCTCTCTTGCTTGCACACATTCTTCACTCTCCTCTTGTTGCTAGCTTATACACATTCTTGACTCCTCTTACCAGCTTATACACATTCTTGACTCCTCTTACCAGCTTATATGCTCTGCTAGCATTAGGTTGCAGAGATCTTCTTGGCTATGGAAAGCTTGGAAAACAGTCCACTTTTTCCCCCATCAAGTCCATCCTCTCTTGCTTGCACACATTCTTCACTCTCCTCTTGCTAGCTTATACACATTCTTGACTCCTCTTGCCAGCTTATATGCTCTGCTAGCATTAGGTTGCAGAGATCTTCTTACACACCCAAGCTACTATATACTGGTTGTTCGGCATCAGAGCTTTTAGAGCGCTCAGTTTTCTTCTTTCATGCAGAGTATATTGTACCCAGGTCAAGAGATGGTTCTGGGACTCTACGGAGGCTCCCTACACCAAGTCTCACGGACCATGATTGGCCAAAGAGCCCGACAATACTTAGGTTGCACTAACCAGACGTTGGATTGAGATTGATGTGTGCAATGCAATGAAGTGCACCTATGGGTCACATCGTGCGACTCTCACGTTCTTCATGCCTTTACATTTGTTTGTGTTTTTGTTCAAGGAGGCTGATGGTCACCAGACTCCTACAATGTGGATTGCAAAGGGAGGCACAGCAATGAGTGCCTTTCTGCCACCTTCGTGGGATTTGAAGGTTATTCAACATCAGGGTGACAAGATAAAGTGCATGGTGGTGTCGGAGAAGATGGTCGTTCGGTACCAGCTTGGAAAGCAACAACTCTCTATTATCTTTCCTTACAGACGTTTGAAGCTGACTGGAGGCGAATGGCAAGCACTCGATTCGGACATCAACGATGCAGAACAGCTTGATGTACATGTTAGCACGCAAGCTGATGTGTGGGATATCGTAGTAAATGCTGATTGGAATATGGCGAACCTAAGGGAGTACTTAGGCCTTAGGTTTGAAAGGTGACTTTTCATTTGTGATTGATAACACACCTCTACGTTGTAAAAGCATTCCCTTCCCTAGATGTATCCATATCAAGCAAGCTATGTAACAGATTTTGAGAGATTAATTCAAAACAATTTTGGCTACTCGCAATTTGCGTTCAATTTTGTGCACTTTTAAGTTATATCGCGTGTTTTTATTTTTTTGGAGGTTTTAAGTGAATTTTTAAACATAAAAAAAGTTTTAAAGACCTCTTTATAAGTCACTTTTGGCCACTTTGAGTTCATCTCCTCACTCTCGGCACCTTTGCGGTCCCCTCGCCTTCTTCGCTACTCAAGCATGGCCACCCCCGCCCAAGCTCTCCTATCTCAATTGCACAAGCTTGACCTCAGTCACTTGATCGAGAAGCTTGCACCCATCTTTCAGACATCTATTGACATGGAAGGCACCGCCGAACTCCATAATGACGTGTTTGGGGCGTTCACTAGCTACATGGACACATACATGGCTGAATATTGTTACCATATTATAGTAGTGATGTGTGTGAACACACTTAGGACCGCCGGGGCACTTTTTCCCTCACTAGGAGGTTTTTTCCCCCGTGCATTGTATATACGCCCATTATCTTCTAGGGCTTGTTATCTTTCATTTTTGGCACTCATAATACACTACTGTGTTGTGCTCAAGCTTCCTCATCTTCTTGAAGTTGTGTGTGCATTCCTGCAACCCTAATTCCAACAATTGGTATCAGAGCAGGCTTCCTCCTCCCGAGCAGCATCACCGGCACCTGCCGCTTCATCTCCTCCGATTGCGACGAGGTTTCACGAGCGTCAGCAGGTTAGTATATGCCGTGGGTGAGCCCAAAGGGCTCGGTCGTTTCAGAATTTTGATCTGAAGTCATTTCGCCCTCCGTTTTTGCATTCCAAGTACTGCGCAGGCAATATCGTCCTACTGTGCAGATTTTCTGTCAAGATTGAAATCTGCAGGACAGGTGCCCATTCGTCTGTTTTGGGCTGTGCTACATAGCACAGGTCGATTTTATACAGGTTTTCCTCTTACAGACAGCATTTACATCTAGTAGTACAGTCATTGGCCATGGCTAACAACAATGATGTATTCCGCATGTTGGCTGCTGAGGATAAGTTGGATGGCACCAACTATCCATTGTGGGCATATATGATGCGACATGTATTGGTAGCAAAGGGGTTATGGAACATTGTGCAGGGTATTGATGCACGTCCTATTGTGGCTGGGAATGCTGCAAACACATCAGAAACAGGTACTGTTGATGATGGTGCAGGCACAAGTGCTGTAGCAGCTGTTCGAGAACCACCACTTTCAGCAGAGCAGATTCGTTGGGATGGTAGAGATGCGCAGGCTCATGCCTTGATTGCGCTGTCTGTCAAACGTACCATTATCCCACATATTCGCTCCTGCAGGACTTCTAAGGATGCTTGGGATGTACTTGCCACATTGTATCAGGCAAGAAATGAGGCTCGTGTTGCTTACCTCCGAAAACAGTTGGAGAGTGAGCATATGAACGAAGGTGATTCTATGGATAGCTTTTTGACAAAGATCAAGGATTTCAAAGAGCAGCTCATTTCTGCAGATGAAATCCTGTCAGACAGTTCACTTGTGCAGACTGTTTTGAATGGTTTACCAGATTCTTATCAGGGTTTTGCTTCCACTCTTCGCTTGATGATGAAAGGCAATCCCAATGCCTTATCATTTGAGGAGTTAGTTTCTGTTTTGCTGCAAGAAGACCAGTCAAGGCAAAACAGGAATATTATGCGTGTCGCAGATCAAGCTTTTGTTGCTAGTCAGAGAAGCGGGAAAGGTAAAGCTGGCTTTTCTTCTAGTAAGCAGAAATCTGCAAATGCTGCGCAACCAAAGAAGGAAGACAAAGATGAGAAGAAGGGTGACAAACAGAAGACATTTTGCAAGTACTGTAAGGGAAATGATCATGTCATCAAAGCGTGTCCTAAGCTGGCTGCGAAAGAGGCTAAGAAGAAAGAGGCTGGTATGGCTGTTGCAGATGCCTCTCCTTCTAACAATGAATCTGCTAATGTTGTGCTAGATACAGAATGGGCATTCAATGCGCAGTGCAGTTATGACCCATCTTTGCATGACACATGTATGTCTGCAGTAAATTCAGATGTATGGTACTTTGACAGTGGTGCCACTAAGCATATCACCTCGCAGCGCAGTTTATTCACCTTCCTTGAGTATGCTCCCACAGGGAATACTGTCACTTGTGCCAATAACTCCTCTTATCCCGTTAAAGGAGTTGGACAGATTGTGCTGAATGTTGCAAATGGCAACACCTTTACACTTTTTGATGCATTGTATGTGCCTACCCAATATGCAGCCCTCACAAACATGCTTGACAGGTGCCTCAAGCTTAGGCAAAGAAGACACCATTTCAGATTTCTGCAGGCGCAGCAAACTTGCAAAATTCAGATGACCAAAACGTGCATGCCACAGTTTTGCATCTGAAATAGCCTGCGTATCCATAATAGCACATGCTGAATCCTCTACACATTTGCCATCCATATTGAGCTTGTACAGCCCTCGACATAGTGAACCAGATGCTACAATGATGTCACCACAAGAGAGATCATGAACAGTACATTTGTCATCCACAAATTTTACAACCAAACCTGTTTTGGCAAATGCGGAGACTGACAGCAGATTCTTTTTGATCCCTGGCACATACAATGCATCAAAAAGTGTAAAGGTGTTGCCATTTGCAACATTCAGCACAATCTGTCCAACTCCTTTAACGGGATAAGAGGAGTTATTGGCACAAGTGACAGTATTCCCTGTGGGAGCATACTCAAGGAAGGTGAATAAACTGCGCTGCGAGGTGATATGCTTAGTGGCACCACTGTCAAAGTACCATACATCTGAATTTACTGCAGACATACATGTGTCATGCAAAGATGGGTCAGTGAGAGCTGAACGCAGATTGCAGCTTGTTCACAGTGATGTTTGTGGTCCCATGCAAACTCCATCATTTGGAAACTACCTTTACTTCGTGACTTTCATTGATGATTTTACCAGGCATGCATGGGTATATCCTTTGAAGGCAAAGTCCGAAGTGTTTTTGTGCTTCAAACAGTTTTTGGTTATGGCTGAAAATGTGTCACAAAGTAAGATGGGCACCCTCCGTTCAGATCGAGGGGGGGAGTATATGTCTTCAGAATTTAATGCATTTCTGGCTGAGCGTGGGATAAAACACCAATGTACAGTGCCGTATACACCACAGCAAAATGGTGTGGCTGAGAGAAAAAACAGGTCTCTCATGGAAATGGCAAGATGTATGGTTAAGAGTCAAAGTCTACCACATGGTTTTTGGCTTGAGGCTGTCATGTGTGCCACTTATGTACTAAACAGGTGTCCCACCAAAGCATTACAGGTTGTCACTCCATATGAGGCTTGGCATGGCCGCAAGCCATCTGTTGGCCATTTACGTGTTTTTGGTTGCCTGGCATATGCATTAGTGCCTGTGCAACATCGCAGAAAATTGGATGACAAAGCTGTCAAATGTATTTTTGTTGGATATAGTGCTGAGAGCAAAGGCTATCGTTTGTATCATCCACAGACAAAGCGCATTTTGGTTAGCCGTGATGTTGTATTTGTGGAAGATGCAGTTCAGCCCTTGGTTTCATGTACTAAGGAGACAGATATCAGCTCACGTGATGTCTATGATACATTGTTGCCTCTTTTCAGTGGTGCACAGTCAAGTGCAATACCTCATGAGGCAGTTTTTCAGCCTATGCAGGTTTTAAATGATGGCACAGATCAGCCTATATCTGATGCAGATGTGCATGATGCACTTGAGGATGAGAGACAAGAGATTGAGGGCTCTAGGAACATGCCTAGATGGCTGGTGCAGACTTTGCGTGACAGCAAGTTGGATGCCCCTTTGTCTAGTCGCACTCGCTCTGGCTCTCATGGTGCCTCTTATGCGTCAGATTGTTATGCATTGGCTGTTTCTAGTATGTGCGATGAAAGTGAGCCTGTTTCATTTGATGAGGCACAAAGTTCAGAAAATTGGATGGCTGCTATGCAAGCAGAATACGATGCTATTATGAAGAATGGTACATGGTCTTTATGTGACTTGCCCCCTGGCAAGAAGGCCATTGGCACTAAGTGGGTATACAAATTGAAGCGTAAGCCTGATGGCACAGTGGATCGCCATAAGGCTAGGCTTGTTGCAAAAGGTTATGCTCAAGAGAAGGGCATTGATTTTGATGAGACTTTTGCTCCCACATGTCGTATGACCACTGTTCGTAGCATCTGTGCATTAGCAGCTCATAATGGTTGGAATGTACATCAGCTGGACATAAAGACTGCGTTCTTAAATGGAGATTTGCATGAGGAGGTGTATGTATCGCAGCCTCGTGGTTTTGTTCAAAGAGGGCAGGAAAACAAAGTGTGCAGGTTAAAAAAGGCTTTATATGGTTTAAAGCAAGCTCCACGAGCTTGGTATGAAAAAATACATGCATATTTGACTGCACATGGGTTTCAGAATAGTCCGACAGAAAGCACTTTGTATGCTAAACGTGTGGATGGTGTACATCTAATCATTGCTCTCTATGTCGATGACATGCTGCTCACAGGACCAAATGAGAGTCATATTGCTGATTTTAAGGCTGATTTGAATGCCTCTTTTGAGATGTCAGATTTGGGGCATTTGCATCATTATTTGGGGATACAATTTAAGCAGTGTGATGGAGGTATTGCTTTGTGTCAGACAAAGTATATTGAAACATTGTTGCGGAGATTTGGCCTTGAAGACTGCAAGCCTATTGCTACTCCAATGGAGACAGGTTTGAAGTTGAGTCTTCATGATGCTGGAGATCACTTTGATGTCACACTCTATCAAACAGCTGTTGGTTGCCTCATTTATGTATGCATTACGAGGCCAGACATTCAGTTTGCAGTCTCACAGGTGAGCAGATTTATGCATAGCCCAGGCATTAAGCATTGGCAGGCAGTGAAGCGTATCTTTCGCTATTTGAGTGGTACTCGGCATCTTGGGTTGTTTTATCCCAAGGGGGGATCATTGCCGCCAGATTTACATGCTTTTTCAGATTCTGACTGGGCTGGTTGTTATGACACACGCGTGTCCACGAGTGGTTTTTGCTTCATGCTTGGAAGCTCATGCATATCATGGTTGAGCAAGAAGCAGCCTACTGTGGCCACTTCTAGTTGTGAAGCTGAGTACAGGGCAGCTTTCACAGCTACGGTTGAGTGTGTGTGGCTCAGACGCCTTATGGCTGATTTGGGTGTTGGGCAGCCATCTGCCACCACCATCTTCACTGACAGTCAGAGCGCATTGGCAGTTGCGCGGAACCCAGTGTTCCATGCTCGTACGAAGCACATTGAGGTGCACTACCATTATGTCAGGGAGAGACTCTCTGCAGGAGAGATCAGTTTGGCTTATGTGCCAACACAGGATAACCTTGCAGACCTTTTCACAAAGGCTCTGCCTCGTGAGAAGTTCGAAGCTTTTCGCAAAGCTTTGGGCTTACTCCCTTTTGTGGATTCGTCCACATAGCTAGGCACTTCCCTATACATGAGTGCTAGCCCTTGTTCACCGCATCACTCCAGGGGGGATTTGTTACCATATTATAGTAGTGATGTGTGTGAACACACTTAGGACCGCCGGGGCACTTTTTCCCTCACTAGGAGGTTTTTTCCCCCGTGCATTGTATATACGCCCATTATCTTCTAGGGCTTGTTATCTTTCATTTTTGGCACTCATAATACACTACTGTGTTGTGCTCAAGCTTCCTCATCTTCTTGAAGTTGTGTGTGCATTCCTGCAACCCTAATTCCAACAAATATTGTGTCAACTTTGAAGACGAGGAGGGGACTTGGGTGCCTGTGGATCTTATCAAGCATACCTACAAAGCGGACAAAAATTTCAGGTTCAAGCTTGCAAGATTCCTCAAAGGCCTTAGTAGCACATATCTAAGGGAGGAGGAAGAAGATAACCTGGTAGATCTTGGAATGGGCAACATCGACACAAGTTTTTTGAGGTGGGACATGACTCTTGCCCTCCTGATCTTGGAGGGAACAGAGAAAAGCAAGGGAAAGAGGAAGGCCACTCCTCCAAAGAAAGCCACACCTTATCTCTTGATCAAGGAAGCTGACCCAAAGGAGGAGATTGTCAGCCCAGTGCAAGAAGCATCTCTTGCACTTGTGACTCTGGCGGAAGAGCCGCAAGCTGAGGCTGTGAAACGGGACATCGAAGGGGACGATGTCATGGATGAAGTTCCAGAGCTCGAAGTGCGAACTCTACACCCCATCATAGTAGAAGGTGTAGAGTTCTTATTTTTGGATGACATCGCCCATGTCCTCGGGCTGCACCAGGATGAAACTCTCTCAGTCATTGCTATGTACGCGGGCATGCGAGACACACAACAACCGTCCAAAGATGATGACATCCGCATTGACTTCAGTTCCGCAGATGTCACAAAGGTGCTTGCGCTCCCGGAAAATCATGCCTCAATAGAGTCCCTTGTGGCAGAGACTCTTGTACAAATATCCCAGTGCAAGGATTTCTACGAGAGTGTGCCAGAAACTAGCTTTGCCCCTCACAAGCCGCTTGCCATTTCGGATTCCGTTAGCCTCCGGAGCATCAATATTAGTGATGCAGACCTTGCGGATCATGATGATGCCATTGAGGTAGTACACCCAATTTCTTCCCTCTTAATTTGTAATTTTTTGAAGTCAACTCATTCTTCTATCTACTTTGTAGACCGCAAGAGAAATGGACTGGTTTGCAAGCCGAAAGGGTGGAGCACGAAAGGAGGTGGAGGGGAAAGATGCTGCGCTATGGCACTACATCCCGAGCTTCAATGCCGAGATGCTTCGCGTGATTCACGACGACTTTTCAAATGACGCGCACTAAATTTTTGAAGTGCAGAGCCCTAAGCACGATCCTGTGTGAAGCCCCTATAGCCCAAAATGCCCATAAATGTATTCTTGTAAATAGGGAAGCAGCTATCTATAGATTTGGTGATAAAAGTGCGGGGTCTTTCCTAGGATTTTGTGGCCTTAGCCTTGGACAAGGCATCACTGATGCCAAAGACATAACCGAACGCATTGGTGACAAACCATCGGTAAAGACTCTCACCCACGAGGCTTTCACCAAGATCATCAAGCGAGTTGGCCAGATCTAATGTACTCATTTGCCTTTTGTGAAAATCAAACAATTAATGACATCAAGATGTTTGTCGAGCTGATTTTAAGTTTTATCTTCTTGATGTGTTTATATGTTGTTGTCGTGTCGTGTCATGATGTTTCAATCAATTTTTGTGAACGCTCGTCTGCCACCACCCGTTCGACTTTGGCTCGACTCGACGGGCCGATTTCTCCTGCGTATGGCCCCAAAAGGGTAGATCAGATGTGCGAGGTGTGCCGAGGCCGGACGGCGGGGGGGCCGGTGGTCGCGCCGTGGAACCTGTGCGCCACGGAGTGACTGTAGCCTATTTGACCTGGGTCGACGGGGGGGGCCGGTGGTCGCGCCATGGAACCTGTGCGCCACGGAGCGACTGTAGCCTGTTTGACCTGGACCTGTACGCCACGGAGCGACTGTAGCCTGTTTGACCAGGTCAAACAGGCTACAGTCGCTCCGTGGCGCACGGTTCCACGGCGCGACCACCGGCCCCCCCGTCGGCCTCGGCGCACCCCGCACATCTGATCTACCAGGTCAAGCAGGCTACAGTCGCTCCGTGGCGCACAGGTTCCACGGCGCGACCACCGGCCCCCCCGTCGGCCCCAGCGCACCCCGCACATCTAATCTACCCTTTTGGGACTATACGCAGGAGAAATCGGCCCATCGAGTCGAGCCAAAGTCGGACGGGTGGTGGCAGACGAGCGTTCACATGAGGTCGAATGTACGTAGCGACAACAATTACATGCAAAAGACTACAATTACCTTGACAAGACGACAATCACTTGCAATAGAAAATAACTTTTTTGAAAATAGACATGGTTTTTTATTAATCAAATTGAGATTACAAAACACGGATTTGTTGCATTACAAAGGCTTCTCCTATCTAGTGAAAGAGAGCGTCGTCTCCACGGATACGCCTAGCTAGACGAAGATCAGATGGCTTCAAAGTGACATGTTTTGCATGCACCATGCACAAAACCGCGTCTTGGAAAAGCGAAACCAAAATATCCTCCGCACCTTGTTGCAGAGCGCCTAGTGCCACCGCTTGCACACAATTGACATCCCGGCGCTGGTCGTGGATAATCTCTTTGACGAGACGCGCAAAAGGTGCCTTTGGAATAATTGGTGTGCAAGTCTTCTGATATTTGCGAATTTCTCTAAGAGCAACTGTCCCTGGTCTCCATCTTTGCTTCTTCTGCGTTGTTGGGGGCGGTGGTGCTTGTGCGTGGCGAGTCCAAGCTGGCGTGTCATTTTTGAACTTTTGTCGCTGCTCTTGGAAGTTATCGGAAGGGGGTTCTGTGCGTTTAGGAATGGTTTTTCCCTTCTTAGCCTTTGCAGGTGTTGGAGTTTTCTTTGCCTTTGCAGATGGAGTCTTCTGAGCTGCTCTCTGCTCTGCCTCCTTCCTTACTCGCTCCTCTTCATCTTTCCTTTCTTTTTCCTCACGAAGCCTCCGTGTGTTTGCTGCCCTGGCTTCTCGTTCAAGCTTCTGTCTCTTATTTTCTACTTCCTCAGCTGAGAGTTTTCTCTTTCCTTTACCAAGTGCACGAGCCAAGACTCTGTCTAGCATTGCATTGAGAATCCTATTACTAGGCAGGTGCTCCCTTTCTAATGTGTGTTCATTTCTCCTCTTTGTATATTATGCTCGAAGACCTTGTATAGCCGCTTCCAAAATTGTGTCATCTTCGTATCCGGCCATTCGCAGATCAGCAACAAATCCGCGAGCTTTTCTGTTAAGCCAATCCTCCTCCGCAGCAAAGAATGCTAATCTTCTCTCGTTGCTTGCGGCGGCCTGAGCTTCTTCTGCAGCCTTCTTATTGTTACCATATTATAGTAGTGATGTGTGTGAACACACTTAGGACCGCCGGGGCACTTTTTCCCTCACTAGGAGGTTTTTTCCCCCGTGCATTGTATATACGCCCATTATCTTCTAGGGCTTGTTATCTTTCATTTTTGGCACTCATAATACACTACAGTGTTGTGCTCAAGCTTCCTCATCTTCTTGAAGTTGTGTGTGCATTCCTGCAACCCTAATTCCAACAATTGGTATCAGAGCAGGCTTCCTCCTCCCGGGCAGCATCACCGGCACCTGCCGCTTCATCTCCTCCGATTGCGACGAGGTTTCACGAGCGTCTGCAGGTTAGTATATGCCGTGGGTGAGCCCAAAGGGCTCGGTCGTTTCAGAATTTTGATCTGAAGTCATTTCGCCCTCCGTTTTTGCATTCCAAGTACTGCGCAGGCAATATCGTCCTACTGTGCAGATTTTCTGTCAAGATTGAAATCTGCAGGACAGGTGCCCATTCGTCTGTTTTGGGCTGTGCTACATAGCACAGGTCGATTTTATACAGGTTTACCTCTTACAGACAGCATTTACATCTAGTAGTACAGTCATTGGCCATGGCTGACAACAATGATGTATTCCGCATGTTGGCTGCTGAGGATAAGTTGGATGGCACCAACTATCCATTGTGGGCATATATGATGCGACATGTATTGGTAGCAAAGGGGTTATGGAACATTGTGCAGGGTATTGATGCACGTCCTATTGTGGCTGGGAATGCTGCAAACACATCAGAAACAGGTACTGTTGATGATGGTGTAGGCACAAGTGCTGTAGCAGCTGTTCGAGAACCACCACTTTCAGCAGAGCAGATTCGTTGGGATGGTAGAGATGCGCAGGCTCATGCCTTGATTGCGCTGTCTGTCAAACGTACCATTATCCCACATATTCGCTCCTGCAGGACTTCTAAGGATGCTTGGGATGTACTTGCCACATTGTATCAGGCAAGAAATGAGGCTCGTGTTGCTTACCTCCGAAAACAGTTGGAGAGTGAGCATATAAACGAAGGTGATTCTATGGATAGCTTTTTGACAAAGATCAAGGATTTCAAAGAGCAGCTCATTTCTGCAGATGAAATCCTGTCAGACAGTTCACTTGTGCAGACTGTTTTGAATGGTCTACCAGATTCTTATCAGGGTTTTGCTTCCACTCTTCGCTTGATGATGAAAGGCAATCCCAATGCCTTATCATTTGAGGAGTTAGTTTCTGTTTTGCTGCAAGAAGACCAGTCAAGGCAAAACAGGAATATTATGCGTGTCGCAGATCAAGCTTTCGTTGCTAGTCAGAGAAGCGGGAAAGGTAAAGCTGGCTTTTCTTCTAGTAAGCAGAAATCTGCAAATGCTGCGCAACCAAAGAAGGAAGACAAAGATGAGAAGAAGGGTGACAAACAGAAGACATTTTGCAAGTACTGTAAGGGAAATGATCATGTCATCAAAGCGTGTCCTAAGCTGGCTGCGAAAGAGGCTAAGAAGAAAGAGGCTGGTATGGCTGTTACAGATGCCTCTCCTTCTAACAATGAATCTGCTAATGTTGTGCTAGATACAGAATGGGCATTCAATGCGCAGTGCAGTTATGACCCATCTTTGCATGACACATGTATGTCTGCAGTAGATTCAGATGTATGGTACTTTGACAGTGGTGCCACTAAGCATATCACCTCGCAGCGCAGTTTATTCACTTTCCTTGAGTCTGCTCCCACAGGGAATACTGTCACTTGTGCCAATAACTCCTCTTATCCCGTTAAAGGAGTTGGACAGATTGTGCTGAATGTTGCAAATGGCAACACCTTTACACTTTTTGATGCATTGTATGTGCCAGGGATCAAAAAGAATCTGCTGTCAGTCTCCGCATTTGCCAAAACAGGTTTGGTTGTAAAATTTGTGGATGACAGATGTACTGTTCATGATCTCTCTTGTGGTGACATCATTGTAGCATCTGGTTCACTATGTCGAGGGCTGTATAAGCTCAATATGGATGGCAAATGTGTAGAGGATTCAGCATGTGCTATTATGGATACGCAGGCTATTTCAAATGCAAAACTGTGGCATGCACGTTTTGGTCATCTGAATTTTGCAAGTTTGCTGCGCCTGCAGAAATCTGAAATGGTGTCTTCTTTGCCTAAGCTTGAGGCACCTGTCAAGCATGTTTGTGAGGGCTGCATATTGGGTAAAATGCAGCGTGCTTCCTTTCCCAAAGATGGATCAGTGAGAGCTGAACGCAGATTGCAGCTTGTTCACAGTGATGTTTGTGGTCCCATGCAAACTCCATCATTTGGAAACTACCTTTACTTCGTGACTTTCATTGATGATTTTACCAGGCATGCATGGGTATATCCTTTGAAGGCAAAGTCCGAAGTGTTTTTGTGCTTCAAACAGTTTTTGGTTATGGCTGAAAATGTGTCAGAAAGTAAGATGGGCACCCTCCGTTCAGATCGAGGGGGGGAGTATATGTCTTCAGAATTTAATGCATTTCTGGCTGAGCGTGGGATAAAACACCAATGTACAGTGCCGTATACACCACAGCAAAATGGTGTGGCTGAGAGAAAAAACAGGTCTCTCATGGAAATGGCAAGATGTATGGTTAAGAGTCAAAGTCTACCACATGGTTTTTGGCTTGAGGCTGTCATGTGTGCCACTTATGTACTAAACAGGTGTCCCACCAAAGCATTACAGGTTGTCACTCCATATGAGGCTTGGCATAGCCGCAAGCCATCTGTTGGCCATTTACGTGTTTTTGGTTGCCTGGCATATGCATTAGTGCCTGTGCAACATCGCAGAAAATTGGATGACAAAGCTGTCAAATGTATTTTTGTTGGATATAGTGCTGAGAGCAAAGGCTATCGTTTGTATCATCCACAGACAAAGCGCATTTTGGTTAGCCGTGATGTTGTATTTGTGGAAGATGCAGTTCAGCCCTTGGTTTCATGTACTAAGGAGACAGATATCAGCTCACGTGATGTCTATGATACATTGTTGCCTCTTTTCAGTGGTGCACAGTCAAGTGCAATACCTCATGAGGCAGTTTTTCAGCCTATGCAGGTTTTAAATGATGGCACAGATCAGCCTATATCTGATGCAGATGTGCATGGTGCACTTGAGGATGAGAGACAAGAGATTGAGGGCTCTAGGAATATGCCTAGATGGCTGGTGCAGACTTTGCGTGACAGCAAGTTGGATGCCCCTTTGTCTAGTCGCACTCGTTCTGGCTCTCATGGTGCCTCTTATGCGTCAGATTGTTATGCATTGGCTGTTTCTAGTATGTGCGATGAAAGTGAGCCTGTTTCATTTGATGAGGCACAAAGTTCAGAAAATTGGATGGCTGCTATGCAAGCAGAATACGATGCTATTATGAAGAATGGTACATGGTCTTTATGTGACTTGCCCCCTGGCAAGAAGGCCATTGGCACTAAGTGGGTATACAAATTGAAGCGTAAGCCTGATGGCACAGTGGATCGCCATAAGGCTAGGCTTGTTGCAAAAGGTTATGCTCAAGAGAAGGGCATTGATTTTGATGAGACTTTTGCTCCCACATGTCGTATGACCACTGTTCGTAGCATCTGTGCATTAGCAGCTCATAATAGTTGGAATGTACATCAGCTGGACATAAAGACTGCGTTCTTAAATGGAGATTTGCATGAGGAGGTGTATGTATCGCAGCCTCGTGGTTTTGTTCAAAGAGGGCAGGAAAACAAAGTGTGCAGGTTAAAAAAGGCTTTATATGGTTTAAAGCAAGCTCCACGAGCTTGGTATGAAAAAATACATGCATATTTGACTGCACATGGGTTTCAGAATAGTCCAACAGAAAGCACTTTGTATGTTAAACGTGTGGATGGTGTACATCTAATCATTGCTCTCTATGTCGATGACATGCTGCTCACAGGACCAAATGAGAGTCATATTGCTGATTTTAAGGCTGATTTGAATGCCTCTTTTGAGATGTCAGATTTGGGGCATTTGCATCATTATTTGGGGATACAATTTAAGCAGTGTGATGGAGGTATTGCTTTGTGTCAGACAAAGTATATTGAAACATTGTTGCGGAGATTTGGCCTTGAAGACTGCAAGCCTATTGCTACTCCAATGGAGACAGGTTTGAAGTTGAGTCTTCATGATGCTGGAGATCACTTTGATGTCACACTCTATCAGACAGCTGTTGGTTGCCTCATTTATGTATGCATTACGAGGCCAGACATTCAGTTTGCAGTCTCACAGGTGAGCAGATTTATGCATAGCCCAGGCATTAAGCATTGGCAGGCAGTGAAGCGTATCTTTCGCTATTTGAGTGGTACTCGGCATCTTGGGTTGTTTTATCCCAAGGGGGGATCATTGCCGCCAGATTTACATGTTTTTTCAGATTCTGACTGGGCTGGTTGTTATGACACACGCGTGTCCACGAGTGGTTTTTGCTTCATGCTTGGAAGCTCATGCATATCATGGTTGAGCAAGAAGCAGCCTACTGTGGCCACTTCTAGTTGTGAAGCTGAGTACAGGGCAGCTTTCACAGCTACGGTTGAGTGTGTGTGGCTCAGACGCCTTATGGCTGATTTGGGTGTTGGGCAGCCATCTGCCACCACCATCTTCACTGACAGTCAGAGCGCATTGGCAGTTGCGCGGAACCCAGTGTTCCATGCTCGTACGAAGCACATTGAGGTGCACTACCATTATGTCAGGGAGAGACTCTCTGCAGGAGAGATCAGTTTGGCTTATGTGCCAACACAGGATAACCTTGCAGACCTTTTCACAAAGGCTCTGCCTCGTGAGAAGTTCGAAGCTTTTCGCAAAGCTTTGGGCTTACTCCCTTTTGTGGATTCGTAACTCTTGTTCACCGCATCACTCCAGGGGGGATTTGTTACCATATTATAGTAGTGATGTGTGTGAACACACTTAGGACCGCCGGGGCACTTTTTCCCTCACTAGGAGGTTTTTTCCCCCGTGCATTGTATATACGCCCATTATCTTCTAGGGCTTGTTATCTTTCATTTTTGGCACTCATAATACACTACAGTGTTGTGCTCAAGCTTCCTCATCTTCTTGAAGTTGTGTGTGCATTCCTGCAACCCTAATTCCAACACTTATCTGCCTCCGCCTTCCTAACTGCCTCGTCTTCTTCCGCCTTCTTGGCAGCCTCATCCTCCTGTGCTTTCTTTGCTGCCTCATCCTCCTCCTGTGTTCTAACGGTCTCTTCGGCTTCTTTTCTTGCTCTCTCAGCTGCCTCCATGTCCTCTGCTTCTTTCTGTAATCTCTCCGCTTCTTGGCGTTCTTGGGCTTCTTGGGCCTCTCTCTCAAGCCTCACACGCTCAGCTTCCAGATCCATTTGGGCTTGTGGGTAAATGTTTGGGATTTCAGTTCTATGTGCCACCGGTAAGGGCCCAAGGTCTTTGAAAATGTCATCCTGCGTATTGGAGGGAGGATCATTTGGGGGCTCCATGTGCGTGAGATATTAGTGCATGAGTGAGAGAGAGAGAGAGAGAGAGAGAGAGAGAGCGAGAGAGTCAAGGGGAGAGGAAGAGAGAGAGAGCTCACAAGTCAAGACTTTTAAAAATGACTATAAAACTCACTGATATTTATAGGGGGCCAAAATTACAAAAAAGTCAATTTACAACAATGAACGCGCCAAAAAGTGGCGAACAAGAATTATTGGGTGGGTAACCACACGCGGCCATTTCTTAGTCGACCACTGTGCCATTGCCTCGCTCTTTCACGTGCCATTGACGCATTGCACCCTTCTCTTTCGCCTTGCACCTACCACCTTCATGATTTTGCGCCTCAAAGACAAATTTCCGGCTCGCTTTTGGGCCTTTCTCCAAGTAAGTGCACGGTAAAACCAATTGAACATTTCCTGAAACGCATTGCTGCGAACCTTGCAACCGCCATGACCCGTGTTCTTAAAATAGGCCGCCTTGGCTTGGTAATGTGATCGTTCCATGGGTTGGTTGCTCCAGAGTGCAAGAGACCCATATTCATCTAGAAAGAAGGAACTGTGCGCATAGAGAATATGCATGTAGTGTGTTATATGAGTTTCCCCCCAAGCATCGATCATTTCGTCTGTGAATCTGTCAATCGAAGTCTTGAATGTAGCTATCTCTGCTTCATCAAGATACGGGCGCTCAAGAAGCCTCATCATCTCATCACAAGCTTCCCACACATGTGCACGCTTCAATCCTAGTGTCGCCTCATTGCCTCGATAGGTTGTTACATCACAAATTTGCTTCCATAATTCAAAATGTGTATGGCTTTGAGCCTCACCATAGTTTGAGAGCAGGTGTCTTGCTTTTGCACCACCCATACATATCTTATTAGGGTTATCTTGGGTACTTGATGGGTTGTTGCGATCCTTAGAGAGGGTGACAGCACCTGCGTGAAGCCCAACGGATGATAAAACAACTTCAAGCTCTTGGATGCCCTGTTCTCGCCATGACTCTGGCTCCATGTTCCAAGCATAATTGATGTGGAGCATCAACAATTTGTCCAAAATTCTAAGTCTTGCGTGCAAGGTACACACATGTACTCGCGACAGTGGAATTGAAAGAATAGGGTTCCAAGTAGCATCCTCCTCTGCGCGAGATGGTGCCTTGCTTTGATTGCAGCTCATAATTCCATTGAGCCAGACGTGCATACCCTTCCCTTTTTGTAATTGATTTGAGCCCTTTGCACTTGCCTGCTTTTACGACCTTTCACCTTGATTGCTTGTTTGGCCTTCCCCACTGCGACACTTGGCATCCTTGGATGACAACAAAAGATGCATGGAAACAAAGTGTTAGCACCGCTTTTAGTTCCCAACATGCATTTGAGGGTCTTGAGATCACCACCAAGGTGCCACTCTATTTCAAAGTGACCAGTGCTGCCAGGCACATGCAAGACTTCACCATTTGATTGCCTGTATATCACTCCTTGAATACCTGTACAGGTGAAGTACCACCTCAGACTGTCATGGTCCTCGTGCGGAAGGGTCCATGCCACCTACCACCATATGTTCTTCTCAGACTACACTCCAAAGTAATCTTGCTTGCGTCGCTTTGTGTGCAAGTTATTCTCCACATCACCTGTTTCATCTTCGCCGTCTAAGCTCTTTCGCTTCAATGCCCTGCTCATGAGTGTCAGACTTGTACGTTCCACCCTTTGGCCCTTTACAACCTGACATTCATCCAATTTGAGGACAAATATAGCCTTTCCATCCGTCTCCTCTAGTGTCATATCATAAAACTGAATCATAGCTCGTTGAAGCGCCTCCACCTCGACGTAAACATTGTTAAACTTGTTGTAAGCAAAATCTTTTGAATTTGACATTGGCATGCTACGATCCACCCATCTGTAGCCGCCTAGGAAGTCGGTAATATTGTTGTTTGCTGACTTCCTTGCCATAACTATACTGTATGGTGTTGGAAGTATAGATCGTGTCATTCCTTTGCCTCGTAGACATGCTGTGATGCAAGTATACAAAGCCCTGTATCCTTTACTGATACCTGTTGTGTCACGCAAGGTGAGCATATCAACGGGACTGACAATCTGCTCAAATTCCTTGAGAAAATACTTTTGAATCCTGTCACGCAACGCACCATTTACTGGATTGGTTATCATATTGATTACTTTCTGCTCTGGAATAATGTGCTCAAGGATAGACTCCTCAGTATTGGAACAACCTAATATTGCTTTAGCACATTCCCTGGACATCACATAGTTTAGAGTCAATGACATAACTATATGAAAAAGGAATGTAATGCTAGTTTTGAAGCTGTGATTACCTTGTTTGACGCACACGTCGCTTGCGAGCCCCCCATCTTTGGAAAGAAGACTCAGAGGCTTGCGCTTTCGCTGCCTTGCATTATATCCCACGGGGAGGTGAGTGAAATGATCGACACGTCGGCGAAGGTTCCGAGTTGAGTTTCGAAGACGGAGATAATTCTCTATAGCTCGATCCCTGCTTTCCACACCTTCATTAAGCTTCATCTTCGGCTATGCATCCTCCTTCTCTAGATCCTTGACTCGAGCCAGCATATGTTCCTTTGTGGCCATGAAAGTTGACGCACATTCTTCCTTTTCTGCCTTGCATAATTTTAGAAGCTTCCTGAGGTGATTTTGATTTGAGAGTTCCTGCAAGTACAAAGAATAGAGCCTCTGACACCCAAGAAGCGTACGACCTGCGTGATATTACGAAAAGGGGGAGGTGCACCAGTGTGTGGATCAAGGGGATAAATGCTTCCATCATTCCAAAGATCAATGGCTTTTGCACCTTGAAGTCGTAGCATCTCAGCAGGAATACATCCCTTCGTTCGATTACTTCGCATTGTGGCATACTCCTCGTCTAAGTCCACGTGCAAGCGAAACTTTGATTGCTTGTTGGTGATGTCCCGTAGAGCCATTGTACCTAGCAAATGGAGATGGAGATGTAGATGGATACAGAGATGGAAATGTGGATGGTGATGGAGATGATGGAGGATGGAGGATGGAGGTGGAGGATGGAAATGTGGATGGTGATGGAGGAGATGAAGATGGTGATGGTGATGGAGATGGAGGTGGAGGAGATGCAGATGGATACAGAGATGGAAATGGAGGCCTTGAGGAGATAGATATGGAGAGCTTGCTAGTGATGGAGATGGAGTGCTTCAGCTTGCAAGGATGTGTAGATCTGTACCTTCACAGGAGGGGATGGTGAGCTCTTCCATGAGAGCTGGTGGAGAGGATGATAGATATGGAGAGCTTGCTAGTGATGGAGATGGAGAGCTTCAGCTTGCAAGGATGTGTAGATCTGTACCTTCACAAGAGGGGATGGTGAGCTCTTCCATGAGAGCTGTGGTGGAGAGGATGATGGAGTAGGAGGTCCAGATCTGCAGGCCATGGCTCCTAGAGAGAGAAAAAGAAGCCCTTACCCAAGTAAAACACCCTAAACGCGTTTTAGAGAGAGAGTGTAGAGAGAGTGGGATCTGCAGCACCTCCAAAAAGGGAGGGAACAAAGTGACGAAAATTTTCAAACATTCTTTGTGAAAGGTACTTCACTACAAGACAAAAAGGCAGTTAGGTCCATATTCCTTCCCAAGGACAGAAGATCTAATGATTAGATCACCTTTTGGCCTATTTTCTTTTTTGTAGAAAAGGAAAAATGCATTTTCAGGCCTAGGCCACTAGCTTGGTCAAAGCTTGATTAGCATTTTAAGCATTTCACTGAGTGTCCAAATAAAAGGGCCCAAGAAGACCCCAAACAAGTCCTAATGTTAATCTGAAATTGGATTTAAAATGATCCCACTCTTACATCTCTACATAGCCTCATATTACATCAAATAATGTGGATTTTACCATTTTAATTGCCAATATGTACACACCCCCATGTGCACCCACTCACATGTGCACATAACACTCTTTACACACACTCGTGAGACGAGTGAAAAAACACTGCATAATATGCATGTGTGCACATCACATGCACACCCATTAAACCCTAACGTGCACACACTCGCCTACTCATGTGTATACAGAGCACCCATGCACACGCATCCCTCCCCCGCCCCTTAAAAACTCACGCCCTTACGAGTGCTCATGAAAAAACTTTTTTCTCAACCTGTCTAAGAAGGACAAGGTTGAAGCCTAATCGGTTTTCATGCTACTAATTATTTTTATCACTAAATATGTATAATTGTTTTTCGGTTTTCTTAAGAATGAAGTTAAATTCTTGCCGGTTCAAAATACACTAAATGCTAGTTTTTTTGTGAGCACTCCCTGCTCGCCGCCACCACCGCCTTACCCTGCCTTGCCGCTTGCTGCTTGTTCCTTACATGTCTGCCATTGCCTCTGCCCTTCACACTCGTCCCAGCATCATGTGATATCCTCTGTTGCCCTTTCGTCACGCATAGAATTGTCTCGCCCTAGTGTCACCCACTACACCGCTTAGGAGCGAGAACTACCTTCCCGTCTTGCATCATTGAAGTGGACGAGAAGGGTAGCTATCATCAATCCCTGAACAAGAGCGTCGACCTGCTTTACCGTGTGCAAGTTTGTTTTTCTTGCTGCCCTGCACAAATGAAGGTGGTTCTCGAGAGTCCCGAGGTCATGTGTGTTCGAGCCACCCCTCTCTAAGCAGTGGCATGTAGGGTGTGTGTGTGTTGTTCTATCTAATTCCAGCCAGGATTATAACATCTATTCCCTTTTGCTCAAGGGAATAAAAGAAAAGCAAGGCGAGGAGGAGATTTTGCCACCCCACAATAATAAGACCACTGGCAAGCTAAGCACCATAAGGCCATTGACAAACCCCCAACTCTAGTGTACAAGAGGGTCTGCTTGCATGTAGGGCTCACCATTGAGTTAGTAGAGCACTCCCATAAAGGGTAAAGCTGGTGTTTGCTTGTAGGTACCCTCCCAAAAAGTCCAAAAAGCACACCTGCCAAAAATTCCAAGAGCTTCCACCTAGGGGGAAGAGAGTTGGGTAGGCGACAGGGGACCTCAAGGAGGAGGGGGCTCCAAAATGACACTTTTTTGGGTTAGAATTAGCTAATATTGTGCGCGCGTGCACACACATACACACACACACACACACACACAACCCTAAGGGCAAGGGGACAAGAGGGACACACAAATACACACATGCACATATACATGCACACACATTACCCCAAGGGAAAGAGAGAGGGGTTTGTGGTTGGGGGTGGGATCTAGGAGGGAGGGAAGCGCAAGGTTGGGAAGAGAGTGGGGAAGAGGAGGGCACACAATATATACATACATACATATATATAATATATACATATGTGTGTGTGTGTGTGTATATATACACACACACACACATACATATACGTATATACACACACACATATATACATATATATATATGTGTGTGTGTGTACATGTGTGTGTGTGTGTGTGTGTGTGTGTGCGCAACCCGGAATATATAATTTCAGCTCACAAAATTTACAGTTTTAGAGGGGGTTGAAGGTAAAGAGAGAGAGAGAGAGAGAGAGAGAGAGAGAGAGAGAGCACCACACTTATGTATACACACACATTCCCTATATAATATTTATATACCTTGTCTCTCTCCCTTTCACACACACACACAAATACACATAAATGTATACCCTACTCAAAAGGGTGCACACATATAAACACATGCAAATGTAAATGTATTTGATATAAAGATTTATATATACATGCATGTATGTGTGAACGTGGCATGATGTATCAATGACGTATTGCTACACATGCATGTGTGTGTGTGGGGGGGTAGGTGTGTGTGAGGTGGATCATATTTATAAACTTTATATATATATATATATAGTGTGTGTACGTATGTATTTATATACGTACACATATAGTGTGTACGTATGTATTTATATACATATATAAATACACACACTTCCAATCATACATGCACATATACACACGTACATACATGCACAAACACACTTGAATGTACGTGTGCGCACAAATATTTTTTTTTTGAAAAAAATACCCTCACATGTGCACATATAGGGAGACACAAGTGATCACGGCAAAAACTTTTTGTCGCAGCGGGGTCACATACTAGTTATGTATTAAAACCAAATGGTAACGGATCGACGACTTTTTACGAGATCTTATCATGTATTCGTGTTAATATGCTGTGACTGAAGTGACCGTGTGCTGGCCAACTGGACGTAGCCCGCCTGGCGGAAACAGGCGACTCTTCCGATGCAAATTGTTGTATCTGAGACGAAAGCTTTGCAAGCATGTGGTGATCAGATGGCTGCAGGGAGCTAAGGCGAGAGAGAGAGATAGAGAGAGAGAGAGCGCGCGCGCATTAGGAGCTGTTATTGCTCAGAAATTTAGAGTCATGAAAAGGCTGACAATACTAGATACCAGGCCGCCCGTGCTGGCTCCAGCTCCGCTGCCCAATCCTGCCCAACAACTACATCAGGCCGTCAGCCCTTCTTTGAACGTGCTGTCTTTCGGTTTCCTTGCCGCAGCCGTCCTCATGTCTGTCTTTCTTGTGGTTGCCGTCTTCGAGAGGCTCCTTCACAGACCCCGGTCTTCTTCATCATCGTCGTCCTCCTCCGCCTTGCCCACCTCTGATCCTGATCACGCCCCTTCTGTTGGCCAAGCCTCTGGAGTGGCCTCTTTTACAGACGACATGGGCAGGATTATCCCGGTAAGTCTAACTCTCATCGTGCATTTCTTATACTGTAGAAACAATGCTCTTCTTTTGTTACAGAGACGCATTCTGTTATAGATATAGATATAGCTATAGATAGTAAATAGATAGAGATAGAAGAAGAAATAAAGAATTTGTATTAACCTAGACCTACAGAACGCCAAAATGACCTATGAGACCAAATACATAACATAAAGACCTTACTGGTTTTGAGCTAAACTGGTGATATCGCAAAAGGATACACATCTTATTAATCAACTAGTAGATGTCACTAAAAAACATTTGGATTTGGATTTGGTTTTTGTTTAGGTTTTGCTTTGCACTAGCAAAAATCCTCAATGAGAGCATAGAGTGTCCACATGCCTTTTTTCAGAGCTGCTCTAACTTTGGCTAATTCTGGATTCTTGTGCTTGAGTTGCATTGGAGTTAATTCCTTTGTGATCTATGTCTTTCTGCCTATAAGTTTGTTTGATTGTTTTAGACCCCAATCTTATTGACTTTGGTAAGATACATGAGTACTCAATGTTTACCTTATCTTGAAACTTTGGCAACACATGTGAAGTGCCTTCATTGTCATAATTCATATTCCTTGACTTCGGTGTGCCATCAAACTCCAGATCATCTCTTGAGAACTGGAGCTCGTGTAGGCGTCCTATCAAAAGGAATCAGGGTACAGAGTCAAAGGCTTTGCGGACATCCATAAAGCAGCAATACACACGTCTCTTACGTGACCTCGCCTCCTCTATGATAGCTCGTAAAGTAAGGATATGGTCCAGCATGGAGAAGTTTCTCTTGAAGCTTGAATGGTGTGATGCTCTATGTCCCATCCTCTCTGCCATAGAGCTCATCATGTCCTCTAGTACTACTCCATAGACCTTGGCCATTGTGTGGCTAATCTTGTAATTGCCCGAATCCATGGTGTCTCTTGCTTTGTGGATGGGGATGATGGTGTTGGTGGGGGGGAATCCTTCACAAAGTGCTCTGTTAAAAAGACTCGAGACACTACATGGCGCCAATGGGCAAAGTGTTCCCCTCGTAGATCCTCATGATCTTTTTCTCTCCCATTATGCAACTTTTTAAGAGCCCTAGTAACATTGAGAGCATCGAAGAGGTAAGATAATGTGGGCCAAGGAACGTGTGACATTTGGCTGGTTTGGCACATCATACACAACTCTCATGCATAGGCTTCCCAAAGGCTAGGGTCTGTGTGATAGGTATGGGGGTTCTTTTTTCCTCAAGAATGCACGAAGCTCCTAAGGGTCGTTGCTCAGAAAGAGCTGGTGTAACTCTTGTTCTTGTCTGGCAAGAAATACGCACTTGTTTCGACGAGTGAGTCTACGGAAGATGCGTTGAATCTCACGGGCTTAAATCGGTCAATGTTCCCTCTCGTTGTGGCCTTGTAAGGAGGCTCTAGGGTTCGGAACCATCATCTGGCTGCTCTATCCAGAGTCAGTCAAAAAGCTAAGACCGGAGCTTGGTGGTAGGTCTGGTCCATGCAGGGAATGTCGATCTCGTGGGAGAGGGACTCCAATGATGTCACGATGATATGGAGTGTTGGAATGCCCACTGCTCGGGTGACGCAATGGAGGTCGCTATGGGGGGCATCTCGACTACCTGACCAAGGATCCTGCCAATTGCTAGGAGGACTGGTATGTATTCCTTGGGGAGCCCTGGGAAGCAAACTGTAACCGGGAAAACTGCTGCCTATGCTAGCAGGTTTGACTCGGGTGAGAATCATGATTCCAGTGTGCCAAGAAGAGCTGCGCCTCCCATACTAGGAGTGGGCTCCGGTCAAGGACGCTTACGGTGAGGGCCGAGGAGTTGAACTCATCCTTAGATAGCCCTTGCCCATGAACTGAATGTCGATGGTCCAGCTCTGGTTTCCAACCAAGGCTGCCTGAAGCAGGTCTCTAATCTGCCTGTGTGCCCCAATGTGGAGACCATCTGTTTCCTGTTTGTTTCCCTACCGAGCACAAGTTGTGTTCACACAATCTTGGGCCCACTTCTAGATAGATGCAAGTCTTCACCTCGAATCTTCTGGTCACTAGCTGACCCCTTGTGTGAAAATGGCATTTTTCCCAGCCCTAAAAAGGGAATTTTTTGGGTTTTATTGGATTTATTTGTTTTAATTGGGTCTCGCTGCTGGCCGACAGCTGGGCTGACCAGCAGCACACCACCACTATCTATAGCATAGCCTCATTACTCAGCATCAGTACCACATCATTGACCACATCATCGTCTGCATGTTGCTGCTGCCGGTGCCTGCACTACATCAGATCTTCATCTTCGCCATTCAGCAGTAGCACTTCTCTTGCAGCACACCTTGGGACAGTAGCACAATACAGCACATTAGCGTTTTACATCAGCTCACACGTTGGGACAGCAGCCCACTCTTTGCTACAGTACAACACATCAGCGTTTTGTCATCAGTTCATATCTTGGGACAGCAGCCCACTCTCTGCTACAGCACATCTGTGTTTTTCTTCTACAGTTCACCTCGGGACAACAGCCCTCTTTGCTCACCATCTCACATCATCGGGACGGCATCCCTCTCTGCTTATCTTCATCAACACCACTTGGGACAGCAGCCCTCTTTGCTCCTCACCACCACTCGGGTATTGCAGCACCCTTGTTACCAGAGCTTGCACCACTACACCACTTGGGACGGCAGCCCTCTCTGCTCCTCATTACCAGTCAAGTATTGCAGCACCCTCATCACCAAAGCCTGCACCACTTGGGACGGCAGCCCTCTCTGCTCTTCATCACCCCTCACGTACCGCAATAAACACCATATTGGGGAATATGGGAATTTCCCACAAGTTTGGGACACGTGGTCAAAAGTTTGGATTAACCATAACTTGAACACCACTAATCCAAAATGAGCGCTTTATAGCTCTTTAGATTCCATTTTTCAAGCGCTTTCCAACGATAGGTCATATGATAGGGTTTTGAGAAACTTACAAACATGTTATCCATGTCCCCTTTTTAAGTATTCAAAAATGGGAATTGGGAAATTCCCAAATTCACTAATATGGTGTTAATACTCTTGTAACCAAAGTCTGCATCACTCCACCTTCCGCTGCCCACTACCACCTCGGATTGCCTTTGCATCCACCAATGTGAGCCTTCGACACCGACCACCTCACGGAGTGCCTTTGCCTCACATCGACGCGAGCCTTCATCATCGATTGTGCTTTAGCTCCGACATCGTCTTTGCTTTTGCATTGGTCTTCTACTTAGAGTCTCCTCACATCAGAGGGCCTCTTGTACATATTTTCATTCACCATCATACATTCACCCATTTCATGCTGTGTTGTTTTGCTCTGATCTCTCGTACATCTGGCCCTTTTGTCCTTTTGCCCTCACACCCCTCCTATGCCTGCATAGATCATGTAGACTTGGCACAGGTGTAGAGGAGGATGCCATTTAGGTGTGTTGGTACTCAGCTATACAGATGTGCTGATAATTGGCCATATGAGAGTGCTGGAATTTTGCTGTACATGCATACTGCAATCAGCTTCACAGGGTGCTGTTGGAGAGTGGTGGAGTGCTGGCAGCTCACGCTTTTCTGTTTGGGACTTGTGTGTATGATTTGTGGGAGAGAAAGCTCTCTTTTTCAACTTTTAAATCTCTAGTGATTGGTTTTGACCACCATTTGTGTGCCATACAAAAATTGCTTCTGTCAATACCCAATCATTGTCAACACCAGTGTTGATGTGAGAGCCTCTTTCAATTTGTAAAAGTCTTGTACAACTTTCGTTGTGACTTGAAATTTTAGTTCTTATGTTTTACTCCCTTCAAAATGTCAAAAAGAGGAGCTGCCTAAGGCAATACCATCGTGATCAATAATGTAGCCTAGATAAAAAAAACCTGATCCAAAAGAAAGAAGACTTCTTATTGTTGTAGAGCTGTTTCTTTTGAAGTGACTCCAATGCTTTCTCTAAATGCTCTATGTAATCTTGAGGAGTACTTTAGAAAAGATTAGGATATCATCAAGGAATACAAACATTTTATCATCTAGGAATGCAAACATTCACTTCATCAGAGGCTTGAATTTCTGCATCATATCTTGTTGAAAGATGTTGGGGCATTGGTGAGACCAAAAGGCATAACCATAAATTCATAATGGCCTCTCTTTGTTTGGAATGTGATCTTATGCTTCATGTATTTTTACAATTTTGATCTGATGTTAGCCCCTCTAAAGGTCTGTCTGAGAGAATCTTTGGCACATCTAGCCTCTCAAAAGATATATTGTATTTATGGCATTGAAAACTTGCTCTTGACTGTGATCTTGTTCAAAGCTCATCATCACAGTCGAGCTGACCCGTCTATCTTTTTGATGAAGAAGATCGGAGCATAAAAAGAGGAGTGGTTTGGCTGAAAAAGAGGTTATGTGATTGTTGTTTGTCTATCTTAATTGAGTAGATTTATTCCACCCAAGATCCAAGTGACAGCTCCTACAAGTCACTTCTAGTCGTGTGATTGGCAAGACTATCTTCCACTTGCAAAACTTGTATATGACAGTGGAAAGCATGCAGCCCCCCAGATGAGTCCATTTAGCAACCTAGGGCTCTGATGGCTATTGGATTTGTAAACATTAAAGTGCAAGCAGCATCTGACTTTTCATGCTAACAGTAGGAGATGTTATCCCTATGTGTGGGGAAAGACTGTTACCAAATAGGAACTTGTCAAAGGATTCTGTCTAATTGTCTAGTTCCATTCGTCATCGACCCGTGTCTGTCATTGTCCTATTCTGTCTGTCTACTTTTTTCCTGCTGTTCAGGCTACTTCTGTCGTGTTCCGTCTGTCTATGTTGGAGTTTTGCTGATTGTTGTCCACTGGGCTGCGTTGGGCTCTCTGCTGTTGCATATTCTCATGAACAAGGGAGGCAAGAATGAATATGAAGAATGGAGGGCTGGACTTAGGCCAACTTCTCCCCTGGCTTGCTGGTTGTGGGATGAAAACAGGGGAAAATCCCCTTTTGAGATCCTTATTAAGGGCTGTTCACCCATCCGCGTTTCTCTGGCCACTCTGGGTTGATGGGGCAATTTTGAGGAACCCGGACTCCAACGTCTCCACTCCTATGTGGCTTTTATGGCAGCATAGTGACCCCATTGTTGAGATCTCCCTTTGTATGATTTTATTTTACTTTAGAAGTTCCTGACTTGTCCATCTCCATATGGCCATGTGCCATTGGGTGGTTTTTTCCCTTCATTGGCTTGCACCTACAACTACAAACCCTAACTCACTTCTACAGGCACTTCGTTAGCCATTCCTTCGTGAGGGTTTGCAAAGGTATGCCAAACCCTAGCTCTCCTAGATTACCTTGTAGATGTATATGACATGACAAATAAATGCTCTAACTTTATTTACCAGTAGGGGAAGAAAAAGGGACATATGTTTTAAGTTAATGAAGGCTGGAGCCAAGAGGATTCAGGAAGTAGACATGTAGGTACCAATCTTAGATTCGTGCCCGCCCTAGGCCTTCACGAAGGGAAATTCATGGAACTAGTGGTTTTCTGAACCAAAACAACCTTTGCAAGGAGAATCTTTTTGAATTACCTCCTAAATTTGAATTTTCCACACCCATTGAGATGCACTTGCTCGGTGTACTGCCATGTGGGATTACACACATACAAAAAAGTGGCCTGCAGGGTCTATGGTGCTTGAAGCCCACGCACAAAAAAGTGGTGTGCTCACTGCTTAGCGCCTGCACAATGGGCAGAGTTTGTCTCTTGCTGCTCAATTCTCATTTTCTTACTGATGGTACTTTCCTTACTGATGAGCACACTTAAAATGTTAGGTACTCTCTAACTGAACGAGATCTCAAAATCCTTGTACTCCTTGCAAATATCATATAGTGTTGCAAGCATGAGGTCATTATCGTCAACCATAACTGCTTTGGATTCCAACAGGATGGAGATCTTCCTAATCTTCAAAATGTAATCCTTGATGTTGAAGTTCTCTCTCTTTGCATTGTTGATCTCTTCCAAATTTTAGTGCAATTTCATGGCATTAGGGGATCCCTCAATAGAATGGTTAGTTTGTTCCATACTTGCTCAGGTGTCAGCGCATTCTGGATATGTTCAATCATGCCATTTGGGACTGAAATCCCACACAGCATTTCCTCATCACTAAGCTAGACAGTTCTTTTTAGAAATCTTGCAAGCTGTAGGATGATATGAAAATGTGATTATGAGGAAGAAGTGGTTCTATTTTGTTTCACGTTCTAGCTAATGTTCATTCCTGGTCTCTCTGCAGGAGAAAAGGCATTTGATAGATATGTCGGTGCTCATGCCAGGCCAAGATGTCCCTACCTTCATAGCTAGTCCAGCTCCATTTCAGAAAGCCCACAATGATGGTGATCATAATGTAGGGCCTAACCCTACATGAGCAGGACATTAATTCTAAACTTGAAGAGATTGCCAGCATGTCGCTGGATGGGCATTGGGAAGTTTGAGAGTTGAGAAGCACTTTTGTGGCCATGTTTACCTAAAAACTTGAGTAAAGTTTGAGAATTGGAATAATGGCATTATAAGTTTATGATTTCATAGAACCTTTGAGATCCAGGGGGTATCACTAACATGAAACAAGGTCATTGAGAACCCATTGTTATTGCTTTACTGGGTTTTACACGACTTTTTAGCTCAGACTTAGATAGCAAGATACATCCTGGGCTTTCATCTTCGATTCTTACATTGTGCCATACTGCTTAAACAATTATATGAAAATTTGATCCCTGCAGATGAGGTGCATGCATACATCCTCTTGTTTCCAAAGGGGCTAGCGCTCAGGAGGATGACTGATAACCAATTGTAAAACTAAGGCTGTGTATATACCCAAGCAGCCTTTGAAAAAACTTTCCTTGTAAACCCTTGTATCGAATTTGATTACTGCAGTTAGGTGCATTTTCTTTGTTTTCAAAATTGAAGAACCTGCAAGTTGTAATGCCATGTTGAATTGTGACCTCAATCAAGTAGGAACCATTGCCTTGCTTCTCTTAAAGGTGATTTCCAAAATGTTTTAAATGCCATGCCCTGATTGTCAAGTTCCATGAATACTATCATACTACCCAAATCCTTGGATGAGGGCTTGGAACAAACCACTTATCAAAATACACCGAAGTAGTTAGTGTTAGAAGTCATCTCCTATCTTTATGTTGACACCAGGGCCTTTGTTGTGGGTGTGCCCACCCTTGTAGGTGTTTTCTCATTTTTCCTCACTCCCCGTATTTTTCCCATATTTTTTTCATTTTTTTTGTGGCTTGGGAGGCAGCACTGTGGTGGCAGGAGGACCCATTTGTTAGCTGACTGCATCAGTCTACTTGCTGGAGGTGGCTGACTGTATTTGACAGGTCGTGGACTTCACAGTTGCTGGCCGACAGTGCTCAGCTGGCCGACTGGTGTTTTGTTGCTGGTCGTGGAGTTCTACAAGTCTTGTCGGCTGCCTATGAGCAGGCCGACTGCAGTATTGGGGCCATATAAAATGGCCCCATAGCCCCCTTGTCATTGTGTATCATTCCGGGATCTTCTTTGTGTATATAGAGCAAAGTTACACGCCTCTATCACTCTCTCTTGTGCTGTTATTTTCTGCATTGCGTTTGCTCATGTTCCCAGATCTGGTCATCATCTCCACTGCATATTCTGACATGGTATCAGAGCCATAGGCTCTTGATAGTTCTTGGGATTTGTGTGAGCAAGAGGGGGACTATTGTGTTGCTGATTGGTGGACTGTACGGGACTGTTTGGGAAGAGGAGAAGCAAGAGGACGGCGGGCTGATTTGCTGGACAGCCACTTGCAGGTGTAAGTTATTCTTTGTTCCTACCCACCCACCCTTTTTCAGAGTACATCCCCGCAATGGCACATTTGTTAGAGATGGCTGAGAGGCATGTGAAGATCCCAAGACCAAAGAAAGTGTTCAAGGACAAGGCATGAAGGGCCAAGGAACAAGGGACAAGTGGTGCACAAATCTACACCAGACTTTGGAGTGGATGAAAACGCAAGGTTTTCAGTGAAAAGTTTGCCAGAAAGGGAAGGATTACAAGTATGGGAGACCATATGTAGAGATAGAGGATGATGACAGAATTATCCAAGGTCAAGGTTGGAATCCCGTCATCAAGTTTAGCAAGAGGGGATGTCATGTGCATGCACATGGACATGCCTAAACCAAGGCTAATCCATGACGGGCAGCAATAAACAATACTGTTTAGGGCATGAGCACGGCACAAGAGAATCCCAGAAGCCATCCTATGGGTGTAGGAATAGGTTGGCAAGGTACAAGCAGTGCTACAAGGCTAGTCGGCAGCAACAAGATGATAATTATTTGTCATCTCTGCTTGCCGACAGCAGGTCCGCCAGTTTAGGGGTTCTCAAGGGACGTATATAAGGCTTGTGCATGATGCATTCTTGGTATCTTACTATCTAGTTCCCCTTTTGAGATAGATTGTAAACTAGAATAGATGTAGGATGCCAATAAGGTGATAGCTCAAGTGGTGAAGGTGTTTGCCTAGAACCAAGAGGTCCGGGGTTCAAAACCCCCCTCGGTGCTTCCTTGGCGGCATCACCTACGGGCGGATGATTAAGCGCCTACGAGCGGTGAAAAATTGGTAACTACGGGAGGAACTTGGGCCTAAGGCTAGTCAGAAAAAGAAAAAAAAAAGAACACATGTAGGTCTTTTGATAGTCAAGACTCCTTTTTGGGGTGTGCCCATGGCCACCAACTTTGTATATACATCCAGATTTTTGGTATAAATAATATACTATAGATTTAGGTGAAAACCCCGCGTTTTTCTCTCCATTGCTTCTGCATGGCTGCATCTCTGTGTTTCTATGAAAGGTGCTTAGGGCTAAAAGAAGACACAGAGCTTCCACGCATATAACACACATTGATTGGCTTTTGCATAAACTCATGATGGCTTGCTTGCTGTATTTTTGGTTTCAAGATGAGGTGAAGAAAAGGAAAAGTGGATTAAGGCAACATCATGCCATCGAGATAGTCATTGAAATCGCTGGAAAGAGCAATGCGAATTCCAACTGAGCATGTGTCTTTTCCAAACGGGGAACTATGCTTGCTTGCCATACTTAAAAGTCAATCTAAGGAAGGTAAAGCTTATGAGGTTTTCGATTGCACATGTTGTACTTGTGCAGCTGCTATGAAAGGAAACTCTTATAGACACTTGGTGATCAGGCACTGAAGTGTTTTGAATAGATGCAACTCCGGGCGACCCCCATTTTCTACAATGTAGGTTTGCAGGTTGAAAGCATGTGGCAGCAGCGTAGGAGCCATTGACAGAGGCCAAGAAATGGGTTGTTGGAAATGTGGCTTGCTTGCCATACACAACAGACAAGCTTCCAATTTGAGATGATGTCTTGTGGACTGCACTTATTGCAGGATATGCTCAACAAGGACATGGTGAGGAAGCACTCCAATGTTTTGAGCAGATGCAACTTGAGGGGGTCTCCCTCAGTGCTATCATGTTTGTTTGTAGCTTAGAAGCTTGTGGTATCATAGGAGCCACAGACAAGGGCTGATGAATACGTAATGAGATTAAAGAACGGAGTTGCTGAAAAGAGACATTGGTGATAGCACCACCTTGGTTGGTATGTACGCCAAATGTGGCTTTCTGAGGTTAAAAGAAAGAGATTATCGGAAAGACATCTTGTTATTGGCACCATCTTGTGCCAAAGCACAGGAGCCACAGACAAGGGCAGAAAAATGCATACTGAGGTTGAAAGGAAAGGGTCGCTGGAAAGAGACCTTGTTATTCGTATGCTAGATGTGGTTTTCTTGCCATAGCACATCAAGTGTTGACAAGGCCAGTTTGAGACTGCAGTAATCACAGGATATGCTGAACATGGCCATGATGAGAAGCACTCAACAGATTCAACTGGAGGGTGTCTCCCCAGATGTACTCAAAATTGTTTGATCTTGAAAGCTTGTGGGTGCATAGGCGCCATAGACAAGGGAGAAATACATGTTGAGACTGAAAGGTATGCGCTTCCAGTCCAAGTTGTCTCACGAATGGCAGTGGTTGCATCATATACTAATGATGATGGCATGGTGAGGGAGCACTCAAGTGCTTAGATCAGATGGTGAAGTGTGTCTCTCCAGATGCTGTCACATTTGTTTGCAGCTTCAAGGCATGTGGCAGCATAGGAGTCTCAGGCAAGGGCAAAGAAATACATGCTGGCAAGGGCAAAGAAATACATGCTGAGATTGAAAGGAAGGGATTATTGGAAACACACCTTGTTATGGAGGTAGCTTGCTCACCACCATCCAAGTCATCTGCCTCCGAAAGGGCTAGGCCCGATGGCAGGCTTCAAGTAGAGGCAATGGCAGACAATGAAATCAGAAGCGATGACAAATGCTTTTTGGAGTTCACCATAGTAGAGTTTCCGGCGTAGTGCACCTGTCACAGATCGCTTCAAGGCCGATGTCTAATGTCAAAGAAGACATCAAGAAGTCTGGGTGAATGTTGTGTCTATAAGTGGCCAAAATATCAGACTTTCCTTGGGAGATGAAGACATGGCAGGAGTTACTACCAGCCTTTGCTTACCCGCGTGTGTGTGTACGCATCTTTATGCATGTGTGAGTGAGTGTGTGTACATGTAATGTGTGTGTGTGTGTGTGTACATGTAATGTGTGTGGGGTTAAACTTTCGGTACTCTTCTTGGATGTATTCATCCCCTAGCTCCTCGTGTGTGGCTTTGGTTGGCCACAAGCTCATTCTAAAGCCGATGGATTATTTCACGTTTTTTTCTCTTGAGCTCGGCTTCAAGCTTGGTATTCTACAACTTGAAGCAATTATTGGGAGTGGTTAAACTTCCGGCCAAGACCTTGAAATCTAAGGTTATTTCTCACACACAATGGATATATTCATCCCCTAGCTCCTCGTGTGTGGCTTTGGTTGGCCACAAGCTCATTCTCGAGCCAATGGATTATTTCATGTTTTTTTCTCTTGAGCTCGGCTTCAAGCTTGGTATTCTACAACTTGAAGCAATTATTGGGAGTGGTTAAACTTCCGGCCAAGACCTCGAAATCTAAGGTTATTTCTCACACACAATGGATGATAGCATCAATGTGAATTTCAAGTTACCCATGAGGAACTACTTCACATTGTTCTTGCAACTAGATGAACCCTTGCTTGAATCCTTGCCTAAAAGTGAGACTATAGAGTATGAACACCTCTTGCCAAAGTCAAAACAATTGAAAGCTCAACAACTTTAAGCTTCAGAACTTAAAGACTCCACAAGTTGAACCATCCCAATGGATTCCTGAATAGAAATTGGCTTTGAAATGAACTTGAGAATCCAAACCACCAATCTCAAATCTGTCCTTACATGCACAACACAATCTCATGACATATCAGCTATGTCGTTGTATAGGCGATCCAAGTGCCATCATATGGGTGCCTAAAGCTATCAAGATTAATCCTGTTTCATCATCAACTTCTTGAACTCAAGGAGCCCTAAATAATTCTATAGTGTGGAGACCGAAGTAGAAAAAGCCTTACTAAAGGAAAACTCCACTTGCAGTCTAGGATGACTTGCCCATCACTTCATCCAATGAAGGGATGCAATCAAAGATTCAAAGAGTTTTCACCATCATGATTGTTTCATAATCATGGCCATGATTTCTAGCACGTGTAAAATCATTAAGGTTAAAACTCACACAAATGTGCAACCACATGGCGTTTTCTCATCATATTTCCAAATCAAGAAACCATTCTTCTACAATTACATAGGGCTGCTAGCCCCTCCTAGGACCCCCTAGCTAGGGAGATGCCCTAGACCCCAACTAACGCTCGTACCTCTGACCATCTTCTAACCATCATCAATGGTCACAATAATGACCCCATCGGCATCTAAGCTAGGGTTCCAAAGACATATGCACCATGGTTGCTCCTCAATCATAATGGGGGCCTAATAAATGTGAATTTGTTAATCCCATTTTGGATTAACAAACATGATCCTCAATTGAGGACATTAATAAGTGTCATGAAACGGCACTATAAAAGTTGTACATTATGAGATATTGGCCACCCAAGGTCTAGTAAGTAAGTTTTGGACGCCCAAGTGTGAATAAGGACCAAATGTATATAAGGCATTTTCTCATAATGAAAAGACACAATCCCCTTTGTGTTATAAAGAGCTCTCCCTTATGTCTTGAGAGATTGAAGGAGTGAGAGCATTCTAGCATTGTTCCTCTTTTATGCTTGTGTGAGAGAGTGTGAGAGAGAGTGATTGCCTTATGCGACGGTGTGAACGACTCTACGGTGACAACGTAGAGGTGGAGCTTGGAGGTTGGAGCTTAATAAGTGAGCTTGGAGGCCTCAAGGGATATATAGTAGGGGGTGGATACTCACAAGCATTGGATGCCTTAGCTCATGGCAACCATGTCCATTATATAGTACTGTAGGGCGGTGTGGTAGACAAGTATACAATGAGGGCGGTTACACTGCATAGATATGATCACCACTTGTGTATCAAGAACACGGCCCACCGACCACCGACCACCGCCCACTAATGATGGACCTAGCATCCGAGGGAATATTCTAGGAAATGTTCCTCATATTGTCGTCTCGGGGGCTCCCGTCCCTAAACCCCCGCCAAGCGGGCTGCTAGCCCCCCTGGGACCCCTTAGCTGGGAGATGCCCCGGATCCCAGCTAACGCTCGTACCCCTGACCATCTCCTAACCATCATCAATGGTCACAATAATGACCCCATCGGCGTCTAGGCTGGGGTTCCCACTAAAGACATATGCACCATGGCTACTTCTCATAATGGAGGCCTAACAAATGTGCATTTGTTAATCCTATTTTGGATTAACAAACATGATCCTCAATTGAGGACATTAACAAGTGTCATGAAATGGCACTATATAAAAGTTGTATATTATAAGATATTGGCCACCCAAGGCCTAGTAAGTAAGTTTTGGGCACCCAAGTGTGAATAAGGGCCAAATGTATATAAGGCATTTTCTCATAATGAAAAGACACAATTCCCTCTGTGCTATAGAGAGCTCTCCCTTGTGTCTTAAGAGATATTGAAGGAGTGAGAGCATTCTAGCATTGTTCCTCTTTTATGCTTGTGTGAGAGAGTGTGAGAGAGAGTGGTTGCCTTATGCGACGGTGTGAGCGACTCTACGGTGACAACGTAGAGGTGGAGCTTGGAGGTTGGAGCTTAATAAGTGAGCTTGGAGTCCTCAAGGGATATATAGTAGGGGGTGGATACTCACAAGCATTGGATGCCTTAGCTCATGGCAACCATGTCCATTATATAGTACTGTAGGGCGGTGTGGTAGACAAGTATACAATGAGGGCAGTTACACTGCATAGATATGATCACCACTTGTGTATCAAGAACACGGCCCACCGACCACCGACCACCGCCCACTAATGATGGACCTAGCATCCGCGGGAATATTCTAGGAAATGTTCCTCATATTGTCGCCTCGGGGGCTCCCGCCCCTAAACCCCCGCCAAGCGGGCTACTAGCCCCCCTGGGACCCCTTAGCTGGGAGATGCCCCGGATCCCAGCTAATGATCGTACCCTTGACCATCTCCTAACCATCATCAATGGTCACAATAATGACCCCATCGGCGTCTAGGCTGGGGTTCCCACTAAAGACATATGCACCATGGCTACTTCTCATAATGGAGGCCTAACAAATGTGCATTTGTTAATCCCATTTTGGATTAACAAACATGATCCTCAATTGAGGACATTAACAAGTGTCATGAAATGGCACTATATAAAAGTTGTATATTATAAGATATTGGCCACCCAAGGCCTAGTAAGTAAGTTTTGGGCACCCAAGTGTGAATAAGGGCCAAATGTATATAAGGCATTTTCTCATAATGAAAAGACATAATTCCCTCTGTGCTATAGAGAGCTCTCCCTTGTGTCTTAAGAGATATTGAAGGAGTGAGAGCATTCTAGCATTGTTCCTCTTTTATGCTTGTGTGAGAGAGTGTGAGAGAGAGTGATTGCCTTATGCGACGGTGTGAGCGACTCTACGGTGACAACGTAGAGGTGGAGCTTGGAGGTTGGAGCTTAATAAGTGAGCTTGGAGGCCTCAAGGGATATATAGTAGGGGGTGGATACTCACAAGCATTGGATGCCTTAGCTCATGGCAACCATGTCCATTATATAGTACTGTAGGGCAGTGTGGTAGACAAGTATACAATGAGGGCGGTTACACTGCATAGATATGATCACCACTTGTGTATCAAGAACACGGCCCACCGACCACCGACCACCGCCCACTAATGATGGACCTAGCATCCGAGGGAATATTCTAGGAAATGTTCCTCATATTGTCGCCTCGGGGGCGCCCGCCCCTAAACCCCCGCCAGGCGGGCTGCTAGCCCTCCTGGGATCCCTAGCTGGGAGATGCCCCGGATCCCAGCTAACGCTCATACCCTTGACCATCTCCTAACCATCATCAATGGTCACAATAATGACCCCATCGGCGTCTAGGCTGGGGTTCCCACTAAAGACATATGCACCATGGCTACTTCTCATAATGGAGGCCTAACAAATGTGCATTTGTTAATCCCATTTTGGATTAACAAACATGATCCTCAATTGAGGACATTAACAAGTGTCATGAAATGGCACTATATAAAAGTTGTATATTATAAGATATTGGCCACCCAAGGCCTAGTAAGTAAGTTTTGGGCACCCAAGTGTGAATAAGGGCCAAATGTATATAAGGCATTTTCTCATAATGAAAAGACACAATTCCCTCTGTGCTATAGAGAGCTCTCCCTTGTGTCTTAAGAGATATTGAAGGAGTGAGAGCATTCTAGCATTTTTCCTCTTTTATGCTTGTGTGAGAGAGTGTGAGAGAGAGTGATTGCCTTATGCGACGGTGTGAGCGACTCTACGGTGACAACGTAGAGGTGGAGCTTGGAGGTTGGAGCTTAATAAGTGAGCTTGGAGGCCTCAAGGGATATATAGTAGGGGGTGGATACTCACAAGCATTGGATGCCTTAGCTCATGGCAACCATGTCCATTATATAGTACTGTAGGGCGGTGTGGTAGACAAGTATACAATGAGGGTGGTTACACTGCATAGATATGATCACCACTTGTGTATCAAGAACACGGCCCACCGACCACCGACCACCGCCCACTAATGATGGACCTAGCATCCGCGGGAATATTCTAGGAAATGTTCCTCATATTGTCGCCTCGGGGGCTCCCGCCCCTAAACCCCCGCCAGGCGGGCTACTAGCCCCCCTGGGACCCCTTAGCTGGGAGACGCCCCGGATCCCAGCTAATGGTCGTACCCCTGACCATCTCCTAACCATCATCAATGGTCACAATAATGACCCCATCGGCGTCTAGGCTGGGGTTCCCACTAAAGACATATGCACCATGGCTACTTCTCATAATGGAGGCCTAACAAATGTGCATTTGTTAATCCCATTTTGGATTAACAAACATGATCCTCAATTGAGGACATTAACAAGTGTCATGAAATGGCACTATATAAAAGTTGTATATTATAAGATATTGACCACCCAAGGCCTAGTAAGTTTTGGGCACCCAAGTGTGAATAAGGGCCAAATGTATATAAGGCATTTTCTCATAATGAAAAGACACAATTCCCTCTGTGCTATAGAGAGCTCTCCCTTGTGTCTTAAGAGATATTGAAGGAGTGAGAGCATTCTAGCATTGTTCCCGTGTGAGAGAGTGTGAGAGAGAGTGATTGCCTTATGCGACGGTGTGAGCGACTCTACGGTGACAACGTAGAGGTGGAGCTTGGAGGTTGGAGCTTAATAAGTGAGCTTGGAGGCCTCAAGGGATATATAGTAGGGGGTGGATACTCACAAGCATTGGATGCCTTAGCTCATGGCAACCATGTCCATTATATAGTACTGTAGGGCAGTGTGGTAGACAAGTATACAATGAGGGCGTTACACTGCATAGATATGATCACCACTTGTGTATCAAGAACACGGCCCACCGACCACCGACCACCGCCCACTAATGATGGACCTAGCATCCGAGGGAATATTCTAGGAAATGTTCCTCATATTGTCGCCTCGGGGGCTCCCGCCCCTAAACCCCCGCCAGGCGGGCTGCTAGCCCCCCTGGGACCCCTTAGCTGGGAGATGCCCTAGATCCCAGCTAACGCTCGTACCCCTGACCATCTCCTAACCATCATCAATGGTCACAATAATGACCCCATCGGCGTCTAGGCTGGGATTCCCACTAAAAGACATATGCACCATGGCTACTTCTCATAATGGAGGCCTAACAAATGTGCATTTGTTAATCCCATTTTGGATTAACAAACATGATCCTCAATTGAGGACATTAACAAGTGTCATGAAATGGCACTATATAAAAGTTGTATATTATAAGATATTGGCCACCCAAGGCCTAGTAAGTAAGTTTTGGGCACCCAAATGTGAATAAGGGCCAAATGTATATAAGGCATTTTCTCATAATGAAAAGACACAATTCCCTCTGTGCTATAGAGAGCTCTCCCTTGTGTCTTAAGAGATATTGAAGGAGTGAGAGCATTCTAGCATTGTTCCTCTTTTATGCTTGTGTAAGAGAGTGACAGAGAGAGTGATTGCCTTCTGCGACGGTGTGAGCGACTCTACGATGACAGCGTGGAGGTTAGAGCTTAACAAGTGAGCTTGGACTCCTCAGGGGACTCAAGTTCGAAGCATTGGTAAGTACCCTACGATAGTTGTGATCTATTGCTCATCCTGTAGGTGAATGTGTAGAGTTCCCTCTTGGAGGTGTGGTAGCCCATAACATTTTTGGTGTCGCTTCTTCCATCCACTTAGAGTTTTAGCTTCCATTTCATAGGATTCATTATTGCCCTTGCATTCTGGTAGTGCAGTGTGGAAAATGAGTGGATAAGATGTGTGTGGTAGGAAGAAATCGTGAGAAATTAGTTGTGATGTTGTGTATGTTTGTGATGGAGTGGTTTTAGGATATACATTCACTGTTTGTTCTTGTCGGGAATGAGTAGGTTGGTGTTTGGTTTTTCTTCTTTTTTAAAAAATTCATAAAAATAAAAAACATAAGGAACCATTGATTGTGCCAAGAACTTGCATTCCATTCCTTATGAGTGGCACAATCGATTTGGTATCAATTGGATAAGTATTAAGCACCCAAAATCATAACTTTCGACGCGGAAAGTTCCACGTGAAATTGCAAAAAAACGTTCACGTTGTGAAATCTTTTCTGCAACTTCACGCCACGAATCGCTCACAAAATCAGTGCCATAATTAATACCGAAAATCACGAGATTTCCTTGCCAAAAATAGACAACCTTATCTTGACACCTCTGACACCGCGAAGTCTGCCAAAAATTTTGAGGCACGTGAAAGTTCAGCAAAGCGTTCACGACATGAAACCTTCTGAAGTTGTTCACAGCATGAAACCCTTCTTGGTTCACGACGTGAAACCTTCTCTGCAGATTCACGAATTGGCCGAATCCAACGATTAGTCAGCAGACCAAGGCCACAAGGGTCAATAAAGGAGGAAAGCCTATATCAAAAAGAGGGGATCTAACCTAAAAGGTAAAAAATTTTGAGCATGTGAAAGTGTAGAATAACGTTCATGCCGTGAACCTTTTTTGACTTTTCACACCGTGAATCATTCTCTACAGTTTCACGGCTTCTGAAACAGAGCGGATGGAATTGGAAGCAAAATCCAATTGGGTTAACAAATAGCTTATCAAATCATATATACATACACTTAAGATCTTGAAAACTCATCGGAGACGATCTTACGCCTGACGATAGTGCATCGAATCACCCAAGATCTTTCTATCAAAGAAGTGTGGGATCGGGATATTCCGCAAGCACACACCTGAGTGTTTTAAGAAACTTGGCCACCGTTGAAACTAGTAGCGAAGAGTCTATGGAAGAAGGGCTGAGATACGCTGGGTTTGGGGAAGAGGAGAAATACTCTCCCCAACCAGGTCCAATGATATCATTGATATCGCTCGAGGATTTTTTGGTCTCCAAACCAGTCATGACGAAGAAGCGCAATCTACTGGCATGGGTCTGTCAACCAGCGCAATCTGCAGGCATGGGTCCGTCAACCAGTGGTAGACTCGGTCCACGACAAGAAGTGCCCATCTCATCCAAATGTCGAATTCTAGGTTGTTGAATACCGGCACCCCCCGAATAAGTGCCCATCTCATCCAAACGTCGAATTCTAGGTTGTTGAATACCGGCACCCCCCGAATAAGATGAGACGTAGAAAGTGTGGCCAAGAAGGGTCAAATATTCTTCCCCACCACCAAGGAAGTAGAGTTAGACCTCAAACGGAGTGAGGTGGAATGACAACTATGAGAATTGAGCTTAAGGAAACAAGAGCTCGATACTCGAAGGATGAGAGTTGAGCAAAAGGAAACGGGAAGTTTTAACCCACTCCAGTCACGAGGGAAGGAACCAGAAATAGTTATGGGTAGAAGTGAGGGAGAAATTCCAAACTTGAAACCCATAAACGAGGAATCCAAAACGGAGGAAGGGTTTACAACCATAGAAGAGGAGGGTAACCTAGCAAGCATGGCGGCGGGTGAAGTAGAGGGCTGTCTGTACACCAAAAAGAATATTGAGCAGATGATCAATCACCCTACGTTCCTACAAGACATGGAACTCCTAATTCTGCAAAGACGTATGGAGGCGACTAATGGGGAATTGGACGATCCCATGGACCAGAAATACCTAGAAGAGCCAATACAGGAAGGGGACAAGGTCTAGGAAGGGGAGGAGCAATTCCTCATAGACCTAGGATAGATCCAACCATGGAACTTAATGCAGCCACAAAGACAAGGACAGACCTACTAAATATGGCGGCAATGGGGGATGGTCAGAGAATTAGGCACTGCTCTAGAATCCCAACCCTCCCAGATGAAACCACATATCATTTCCAAACTTGTCCAAAAGTTCTATGGGGATGGGGATCCTATCCAACATATAGAGATTTTTGAATCCACATGTAAAACCTGCAGCCCAGTCAGTGATGTGACAATGATACATGCCTTCTCACTGACCTTGGAAGGAAAAGCTCATCAGTGGTTCCGAACCCTTAAGCCTGAGGATAAGGTTAATTTCACAAGGCTAAAGAATGTTTTTGTGCCCAGTTTTTCTTGAAGTGGTGACAGATGGAGCCCTATGGCACAGTTACATAATATCAAACAAAAAGAAGATGAGTCGATGTGAGAGACTATGTTTCTCGTCTTAAGCACTTAAATTTGAGGCGCAAACTTCGGGAGAGGTTAACTGATGATCAGTTGTTGCCTTGCTTCCGGAGAGGGGTTAGAGACCATAAAATGCATGATTATCGGGTACTAGCTCGACCTACTACTCTTGATGCATGTTGCAAACTGGCAATCAAATATGAAGATAATATGTTGGAATTGTGGCAACCGAAAGATGTTAAAACATCTTTAGCAACTATGACTTGGCATGTCTTGAGCCACCAAAAGAAATTGGAACTCGAAGCAATCAAGTCAGAAACATGACAGTGGATGAGCTCAGTAATGCCATATTAGAGAAATTGAAAGTCAAAGAGGGAAGAGAAACATCAAGGCATGGGCATAATCACCTTTAACCCCGCAAAGAATTGGTGTGGTGCTCTATGTGCAGATTAAATCACACTGCCACCGAGTGTCCACAGTTAAGGGCAAGGCCATTACTCTATTGTGCTCACTATGTAAAATTAGGAAATCATGACACTTCAATGTGTAGATATCCAAGATTTCAAAATGTTGCACAGCTACTAGCACTTAGAGCGCCATTGGCTTTATCGGTGCCACCTGTACAAATCACTGCTACTGCTGGACAACCCAACTCTTCCTACTTACCTAGGGGGATGTTTCGGGTACAAGACGCTTCACCTTTGCCACCACCACTTCTACCACCACAACCACCATAGGCTAAGATCAACCAAGTATTGATCGAAGAGCCATCAGAAGATGTTGACATGGTGTGGAAAGTAGAACTTAGCGGGGAGTACTACGAGAAGAAATGGCTGAGGTTACGCCAAAATATTATGTCCTACGAAATAACATGCCAGTACTTGTGTTTCAAACCACGGTACAATGGAAGGGCAAGGACATAAACTTGAATCTAAGAAGAGGACCGCTACAATGCTTTGGCTGCGGAGGGCCGCATCAAGTTACCGAGTGCCCAAACACGAATATGGTTCATACACACCAACCACAACAAGTGGCAGCTTTGCCCAATGACATGCCAGTACTCACCTGTACTAAATGTGGAATTGATCATTTGATTAAGGATTGTTCATACCGCACAAATGGCTCAACTTCTACTGCCAATCACACCATCATCCGGACCATTGTACAGCCTAGGAATATCACACCGCTCAATGTCCTAAACAAGAGCTCAAGCTCAATTAGGAGACAAGGGAAGAAATCGAGCGGATGCCACTATTTCTAGAACTAGCCACATGAGAAGAGTGAAAAAAGTGGGTAAGGGTGACACAAGGGTCACAATCCAAGATGGATCCAAAGAAGATACAATCGACACTGGATCCACCCAATCGAAGGAAGAGGGATGTCAAGGGATCAATCATAGAGGATCAGACTAGGAAGGGCAAAGAGAGCAACCAACAACTCCTAAGGGGGTTGGTGAATACCCCAATGCCGACGAGGAAATAAGAAAGCTTGAAGATGCCAAGGCCTTAGTCGAAGAATGCCAACAACTTCATGAACCCAAGCTGAGGGCTAACTGGGTAAGGGATACAGTTTATCCACGAAACAAGCCAACCCAGGATAGGGAATTGGATGTGCTAACCCCAATTCTGGAAGAAACAGAAGAGGAGTCCCAAGCAAACACACTGTCTAGATCGTTTGAGGAAAAGGGGTTGGGGGAGTCCATCCATTCCTTCCCCGTGAGGAATACGAGACACATACATGGAAAAAGAACCCAGAGACATAGGAAGTCTCGTGGCTGTGCTGTCCATGCCTGTACAAATGCCATTAGGGCAATTGTTACGCAATTCACCAACCCTATGGACAGACGTAAAAGAATGGGTAAAAGGAGGACTAAAGCCAGCTGATACTATAGAAGAGGCTCTGCCACCTCTGGTAGAAAGAACCTTGAGACATACAAGGAAAACCCGTCATTAAGATACCAGTTAATCAACTAGGATGCTACTACGAAAGCGATGACACAAATGCTACAATTTTGATTCATCATAATGGGTACCACGCCTTGGGTATCCTGGATGGTGGGGCGGGGGTTAGCATCATCACCAAAACGTTGTTGGGAAAATTGGGCGAATCTGGATCTAAAAAAAGCAGATCTAATCGTTAAAATGGTTGATGAAACATCTTCGAGGTCCATTGGGCTTTTGGAGAATGTTAAATTTAAACTCTTAACGTTTCGCTACCATCATACATTTGTGGTCACGGATTTCCTACGCTAACCTGATTCATATGACATAATATTGGGGAGACCCTTCATGAGGGAATCCAAATTAGTGCATGATTGGGCCTTGGATCACGTGTATGTACGTAGGGATTCAATTTAAAGATTGATCCGAGAACATGGAAAGCACACCCCATGGAGGGGCAGTTGTTTGGTAACAATTCGGTCACCATGGAATGGACCACCTCTATACAGATATACCAGACCTCGGAGGAGATCCCAAGGATGAAGAGGAAATGAAAATGTATGCGTCACTTCCTTCTCTGGACTTCAATGAAAACTGGATGCATGTGTTGGCCACCATTGATGTGATGCAGCCTAGGGAAACCCAGTATTTGGAATCTGGAACCATCCCCATGACCTCTATTTGCATGGTTAATTAGCAGATCATTGATGGGGAATCAGAAGTGGAGACATCAAGTACAGAAGAAACCATAGCACAAAGCCATACCAGTGGTCAATGCCTCAGAAGGTGGCAAAAACAGAAATAGTATATAGCCCGACGAAATGCCCTATTACGAGGAAAACCCACGGATGCCTAGTGGGCTGAGGTACCTTGAGGCCACTAAGGTACACGATGAGTTCTCAAAGGATTGGGGTGAGGAGTTGAGTAAGATATCATTGGAGGGAAGACACAAAGAGAAAATCGTCGTTCAAGAGCCAGAAACACCCAAGCTTACAAAAGCTGGGCGTCGAAAACGCAATAAAGCCCTGGCAGAGGGAGAACGTGAGGCTAGAAGGATCATGGCTAAAACCAAAAGTGAAAATGAGGACAAACCAGGCTTGCTCTCAGTGCTCGACCACTTCAAAACCTATACTGTTAGAGCGAATAGAAAGTGGTCCGACTGACAGCTACAAGGGTGAAAGAGGATGGGTTGTCCGCATCATACGATGGCTCTGCAAAAGTCAAGGAAGTGGATATTGTGGGAACAGGGGAAGAAGCTCAACCCATATACATTGCTAAGGACTTGACTTTGGCTGAAGAAGATGAGCTCATTACTCTCCTTAAGGAATTTAAGGATTGTTTCACCTAGAATTACAAAGAGATGAAGGGGGTACTGCTTGAGGTAGTACAACATACGATTCCAATCATGGAAGGGTCGAGACCAACCAGGCAGAAACCATACCAAATGAATCCTAAGTATGCAGCAATTGTAAAGGAGGAAATTGACAAGCTCATTACTGCGGATTTCATCTCTGAAATCGAACATATGGATTGGTTGTCACCAATCATGATAGTGCCAAAAAAGAATGGAAAGCTTAGGGTATGTGTTAATCTTAAAGAGGTTAATGCAACCACTAGGAAAGACCATCATCCATTGCCTTATACAGAACATGTTTTGGAAAGAGTGGCTGGGAGAGAAGCTTACAGCTTCTTGGATGGATTCTCCAGTTACAATCAGGTGTCCATAGCACCAGAGGACCAACACAAGATAGCTTTCAATACAATGTGGGGGACATTTGCATATAAGGTTATGTTGCTCGGCCTCACAAACGCCCCAGCAACCTTTCAATAGTTGATGTGCATAGCCTTCAAGGAGGACTACTTACAAAAAGTGGTTGGAGGCATTCATTAACGATCTATGTGTACACTCTCGATGGGTAGACCATATGGCCTGCTTGAGGAAAGTGTTCGAGCGATGTCGATTATATTATATATCCTTGAATCCCTTTTGAAGTGTCAGTTTTGGGTCAAGCATGGTGTTATTTTGGGACACATTCTCTCAAAGAATGGTATATCCACAGACGATAGCAAGGTCAAGATGATATTGGAGCTGCCACCGCCTACAAGGGTGTGCAAAGATTTATGGGCCATGTGGGGTATTATCGCCGCTTCATAATTTTTTATGCTGAAATAGCCAAACCCTTGTACAAGCTCCTCATTGTCTTTGAGTGGAAGAGGAGTGTTAGGAAGCATATGATCAACCTAAGCAAGCGTTGGCAGGTGCGCCAATTCTACAACCCCCCAATTGGGATCTCATATTTCACGTCTATATTAATGCATCAAATTTTGCTATTGGCTACGTACTAGCCCATCCTGGTGAGTTCAAATTGGACTATCCAGTTTGTTTCGCTAGTCGTTACACTGAATGATGCAGAGGTGAATTACACCACCACAGAGAGATAAGGATTGGCCATAATTTACGCCATCAAGAAATATCTATGTTACCTTTTGGCCAACAAATTTGTATTTTTCATAGATCATCAAGCCTTACTATACCTAGTAAATAAACCTTGCACCACGGAAAGAATCACACGATGGTTACTATTGTTGTTGGAATTTGACTTTACAGTCACGGTAAGGAAGGGAACACAGCATGTGTTGGCCGACCACATGTCAAGAATTCCAAATGGGGAACCAATAATTGGTGTTGATGATCTCCCTAATGCTTGTTTATTCAAGTTGGACATGGTACCCGAATGGAGTGAAGAAATCTCAGAGTATCTAGCTTATGGTTTTCCAGCAAGAAATACCTTTGAACAAAGATAAAATGCAGCGGCTTATCAAGCTAGCTACACCTTATCAACTGATTGCAGGAGAATTATATAAGCTAGGAAAAGATAATGTGCTCAGAAGATGCGTTAGAGAGGATGAGTTCATCACCATATTGGAAGAAGCTCATTCAGGGATAGCAGGTGGGCATTTTGCTGGAGAAATTACAGCTCAAAAAGTGCTTCAAGCATGACTATGGTTGCCTACGTTATTCGAAGATGCCTCAAAAGATGCGAAGAATGTCAACGTTTTGCTATTCCACAGCAAAAGGACAAGATGCCGCTTACCCCTATTATTGTAAGACAATCGTTCGAGAAATGGGAGATAGATTTTGTGGGACCAATTAGTCTAGCGGCACATCCATCCTAAGCTCGATACATGATCGTGGCCACAGACTATTTCACAAAATGGGCAGAAGCCTGAGCCTCAAGGAGAGCTAATGCACAAACAATTGCAAAATTTTTATATGAGCAAATCATCTCGAGATTCGGTGGCCCGTTAGAATTGGTTAGTGATCGCGGCTCACATTTTATCAATGAGATGATTGATTGTTTACTTGCGGGATTCTTAGTGATCCATTGAAAATCATCACCTTATTATCCACAGGCCAATGGTCAAGCAGTGAGTACAAACAAGATTTTGTATACTATCTTGACAAAAACCTTGGAAGCAAGTCGAACAGACTGGGAACATAAGCTAACAGCGGCCCTATGGGCCTATCGAACATCATATAAAGTAGTGATGGGTTACACTCCCTTTCGTTTAGCTTATGATGTGGAAGCAGTTATGCCTATGCAATACCTAGTCCCAAGCTTAAGGATTACCGTACAAGAGCATCTAATAGAGAATGCATCAGCTGAAAGGCTAATTGACTTAGAGAAGCTTGATGAGACCAGACTGATAGCATCACATGGACTCATGGTTGAAAAATTACGTAGGAAACATTGGTTTGACAAAAACCTTAAGCAAAAAGAACTTGAAATGGGAGACCTGGTCCTCATGTATGGTGTCGAAAGCACCAGGAAAAAGAAACTTAAATATCGAGGCCTGGGACCATTCCGAGTATAGGAAATCACACCTCAAGGGGTCTGTTCGAATTGAGACAATTGACGGCATCCAAATGGAGGGTTATGTCAATGGAAGTAAAATAAAAAAATACTTTGGACCACTGACCCAAGAGATGCTCTTGCAAGAACACCTCTTGAAACAACAGAAACAGCTTGCAAAAGAAAAGATACAGCAAGCACAAAAAGAGACTAAGGCTAGAGAGGCCAAAGCCAAACAATTACTGTACAAAAGACTGATACATGTCAACATGGCTTTTGTGACCCTTTTGGATGAAGGGGAACTAAACATTGAGCCAGCACGACTCAAGGTGGAACTTACTACAGCTAAAGGCCATGTAACAAGCATTGCATTAATAGATACAAGGTTAAGTCATAACTTGATCTCATATGAAACTTGGGTAGCATTAGATAAACCACACCTTGAATCCACTGATGCGCAAGTTCGTAGCATTCACTTGATAACCACAAAATTCGAGGGATTTTTAAATGTTAATATTTCCAACAAAAATAATTCCTTGGTCGAGAAGGTGTTTGTCATGCTGCCTGTAGGTTCCATGGAAGAAAAGATGATTCTAAGACGATCCTGGTTGTGTGCTAGTAAATGCAATATCCAATGGGAAGAATGAACAGCATTGCTAAGCACAAGCGAGAAGGTCATGTCCATACCCTTATGGAACTTGACAAACAGAGGGAAGCACATCACAACTGATGAACAAACAACGAGTGCAATGGCAACACCTTAGAGGATAGAACTAGCAACTGTTCTACGAAGCTTACCCACACAATACCCTACATCTAAGGGTACATAGAAGTGGGTGCCCAAAAATCAACTTACAAATCAACCAAACAAGATGGACACTAGGAATGATATAAAGGACCAAAGAAGAATCTGCAAACAATTCAAAAGTCAGATCTTGCTGACTCGAACCGATTGGTAGGACTAAGAAACTCAAGGATTCCATAAGCAATGGGTTCAAAAGGATTTACTGCAAGCACGAGGATACTATCAAGGTAATATGGAAATATGGGTACCCAAACCCCACTCAGTGTGGCCAATACCACAAACAATTCGAATCATCAAAAAGAAGGTGGTAAGAGCATGCAACAACAACTCCTGACTCAAGCAAGAACCATGCCAACCCTTGTGTGGAGGATAAAGAAAACTCAGCCAAATGGGTTGGGGATTGCCAACACAACGAAAGTACCCACTCCGGCAAGATTGAACAAGGAACCGAAAGGTAAAAACAAAGCAGTTCAGCAAGGAGATGTAGATAGAAGCCCTCCACAACCAGACACAGTGACAACATTGTTCAATTGGGTGGAAGGCACAATAAAAAGCTCCCACATGGAACTAAACGACTACACCAACAAATGCCCAAAAGTGCCTAGGTGACCCCTTGGTTCTCATGGCAATAATAATAATTACATAAATGGGTACAAGGTAAGCAAAGTATCATTCACTCATCATGTGCATGTTTGATTGCTTAAGCATATAGAAAGAAAAATAATAATAAGTATTCGATCTTATGCATTCCACGTGAAAGCGCTGAAATTTGTTCACGCCATGAACCCTTTTTTGACTTTTCATGCCGTGAACGAAATTTCAAGTTCCACGTGAAACTACAAAAAAACGTTCACGTCGTGAAACGGTAAATTTTTACGGGCCAATCACACAATGCCATGTGGCTTTCTTCATTAAGGTAGCTGCCCTGTCCAACGGCTGCATTATAAAATCAATTTTCTTTCTTCTTTTTGTCATTTTGCATCATGTGCGTTTGTGAATCGCTTCAACTTGCATCTCCCAAGCTCGCTTTCTCCCTACGAACTTCTCCACTATCCCCTTCGAGGTGGGAGCTTGATCCTCTTCTTTTCTTTTTTTTGTTTTTGTTTTTGTTTTGTATTCTTCAAGAATCAAAATACACATTAAGTGGTAACACAAATGACCTGTAGCCCTTCACAAATGCATCATTGAAAAAAAATAAACAAAAGATTGGTGTCTTTTCATACACCAAACAATCGTAATCAAATGATTAAAAATAATGTCTGTAGTTCTGCACATTCACGTGCTCACTCCTACCTTGCCATGAATTGACTATTAACACATCAGAGGATTGCTCCTACACTAATGGCCTCTTCAATTAAACTAACTTGTTCCCCACAAAATATATATATATATATATATATTTTAAAAAAAAGAAAAAGAAAAAGAAAAAGATATCAACCCCACCAGTCATTCGACTGATCCTATGTGAAACAGATGTCAGCCTTAGAGTCCAAAGCCCACAAGAACCCATCTACAACTCAAGCCAGTAGTGCTACTGGATCCCTAGCTAGCCAGAGAAGATGGGGAACACAGAGACTTAAGGCTGAACTTCTTGGTCCTTATGCCCAACCTTTGCATGGGACAAAAGAAAGCTCATACAACCCATGGAAAGGTAGCCCTCCAGTATCACAGCCCGGAATGTCTACAAATACTGGAAGAGACTGAAGTTAGCAAAACTAGACAAAGTAGGTCTCAGAAAGATGGCGCAAATACTCCCTCGTAGTATAGACACAGAACTCTGCGCGGAGTACCTAAAGACCTGCACGATGACAAGGAGACCAAACGAGGATGGATCACCAAGTTAGACGGCACTACAGAAGAACTCCTCATCACAGAGGACCTAATTAGGGAGGCTACCAAGAAGGCTTGTAGGGCCATGTCTTTAATGATGCAAATAAAGCCAGTAGATAGATACAACAGAGTCAGTCTCAATAGAATTGCAAAAGTACACGAAGAGAAAGAAGAAGATTGGGCATACTATCTACACAAGGAAATGGAGAACTACTTGAAGGCCCACCAATCTAAAATAAGTAACTCTTACCTTCTCACACACGTTCTCAACCATGTAGCAAAAAGACCTCTCAAGGAGCCTGAACTGAAGGAACATATGTAGTTTGCACTCCTACCAGACTAGCCCTAGTTAATAGCTGAAGATGTACACGAAGGGCAAGCCATCTTGATAGAGACCAAGGATATAATAAAGTAGATGAAGAAAGATCGCAAGAAGAGAACATATAAGAAGATGAGGGGAGTGCTTACAGATGTTGCTACTACTGAGTCACAAAGACTCAAGAAGGAAGTGGCCACAGAAATTCACACTTACCAACAAGAGGCACTGAAAGAGAATATTCTCAGCCATACCACACAAGAACCTCGGCAACAAATCACTCCTCCGACAAGCCCAACCCAACTCATATTTACAGACTTATCTCCTCTCAAAGACTCAAGCCTGGCAAACACGCCAATAGAGACAGCTCTAGAACCAGCAACGTTAATACAAGCTGAGGAAAGACAAGATGTGGAAGCAGCCGTAGCCCCAGTACAGGAAGCAAGTAAAAGACAAAGAACTCCAGAAGAGCGATCAAGTCCAAGCAAGATGAAAAGATTGGAAGATGAAGAAAGACTACCCCAGTTGGCCTCCCTGCAGAAATCAACAATTCTTACAGGAGACCGTGGAAGGCCTTGACGAGCTGCTCAACCAACCACAGACTGGGGTGGAGACAAAATCAAGCACCAATGCAATGTGGGAGCATGAACAAAAAGTTTGGCGATGCCACCTCCTAACAACACATATTTTCCACGATCGTAACACTGCCCTCTGGAAGCAAGTAAAAGATACATCTGCACAAGTCCAAAGGTTAAAGGCAAACTTGGAAGTAGCTGAGGCAACCCACAAAGAGGTCATTTATAAAGAGTTTGAAAGCTACAGAGGAGCAGGAGAAAAGGTACAACACACTAGAGAATAATAACATGGTATTAAGCCAAACAATAGTACAAAGGATCAAGGAGAATGCTGATTTCAATGCCAAATTGGAACAAGCGAAGGAACAACTCTAGAAAGAAAACAAGGCTCATGCAGAGAAGGAATTCTGCCACAACCTAGCCTTGCCTTCCCATGCAATGATGAAGTTATTGATGCTAACGAGGACATGGCAAATGAGATGTGGGCAACAGTTCATGAGAAATTTAATGAGAACATGTCTTCTATTAGTTCACCTCCATTCTTTGAGGTGGATTTTACCAGGGGCACAGAAAACAATTCTAGACACCCAAGCATCTAGGAGAAAGTTCAAACAATTGTTTCTCCTAGAAGTAAGCATACAATGAAAACCTTACCATCATATTTGGGAGAATATGAGAACTGTTCTCAAACCTTGAGGATACCCTCCATGCATAAAAGGTTGACAAAGGAGATGGATATGAGTATCGTGCAAGCTATTTTGTCAGCACCAGTGGCTTGTACCTTACCTTTGCTTGATTTGATAAAGCTTCGACCTGAGTTGTGGAATAATATTGCCATATGTTTGTCAGAGCAGGTATTGCTACAAAAGGGTCACCATGAGTGTACTATACACCCTGAGACAAAGCATGTTTTGCCAGTTCCTATCAACAAAGTAGGAAAATTTTGTGAGGATGATCAAGGAAATTTTGTGAGGATGATTAGGGAAATGCTACCCTCCCATTAGAAGTACGAAAAATAGCTTCAACTGTAATACTTGATAGTGGTGCAGGAGTGGGCATTGTAACAAGGTCCATTTTGGAAAAGTGGGGCAAACCAGCTATTAGGAGTACCAGGATGCGCTTGCAGCTAGCAGATGGAAGCTTAGAACATCCCCTTGGGCTGCTTGAGAACATATTGGTCACCACATGTGGGATTGAATATGAGCACACCTTTGCAGTAGTGGATTTTGGAAAACATCCAAACTATGAAGTGATATTGGGTAGACCATTCATGTGACAATTTCAAATGATTCAAGATTGGGGATACAATTATTTGTACCTCCCGACATGATTCTGTCATCACAAGAGTCAACCTAAGGAATCACTCATATCGTGATGTAACAAGGTCTCCAATAGATGAGTTTGATTCTGCTTCATGTGAGGGCTCAAGAGTTACATTGTCAGATGGGCGAGAAGATCTATGGATGTGTGGAGCCTCATGTAGGGATTTCAACACTGAGAGACTTAAGGGTAATCGAAGTGTATCAGATGAGGCATACATTCCACAACCCTTCCCTGAGCATTTAATTGATCCACTAGAATGGAGTCATGTCCTTGCAACATTATCGACATGTGCTTTACCTAAGACAATTCCATTTTGTGACTCAGATGGATATGACATTATTCCTATACGAATGGTACAACCACGTGACCTTCTAGATGATTTGTACTATAGGGATGCATCCACAAACAGCTCTGCAGGTAGAGGAAATCTCAGTGGAGGATTTAACACTCGAATCTGCTAATGATGCTGATAAGGAATATGGATGGGACTCTGATTTTGATAATGATGTGATAATCCCTGAGGAAGAGTTAGGAAAGGCACGCCTACTCTTGAGAGGAAGGGAGGTTCAAGTAGAGATCCGTCGAATCCGACCTAAACGTAAATGCTGTAAGAGCCATAAGAGAATCCGTAAACAAGATGAGAGGGAACGACGTGAGAGACTACAAAAAGAAAAGGAGGAGTCTAAGAGTGAACACTCTCGACCACCACCTCACTTCTCAGGAAAGAACGGATATCTATACTATGTCCAAGCACAAGATAGTATCAAAGACCAAGTAAAACGATCAGATGGATTCCAAGGAGGAGAAAAGCTAAAAACTGTTAGCAAAAATCGTAAAAAAACGAAGAAACAAAAACCAAAACTCAAGTCTAAAACCGATTCAAAAGAGAGTGTCGAAAGTGCAAAGATAACGGTTGAACAAAAAAATCCGATGCAAGATAGCAAAGGAGAGCTCAAAACCGCATGGTCTTCAATGAGTGATGACTCAAGTGGACAAGAACAAGGTCTCAATGTTCCCCCCAACTTCACACAGTACACTCTTCAGGATCGGAAGATTGTTCTTCAACAGCCCATGCAACAAAAACCAAGCGTGCTAGGGGTTTCATATAATGGTCCAGAAGATGCAAAAAAGATTGATATTGCTAAGCTAGGAGAAGAGCCTCGCTATGTGTGGATTGCCACAGACTTGTCCTTAGATGAGGAGAAGTTATTAATTCAAACAATAAAGGAGTATCGCGATGTTTTTGCTTGGAGTTATAAAGACCTCAAAGGAGTTGATCCAAGCATATGTCAACATACAATTCCATTGCGAGAGGATGCAAAGCCTTCCAAGCAATGTCCTTATACTTACAATGAGAATTTTGCATGGAAGATAAAGGAAGAAATAGACAAGCTCTTAGAGACAAAATTTATCTATGAGATTGAACACACTGAATGGGTCTCCCCTATTGTAGTGGTGCCCAAGAAAAATGGAAAACTTCGAGTATGTGTAGACCTCAAAAAGGTAAATGCAGCTACTGTGCATGATCATTACCCACTTCCAATCACGGATCATGTTCTGGAACGAGTTGCAGGGAAAAAGGCATATAGTTTCTTGGATGGATTCTCCGGTTACAATCAAGTGTCAATTGATCCAAAGGATCAACACAAGACAGCCTTTGCTACTGAAGATGGCATCTTTGCCTATCGTGTTATGCCATTTGGTCTAACAAATGCACCAGCAATCTTTTAGCGGTTAATGAGTCATGTATTCAAGGAGTACCTTAGGCAATTTCTTGAGATCTTCATATATGATTTATGTGTTCACTCACAAGAGCGTGATGATCACATAGAACACCTCAGACTTGTGTCTCAAAAGTGTCAACTTTATCGTATATGCTTGAATCCTGACAAGTGCAAATTCATGGTAAGACAAGGGAAAATCTTGGGCCATATTGTTTCTCGCAATGGGATTTCAACAGATATGGATAAAATTGACGTCATTGTCTCATTACCTCGGCCTATCAACCCTAAAGGGGTACAAACATTCATGGGACATTGTGGCTATTATCGTCGATTCATCTACATGTACGCTGTCCTAGCCAGACCATTATATGCTCTTCTTGTAAAGTTTAATTGGACTGATGAGTGTGAGGAATCCTTTGAAAAGTTGAAGCAAGCATTAGTGACTGCACCCATCTTACGGGCACCAGATTGGAACCAAATCTTTCATGTCCATATTGATGCTTCAAACTTTGCAATTGGATGTATTTTGGCTCAATCGGGAGAACATAATAAGGATTTCCCAATCTCATATGCTAGTCGATAGTTGAACAATGCTGAGAAGAATTACACCACAACAGAAAGAGAAGGATTGTCCATGATATATGCAGTGAAAAAGTTTCACCATTAGCTTTTAGCAAACAAATTCATATTTTTTGTGGACCATCAAGCATTGCTATATTTGGTCAATAAGCCTTGTGCAACTGGAAGGATTGTGAGGTGGTTTATCATCCTTCTTGAGTTTGATTTTGAAGTGGCAGTTCGAAAAGGAACAACTCATCTTAGGGCAGATCATTTGTCTCGAATCACCTCAGGCGAAGCTCCTGTGGGTGTGGATGATGATATGTTAGATTCAACACTTTTCCTTGTAGAGACAGCTCCTAGATGGTCTGAATCCATCTTAGAAATTTTGACAAGTGGGCAGATACAACTAGCGGGTCCTAATGTGGACCTATGGCGACCATTCAAGTTAATCTCAGGGAGATTATATCGTCAGGGTAATGATGGAGTGTTGCGACTTATACCTAACCCTGATCAATATGAGGAGATCTTGGAATGGGCACATGCAGGTATCGATGGAATCCATGCATCAGCCTACTACTTGTGTGCGACGTATATCTCAAGATGGGCAATGGTGGCCTACCATGCATGCGGATGCTGAAAAATTTGTTCGTACCTGTGCTTCATGTCAAATTCAACAGCCAATTCATAATGTCACATTATTCCAAATTTCAACTACACCAAGTTGGAGTAAGTATATTGTGGACTATCTTCAGCATGGTCATCAAAAAATTCCTAAAAATCGAAAGCGTGCTATTAAAGTTGAAGCGGCAAACTATATGCTGATAGAGGGCCAACTCTACAAGAGGGGCAAGGATGGCAACTTACGCATGTGTGTATGTGAAGCTGACTACTTGAAAATCTTGACTCATGCACATGCAGGTGTTGGGGTGGACACTTTTTGGGCAATACCACAACTAAGTTGATTAGGTGGTCTGGGCTTTGGTGGCCAACCTTACAAATGGATGCCGAAGAATATGTGAAACGTTGTGACGATTGTCAAAGGACCAAACCTCCCATCACAAAGGACAATATGCCATTGCGGCCTATGTTAAGCACACGTGCTTTTGCAAAATGGGGTATTGATTTTGTCGGTCCCATTAAACCTCCAGCTCGTCACATGCATGCAGAATATATTATAGTCGCAACTGACTATTTGACCAAATGGGTAGAGACAAAGGCTACAGTCAAAAATGATGCCAGAACCACAGCCAAGTTCCTGTATGAGTATGTGTTTACACGCTATGGCTTACCTATTGAGATCGTTAGTGATCAAGGTGTGCACTTTGTGAATGAGGTCATAGAGTTTTTGCTTCAAGAATTTATGGTAATTCACAAGCGTTCGGCACCCTATCATCCCCAGACCAATGGACAAGCTGAGAGTACTAACAAGATTCTCTGCACAGCACTCACAAAGATTGTTAAGGGACATAGAACTGATTGGGAGTAAAAGTTGCACTCAGTTCTTTGGGCGTATAGGACAGCCTATAAAACATCTGTGGGCACAACCCCATTTGAGCTTGCTTTTGGGCTAGATGCAATTCTTCCCATTGAATTTCTTGTATCTACTCTACAAGTTGCTAAACAATTGGATTGGACTGGTCATGAGCTTTCACAATGCATTAACGAATTGGAAAAGCTTGATGAGACCCGCTTATTGGCGATAATGGGGATGTATGCTGAGAAGAGGAGACAAAAGCAATGGTATGATAGAAATGTAACAACTGGCCAATTCAAAAAAGGGGACCTAGTGCTCTTGTACACACTTAAGAAGCATAAGCGAAAGCTCAAGAAACGTGGCCTAGGACCGTTTGTGATTAATGAGCTTACTCCAAGTGGTGCAGTGCGTTTAGAGACACTAGAAGGTGAGCAAATGCCTAACTTCATTAATGGAAGTCATCTCAAGAAATACAATGAACCATTAACTGAAGCCATGCTTTAACAAATGCATGCTGCACACACATGGAAAGAAGCACTTGACCTACTTAAACGTCAGGCTCAAGAAGAGGCTAAAGCTAGAGTTGCAAAAGCCAAGGAGCATCGCAAGGCTTCTATGTTGGCCCTACAGTTGGCTACTGATGAACCATATGTCGATCCTTTCAATATTCAAGTGTGCCATCATCTTCATGAGACTACCTACTTTGTCTCTGCCTTAATTGACTCTGGTGTGCAGATTATAATGTTCTCTCGTTTAACACATGGATAGCCTTGGGACAACCAACACTTGCGCACATTCCTGTTGACTTACGAAGCTTCTCAGGTGAAGATAATCCTATAGAGGAAAAATGTGTCATTATGATGTCCATTTAGGATCACCAGATGTCAGTGCCCTTTTATGTGGCAAGTAAGTCCAAGGCAGTAGTAGAGGCTGTTCTCGGTCGATCGTGGTTAAGTGCTACCAATTGCTCATTAGATTGGAAGAATAGACAATACAAGTTGCAAATTGATTCGGATTGCATCTTGGGATCTGCTACTCCACGAGCTTTATCATGTCAAAAGGGTGGTGTTTCTACCTTACACAACCCACTTTCAAAATCTGCTCTTGAAGCTCCAACACAAATGATGTGGATAATTGATGAGTACTCAAGTGAGGGCCATGGCTGGCATATTCCAACTACTTTAGTCACTGCTCAAAGAAGGCCAGGCAAGAAGGAATTATCAATTTGACTACCCAAAGATGCGTACAAACTTGTACCAATTTGGCTACCCAAAGATGCGTACAAACTTGTACCATCTAGCCCAGTTGCTAAGCCTCCTAAAAAGCACATCTTTTCCAAGCCTAAACCTCAGATTGTTACTCGTTGGGTCCCAAAACATGTTCTTAAAGCATAAGGCTATTATGAGGATGCAACAGCAATTTGGCTTCCAAAATGCCATGGTTTGCTAGGGGTAAAAGAGTGTATCAGAAAGATTCCAAAAGCCACCCTTGGTTTTCCATATCAGTGGGTGCAAAAGAAATCAACACAAACTCTTCAAGATAGGATAGGTGGCTGTGATAGCACCTACAAATCTACTTGTGTTGATCTTCCTAAAACATGTATTGAAACACCAGTTGTCCCAATTTCTCCTTGTTACACAATTCCACCATCAACTTGTGTACCTAAGACAAGTCCAAATGAGTCTCATTTGAGCATAGATTCTAGCACTTCAATGCCTAAATCCTCTTATCTTGCTCAAATTCCAAGAAAATTGCTACTATTCTCACCTCTTAAGAAGGACATACCCAAAACCAAAGATAAGGCATTAACACTACAATTGAAGCTCTTTGGTAGATCAGTGTTTGCATAATGTGGTTCCTTATGCCTTTAGAGGATTGTGTTCTTTTTGAGATAATCTTGTTTTTTATTGGAATTGTAATGATGGATATGTGTGTTCTAAATTTCATTGTTCTACGTCCAGATAACTCCTGATGGATATTTGGCGAGATACATGTCCACCATGCACTGACCCTGATAGTACTCGACCTGATCATCACGGGGGTTATAGTGCTCCTCCGTTTCAAACTCATTCTAGGTACTTCTATGCTCCCTTAGGTGAAAATTGTTGTGGGCATCACTTTTTCACTTTAGTCTATCAACAGCATCACCCATTTCCACATTGTCAAGAGTGTGCACGACTCGTATTAGGAGAAGCTTCACACATTTGTTGGATATGCCGCTCTTACTTTAGATGATATGGCACGGGCTTAATGAAACAAATTGTGGGAATTACACCCCAACGCCATAATCTTCTTAATGTGAGAATACCAGAGAGAGGACCAAATCAACGTAGATTACCTGAGGAGGTTCAAGCACAACAATGGAGGGATACATGCTTAAATGACTTGCAACCACTGATCTTGCAAGCCCTCCTTCCCCAAGCCTCAACATGTCAATATTGGATCAATATGAGTACCTATATTGCGCAGTTCCAAAATCGAAATTGTCTGCTGAACCTTCCCATAGAACCAATGTCATATTTTAGCGAGGAAGCACTCCTTCCTCTACCACCTTCTCCAGAGGTCGGTTTTTGTGAAGGGTTGTCCCTGCATCCTGAGGAAATTGATACCATCTTTCCAGCAGCAGACGTGGACACGGATCCACCGCCAGCGCAAGGGTAAGCTTAGTGACTCCACAATAAGATCAACAAGCCAGGGCACTTTTCTCCCATTGGGTTTTTCCCCTCAGCTATATTCGGTGATTGGCACCAACAACAAATTTTATTCCTTTCTTTTCTTTCCTTGTTTGTTAATAAACATTTTGCAGAGATCTTAGCTAAACAAGAGCATCAAACACGCCCCAACAGTCCACCTACCATGCACACAAATTAGGAAGGGGGGAGACATGCAATGCCTACAAGAAGCAAAAAGAAGCAATCAGCATCAGCAATGAATCAATGCAAACACACAACATCAACAAGCACTACAACAGGTGTATTCAAATCATAATCTTTTATTCTTTATGTGCTTTTAACTTTTGGATACATTGTTTGCATGTTCACACACAGTTGGCTGGTTTAAGTTTTAGATTAGTTGTTAAAATATGGTAAGTGATTTCTAGATTCTAAGAGGACTTAGTAGAAGATATTTCTATTTAAAGACAGTGTAGGATATATACCAATGGAGTATACCAAGTTCTTATGTCCTCAAGGTATATTAGTTATCCCTAGTGGTAGCTACCTCTTAGGTATGAGCTAGGTGCTAGGATTAATAAAAAAATTTACGAAAATATACCCTAAATAAATATATAAAGTGAATCGAGACATGACGTGTCTACAGCCATGTGGAATGCTTGGTAGGACCTGGGGTGGTCTTAGCACCTTGGGGCCGATGCCTTGGTTTCCATGGGGTGAACACTGACGTCTAAAAGCTTCAAAAAAAGACCTTCAAGGAATCTATCGCCTTGATAGATGTTGGTAGGACTCTGGGGTACATTATAGGCCCTCGAGACCGATGCCCTCATCTTCGTGGGGTACTCCTTATGTCATAAGAGAAAGAAAAGGGTCTGTCGCCCTTGAGATACTTAGCGCCTTTTAGATTCTCTTGGCAGAGGTCTCTTGGCCATTGCTTGGGTCTCATTGGGATGGAACCTTAATCTTTATCATCCTCTACACACACATCAAAAAAGAAAAAAAAGAAAAAAAAAGGGTCAAATCACCATTGCTCATATTTAGGAGTAGGTTTGCCACTTAGGAATAACTTAAATACTTGTAGGACATTAAGACTGCGGTCAAAACCTGTGGTGTGTAAGCACACTTGCCTTTGCATAGCACTATCTACCACTTAGTCTCACTTTGACTAGCCTTTATTCACCTATTTTAGCACTCTTTAAAACTCTAATCAGCCTTTCACTTGTATGCTCACGTGTGAAATTGTCATTGCTAGTTTTTTTCTTTCCTTTTCTTTTCTTTTTTTCAATAAAAGGCTTTACTTGTATCCATTGTTTTTTGCAGCTCTTGCTTCTACCGCGCTCGAGGACGTGCGCAAGATAGGAAGGAGGGAGTGTTGTGTGACGAGTGAAGATCAATGCAAGGATGCAACAAAAAGATACTTAGGGCTCTTGTAAAGAGTTCCAAGTTGTAGATGAGTGTGGGAGTGGGCTTGACAATAATCCCACAGGGGAACTTTTGGGAGTTTTAGAGTTTTTGTATAAAAAGTGGCTCATTTGAGAGCTTAGGGAGACATTGGACAAACTCATGTTTGAGCTCTCTTGAGACTAGCTCTCCCTCTTCTTCCATAGAGGTGCAAGCTCTTCTCTCTCCCCATCTACATTGTTGTAAGTTCTATTTTTGTTAATTCAATGCAATGAGTTGATATTTGTCTCTCTTCTCATGTCTATTCTCTCGTGTGTATGTTTCATGGTTGATAGTTTCAAGGTTTTTGTGCATGCTAGGGAAATGAGTATTTGAGAATGAAGAATGCTTTGATCTTGTGTATGCAATAGCTAAGCTTTCTTCTTGTTTGGATACATGGATGAGTGGAATGTGGAGTTGAGTGAGCAATAGCAAGATTGAGCTTGTGTGTATGTTAAGTCTATGTCAATAGTAGTAGTATTCCTAGCATTCTCTCCATCAAATGGATAAGCTTTTGTGCACCGGTACGGGTTGAATCCCTAGCTCCGAAAGGGATGCAAATCCCATTGGATTGAGCTACATGTGGATCATACTACTCTTGCTACAAGTGAGAGAGTTTTCCGTCTCTCCATGCGCTTATCCACTCGACAACGCAACGGTCATCTATTCTAAGGCTCTCAACCATACATCTATAGGTTTATTATTTGTTGGGGGTTTGGGATAGGCACATCCTTTTAGCATATTCCTTGAGAATAAAAAATCCTATCAGCATGTGCTTCTTCTCGATGTGATCTATGAGTCTACAATGAGGATCGATCAAATGCAAGCATGTTCATGAGGTGAGTGACACACCTCACTGACTCTTTGTGTGCTACCTATGGGGTAGATTAGGTCTTGATTAGAGCTCTTGTATGCTCTCGGGAGCAATAGGTTGTTAGGTCTGCTGCTCGCGTGCCAGCTACTCTTACTAGGGCTCCACGATCTTCAGCGCATGCATGAACTGGGCTCCATGCCTGCACAAGTTTTTCTCGAGCACTGCTACCCTCTTGGCAACGCATGCAAGAAGAAAAATATCATGCAGTACAAGAAGAAAAATCCTATCAACATGTGCTTCTTCTCGATGTGATCTATGAGTCTACAACGAGGATCGATCAAATGCAAGCATGTTCACGAGGTGAGTGACACACCTCGGTGACTCTTTGTGTGCTACCTATGGGGTAGATTAGGTCTCATTAGAGCTCTTGTATGCTCTCGGGAGCAATAGGCAAGTTCCCCATGACACTTGGTTTGAGCCTACGTAGATTAGTTAGCATGAGGAGCTTCTATAAATGGCACCACTGTCGGGGAATAGCGTGTCCGCCTAGCCACATTGTGTTTGATCTCTTTTCTTGAATACATTGTGTTTGACCTCTTTTCTTTAATTAACTAATGAGGCTACTAATGTATTCGAGTTGCATACTAACAAAAACCTCCCAACATTCATGCGGTTTTGTCAATTTTATATCAATTTCATGTTTTTCATTGCATTGATCATCTCTTGTTACCCTTAAACCCGTCAATTTCATCTTTGTTTTATCAATTTTGTTCAATATTTTCATTCTTGTTTCAAAAAGAAAAAGAGAGAGAAACGAAGATGCTCATTTGAGGCCTCGATAGATGGAATTGAGTGAAACAAACCCGCAATTGCGTTTGTAGCATGCTAATTAGTCTATTTGCATGTGTGTGCACATGAATCGATAAAATTTGCGCTTTAATTTGATATATGTAGCAAAGGGGTTTGTTGCATAAATGTTATTAATTTTTTGCCCAAAAAAAAAAAGAGAGCCAAAACTTTCCTTTAACTCTCAAATTGTCAAAATTGGGAAAAACGAAGATTGCCATCGTGTTCAAAGCATGTTAATTCGTCTAATTGCGTGTGTGTGTGTGTGTGTGTGTGTACGCGCATATTTTGGCAACATTAATGCTTGATAGGGTGCTTGATTTAAAGAAAATTGTAATTGTAAACTTTTGAAATTTTGTGCAAAAAAAAAGAACACAACCTCGCTATTGTTAGGTCTGCAGCTCGCGCGCTAGCTACTCTTACTAGGGCTCCACGATCATCAACGCATGCATGAACTGGGCTCCAAGCCTGCACAAGTTTTTCACGAGCACTGCTACCCTCTTGGCAACGCATGCAAGAAGAAAAATATCACGCAGTACAAGAAGAAAAATCCTATCAGCATGTGCTTCTTCTCGATGTGATCTACGAGTCTACAACGAGGATCGATCAAATGCAAGCATGTTCACGAGGTGAGTGACACACCCCGATGACTCTTTGTGTGCTACCTATGGGGTAGATTAGGTCTCGATTTAGAGCTCTTGTATGCTCTCGGGAGCAATAGGCAAGTTCCCCATGACACTTGGTTTGAGCCTACGTCGATTACTTAGCATGAGGAGCTTCTATAAATGGCACCACTGTCGGGGAATAGCGTGTCCGCCTAGCCACATTGTGTTTGACCTCTTTTCTTGAATACATTGTGTTTGACCTCTTTTCTTTAATTAACTAATGAGGCTACCAATGTGTTCGAGTTACATACTAACAAAAACCTCCCAACATTCATGCGGTTTTGTCAATTTTATATCAATTTCATGTTTTTCATTGCATTGATCATCTCTTGTTACCCTTAAACCTGTCAATTTCATCTTTGTTTTATCAATTTTGTTCAATATTTTCATTCTTGTTTCAAAAAGAAAAAGAGAGAGAAACGAAGATGCTCATTTGAGGCCTCGATAGATGGAATTGGGTGAAACACACCCGCAATTGTGTCTATAGCATGCTAATTAGTCTATTTGCATGTGTGTGCACATGAATCGATAAAATTTGTGCTTAAATTTGATATATGTAGCAAAGGGGTTTGTTGCATAAATGTTTTTTTTGCCAAAAAAAAAAAAGAGAGCCAAAACTTTCCTTTAACTCTCAAATTGTCAAAATTGGGAAAAACGAAGATTGCCATCGTGTTCAAAACATGTTAATTCGTCTAATTGCGCATGTGTGTGTGTGTGTGTGTGTGTGTGTGTACGCACATATTTTGGCAACATTAATACTTGATTGGGTGCTTGATTTAAAGAAATTTATAATTGTAAATTTTTGAAATTTTGTGCAAGAAAAAAGAACACAAAATCGCTATTGTTAGGTCTGTTGCTCGTGCACCAGCTACTCTTACTAGGGCTCCACGATCTTCAGCGCATGCATGAACTGGGCTCCATGCCTGCACAAGTTTTTCACGAGCACTGCTACCCTCTTGGCAATGCATGCAAGAAGAAAAATATCACGCAGTACAAGAAGAAAAATCCTAGCAGCATGTGCTTCTTTTCGATGTGATCTACGAGTCTACAACGAGGATCGATCAAATGCAAGCATGTTCACGAGGTGAGTGACACACCCCGGTGACTCTTTGTGTGCTACCTATGGGGTAGATTAGGTCTCGATTAGAGCTCTTGTATGCTCTCGGGAGCAATAGGCAAGTTCCCCACGATACTTGGTTTGAGCCTACGTTGATTAGTTAGCATGAGGAGCTTCTATAAATGGCACCATTGTCGGGGAATAGCGTGTCTGCCTAGCCACATTGTGTTCGACCTCTTTTCTTGAATACATTGTGTTTGACCTCTTTTCTTTAATTAACTAATGAGGCTACTAATGTGTTCGAGTTACATACTAACAAAAACCTCCCAACATTCATGCGGTTTTGTCAATTTTATATCAATTTCATGTTTTTCATTGCATTGATCATCTCTTGTTACCCTTAAACCCGTCAATTTCATCTTTGTTTTATCAATTTTGTTCAATATTTTCATTCTTGTTTCAAAAAGAAAAAGAGAGAGAAACGAAGATGCTCATTTGAGGCCTCGATAGATGGAATTGGGTGAAACAAACCCGCAATTGCGTCTGTTGCATGCTAATTAGTCTATTTGCATGTGTGTGCACATGAATCAATAAAATTTGTGCTTTAATTTGATATATGTAGCAAAGGGGTTTGTTGCATAAATGTTATTTATTTTTTGCCAAAAAAAAAGAGAGAGCCAAAACTTTCCTTTAACTCTCAAATTGTCAAAATTCGGAAAAACGAAGATTGCCATCGTGTTCAAAGCATGTTAATATGTTTTATTGTGTGTGTGTGTGTGTGTGTGTGTGTGTGTGTGTGTGTGTGTACGCACATATTTTGGCAACATTAATGCTTGATTGGGTGCTTGATTTAAAGAAAATTGTAATTGTAAATTTTTGAAATTTTGTGCAAAAAAAAGAACACAAAATTGCTATTGTTAGGTCTGTTGCTCACGTGCCAGCTACTCTTACTAGGGCTCCACGATCTTCAGCGCATGCATGAACTGGGCTCCATGCCTGCACAAGTTTTTCACGAGCACTGCTACCCTCTTGGCAATGCATGCAAGAAGAAAAATAGCACGCAGTACAAGAAGAAAAATCCTATCAACATGTGCTTCTTTTCGATGTGATCTACGAGTCTACAATGAGGATCGATCAAATGCAAGCATATTCACGAGGTGAGTGACACACCCCGGTGACTCTTTGTGTGCTACCTATGGGGTAGATTAGGTCTCGATTAGAGCTCTTGTATGCTCTCGGGAGCAATAGGCAAGTTCCCCACGACACTTGGTTTGAGCCTACGTTGATTAATTAGCATGAGGAGCTTCTATAAATGGCACCACTGTTGGGGAATAGCGTGTCCGCCTAGCCACATTGTGTTCGACCTCTTTTCTTGAATACATTGTGTTTGACCTCTTTTCTTTAATTAACTAATGAGGCTACTAATGTGTTCCAGTTACATACTAACAAAAACCTCCCAACATTCATGCGGTTTTGTCAATTTTATATCAATTTCATGTTTTTCATTGCATTGATCATCTCTTGTTACCCTTAAAACCCGTCAATGTCATCTTTGTTTTATCAATTTTGTTCAATATTTTCACTGTTGTTTCAAAAAGAAAAAGAGAGAGAGAACGAAGATGCTCATTTGAGGCCTCGATAGATGGAATTGGGTGAAACAAACCCGCAATTGCGTCTGTAGCATGCTAATTAGTCTATTTGCATGTGTGTGCACATGAATCGATAAAATTTGTGCTTTAATTTGATATATGTAGCAAAGGGGTTTGTTGTATAAATGTTATTTATTTTTTGCCAAAAAAAAGAGAGCCAAAACTTTCCTTTAACTCTCAAATTGTCAAAATTAGGAAAAACAAAGATTGCCATCGTGTTCAAAGCATGTTAATATGTCTAATTACGTGTGTGTGTGTGTGTGTGTGTGTGTGTGTGTGTGTGTGTGTGCGCAAGAGCTCAAGCTCTCTTCTCCCCTGCATCTTTTCAAAGAAGAGGATGAAAGTGAATGGGAATAGGAAACCGAAAACGGGATCTAAAGCGGAAACAAAAAATAAAACATCCATGGTTCCTCAAGCTCTCTTCTCTTATCTTTGTATATGGTGTGTGTTATCTTTTAGGGTTTTGTGAGTGTGTGTGTGCTTGCAAGAGCTCAAGCTCTCTTCTCCCCTGCATCTTTTCAAAGAAGAGGATGAAAGTGAATGGGAATAGGAAACCGAAAACGGGATCTAAAGCTGAAACAAAAATTAAAACATCCATGGCTCCTCTTGAAGATTCTATCATGGTATGGTTGGATTTCCCTACGGGTAATGATGTTAAGCGCTAACGCACATTAATTAGCCCTCGAGCTAGTCATAACATCATGACAATAAACACTTCGGTGTCATTGGGATAACCTAAAATCATCCCTAAAGACAATGGTCTTGCAAGAAATGCCAATGAAAAAAACATTGAAGTTCCAGGTTACTTTAGCTATATGCTACTCAAATAATCAGTGGAAATGTGAAATTTAGATTCCATGTTAGCCCAAATCCCCTTGAGTATGATGTCATCCTTGGTGGAACTTGGATACGTGACTCGTTGTATTCAATTGATGAATCCATGCAAACAGTCACCTTGAACACTCCTGCAAGCATTGTGCAATTGCTTACGGGAGGAAGAAACCTTGGAGGAGCTGGAACTTTCAATATATCTTTCTAAGAATATCCCAAGAATTATGGTTGGATTAGAACTTTCCACTAGACTCACCAACCACAATTCAAGCACAACTTTATCCAACATGAGAGCATAATCTCATGACCCTCAAGTTATGGGATTTGTTAGGCCGACCAACACTCACGGCTCATCTTGAAAGAATTCCATTTATACAAGACTTGAACATGCCATGTTTGGGGTACTTTGAACATACAATGTATATTGAAACTAATCCCCTTACAAGTTTTTTGTGGTTGAGTATGTGTTGGAAGCACATTTGATCTTGGGGCATAAATGGACTATTGTTACTCAAGCACCACTCATGATGGTCAATGACACAAAGTTGACAATACCATACTACATGGAAGAGGATCCAACCCTAATGGATTTCTATGATGAACGCAAGAAGCTACAAGCCTCTTCCTCGGAAGCCCCTCTACACAAAGACCTACCATCTGCATTAATGGACCAACTCCGATAAAGCATCTACTCCTCCGACTCCATCTTCACCAACAAGATAAAGAGCTTCTATTTCCGATTCCAAAACCTCGCAATCAGCAAGGCTATTCCTGAAGAAGTTGCCCGTGCAACCATCCACCTCTAAAAAGGAACTCACAGGAGAAGCCCCGGATCCCACGCCTCTTCAACCACCACCCTTACCATAGGAGACGGCTACATGCTCAAAAAACCTCATCACATCAACAATGCCCATGAGTCCCAAACCCGTAACCTCTGTTGGATATGGATGCAAGAGAATGAGTACACAAGTAGGAGAGAGCAAACAAAAACTGTAGTATTGCAGTAGTAGCAATGTGAAGTGAAGTACTAAGCAATGATATCACACAACCTAATAAATTAGGTCTGTGCCTACTAAGCACACCTCTAAGCACAATGTGCTACCTAGGCCTAAAACAAAGTGCCCCTAGCTTCAGAATGAGGTCACATGGGCTATTATTAGCCTGGGGGAAAAAACCTTCCATAAGGGAAGTAAAAAGTGCCCCGGCCCACCTACCAACCACCAGCACTCCCATGGACGGTACAATTATGAAGATAAAAACCCAACAAGCCCCCCTGGAGTGATGTGTGGTGAATGTACACATATACAGGGATGTAGCCTCAATCACCAAAAGGAAGTAAGTTCAAAAGCTGTCAAAAGCTCTCGAACTTATCACGAGGTAATGCCTTGGTGAAAATGTCTGCCACATTTTCGTGTGTTGACACATGAGACATGCTGATCTCCCCTGCTAAGAGTCTCTCTCTGACATAATGATAGTGCACCTCTATATGTTTCGTGTGAGCATGAAACACGGGATTCTTGGCAACCGCCAAGGCACTCATACTGTCAGTGTAGAAGGATGTGGGAGCATGCTGCTCCATACCCAGATCTGCAAATAATCTCCTGAGCCATACACACTCAAGAGTAGCTGTGAAAGCAGCCCTGTACTCTGCCTCACAACTAGAGGTGGCCACAGTTGGTTGCTTCTTGCTAAGCCATGAAACACATGCATCTCCAATGTAGAAGCAATAACCGGTTGTGGACACTCTGGTGTCATAATCTCCTGCCCAGTCTGAATCACTGAATCCATGCAAGCGTGACATTCCCCCCCTGGGATAGAACAATCCAAGATGCATAGTACCTTTCAAGTACCTAAACACCCGCCGTTTCACTGCTTGTTTGCCAATGTTTTGTTCCTGGGCAGTGTGTAACCGGAATCTTATTCTAGGAATTGATTGTGGAAAAGTAGAGAATTAATTCAATCATAAAAACCATTGCTTGTAAGCTTCAACTAAATCAAATCAATTGAAAAATTAAACACTTAAACAAAAATACTTAGCTCCAAAAAGACCATATTGGGTGCAATCTTCCCCCCTCTTGTGCGTGGCCTCTCCCCACACAAGAGTATTTCTTTATTAGCTTTCCTTTTTACCAAAATTAGGCCATAGCCCCCAAAATACAAGATGTGCTTTTTAGAGAGCACGGCACTCTTCTTTAACAAAAATAGAGTGTCAAATTGGGACTAGGGTAAAGCCATAGGCTTTAATAAATTCCACATAAATAAATGTATCTTTCCTAAAGTTCAAAATGGAAAAATCATTTAATAAGATTACAAGCTACTATGCTTGCCAAAAATGAAATGTGATGATCCAAGACATTTCTTCCAAAGTAAACTCTTCAATTCCCATAGTCTTCATCACCTGAAAATATAAGCCCAATTAATTATTAAATTAATCCCACAAATATTAAACAGGCACAAATCATCACCAACTCATGACTACCAGGCGTAAGTACCCTAGGAATCACCCTGCCATACAAACCTAACTGAAATAATCATAGGTGGCCTCAAACATACGTCATATACCGCACGTATTAATATTTATAATGGTATCACCCACGATATTAACCTAGCCGGCATGATGTAAAAGTAATCTAGGCGTCCCCAAATTACTCAAGAGGGGATAAATGATATTTTTATAGAGGACTTAAAATATATTCTCATGACATCCCTCTTGCTTGAGTTTGCAATTGTCCGGATTTGCTGGGTTTGAAAAAAATGAAGAATTTCAGGGTAAACTCGGAAAAATTTCTCAGGCATCCATTTAGGATCTTCTTGTGGATGATTCTTAAAAGTCAAAAGATACTTGAAGTATTGATTACCTGTTCTTGTTGTTGTTATCTCTTGGTCAATGATAGCATCAGGAACTAATACTTCTTCCTCTCCTTCAATAAGAGGTGGTTCCTCATATGTTGGGTGAGTAGGAAGTGTTCCTCGAAAAGGTTTCAAGAGATGGATATGAAAAGAATTGTGGATATTCCAATTAGATGGAAGCTCTAGTCTATAGGCCACATCATTAATCTTTTTGAGGATTTTAAATGGCCCATAATATCTAGGCGCTAGCTTCACTGCAGGGAATTTTTCCACACTCTTTAATCAACGCTTTTCAATTCTCAAAAGTACATAATCACCTTCTTGAAATGAAAAATCTTTGCGCTTCCTATTTGCTTGAGATGTATACTTCTCTTGAGCTCTTGCAATACAATCACGCACTTCAGCTAGAATGCGATCAAAGTCTCTAACATATTGGTCGGCTGCTTCAATCTTATGAGAGAGTCTAGTAGCCGGAATAGGCAATGCTCTTCCATAGATGATCTCAAATGGTGCTCGACCAGTAGCAGTATGAGGAGTATTATTATAAGCAAATTGGAGTAGGTGTATGTACTTATCCCATGCACTAGGTTGCTGGAAAACATAGGCTCTAAGCATATCTAAGATAGTGCTATTTGTAACTTTGGTTTGTCCATTCGATTCCGGATGGAAAGCCGTAGAAAAATCTAACTTAGTGCCCAGGTTTGAGAAAAGAGCAACCCAAAAGTGACTACAAAATTTAGAATCTCTATCAGAAACTATCACTTTGGGTAGACCATGATGAACAAAAATTTGCTTAACAAATATGTTTGCAGCTTGCTGAGAAGTTAGTGTCTTTTTACATGGAATGAAACAGGCTTGCTTACTAAATCTGTCCACTATTGTCCAAATCATGTCATGGTGATTGGAAGTAGTAGGGAAGCCAGTAATGAAATCCATAGACACTTATTCCCATGGTCTATCAGGAATAGGTAGTGGCATAAGCAATCCCAAAGCTTTGCCTTTGTAGCTTTTAATTGTTTGGCAAATGTTACATTCAGCTACAAACTTAGCTACATCATTCTTCAAATGGGGCCAATAGAATTCTCGAGAAACTACTTGAAGTGTTGCGGAAACTCCTCTATGTCCCACAAATGGTGGTTGGTGCATCTCTTCCAAGACAAGCTGTCTGTAAGGTTGAGTAACACACAATCTTTTCTCAAAGAAAAGATAGCCATCATTATGAGAATAACTTCCTTGAGGTGTCCAATTGTTTTCACGCAATTTGATCCATATTTGAGAAAAATCTGGATCAACTTCGTAAGTTTCTTTCATAAGGACAAATGGTTCACTTTCAATTATAGAAATGTTGTTGATATTTGGTCTTTGACTCAAAGCATCGGCAAACAACATTTTCTTTTCCAGGTTGATATTGAATCATAGGTTGGAAACTTTGAATGAAAGCTGCCCATTTGATATGCCTATCTGAAATGAGAGGTTGTGTAAGCAAATGCCTAATGCTTTGTTGGTCTGTCTTGATAAGAAATTCAGAGCCCATTAGGTAATGCTTCCAGGTTTTCAAAGCATGCACTACTGCTGCTAATTCCTTATCATAAGTGCTATAATTTTGCTCTGCAGGCTTAAGCTTTCTACTTTGATAAGCAATAGAATGGTTGTCTTGCATAAGAACAGCTCCAAATCCTTTGCCACTAGCATCAGTCACACTACTATAAAGAATGGTCTTTGAAAATCAGGTAGTGTAAGAACTGGTGCTTGTATTAAAGCATTCTTGAGTGTTGCAAAAGATTTATCTTGCTTATCAGTCCAATTGAAATTTGTAGCTTTCTTAAGGAGTTCAGTCAAAGGATGAGCAATACAAGCAAAATTCTTGACGAACTTCCTATAATAACTACATAAGCCAAGAAAAGATCTAAGATCATGTATGTTTCTAGGCGTAGGCCAAGAAGCAATACACTCAATTTTCTTAGGATCTACACGAATTCCTTCGGCCGACACTATATGTCCTAAGTATTCAATCTCCTCTTGAAAGAAAGAACTCTTTTCAGGATTGACATACAATTCATTTTCTCTCAAAAGATTGAACACTTGTTCCAAGTGTTGTTCATGCTCTTGTCGATCCTTGCTGAAAACAAGAATGTCATCAAAGAACACTATAACAAAACTTTGAAACTTAAGGAATATGCGATTCATCATACGGCTGAAAGTAGCTGGAGCATTGGTCAAACCAAATGGCATAACCAAAAACTCATAATGACCAGTTTGGGTTCTAAAAGCTATCTTGAAAATGTCAGATTGAGTCATACGGACTTGATGATACCCAGACTTTAGGTCAATCTTGCTAAAGACCTTTGATCCTCTAAGCTTATCAAGAAGATCATCTACCCTAGGAATAGGATATCTGTTCTTAACAGTAATCTTATTCAATGCACGATAGTCTACACACATTCGGTAAGTTCCGTTCTTCTTCTTAACAAGAAGTACTGGAGCTCCAAAAGGTGAACTACTAGGTCGAATAAGGCCTCTCTCTAGCAAGTCTTCTATTTGGCTTTGGATTTCTCTTTGCTCTAAATTGTTGACTCTATAGGGAGCTTTACAAGGCGGGGAATTTCCAAGCAATAAGTTAATACTATGATCCTCAGGCCTAGACTTAGGTAATCCTGGAGGCAGATCTTCCATGAAACAGTCACTAAATTTGGAGATAAAAGAATCAAACTTTGGTCTTTTGGATGTGTCCAACTCAGCATCAAGCTGGTTAACCCATACCATATAAGTCTTGTCTCTTTTTCTTAGAGCTCTCTTTGCTTGTGTGACTCAACAAAGGACTCATTTCTCCTTTGACTTGACACTGGAGGATAATATTTTCATTGTCCTTCCTTAGAGAAATGCTATGAGTGTCATAGTCTATAATAGGATTGTATTTGTGTCTCCAAGGCATACCCAAAATAATATCTACCCCTTGTAAAGGTGCAACTAAGAAATCCCTCTTTTCTGTTAAAGGTTTGATGCATAAATTCAAATCTTTCACTACTTGCATGCAATTATACTTTGTTCCAGTAAATGCTGCTTTGACTTTATAGTGTGTAGGTGAAGAATGAAGATTTAGTGCTCTAAGTACCTTTTCAGAAATGAAATCATGTGTACTACCATCATCATGCAAAATAAGAACTTCATGTCCATTTATCGTTCCTTTTATTTTAAGCAAAGAATGAACATGAGGTTTACCTTCTTGTTCTGAGTAATCTGGATCGGAATTACCCTCTTGCTTGAATGATTCTTCTTCATTGTCGTCTTCTTCAATCATGTTGACTCGAGCTGCTGCTGCTGGTGTTGAATTCTTGGTACGCTCCGGACAATTCGGTGCTATGTGTCCTTCTTTGTGGCACTTGAAACATTTGATAGGAGATGTCTTCGGTTTGCCACCATTGACTTTCTTATTGGTACTCAGGTTGCCTTTAGCCTCGTCCTTGCCTTTGTCATAACCTGGTTTATACATCTTCTTTGAAGCATAAAAAGATTTAGAAAAACCATTAGTTGCCAAAGATATTGAAGAAGTACCCTCATGTGCTTTAATCTCTTTAGAAAAACCATTTTTACGTTCTGAATTAGTTGCCAAAGATATTGCAGAAGATAGTGAATGAGGTCGAAACATATTCACATCGGCCCTAATGGTAGATCTAAGGCCCGATATGAACTTCCTTTTTTGATCCTTCTCACTAACTCTATCGACAACCTGCACCTGTAGTAAAGTATTCCAGAACTTTTCTACATACTGTGACATAGTCTCCTTTTCCAAGAATCTGGCTGGTCACGACCTTGCTTAATTACACTCCACCATAAAGCTGCACTGTCTACCAAATGATTGACTGCACATTTAATCTTATCATTCTCTGAAAATTGTTCTCCAGAAAAATAGTCATCTAGTTGACTAAGCCAAGCTAAAATGACCCTAGCATCCTTCTTTCCATCATAATTTTGAAATGTGAAAGCTTTCCGACTAATCTTGGATTCTTTTTGTGACCTTTGTGCTTGTAATGTAGCATTTACAGCCCTTTGAATAGTGTCATCTTCGTCATCAAAAGATAGCGAAGAGTCACGTTTGCGTCTACGATTCGAGAGCTGTCTCTCCAATTCAATACGCTTCTCTCTTTCTTCTACAATTTGATGTTGTAAAGAAAGGAGTTGCTCTTGAATTGATGGCGAGATAGGCAAATCTGCCATAGTGCTTGTGCAAATGATGTAGATAAATAAAATTTTACTTTATTTAATGTAAATAAATAAAGCAAAAATAAGTACTTATCTTGTTTTTCTCCCGTAATTTGATCTTGGTTGAAGCTAAACAAGACGTTGTTCAATGGCTGAATTGAATTCTCGTCGCCTCAAACAAATCTCGAACAATTCCGCGTGATTCAAGAGTCTTGGGCTAGTCGAATTGTTGATGAAATAATTTTTCTGCACTTTGAAACTTGCTGAAACAATCCTGTAAACCTTGCCCAAACTCTGTAATATTTTTTTGAAATTTTCAGAATTTTTTAGAAGTGATTTCGGAATTTTCTGGCCTTTTCTAGGCAATTTTCAAGCTTTTTAAAACCCGTAAATCACTTTTCTGCACCCAAAAATTTTCAGAATTGGAAACCTTTGAATTTCTCCTCAAATTTGGAAGTAGGAAAAAGTAGAGGTTCAAAAAGTGATGTGACTTGCATGGGGATTGGGAAAAGTGAGAGTAGATTAGGATTAAGAGAAAATTTGGCTTATGGAGTAACTAGCTCTTTGAGCTCTCTTTTTTTTTATTTCTCCTCTCCACGCTTTTTGCACCGGCAGGCTGCCGCCGTGCGCCTCCTTGTCCAAAAGCTTGTTGAGAATTTTGTGATGGCTTTTACACAGATTTATCTCCCCCGTCCATTATAGGTTTGCTCAACCTTGAAGCTTTCTGATTTCTGAGAGATACCCGTGAGGTTTTTGGCTATGAGAATTTCATCCATATGGTCAGATTTTGATTTCACTGAGTATTTGGAAAAACCACTTTTTGATAGAGAGGGATGGTTTTGCAGGGTGGTGAGTGGGTTTGAGAGTAGATCTAGTTTTGAATCTTTGACCTTTGGGTAAAGACCTGCAAAACACCCTTCTGTCCACTGGATAAATTCCTACACTTTCTTGATTTTTGAGGAGTTGAAGCCCTTTCCTACCTTCTCCACAAATCTCCTAGCCCAAGCTCTGATACCACTGCAACCGGAATCTTATTCTAGGAATTGATTGTGGAAAAGTAGAGAATTAATTCAATCATAAAAACCATTGCTTGTAAGCTTCAACTAAATCAAATCAATTGAAAAATTAAACACTTAAACAAAAATACTTAGCTCCAAAAAGATCATATTGGGTGCAATCTTCCCCCCTCTTGTGCGTGGCCTCTCCCCACACAAGAGTATTTCTTTATTAGCTTTCCTTTTTTACCAAAATTAGGCCATAGCCCCCAAAATACAAGATGTGCTTTTTAGAGAGCACGGCACTCTTCTTTAACAAAAATAGAGTGTCAAATTGGGACTAGGGTAAAGCCATAGGCTTTAATAAATTCCACATAAATATATGTATCTTTCCTAAAGTTCAAAATGGAAAAATTATTTAATAAGATTACAAGCTACTATGCTTGCCAAAAATGAAATGTGATGATCCAAGACATTTCTTCCAAAGTAAACTCTTCAATTCCCATAGTCTTCATCACCTGAAAATATAAGCCCAATTAATTATTAAATTAATCCCACAAATATTAAACAGGCACAAATCATCACCAACTCATGACTACCAGGCGTAAGTACCCCAGGAATCACCCTGCCATACAAACCTAACTGAAATAATCATAGGTGGCCTCAAACATACGTCATATACCGCACGTATTAATATTTATAGTGGTATCACCCACGATATTAACCTAGCTGGCATGACGCAAGAGTAATCTAGGCGTCCCCAAATTACTCAAGAGGGGATAAATAATATTTTTATAGAGGACTTAAAATATATTCTCATGACACAGTGCATAAACTTGCTTAACAGAGAAACCCCATACTGCATGTCCGGCCTAGTGTTGCACACATAAAGCAATGATCCCACAGCCTGCATGTAAAGAGTGCCATCAAACGGCTCCCCACTATTCTCAAGAGTTAACCTTGCACCTGGCTCCACAGGAGTAGCCCCACGGGCTTGCTGTCCTAAAGGGAAAACCGCTGCAACAAATTCTGAATATACATTCTTTGCTACAAAAATATGCCCCTCTCTGTCTGCATAAACTGTATCCCAAGATAGTAGTGCAGAGGACCAAGGGCTTGCTAATTCAGCCTTAAAGGCTGCAATATGATCCTCTTGAGGTCCTGTAAGTAGCATGTCATCGACATAAAGTACAATGACGAGAAACATATCATTAGTACTCTTAATAGAGTACTCTCTGCTGAACTGCGTACAAAGCCCTGTGAAAGTACATGGGAATCAATTTTAGCATACCAAGCTCTAGGTGATTGCTTAAGACCATAAAGGGCCTTCTGCAACCGGCACACCTTAGCTTCTTGTCCCTTAACTTTGAAACCTGGGGGCTGAAGTACATAGACCTCCTCAGTAATATCTCCATTGAGAAATGCGGTCTTTATGTCCAGCTGGTGTATAACCCATGCATGATGACCAGCCAATGCTATCAAGCTCCTAATAGTCATCATCCTAGAAGTGGGGGCAAAGGTTTCATCATAGTCAATGCCTTTCTGTTGTGCATACCCTTTGGCCACAAGACAAGCCTTATATCTCTCCACTGAGCCATCTGCATGCCTCTTGATCTTATAGACCCACTTCACACCAATTGCTTTCTTGCCCACTGGCAAGTCTGTCAGAAACCATGTGCCATTCTTCATGATTGCATCAAATTCTGATTTCATGGCTGCCATCCAATGCGGATCCTCTTCTGCCTCTTCAAATGAGACAGGCTCTTCTTCATGACATGTGCTCTCCATGCATACTCAGTATAAAGACCTTGAGCTCTGCGTGCACCCAATCTTGTCCTGCTTGACAAAGGCATATCAAGAGGGCTGTCCTTTAGTGTCTCGGTGAGCCACCTAGGTACCCTTCTGGAAGATTCAGGCACATCAACCTGTGGCACATCATGAGAAGTGTTAGTTGGTTGTAAACCAACTGCAATTTCCTACTGATTTATGGGCTAAGTTGTGGTTGTCAAAGGCTCCAACATAGGGCCCAACTGTGGGGCTGTGTTTCCTTCCTTCTGAGGCAAAAATAACTCAAAAATGTCATGTGTATAGACTGCAGGCTGCTGCCTAATGGACTGCAATGGTAGGACTGAATCCTTTGCAAACATTACATCTCTGCTCACAATAATTTTCTGTGTACCTGGGTGATACAACCGGTAGCCTTTGCTTTCAGTGCTATATCCCACAAAAATGCATTTTGCAGCCTTATCATCAAGCTTTCCCCGCTTGTGCTCAGGGATAAGTGCATATGCCAGGCATCCAAATACTTTAAAATGCTGAACTGTAGGTTTCCTGCCTGTCCATGCCTCACAAGGTGTAATGTTTTGGAGAGCTTTGGTTGGACACCTGTTCATCAACACATAATTGGTGCAAATGATTGCTTCCAACCAAAAACTTGGGGGCAGGCCTTTAGCCTTAATCATGCACTGTGCCATTTCCATCATAGTATGGTTCTTTCGTTCCGCCTTCCCATTCTATCGGTGGGGAGTGTATGGCATTGTCCATTGATGTATAATTCCCTTTTCTGCTAAAAGACCATGAAAGGCATCTGACATATACTCTCCACCTCGTACGCAATGTACTCACCCTTTTTGAGGTTTGATTTTCCTGCATGGCAAGAAACTCTTTGAACCTGACAAACACCTCTGACTTATGCCTCAAAGGATACACCCATGTAAAGCATGAAAAGTCATCTATGAAAGTGAGGAAATATGCATAACCACCAAGACTGTGTGTCCTCATGGGACCACATACATCACTGTGTATAACCTGCAATTTGCGGACAGCTCTTACAGTGGCATCTTTCAGGAATGAGCCCGATGCATCTTTCCCAATATACACCCCTCACAAACATGTCTTCCAGGGGGCATGTATTTGTGGCATGTCTAACACCATCTCATGTGCATGGAGTCTCTGTAGGCTCTTAAAGTTTAAGTGACCAAACCGTGCATGCCATAATTCAGCATTGGCCCTCTCCTCTATGCTTACCACTGCCATAGCATCATGTGTACTTGCTGCATAATGATCCAGCCTATACAATCCTTTGCGGAGTGTGCTTGAAGCCACTATGGTGCCTGCATCCTCAAGATCATGCACTGTGCATTTTGGTCCTGAGAATTTCACATCCAATCCTCCCAAGGCAACTGCAGGGATGGATATAAGATTCTTTCTAATACCTGGCACATACAACACGTGACTCAAGGTGAAAGAGCCACCGTGGGCTAAATTCAACACAACCTTGCCAACTCCCTGCACTGGATAGCTAGAGTTATTGACACATGTGACCATACCCCCTTGTGAGGTAGTCACAAAATCTGAGAATAGCTCTCTGTGTGCTGTAATGTGCTTGTTGCTAGCACCACTGTCAAAGTACCATTCTTGAGTACTAGCCACAAAGAGACATACATCATCATGCATAGAAGGATCATAGCTGCAAACTACCATAAATGCCCACTCCTCATCATAATCATCATCATGAGTAATGTGAGTGTAGTTTGCTACTTCCTTCTTCTCACTTGCATGGGTATCCGATACTGCAACATTTGCTTCTGGCTTTGTGCCCCTTTCTTTCTCCTTTGCAAGCCTCTTGCGACATTCAATGATGTGATGCCCTGGATTCCTACAATAATGACACTTGCCCTTCTTTTTGCCCTTTGCATCCTCTTTCTCCCCACTGGGAGAGGGCTGATTTGGTGCTGTTTTGCTTTTGTTTCCAGCCACTTTATTTGCAGCTTTCCCTCTCCCTTTTTGCCCTGCATAAAAGGCCTGATCCCCTTCCTTCATAATATTCCGATTCTCTCTTGATTGCTCTTCTTGCAACAACACCTACACCAAGTCATCAAGCTTGAAAGAGTCTGGATTCCCTTTCATAATAAGGCGCAATGTGGATGCAAGTGATTGATAAGAATCTGGAATACCATTTAGGATAATGGTGACCAATGAACCATCTGACATCTCCTCACCGAGAGAGATTAACTATTCACGCAAGTCCTTGAACTTGGTGAGAAAATCATCCATTGCATCTCCCTCATGCATAACAAGATGCTCCAGTTGCCTTTTAAGATAGGCAACTTTGGCTTCATTTCGTACCTGGTACAAATTTGCCAAAGCAATCCCATGCATCTTTTGCCATCTGACAAGACCGTATGTGCGGTATGATACCAGTCTTTACAGACAATGCAATCATTGCATGTGCTTTTGCATCTTTTTCATCCCACTTTTGCTGAGCCTCAGTGGATGGCACTGGTGGTGAAGGAGGTGTTCTTCTACTATGTGTGACAGTAGAAGTAGTGGCAGAGTCATCATCAGGTGGTGTAGCACGTGTACCAGGTCTAACCTCAGTACCCTCAACAATCTTGCTAAGCCCATTAGCCACAAGTATGTGCTTCATCATATAAGACCACAAAGGATAATTATTACTGCCATGAAGCTTGTTCTCGGCTGAAAGCAAATCAAGAACACCGTCTTTCCCCATGACAATATGTGTCACTGCACAAATCACCTGCAAAGAAATAGAAAATAGAAATCCCAAACAAATGATCTCTTCCGAGATAGGCACAATAGGTCTTCTTCACTCTTACTCACTGCACAAGAGTGTCAATGCATCCACTTGCTGTCCCAAAACTGTAAATCCCTTCTCAATGTTCAAACTGAGAGCAAAGCATCCACTTTGTAGTTCCCAATGCACCTTCTTACTGCTGAACTGTATTAGGCATAAAATCCCCAATTTGTACACTCAATGCTTGAGTGAGAGAGCACTTTCCTTGCTGTACCAAGCATAAACAAGGTATACAACCAAGAAAACGCAGAAAGCCCCTTGACTGGAAGGCAATTTCTCAACCAATAGAGTGCATACGTGCTGGTGTCCAAATCTACAACTTGGATGGGTGCCCGTGGTCCTATGTAATACTTGTGGTAATATCCGCTTCAAGAGTGTGATAGTAAGTTAGGATAAATTCCTAAGTGATAGACTTTATGGATATATTATGAGATTAGTCATTGTAATAGCATTAGGCCTCTCATGAGCCTAAAGTGCCTGACTGGCCAAAACACAATTTTGTAATTTTAAAAAAAAAACAAAGAGCTAGTTCGTGAATCCAAAGCTTGAATAACATCTCCTACTTCAAGGGGTTCGTTGTCCATCCATGCACATGTGTTTTTTGTTGGCTCATTGTTGCTGCCCAAAGCTCTTCGCACCTGGAGGTGGATTCGAAGGAGCCTAGCCTTCTTAAAACAAGGAAGTACTTTGCTAAGTGTATCTATTTATTTGTTGGGATTGCTCTAATATTGATTGTATGATAGGGAAATCTTCCAAGGACATGAGTAGGTGTATCCGTAATTATTGGTCCGTATAATGGTAGGTATACCAACCTTTAAGTCTCCAAGCATGTGTCCAAACTCAAGGCTCACATCTCACATGTCTAGGCCAATATTTGTAGGAGACTTATGGCTCACGTGTCTGACATCTGATGCAGGCTCACATGTCCAAACTCACATCTTTTTGCATGAGACTGTGGGCTCGTGTCCCCAACCCAAGAGCTAGTATAGCCTAATTTTTTAGTGTTTTTAAGGATTTTTAAGACTTGATGGGGTGTAATTAATGGTCCTAGTCCTAGTTAATGGTTGTTATACAAGCAATTAATGGTCCTAGTTCTAGTTAATGGTTGTTATACAAGTAATTAATAGCGTCCTAGTTAATGGTTGTTATACAATAATAAATGTTTTTGATGGATCTTCTAAGCTAATGGTTGTTATGCAAGTAATTAAATGTTTTTTTGATGGATTTGCATGCTTCTAAGCTACCAATTCAACAATGCATGAAAATAAGATAAAAATGTGAAATGCATGAAAAATTTTGATAATCCCACTCTAATCCACCCTCATGGAATGGAACTCAATGCTCATGTTTTTGGATTGGATTCCACTCCTAATCATAATTTCTAAGCTATTCATGAATGCAAAGAAATATTATCTAAGCCTCTTGAGCTCGAATTTTGTGTAAATCACCAACTAGGGCTTGCCCTTCCAATAGATGAAACTAGAATGCCCTTATGCAAACAAACTTCAATTCACCTAGTGAGACAAATACAATGTTGGGGATGTTGGACCTTTGAGCTACTGATGGACAACCTCGAGGTGAGGATGACAGACGAGCAGCTCGAGCTGTTTTAAGTTTAGGCTTGTGCCACCTCTTCGGGGTACCTTGGTCTTTTTCTTTTTTTTCTCCCACACACAAAATGCACAAAAGAAGCGTTGCCATTGTAAAAATAATTAACTTCATCCAAGACTAATGTCAGTTAATATGTATGTTAATGTGCAAGGATTCTATGAGGTGGGAGCATCCACCTTAGTCTTGGTTATTACTCTTAAAATTCTAATAGGTGCACTTCTAATAGTATCCTTGTTTTGATGTGAGCAATTTTATTTTTGTAGTATTAGGCCATTTCATGAAGTTTTCTATGGTTCTTTGTAACAACATTGAGAATGAATCGTTAATTTGTTAGTGTTGTGCACTTTTTTGTTTGCATCAATCTCATGTCAATCTCATGTTGTCTCATGTTGTACTTAAAAGTCAATTTTTTGTGTTTGTGGCAAAATGAGAATAAATCATTAACCAATTAGGTCACCGTCATTGCCACCATTTAATGACTTAGCGTGCCGTGTTTGTTTCTCCAAAGCAATAGTGAGAATAAATCATCCACCAATCATTGCACTACATTCTTAGGTTTGTGTCAATGCCATGTTTCAATAAATTTTGTTTACTTTGAGAAGAGCTAGAGAGAATTAAAGAGCTCTTTGGAGGTGGTGGAGGAGGAATGTGGGAGAAGGTTAGGAATGAGGTGGTGATAGGAAGGATGTTGGGAGGGAGTAGAGGTTGGAGGTTGCAGGTGGAAAGGGAGAGAAGATGGGAGGAAAGAGAAGTGAAGAGAGTGAATGTGGTTGCAAAACATTGTTCATTGCCATTATTTCATAGTACATTAAACACTTATGTAACATCAACAAAAGAAACCATCCATAATAGACAAACAACTTTATTGATCATTATTATTACCTTAATTTCTTTCTACCTTAACACTTATGTTAAACACTTACGTAACAGTAACTATCAATCATAGACAAAAGCTTTTACTGATGAACATTAGCTAACATTGCATTGCACCAAACGTCCTTTTTTTTTTTTTTTGATGTGAGTGGGTAAAGAAATTAGATTCTGGATGGCAGATTCAGACCCAATACCTCCACTTTAGGAGGCATTCAGACACGAGTAATAACCCACCGTGATGCAACACGAGCCAAGGCCCATGTACTTAAGTTTTTAACAAAGAATTTACATAGCATGTCTTCCCTTTTAAAAAAGGCATGCATGCTCATGGATCATTTTACAGAGCTAGGGTCAGCTTATCAATTCCCTCATAACTCTTGCAGATAAAATGCCCTTCTAGTTGTAGGCTTTCCATGGTTTCCCAAGATTAGTGTTTAGATGAGGCGCCTCAGAACTCATACAGTGAAAAGGGGGAAAGAGGATAGGGGATTGGGAGGAGCTTCCATTTCCAATATAAACATGATCGGCACAGATAAGCGGACTACGCTACCACCGAGAACTTTCTGCTGGGTGCCCAAGAGCTAGTTTATAGAATGACAAGGTCTTGCTAAGCTCAACGCTTCATGTACCCCTTTGGTACCATGTGCCTGATTACTCTTTTAAGGTGCAAAGAGACCACAACAGCATGTTATTGCATAACCTTCCAGGTGAATTGCTTATGCTCCAAAAGCAAAGAGGACAAGATTAATGCAACTACCATAACAGTAGTGACCATTTATTTCCAAAGAAAATGACTGAACTTTGATGCTCCAATTGCAAACATTATGTAGATCATCTGGTGACTATCTTCCCCCAATGACCATCTTGTACAAGAACAAACTTAACTTCTAGCCTTGCACTCAAAACAATCTTATGAAAATTACAATGTCCCCTCAATGCAATACGACTGCTGTGGGGTCGCCTCGAATTTGGGACTTCCACCTCCTATCTCCTGCACTTGTTTTTGAGAGATGCTACAAAAGCAAATTGTACAAATCAAGGTATATGACACCCAAGGCTTCCTGTTCCAGCTAAAGCCCTTTGAGCTGCTCAGCAAATCCAGTCATGTAGGACCATTTTTCCAAAGCACCGGCAGACTTGATAAAAGCACTTTTGGAGAGATCTAAATCCTGCTTGATTACTATGACCCCCAAAAAAACAAGACAAGAATGAAGCTTTTATCATTATCTTGTTGGGTATTGAGCCTCGTCCCAAAAAACAAGAGTGAAAATAAGAAGATAGCAGACTTGCTTACACAAAGGGCTGGCTAGCTGCAATTAAGCAGTTCTTACCAGCTGATTGTAGGGATGCCAAGGCAGAAGAAAATACTTCAGCTTCACTTTGTTCGTCCGCACTTGAACTCACCTAAATCAAGTTTGGAATCAGCACGAGATTCTTTTGAACCCAGACAGGAAAACTACTATATGGCACAATTAGTGATTGTCTCGATAACCAAGTGCCATGCCATACCTTCAATAGGGCTTTCTCAACATTTGCAATCCAGCCTTCATTGAGGTTTCCACCAAGTGCTTTGCTAGCAGCTGAGAAGTCTTTCCCATCCAAAGCTTGACCTGCCTTGCTTAATTGAATAACAGCGGCCTGTACAGAAGCTGCAGCTCACAACAGGCCAATTGAGTTGAGCAAAAAAGACACTATCCACTTGGCAGCAAAAATAAGCAAGCAGCTTAGAAAACAAACAAAGTTACACAGGTTGTGATGACCTTGAGTAAAAAGCATGACGTGATTCAAAAGGCTGAGCAGTGGACTTAAAAATCTCAAAAGTAACTGCCACTTTAATCCCTTAAGGGAACGGCAAGTCTCAAGGCCACTTGCAAAGGCTCGAGTGTTCATTCACAAAATAGTAATCACTAGCAACTGTACCAAGGATGAACAGCCAAAAGATACGCGCAAGAAGAAGCTCTCTCTCTCTCTCTCTCTCTCTCTCTCTCTCTCTCTCTCTCTCTCTCTTAAATGCGTTGCTGGTGTCATGTGCAGCGCATCTATGTGTCATGTGCACAGTGTGTATCTACCATGTGCTACACGCACACAAGACTAGCTTCGAGGTTTGGGGAAGCTTAGAGCTAGGCAAGCTGATTGGCGAGCTGAGTTAGGGATAGACTAACGGGCGGGCACCCAAGTATGGACGAGCGAGCGCCCAAGTGTGGACGGCCGATGACCGGCCAAGAGCCTATAAAAGGGTGGCCAAGAGCCTATAAAAGGGTGGCCAAGGTTAGTCATTAGTCATATAGAGTCTCGCGTGATTTGTGAGAGCTCAATGGTCTGGAGCCTGAATCTCGTGCAAACGTGCACTTGCTTTACGCAGCCGAGGCCAGTAGCAATCTCAAGGCCTGCGAGGATAGCTTCGTGGCGGTATGGGACATCGCGAGGTAGAGGTTGGTCAGTACGTCAACCTAGTTAGCTCAACTCGTGGCTCGGTGGGGACAGCGAAGACTGTGGGCTTGCCCACGGCTATCGTGGTTGGGAGGTGAGTCAGGCCTGCACCCCCTTCTTGTTTATTTGTTTGGTTGCAGGTTTCGAGTCTCGAACCGGGAGCGTTCAACGGAAAGATCCTTTGGGGTTTTGACAGTGGTATCAGAGCATGCCTCGTGAAGGAGCAAGTTGGTAGGTAGAGAAGATGAGGTCGAAGTAAGGTATGTGTTCAAGAAGCTTGCTGTTTTGTTTATGCATGCTGCCGTTTTTTCACATAGTATGTGCTTTTTCATCAAAGAACCCGTGATGAGAGTGTAGGTTGTTTGGTAGGGTTGTTTTGCTTTGCAAGAAGAAAGATGAAGATGTTTCTGCAATCGCATGAACAAGTCGTGAGAGAAAACAGGGGAAAAAAAAACATGTTCGCTTTTGGTTGAACGCGAGAGAGAGAGCGAGCGAGAGATGCGATCGATGGGGTCGCATGCTGGTCGTGGGCTACCGGAAGTAGTAGGCGCAGGCGTGTAGGCAGCCAGGCCTACGCAGGTGGCCAGGCACGTAGCCGGCCAAGCCTACGTAGGCGGCCATGCTGGCAGGCGTCCAAGCCTACGCAAGCAGCCAAGCTAGCGGGCGCCTAGGCCTACGCAGCCAGGCATCCAAGCCTACGCAGGCGGCCAAGCCCAGGCGTAGGCTAGCGGCGCAGATTGGCGTAGGCCACCTGAACGAAGGGGCGCCAACAAAAACGCAAGCGACAGCAAACAGGTGGGCGACGGCAGCCACACAGGCACCGACAACGCTAATTCCAGAAAAAAAAACTAGTAAAAGCATCCCGTCGAACAGGCTGCTATCGTTTTTTTAGGTTTAACTTTTTTTTTAAAAGAGTTTAAAGCCCTAATGTTTAAAGGTGTTTTTTTTTTAGAAAACAGAATATATATATATATATATAAACACCAAAGCAAAAGCTCAAGTTGCTTTTGGGAAAGGTTATATAAAACCCTTAAGTGGACTTCTTGCCACACATCTCTCAAGTTTTCAAGCTCTCAAGTTCTCTCGCAATTTTCTTGTGCAAAGATCTAATTTTCTCTCCACTTGCACTCTTCAAGATGTCAACCCAAGAATCCGAGTTGGAGCCCCTTGTCGAACGCGAAGGCTTGCCGGCTACGACGATTATGTGTCAAAATCTCATTTCCAAGAGTTCAAAGTAGCTCTCAAAGCTGCTTCTTCGGAACGTTAGGCACAAATCGCTGCCCAGATGCAAGCTTTGCAGAACTCCATCTCTCTCTTGACCACTACCCTATCTACTCTTTCGGGTATGGATACCTTGGCCTCTGCTTTAGGCCCCAACATTACTCCAGAACAGTTCGGGGGCAAGCAAAAGCAGCGTACCAAAGAGATCGTGGACACTTGGCTACATAAGTGGCAGGTCCATTTTCAATTTCATTCATATGATAATGGAAAAAAGATCCAATTAGCAGCAAGTTTCCTTCCAGGCAAAGCTGAATTCCTCAAAAAAGAGGATGATTATGATGTTGTTGCCCGGTTTACCGCTTTGACCATGACCTCACAACACCTCACTTATGAGGTCTACCTCCAGAAGTTTAGGAACTTGCAGATAAAAGCTACAAAGATGGATCCCACTACTCTTTTGGGATTCTTCGTAGCTGGTTTACCAGACTCATACCGTTTACAGGTTAAAAATAACAAATGCAAAACATTGAATGAGGCTATTTATTCAACTCATATCTATGACGATACAATGGTCTCTTCCAAGTCTAAACCCGTTATCGAGCAGGGGAACAAGCATAAAAGAAAGTTCTCCGCACCTATGGCTAACACGACTGAAGAAAAGTCTTCGGACCAACCTTCGAAGAATCCAAGTTCGACACCAACGAAGAAGAAACGACTCCTTAAGGCATTGAAGCTCAAGAAGAAGGAACATTGTTTTATCTGCAAAGAAAAAGGACACATGCGTAACGAGTGCCCGAAGCAAAAGGGTGCAAAGACCAACGCACGACCCAAGCCAAAGGCAGCTAACTAGTTGTCTTTGATAGGTACGTCAATTACTGTACTTTCTCGTCCTAGTACATGTTTTGATTGTTTGTTCAACTCTAAAGTTTTTGGCTTGCATGATCTTCTCCGAGTGTATGGAGAAGTGAATGGCCATAGAATCCACATTCTTCTAGACCCTGGCAGTTCACACAACTTTGTTAACTACAAACTTGTGCAGAAATTGAGTCTTGATACGACACCCAACGATCATACCTATGAGATACGCCTACCTGCGGAAAGGCAAGTATGGCATCGAAAGGTGGAGATGCTACCAATCCAGATTCAGGACTACAAAGATACTCTAGAATGCTATGTTATGCACCTAGAACATGTAGACTTGTTATTAGGAATTGAGTGATTTAAGACTCTTCAAGTCCAGATAGATTAGTCTAGTCATATTTTTTCTTTTCAGCATAAGAACACCCAATATAGTATTTTAGGTGATTGTATACATCCCTCTCAGGGACCACTTGTAAATACAGTTGATTTTGAAAATATAATGGATTCTTCTTTGTATACCGCTTTCCATTGTGTATTGATTCCACTTTCTTCATTTCTCATACCTTCCACGGATGTCAATAAATTAAGTGTGTTTGAAAGCAAAGAATTACAGAAGATACTTGATTCGTTTCAAGATGTATTTCCTAAGGAACTGCCATCGGGCTTACCACCTGAAAGGGCAGTAGATCATCGTATTGACCTGATCCTTGGTGCTTATCCTGTTAGTATTCCATGTGCAAAGTGTGTATCTACCGTGTGCTACACGCACACAAGACTAGCTTCGAGGTTTGAGGAAGCTTGGAGCTAGGCAGGCTGATTGGTGAGCTGAGTTAGGGATAGACTAACGGGCGGGCATCCAAGTTTGGACGGGCGAGAGCCCAATTGTGGACGGCCGATGACCGGCCAAGAGCCTATAAAAGGGTGACCAAGGTTAGTCATTAGTCATATAGAGTCTCGCATGATTTGTGAGAGCTCTATGATCAAGCCTGGATTTGGTGTAGACGTGCACCTGCTTTACGCAACCGAGGCCGGCAGCAATCTCGAGACCCGCGAGGGTAGCTTCGTGGCAGTATGGGACGTCGCGAGGTAGAGGTTGGTCGGTACGTCAACCTAGTTAGCTCAGCTCGTGGCTCGATGGGGACAACCAAGACTGTGGGCTTGCCCACGGCTGTCGTGGTTGGGAGGTGAGTCACGCCTGCACCCCCTTCTTGTTTATTTGTTTGTTTGTAGGTTTCGAGTCTCGAACCGAGAGATTCTTTGGGGTTTTGACACTATAGAATGAGGGAGAGAGAGAGTGTGTGTGAGAGGAGCTGCCTTGGGCCCTTAAAGTCCCTATCTAAAGACTCAAACCAGCAATATATATATATTTATTTATTTATTTATTTATTTATTTATTTTTATTATTATTTTTTTGGGTGGACACCTCGATCAAACAGTCATACGCCTCTAACCATTGGAGGCACACCTCGTAACAACTATGGTCGTGCCCATCACATCTGTGAGTGCCAGATGGACATGCTTTCTCATTGCAACCAGTATCTTGGCAAGATAAGAGGAAGGATATGGCTTGTTTGGGATTGTTTTGGCAACATAAATGGCACCCAGATGTGCCCAAGACATGCGCCCATGAGTGGGACACCTTTAAGGCATGGTTTGGACACAAAATATGACTTTTTGGACATTGTTTTATGGGCTAGGAAGGGGAAACCAACTTGGCACAACTTCCCCACTTGTAGCCTATACAAAAAGGAGACATTAGACACTTCAATATGCATCCATATGCCAAAGTCTGCAAGCCAAGATGCAAAGCAAAAAGAGCACATTTGTGGAGGATCAAGAGGAGCTACTTCTCTTGACGTTAGTTAGCAATTGAAGGCTAACAGGAGTCTTTGGTATGCACCATAGGATAGCATACACGAATTTGATCCAAGTATATATCCAAGACTCATTGAACATATTCATGTTTTGAGATTTATAATACAATAGATTAGGGTTACATGTCTTGTCTCATGTGTGTTTGCTAAACATAGGATTAGCATTAATCTCTTTTGCTTGACATTATTCACGATTACACTTGTACAACACATGCTAAATTGGTATCATCGCTTCTAGGTTTGGCCTAAAAAGAGCTTTGCATCAACGCAAGGTTTTGACGGTAAATTAGCAAATTAGAGCTTATGTTTTAGGGTTTGCATTTTTGTGTAAAATCAACGTTTTTGCATCAGCTTTTTGCTCCTTTTCAGCATTTTATAGTATTAAGAATGTTTAGATTTGAGTCTAGCATGATTCTAGGGAGTCTAGGAAGCATGTGAAAGTCTAGGGTTAGGATTTGTGAACTAATTGTTGCAAAAAAACAATAAGCAACTCTTTGTGGCAAACAAGAAGCTTGTTCTTCGGCTAAAGACTTACTCTAAGTTAAATGTTTGAAGTAGATCATCAAGAACATGTTCTCCATTATGAAAGAGGTTGAGTTCATCAAGTGGAATGATGAGCACCGAAAATGTTGGGAGAACGGGAGAACCAGCTCAGCTCGAAAGGCAAACTTGGTGAAAACTGAAAAGAACCAAGGGCACAAGATTCACCCGAGGTTAAAACCCAGCAAGAGGAAAGATCACCACTTGCCCAAAAGCATCCAAGACAAAAGGTGGCACAAGAGACCAATTTTTACCCAGAGTAAGGAGTGTAGACTGGTGGAAGACACCGAGGGAGAACCCAAGTCAGAACCAATTCACGAGGAAACAATAACTAAGATGGATTATGAAGGTGAGGAATCACAAGCTTTTAACAAAGGTGAGGAGTCAAGAGCGGAATCGGAGCAGAGGCTTATGGAGTACCTAAGTGCTCCAAGTTTAGCTGGAGGGATTGACATGCACATCACACTTGTGAGTGCCACATGGACATGATTTCTCATTGTAGCTAGTATCTCGGCAAGATAAAAGACAAGATATGGCCTATTTGGGGCTGTTTTGGCAATCGAAATAGTACATGCTTGAACATGACTTCCTCACTTCTAGCCTAGAAAAGAAAACATTAGACATTTCAATATGCATCCATCTGCAAGACCAAAAGCATGTCCACATCACAATGTTTGACGTCTTAATTAGCATTAATCCATTTTTTTGCATGGCGTTGATCATCGTTTAAGTCTTCCACTATTGGCACGCATGTTATACACGAAGTTCCTAGATTAAGGCATGCAATCATTGACTTTAGAACATAAATCTGTTATTAAAAGAGAGTTTTGAACTAACACACTATTTTATGAGCGTCATAATAATCCCAACACTATACATCCACAAATACAAAAGTCCTATGCTCTTTTATAGAGAGAATTTATATACACAAGGGATAAGGGCACCAACATTATGTGTTAAAGTGCCATAAATGTAAGTGACGAAGGAAAAATGTCTAAAGTTGGGTGGTCCATGAAATCAATTTGAGATCCCAAAGCAGCAAATGGGAGAGTATTTGCATGGATTTTATTGTGGGACTACTAAGGACACAGAAAAGACATGATTCTACGGGGTTGGTAGTTAATCAAATGACACAAGTGACTTATTTAATCCCAATAAGGAAGAATAAAAAGACTCTTGCGTTAACTTGGCTATTCACGAGAGTCTATTCAAACTTTATCCCTATTGTTAGTAGCTCCGTAATAGATTAGATTTTGGATGGGTGTATTTTAAAGGTTGGGTATCATGTTATAGATGAGCACCACTCAACATCACCCTTAGAAGGATGGCTAGACCAAGAGGGTCAATCAAATCAAAGGATATGCTTCGAGCATATGTAAATAAGAGTCAAACTAATATGGAAGAGTGTTTACCAATATTAGAGTTTACATCTAAGTTTACATGTGACAGTGCCAAACATTCAACTACGACATTTAGACCTTCTATGATGACGTATGGATTTCAATCTAGAGCTCCAATTGCTCTAGGGCTAGAGAATTAAAAGATACAAGTGGCCTTTCTTCACGATATGAATCAAATGGTTAGGCTGACCCAAGACAATATTAAGAAAGCTCAAGATTAAAGCAACCAGTTATGTAGACTCTCATCCAAGATTTTTTTATGGTAAGATAGTCTTCAACTTTAAAGATACCTATTTGAATCCTTACAGACTATAAGATGAGCAAAGCTATCTCCTAGGTATTGTGATCCATCCTCAGTATTTAAAAGAATAAGTGAGGTTGCTTATAAAGTAAAAGCTATCACAAGGATGTACAATGCATCTAGTATTCCTTTCTTTTTTGCATCTAGTATTTCTTGTAAGTTGCTTAAGAAGAGAACTGAGCAATGAGGATAATCTCAAAAAAGGGACCTTGTTGAGTTTATACAACCACCTAGTATTCAACAGCAATTCTAGATACAAGAAACGCACTCGACATACCGAGTATTTAGTAAAGTGAAAAGATATGCTTGAAGAAAATTTGTGAGAAGGTATGCCATGTTCCGGTATAAGTTAAGAGGACGTAAACTTTGCTTAGGGAAGGAAAGCGTTCAGTACTATGATATCCCTATGGCCAAAGGTGGTTCATAGTCATGAGACCTTGAGGCTTGCCAATGTGTGTGCAAGTGGCCATGGTTTGGAAGACCAAATGCATTGACTGAGGCATTAAGTAAGAGGTACAGAAAGAGGATGCCCTTTCTAGTCAATTGAATAGTAATGGGCACTCTTTTTCTCCATTGTTCTCTCACTTTGGGCACTACTATGGATGCAATGTAGGCTACTTATGATTAGAAGGTGGTCATTAATTCTTTTGATCGATGCACAACAAGCTAAAGGGTTTGGTAGCTGTTAGTGTGCATTGATAATGCCCTTGGTAGGAGAGGGCAGCAGACAAAGATTACTGTATACAAACCTCAATGCATTGTGGGCAACTGTTAGGGTTTGGTAGCTGTTAGTGTGCATTGATAATGCCCTTGGTAGGAGAGGGCAGCAGACAAAGATTACTGTATACAAACCTCAATGCATTGTGGGCAAGGAGCATACCTGTTTCCTCCTTGAAGGAATTAACCTCGCCGCGTCTTTTCATCTTCTTCTTGCGGTCTTCCTTGACCTTTTCAAGCAGCTGCTCGTCGTCGTCGGCTTCGAGGATGGCGAGGGCGGCGGGGCTCAAGGAGAGCAGGAGGAGGTTCGAGGCGGCGCTAAGCACCTGCCGCCTGTTCACATCCAGCTTCTTGACCGCACAGCAGGCTTTTTCCGGACGAGAAGGCTGCCTCGCTTCCGAAGCATGGCAGAGAACAAGGCGCTGTCGGTGTTGACCATGAGAGGTGGGAAGCGATAAGGAGAGAGAGGGGGCCAAGGAGGACGCCATGATGCACACACCCCCCCACACACACAGAGGGAGAGGAGGGAAGTGCCTTATCCGTGATGATGCTTCAAATTTGAAAGGTAACCATTTATTAAAACCATACTTTTATGCATTGTAATTATAGGTGATGTTGCTTCAAATTTCCTCCCAAATAAGTACCCAAAAAATGTAATTAATTAATTAGTTGTTGTTTACAAACCTTGGTTTTTTGTAAGGTCTAAATTTCACTGTCCACATGCTTTCTATTTCTCCTTGGTTTCTTTTTTTTTTTGGGATCTTTTGTGCTCGTGTGAGTGTGTGCTTTCATGCCGTTGTCAACAGCCCCCAGCAGGTTTTGAACCCAGCACCACCTGCATGGGACTTCAACACCTTACCGCTAGGCTGTGTCTCCATTGGCTCTCCTTGGTTTCTATTTATTTAAGCCTCATAGGGAGGTGCACGGTTCAAATCTACCCACTCCCATAGTGGAAAGTACGTACTAGCATCAATTTGTCCCACCCTTTCTTGCATTTCGAAAAAAAAATGTCATATAAACATTTTAAGACCGTACTTTTATGCAATGTAATCGTAGGTAATTTTCTAAAAACCTAGTAATGCCCTTCTTCTCCAAGCTAACCTTGAATTTTGGCTTACTTTATTTGACGTGAACGATGCGGGTTTGTGACTAATGATACCCTTCTTTTCCAAGGCAACCTTGAAATTTGACTTGCCTTATGACAGATGCTATTTGTTGTGAGACTAGTGTAATCGGAGGTGCTAATGATGAGAAGGCAAACAATACCTCCACTGATATTGTGCTTTTGTTAACCCATGTGCTTTACAAAAATGATTGATTCGAGGCTCACACCAACAACTAAATCTTTGGAACTATCTGCTAATTTCAAATCCCAATATATCACACAACTATGATACAGCTTTGCCATGCATTTTTGGCATAATAAATTCAACAATTCTTGATCAAGAATTGTGACCAAAGAGAATCTTCCCCCAAGTGTCATAGATCGACTAATCTTTGCATGTAGTAAAAAGAGGATAATGCATGCACTATGCAATTATAGGAAACAATACAAAATATGGGAGCATGATCCCTCTAACAATGTAGCAGTTTGCGGTTTGCTTAAGCCAAAAAGATCCAACCTATTGGCATCAACTTCTAATGTGAAAGAATACAAAGTACATTTGTTTTCATGGCACATACGCCTCCTTTCTTGTTTCCTTTCCAATAAAAACATAACATGAACATCTTGGCAACTTAGATATTTGGATGAAATACGCATTCCTTCACATATTGGACCCATGTTACTTCCTTCATCTTGGACCCCCATAAGTATATCCACATGGAATAAATGTACCTCATTATTCAAAATCACATTCTCATGTAGCACTCCAACTTGCGTACACATGGCCTTATGGATACGTTCCTTAAAATCCTTCCCAAGCTTGCTCCTCCATCTCACCACCTTGCCATCTCTACGGCCAAGCCTCACATGATGACATGGTGTTGGTAGAGAGTGTCAACCACTTTGTTTAACATCATGTGTATCTTTTTGTAAGGCACCCAAACCACTCTTTTGTAATCAACTCACATTTTTTGTCAGAAGGCATTGTGGGATATAAAGTGACGTAACCACCATATGTTAAATGGAAGAAGAGGGAAAGTCTCTAATGACTATAATCATTAGAAGAAGGACCTAACTAGCCGATGGCTTTTTTAATTTCTCAACCAAGCATATTGTGAGCATAGTTGCTTGTATACAAATCACTTTGTATACACACTTTTGGACAACATTTTGACAAATCACTTTGTACATACTTTTGGACAGCATTTTAACAAATCACTTTATACATACTTTTGGACAACATTTGGATTAAGCAATGCACTGCAAGATTGTGAGCTCTCTTCTTGTTCTTGTTTCTTACTTTCTTGCTTGTTTGAATGTATGCATGTATAGGGTGAAAGCTTGTATATAAGAGTGTGCGTGTGTGGTTAACCTTGAGATTAATGATCTTCCTTCCTCCTTAGCAATAAGATTAGCATTAGGTTAGATTACCTTTTTTTCATCAAGGAACATTTCTCTTTAACTACCCCATTGGCTTGGAATTGATAAACCCGAACGATATTTGCTACTACTGTTATATCAAAGATTCATTTTTCTTTACGTAACATACATTAGTTCCATGTATAGGTCACTAATTATCTTTGAGTGGATAGATGAATGCCAATGGGCATATGAAAAGTAGAAGAAAGCATCAGCTAGTGCCCTAATCCTATGACCACCAAGATGCGACAATATTTTCCATGTCCACATTGATGCTTGAGCCTATTTTGTAGGATGTATACAAGTATATCAAATGAACTTCCTCTTGTGAGTTCTACAAGCTAACAACTTAACAATGCTAAGAAGACTTATACCACAATAAAGACAAGGTATGGGAATGGTATATGTTGCCAAGAAATATCACCATTACCTTTTTGCCAACATGTTTATTTTATCTTGTGAACAAACCATGTACAATCGAGCAGTGCAACACATCATGCACTAGATTTTGATGGAATTTAAATTATTGAAACAAAGAACCTCAATTAGGAGTGGAACATAATTTGCTTGATGTGCCTTGATTCAATCTAATTTGGTTCCAAAGTGGAGCAAAGAGATTTCCCTCTACCTTGTAAATGCCTCCCCCAAGATAAACCTTTACACTGAGATGGTTGGATGCCTCATCAAGAAAGCCAACATCATATAAACAAATAATATTAGGTAAGTTGTATAAGATGTGGTTTCAACATGGAATCTTGAGAAGATGTATACATGAAAGTGATATTAGGTAATATTAGGTAAGTGTATAAGATGTGGTGTTAACACAGTATCTTGGGTAATATTAGGTAAGTTGTATAAGATGTGGTTTTAACATGACATCTTGGGTAATATTAGGTAAGTTGTATAAGATGTGGTCTCAACATGGCATCTTGAGAAGATGTATACATGAAAATGATATAATTTAATTTCATTGGTCTCATTAGTCCAACCACTAAAGGACTGGAGGCATATGTGTCCTTAACTATTACAGCAAATGGGTAGAAGCAAGATCTACTTAGTAGATGCCCAAGCAACATCTAAGTTGGTTCCACATCAAAGTAGGTAATCTCTAAACTAAAGCCTCCACAAGTCAGCAAAGCAACCATTCTAATCCAAAACTCCATACCAAAAACTCATCTCAATGAAGGAGAAATAGAAAACCTCAATAATATAAGGCACATACTCACATCTAGGCATGGCTATGGTGGATTAAATCAAATAACTAATGTTAGAGATTGGGCTAATTAAAGTTGATTAGGCTAATTAAACTTGATTAGATAATAGCTAATGCAATGGCAACATGTGCCATCTCGGCTACTACAATTGATTCCTATCCACCAACAATCCTTATATAATCTCATTAATCAAAACTCAAGTGGATAATCTCCTAAGCTTGATTAACCCATCCCCTAATCTTGCCTAGATTTGAGCACCATCTCCCTTGAAGTGAGCACCCACTCGGGCCATTTCCCACCTTCTTCTAGGTGCCTTCTTTTGGCCTCCATTTGGGCTATACATTGTACTTATACCTTTCACATTTGGACTTTCTTTGAGCCCTTGAATCATAGTCTATGACTTATGCAACTCATACATCAATTGAGGGTCACATGACACTCCCCCTTGCTCCTACCTTTTACCCAACATCACTTGCTATTTTTAACACTCTCCCTCAAGTGATGAACTACTGCCACCATGCATACACTGTTACACTCTTAGTCTTTTGCTAGAGTGGTCTATCACATATGCCTCATAGGCTATAATGTTGACTTAGGGCGTGAAATTTTACACAAGGGTAGGAATACAATGAGTGTTTTAAACACAAGGTGGAAGAGGTGTCCTCTCAACTTTACTCACTCATTTTCAAGAGCCCAAGCCGGCTCTTCACACATCACATTGAAATTTGAGTTCACAACACATACGTGCTCATAAAGGCCACATACAACAAAGGTTGCATTAACTTTTGCAAGGGAAATGTTTTTTTATGAAGCCCTGATCGATGACGATCTAGTTGATGAAGAATTTGGTGAAGAATGAGTGATGGAGGGCCATGTACGTAAGACAATTATTCTCCATGTGAATAGCCTCCTATTTAAGGCTTCTTCACAATACGTTTAATATCAAGTAAGGTTATAACCCATGTATGTAAGATAAGTATTCTCCATGTGAACATCCTCCTATGTAAGACTTCTTCACAATACTAGTAAGGGTATACCGACTGTGAAGATGAATTATCGCTCCCGTCGAGCTGAATGAGAACTATTGCTAATGTAGCTCTCGGTTTGCCCGACAAGTGCACGTGCTCTTCAAGTGCACGTGTTCTTCAGCCTTCCGACTGTGCTGAAGGAGTTCATGATGCCCATAGCCTTGGAGAAGATGTCCGTGTTCGGGTGAACCTACTTAAAGCACCTTGAGAGAGTATATTGCAAAGATATATTGGAGTTAAATGTTTCATAAGGTTGGAGGTTGTGATTTGAATTTGCATGTTACATATTTTACATTTGTATGTGCAATAACTTTGGCATGGAAAAAGGAGTATATATACAATGAAGGGTAGGGTGTACAAAGGACTATAGTTGTAATGGTAAAGATAAAGGGTAGGATAGGTAATACTGTTAAGATATATAAGTTACATGGTAGTTATACTCAATCGTGAAAATGTAATATATATTAAGCAATATCAAATCAAACTATAAAGTATCATTAAATAGTAAAAATAGGTTTTTCAATAGGCATACCTTGAAGATAAATATATGTGTCTGTGTGTGTGTTTTTGAATTATACAAATAACATATCCACAATTGAACCCATAGATTTTGGGAACCCAAATAGTCTTGATAAATGAAATGTTTAACATGATTACGAAACAAAAGTATTGCTACAATAATCATGTTATCAATATTATGAGATAGTATCTCAAGTACACCATGTGTCCAAGAGCTTAGACTGCGAGATATTCGAGAAGGTAGAACCTATTACCTACATCCATCCAACACAAACAAACAAATAGTTAGCCTGTATGTGTCTTACAGGTGCTGGGCCCTACCAGGTGTTATAGATGTCACTCAAGTACCCCAAAGTTTAAGCTAAAGTTGGGTCAATTAGTCCTAGGATAATCCAATCGCAAGTCCATTCCAAAAGATAAATAATCCATAGACCTATAATGTAATCTTCCATAAGAAATGCATAACAATCCACAAAGTGGATAGACATATGTATCTTCATACCCATGCTCCTATACCTTATGCAAGTCATCAGTACTCTAGATAGGCATCATAATGCATCCTATCAATGAGACTAGCATAAGCCTCAGAAGCAAGTAATCTAGATGGCATCAGTACTCTAAATAGGCATCATAATGCATCCTATCAATCAGACTAGCATATGCCTAAGAAGCAAGTAACCTAGATGGCATAAACATACAAAGTGCCAATAGACCCAAACAAGTTTGGAGCCATAATCCAAAATATCATTTCAATCTCTATCATGTAATGGAAATAAATATATACATACCAATTAGTGGACCACTACAGACAATAACGCCACTCACTCATATCAAGCCTTAAAAAATGAATTCCAAAAATAAAGAATACATCAAAATGTTTGGTCGGCAAATAGTAGAGCAGTAACCATAGGCAGTTACACATTTACATGTGTTTGTTAACCCATTCCTAGGGTTAATAAGAGCTACCGCCATTATCTTACATCAAGGAGTCAAGGTAGATACACCAAAAGGTCATACATTCAAGATATGAATCGATGGTGTCTAAAGCTACAACTTGGACGGGCGCATGCAATGGTGTGACGGAGTATTTATAGTGATTCCCGCTTCAAGAGCGTGTGATAGCATGTAGGATGAAGTCCCAAGTGATGTACTTCATGGATATACGGTTAGGATGAGCAATAACATTTTTGGCGCCACTGCCGAGGAGCCATTCCTTGGCTTTTTCCATTGTTTTTCCTCTAATCTACGCATTACCCATTGCCCATTATCTTGATTAATGGTTTTCCATGAAAAAGATGTGGATTTAATAAAGATTTGTGTATGCTTTTTTGCTCAATTTTTAGCTTTATTTATTGTTTTTATTACTGTTAATGTGGTTTTTAATGTTCTCAGGGCTTGCACATAGAGTGTATTAGGCTTAATTTGCATCCATTACATTAAACAATGCAATAGAATGCAATTTTTAGTGAATGTTAGCTCTCTTTAGAGTTAAACATAAAACTAGAATCATTAATTTCAGCTTAAATTGTGTGTTTTTTTGTTGGAATTGTATACATTGGAGTGTTAGCAAGCATTGGGAGTAGTTTAATCCTTCAAAAAAATTCTCAAAACCATCAAAAAATCCTTGAAATCGACTAATTTCTCTTAATTGATTGGTTTTTGTCATTAAGGGTGATTAATCTACTTCAAGAGATAAAAAATTTAGAAAATGTGTTATTTGGGGTCCAAATTGATCATGTAAGTAGTTGAAATTAGTGTTTTTGAGTGTTTTGAGAGCATCTACATTCTTCAAAACACCTAATTACATCAATTTCTTCATTGATTGGAAGAATTTGACTATCTTTTGCTTAATCTTGTCTTAAAAGAAGAGACCAAAATTAAGAGTCTAATTAATCTCTAATTATACATTAATTTACACATTAGTTGATACACATAGCTTAGAAATCCCTTGCTCTATTCAATGATGTGCTCAATTGTGTGAATTAATTAGTGATTAGGGGTTAATTAGAGCCCTTGATTAGTCTAAAAGAGGGAAAGATTAGTGAAAGGATTAATCTTTGATTAAATTTTAATCACTTTTTTTTACATAACTCATTAGAGCTAATGAACATTCAATGAGTAGATGCCCATGAGTTATCAAATTGTCCATTTTAGGGGTCATTTATGTGAAGGACATAAGAGGGGGTGTCATAAAAACGTTGACTTCTTTGATTCCTACTTGCCTTTTTGGGATAATGCCCATATCTCCTTAATTTAAAATATCCCCCCAAACAAGGAAATTTGAATTTTCCGCTAGCCTTTTAAAAAAAGAAAATAAAAATTTGAAAAATGGTTTATGCGACGTGAACCATTTCTACACTCACACCCTAAGGTCTCACATCGTGAAACAGTTCGCACAAAAAACAATTGGTTCACACGTGAACCAATTTCTACACTCACGGCCTAAGGTCTCACGTCGTAAAACTGTCCGTGAAAAAATAAAAATAAAAATAAATCGAAAGGTCTCACGGCCTAGGGATCCGTGTCAAAAAAAAATCGTTTCACGTCCTGAAATAATCCCTGCACAAAAGAAAAATAAAATAAATTAAATTAAATCTGATAAAATCCGTGAAGTCCACTTCATGCTGTGAACTGCACCTTGCTAGTTCACGACGTGGAAGGGGGTCCGTCGCCCCTCCCCTCCCAAAAAAAAAACTTTGGAAAACACCCTTGTTTGGAGGCTCGTATCTCTCCTAAACCGTGAATCCAATGAAGGCGCTCTAGTGCTCTCATCGGAAAGCCGACATCGAGCTCTTCAAATTTGGTTTTGACCGTCTGAAGTCAAAATCGATTGTTTTGGCCTCCGACCAGTAGTCTCTAAATTCGACCCGAAAATCAAGGTAAAGAACGATCCTTAAAGCACTAAAAATCACCCAAAACAGCGCGAAAACAACTTTGAACCATATTCGGGCTACTTTTTGAAAGTCTAAATGACAAAATCATGAACGACTCAGAGAGACAAAGTTGTAGTACTCTAAAAATGTGACAACTCTCTCATTCAGAGTTTTTCCAAATTCCTTTTGGAACACTCTCAAACGTGTTGCGAAACAATGAAAATTTTTTGATTTTTTTTTCATCTTGATATAGTGATGGAAAATAGGTTTTAGGACCTCATCTTCCATCTGGGAAGTTACTAGCATGCACTTTTTCGAAAAAAATATCCCTAAGAGTGTTCATGTGCATGTAGCGTCTAAGCTAATTAGGGCAAACGGACACTTGTTTGACCCAACGAAGAGTACGCTAGGCCTCTTGAGGCTATAAAAACGGGTTGAGAAAATCTAAAAAGTAAAAAAAAAAGAAGTGTGCTTCTCATTAAAGAGCAATTGACAGTGTCAGACATGGCAAAACAAATGCACCTCCCAATCCCATTTTCCATGCCAACAACAACAGTGTCATCGGGTTTTGCACCCCCTGTCACTTCAATCCCTCCAAGCTTTGGTCTTTCACACCTAACATTTCCACAAATCCTATAGGTACCAATCCCTGGATGCCCACACCTTGAACATACTGACTAGTCTAGGAAGGGGGGTAGCCCAAGGACTCAGTGAGTCCCTACCACCAAGAGCACTGACATACGGCCTCAATGACTCATACAAAAATACGCCCGTACACAGATCTCCAAAATTATGGGCAAATATGATGGAACAACTAATCTTGTTCAATTCAAATGTTTGAACAACTAATCTTGTTCAATTATGGACAAATATGATGGAACAACTAATCTTGTTCAATTCATTCAAATGTTTGAGCAGAGATATAAAGCCTTTGGAAATCCAAACTACCCCACCAAGGTACATGCGTTGAACCTATGCTTAGAGGGAAAAGCTAATCGATGGTTCATCACAATTAATGCCGGTGATCAAGACAAATTTCAGAACCTTGAAGTCAGCCTTTATCCATGGCTTTTTAAGACAAGGTGATCGATGGAGTGCAACGAAAGAATTCTATTCAATTGAGCGTAAACCAAATGAAACCATTAGAGACTTTATCCTTCAAATAAAACTCTTGGACTCACAATGTGAGTCATGGGAAAAATTAAACGATTCTCAATTGAGATGTTTCATAATGGGCTTAAAGAAAAACAGCTTACACAGCTTGATCATTGTATCCAATCCAGAAACATTTGATTAATGTTGTAAAGAAGCAATACGTTTAGATAATAACATGATGGGAGATGATCATGTCACGAGATATTCCTCATCTAAACCAAGTAAAGCAATGGCTAAAGAACGATCGATCTCAGAATTGTCATTCCCCGAATTCTATGCAGCCATGCTTAAAAGCTTTCAATCGACATCTCTAAGAGAGGATGAAATCCTTCAAAGCCAAATATCCTTAATGCCTCTACAAGTGAGGAGCAAAATGCCTTGTGTTCAGTGCAATCACTACGACCATCCCAATCCCCATTGTGCATACAAGGCACCTGTTTTTCTATACTGCATATATTGTAGATCCTTTGGTCATGATACTACAAAGTCTCCCAATTCATCAACAATTGACTTAAAACCTCCTCCCGTGCGCAGAAACAGTCGAAAGGGTAGAAACTGCTCAGGAAGCAGTTAAGTAAACACTTCACTGTTTCTATTGTCGTGGACCTCACAAAGTGGCAGACTGCATAGTTTGGAATACTTCCATGCCCATAGTCACTGACACTTTGCAACCTATGTGTGAAAGATGTGGCATTAACCACATGTTCCAAGATTTCCCAAGACGAGTTGCTTCAATGCAACTTGTCTTACAAAATACAACTCTAAACATCTTAAGTGTACAAAACGGGTAATTGTCCATGGTACCCTTGAATGTGCTTACATTCTTACAAGCCAAGGCACGAGAGAGTGTAAAAAAGAATACAAAAGATCACAATTCGAAATGGGTAGAAGAACATGCCTTAAAGCAGAAACCAAAAGAGAAAACAAAACCTTCTAAACCCAAGCAAAACAAGAGACAACAAACTATTGAAACCAAGGTTGAATTAAAGGACCAAGAAAAGGAGCCTGTGGAGGACATAAACCCAAAAGAGCCAAAAGCTAAACATGATGCAGAAGCATCCACCTCAAAGGATACCACACAAACCACAAGATCCATATGTACGATACAGGATACAAAAGCCCAAAAGAAAATTTGATCTCGTCGCATGGGTGAACATAATGAAAACTTGATGATCTAAAGAAAGTCAGAAGATGAAACATGTTCTAGTACGTCGCTAAGTGAGGATGAAACAAGTTCTGGCTCTTCACTCAATGCAATTCCCATACCAATCCAGATTCTAGAACCCACCTAGCCACCCCAAATTGAAAATCATGATCACATGACATATGCAAAATGCAAAAGGCAAGCTCAGGAGAGCATGCTTAGCATGGTTGAGTGTCTTACAGGATCACCAGTTGTGATTTAACCTAATAATGTCAATCCTAATAAAGTAACCAAAATACAAAACCCAGAGGAGTACCTCTTTTTCTTTTAAGAGGAAGATATACTCTCCACTGAAGAGTCATTAGAGACAGATTGCACGAATTATGTGGTTGAGAAAACACGTGAGGAATTTGATGAATCCCTTATGAAATTAAAGCAGTCTCTTAAAACCTCATTTGGAGGAATGCTCTTCTCTCATGGTAAAGCCCATAACATCAGCACTTGCGCCTTTAAGGGCTCAACATGAGTTATACCAAGACATAAGAGCTCCATTGAACAGGACTGTATGGATTCACAATTTTCTAAATAGAACTCAGTTAGAATTGTCAGAGGACCAAGTGTGTCATTGTACACATTGGGTACTCTTGAAAAAGCTGAGAGCCAAAAAGAGGATGAAAGTGAATGGGAATATGAAATAAAAACAATATCTGAAGCTAAAACACAAACTGAAACATCCATGGCTCCTCGTGAAGATTCTATCATGGTATGGTTAGATTTCCCTCAAGCAATGATGGTAAGCGCAAACGCGCATTGATTAGCCCTCGAGCTAGTCATAACATCACGACAATAGACACTTCGGTGTCATTGGGAAAACCTAAACTCATCCCTACAGACAATGGTCTTGCAAAAGGAGCCAATGGGAAGTTCCCGATTACTTTATCTATGCTGCTCAAACAATCGGTGCAGATATGGAATTTACATTCCATGTTGCCCTAGATTCCCTTGAGTATGATGTCGTCCTTGGTGGAACTTGGATACGTGACTCATATTCAATTGATGAATCCATGCAAATAGTCACCTTGAACACTCCTGCACGCACATTACGGGAGGAAGAGACCTTGGAGGAGCTGGAACTTCCAGCATATCTTACTGAAAAGATCCTTAAGATTCTGGCTTGATTGGAACTTTCTAATAAAATCACCACAGCTCAAGCACAGCTTTATCTAACATGAGAACACAATCTCATTACCCTCGAGTTATGGGATTTGTTAGGTCAACCAACACTCATGGCTCATCCTGAAAGAATTTCCTTTAAACAAGACTTGAATATGCCATGTTTGGGATGCTTTGAACATACAATGTATATTGAAACTAACCCCCTTACTTGCAGGTTTTTTGTGGTTGAGTATGTAATGGAAGCAGATTTGATCTTGGGACATAAATGGACTGTTTTTTGATGCCCAAGCACCATTGTGCTTTGCCAACAGGGTCATCATGTCAACGACACAAAGTTGACAATACCATACTGCAAGGAAGAGGATCCAACCCTAATGGATTTCTATGATTCTAAACGCAAAAAGTTACAAGCCTCTTCCACGAAAGCCTCTCTACATAATGACCTACCATCTACATCACAACGACCGACTCTGCATCTACTCCTTCAACCCCATCCTCACAATCAACAACTATTCCTAAAGAAGTTCCCCCCACACAATCATCTATCTCTAACAAGGAACTCAAAGGAAAAGCCCCCCCCGGAGCTATGCCTCTTCATCGACAAACCTTACCAAAGGAGAAAACCAAATGCTTGAAAGCCTCATTATCGACAACCACTCCACAAGAGACTCTAGCCTCATCATCTCATCAACAATGCACATGAGTCCCAAACCTATAACGTCAGCGCCACAACTAATGTCAAGGAGGGCCCCAAATCTTCCGCATCAACCAAAAAGAAAACTCCACCAAGACAACCAAAATCAAGGTATCTTAATGGTGTCAAGATGTGGGTGGAGAAGTAGCTACTTGTAGCTCAAGGCTACTACGAAGGTGGGTGCCTTGATATAGTCAAAGCCTCTTCCTCAATGCAGCACTAAGAGGTGAAGGAAAAAGAAAAGTACTCCACAACATTGTCCACAAAAGCCTATGCGAGTTCCTCAGCGAACTCTAACATCTTATCAAGTGTGGGTACCCAAAAGATTACTGCAAGCAAAAGGGTACTACCAAGGAAATACCAACGCTTGGATTTCCAAGCACATCACAAAGTCCCCTAAGCTTGCACAAAGAAGGAAGCCTCAGCACCAAAAGAATCAGCCACACCACCACATTATAATGTTCATCAAAGACGGGTGCCTGTGCTCGTACTTCAACAACAAGGATACTATGATGGTAATCCCATCATATGGTTGCCAAAATCAAACAACGTGAAGAAAGCCTCACCATTGACTTCAACCCCAACAACTTCACCTAAAGTTCGACAAGAATGGAAACCCAAGCAACACCAAGCAAGTCACTCAACAACTCTCGTGCATTCAGCACCTACACAAGAGCTTGTGTGTTCAAGCAACCCCAATGGTAACCACCACAACCAGAAGTATTACCTACCACCTCGACAACATTTGAGCCAAAATTTTAAGAATCAATTCCCACCTCTATAATGGAGACTTATAAGCGCATCAAATAAAAACTCACAATGCTCTTTTCACCCCTCTGGTTGTGAAGCGTAAATGTAGAAGCTACACGGCAGACATAAGAACCTATTCTCTCAAAAAGGAGAGTAGCCCCAAGAACTTGTTGCTCACAAGGTGGTAGTCAAAAAATAAAATAAAAACCACAAACACAAGGGAGTCACACATATGGCCTTCCTAGAAGTGGTAGAATATCACAAGCAACTTCCAAGGATCTTCAATAGCCATTATATTTTGTTAAGCTTATAGCTTACTATTCTTTTGGCTATGATAATGTAGCAGTTTATCCATGAATACATATCCATACTCATGCACTGGAGGACATTTGCACCAAAGTCTCACCATTGACAACTTCGAGGTACATCTTTGGATGGGGGGCCATGGTGGGCTAAAGCCCCCGGTCAATGGTATAACCCATCGTCTAGAATTTTCCTTCAAATTACAAACCTCTCCAAATGACGCTACCATCTTCACAAATTAATGATTTCCAATCCTTAGTGAAGATATCTTAGCCTCGCACGTTGACGTAATTCTTTCAATCCTTGCCAAAAAGTGCCTACTTCAACAAAAAGCAGCAGCAATAGCTTAATAAGAGTCTATTTGACTCAATTCTTATACTTCATGTATATCTGCTTCATAAGAGCACTTAAATATAAGAGCACTTAAATATACATAAAAGCATAAAAAGCACATGGGAAGAAGCATGCAAGAACAGGTCCTACTCAACAACATTTGAATCTTGCCACATAAAGGGACATCATCGAAGGCCAATTTCTTCAAATGATGAATGCCGCTTCAATGAATCAAATGAGGAATTGAGAATGAGCAAAAAACCTTTAAAAAAAAACAAAACATGCTCAAACAAATATAAAAATGCAATCATTCACAAAAAACCCACCAATCCACCCATTAGGAATTCTCAAAAAAACCCCTAACCTTTTCATTTAATAACTATCCCTTCTCATTCCTTCTGGAGGAACAATGATCATTGAATGCCAATCAACATCAATGCCATTTACAAGCTTTTCAATTCTCAGAGAGAGAGAGAGAGAGAGAGAGAGAGAGAGAGAGAGAGAGAGAGAGATAGAGAGAGAGAGAGAGAGAGAGAGAGAGAGAGAGAGAGACTGACCTCTCTGGGTAAATGATTAGAGAAGTGTAGTGTCGTATTTGATATAACGGATGATATTGCTTAGGTTGGATGTGGCAAGGATATCATTTTCATTTATTTATGGCGATGGACAAGATATTAAAGGTATTTGTCTTGATGTTTGCTATAATATCATCATCATCATTGTCTACAATAATCTTCTCATGGCTCAATTGTAGACCCTTCGTCTTGGGAAGGACAAGCAACAGCATCTCTAATGATCAAACTATTAGAGTGCACAGGTGTATTATAGTATAAAAACTTGCTTGTTATGTAGGTATTACGTTTAGTTGTAAATATAAATTTTTATTGATATAATTTTTTTGAACCTAGATTACTGCTAGGTTTGTATGGTCTAAACACTTACAGAGTGAGAGCTTTGGGCTCCTTGGAATTTATAATCTAAGATTGCAAATGATTATGGATCAGCTTCATGTACATGTAATTTTTGTAGATTATGAAAAGCTTAATAAGTTAGATTTTGAGTGCATAGGCACTGGACAATATAATTTTTTTTGATTTGTTGTTTATAAGCCTGTTCAAATGCCATTCATCTCAAGAATTGATCCACCGATTTTTTTTGTAAGGTTTTATCTTTTAGCTTTAATTTTGTTAAAAATTTATATCTTTCAATTTCTAATGTTATTGTCTTATATATATATTTTTAGACAGATGGAGGCGAGGAGTATAGGCTTCCAAGGAGAGAGAATCCAGTCGCTCAAAGATTTTTTTAAAGGTTTACCACATCAATTCTATTAGCAATGCAAAGAGAAGTAAATTGTGTGGTTCCTGTTAACTTATGAGCCAATTTATGTGCACATAAATGATGATGGTTTTGCATGGGGCATTGATCTACTTTTTTGTCACTGTTTTTGAATTTTTTTGTGTGTGGATGGTAGAGGATTTACTGGCTTTATATTGGTTTTTGGGCTAGACTCTACCTTCTGTGTTATCCTATCATGTAGTCATAATGAGAACCATGACAAAACACATGGATCTAGGCATGGCTATGGTGGATTATACCAAATGATATTTCATTGTTAGAGATTAGGCTAATTAAATTTGATTTGATAATAGATAATGAAATGGCACACTAATCAAAATATAATCTCATTAATCAAAACTCAAGTGGAGAATAATATGCTTAATCAAGTGGCTAATCGCATTGAGACCTTCCTCACATTCCATTAGATAGGGGGCCTTTATATAGGCTTGAGTACATCTCTATTAGCTACTAATTGTGGCTCCTAAGCTTGTCATTCCCTAATCTTGAGTACCATCTCCGTTGAAGTGAGCACCCACTTTGTTGGAATTAGGGTTAGGGTTACAACAATGCACACACACACAAGATAGAGAAGCTTGAGAGCACACAAACTCACTAGATTGAGAGCACACAAACTCACTAGATTAGAATCAACAAATGTGTGCCAGATACAAAAGATAAGTACATACCCCAAAATGAGTAGATAAGAGGGTGTACATACGCATGGGGGGAAAAAACCTCCTACTAAGGGAAAAAGTGCCCTGATGGTTCCAAGTGTGTTCACACACCTCACTACCATATAATGCTACAAATCCCCCTTGGAGTGATGATGTGAACATGTACAGGGTATGGCTGATCAATCCTAAAAAGGTAGTAAGCCCAAAGCTTTACGAAAAGCTTCAAACTTTCACGAGGAAGAGCCTTCGTGAATAAATCTGCCATGTTGTCATGTGTAGGCAAATAGACCAAGCTGATCTCTACTGCAGAGAGTCTTTCCCTGACATAGTGGTAATGCACCTCAATGTGCTTAGCGAGCATGAAACATTGGGTTCCTCGCAACTGCTAATGCACTCTGGCTGTCAATGAAAATGGTAGTGCTTAGACGATTGTCCAACACCTAAATCAGCCACCATAAGATGTTTGAGCCACACACACTCAACTGTAGTTGTTGTAAAAGCTACCTTGTACTCAGCTTTACAGCTAGAAGAGGCCCACTGTCGGCTACTTCTTGTTGTGCTGAGCCATGATATACATGAATCACCAAGGCAAAAGCAAAACCCACTAGTGGACACTCGTGTGTCCATAACATCCAGCCCAATATGAATCACTAAAAGTATGCAATTGTGACTCACCCCCTTTTGGATAAAATAATCCAAAATACTGAGTGCCCTGTAAATAGTGGAAAACCCGCTTAACAGCCTGCCAACGCTTCGTACCTGGGCTGCTATGCATAAATTTGCTTAACTGTGAGACCGCAACTGTATATCTGGCCATGTATTGCATACATAAAGAAGGGATCCAACAACCTGCTCATACAAACTAGCATCAAAAGAGTCTCCTGCATCTTGAAGACTAAGTTGAGTACCTGTCTCCATAGGTGTAGCCGCCGCCGCAGGTTTACAGTCTTCAAGATTAAACCTCTTTAATAGCTTTTGAATATATTTAGACTGCATCATAACAATGCCATCATTGTCCCTGCATAAACTGAATCCCCAAATAGTAATGCAATGGCCCCAAATATGACATCTCAAATGATGATTGCAAATCAGGCTTAAAGGTTGAAATTTGATCTATATCGGGTCCTGTGAGCAGCATGTCATCAACGTATAAAACGATGACCAAAAATGTGTCCTTACTCCTCTTCACATAGAGGGTACTCTCTGTTGGCCTGTTGCAAAAATCATTTGCAACCAAGTATGTATGAATCTTTTCATACCATGCTCTAGAAGCCTGCTTAAGGCCATAAAGAGCCTTTTGCATACTTTAGACTCTTCTCCTTCCACAACAAAACTAGGAGGCTGTGATACATACACCTCCTCATGTAAATCACCATTCAAGAATGCACTCTTAATGTCCAACTGATGTACATTCCACCCATGATGTGCTGCCAAAGCAATGAGACACCTAATGGTAGTCATACGAGATGTAGGTGCAAAGGTCTCATCATAATCAATGCCCTTTTGCTGGGCATACCCCTTTGCAACAAGTCTAGCCTTGTAGTGATCAATGCTTTCATCTGCTTTGTGTTTTAACTTGTAAACCCACTTAGTACCAATGGCCTGCTTGCCATGAGGTAGATCTGTCAAATACGAGGTGTCATTCTTGAGTATAGAGTTATACTCATCCTACATAGCATGCATCCAATGATCATCATCCTGTGCTTCCTTAAAGGAAACAGGTTCCTCCTCATCATTACATAAAGTAAAAATGAGAACATGATCCACATGAGAATAATTTGCATGATGAGAACCTGCGCACGAGTTCTGCTAGGTAAAGGAGTTGCCAACTTGCTATCCCTCAATGTCTACGCAAGCCATTTTGGCATACGCCTAGATTCTTCTATGGCTGCTCTCTCCTCATCCACTATATCCTCAATAATTGCCTCATCAAAAGGCTGATTTGCACCTACAAAAGGCTGAATTTAAGCACTTGGTTGAGCATTCAATTGCTCTATATATGGCTGCCCTCCATTAAATAAAGGTAGAAGCGAATCAAACATGTCATGTGAGCATACATTCTGCCCTATATATGGCTGACCTCCATTAAATAAAGGTAGGAGTGAATCAAACATGTCCTGTGAGCATACATTCTGCCCTCCTATATATGGCTGCCCTCCATTAAATAAAGGTAGGAGCGAATCAAACATGTCATGTGAGCATACATTCTGCTATTTTTTGCACGAAAGCATAGGCTGAACTGAGTTTTCAACAATGAGGCTTGCAACCTCTAAGTAGCTCTCCCTAACTTCACAGATCTCCAAGGCATGTAGGCCTCAAGCGAGAGGCCTTTTGGCTGTCCTCTACCATGTTCTTAACTTTCCCTATTGTCATTTTTCCTAACAATACTACCCGAACTATACCTAGCTCTGTAGAGCTATACTGGTATTCAAATTTACAAGGCATACACATGCACAACTTAATGTGGCAATCCTTGCATCAATGGGAATGCATCCCTGACTATAATTGACTTTCTATTTTCTAGGATTATTTGATTAATTTGCCCTTAGATTGCCTACGATCCAACCAGCTTAGCAATCTAACTTGGTTAATGATCTAACCCTATAGATGAGTCTTTTGGGCAGGCGATCTGTGAGTCAGATCAATTAGTATCTTGCGATCCTATTCTCACCCGATTCATGAATTGGGTGTTCCGATGGTGGGTCATACTTTTGCATGGCCACAAGGGGAATCAATCTTGCTGTTCTACTTGGCTAGCTACTTGGGTTCTCATTGAGGTGTGAATGCATTCACCTCTTTTTCCTACAAAGTGCTTCAATGTCTGCATACTGAAATTGCCAAAATGTGTGAGTTCCCACACCTAACTGCAAAGTGTCTATGCCTTTGCATAGACTCTCAATGACACGCACCTAAACCAGCATTGAGAAGAGCAATGATATGGCACCTACCTTGGAAAGAAGACTGCATTGAGAGGTGTGGGGGTGAGGATGGTCTTGTTTGCGCTTGAATTGGTAGCTAGATTGTCTGCTCAACCACCCCATAGGGTTGAATCAGTGCAGGTTGTATTATATACCCACTTGATGATGTGGCATAATCTTGGATTGATGATCCTTTAAGTTGGATTGGATGACCACGCAGGTTGAGTTGACCGATTCAAGAAGCAAGCAATTCAAGAATTTGAGCGATTCCAAAAGTTGGATCGTGACAATTGTGGTGGTGGGATCGTTGATCCGTTCATGAAGATTCCACATGTTTGGCGATCCAAGAAAAAAATGAGTGTGATTTTTGAGGGAGCTTCGTCGAGGGAGCTTTTGCTAGCAACTCCTCTCTTTAAAATGTGGACATTCTCTCTCCAGCCCCTCCACCACTACCTCCTCCCATTTCCTCCAGCTACCTCCAGCCTAGCCCACTTTCTCCCCTCTAGCCCCTCCCTTCTCTCTCTCTCTCTCTCTCTCTCTCTTCTTTCCTTTCTCCCCCTATCTCCCTCTCCCACTCTCTTCCCTCTCCCTCTCCCTCTATGACCCTATTCCCTCTCTCCTTCCTTGACCTCTCCTTCCCTCTCTCTCTCTCTCTCTCCCTCTCTCTCCCTCTTCCCCCCCTTTCCCTCTCTCTCCCCCCCTCTCCCCCCCTCTTCCCTCTCTCTCTCTCTCTCTCTCTCTCTCCTTCATTTCCCTCTCCCTCCCTCCCTTTCACTCTCCCACCCACCCTCCCTCTCTCTCTCTCTTCATTTCCCTCTCCCTTTCACTCTCCCACCCTCCCTGCCTCTCCTTCTCCCCCCCCCCCCTCTCTCTCTCTCTCTCTCTCTCTCTCCCACCCTCCCTATGCATAATCACTTCTTCCCTCTCTCTCGCTCATCTTCAACCCTTCTCCTTCCTTTTGTCCCCTTCTCTCTCTCTCTCTCTCTCTCTCTCTCTCTCTCTCTCTCTCACACACACACACACACACACACACACACACACACACCTCATCTTTACATGCCTTTTCATATAATTGCATGTGAGTTTATTTTTAGCATTCATATTTTGTGTTTACATGACATTACATGCTCTTTATTATCCTTTTGCATGTCAATGCATGTATGTGCCATGACAATACATTTCATTGCATTGCATTGCATGGCATGGCATGACATTGCATTTGGATGTTATTACATGTGCATGTCATTGAATGATACTACTTGCCCTTTGCATAGTGTTGTGTGTCATTTGCATAGTGTTGCATGCCTTTGTATGTGATTGTATGTATTTTGAAGCCTTTTCATGTGACTACATATCATGCAAGTACAATTGACAAGGTGAATAATGTACACAATTATAGTACATACAAGATAATATAAAAGATATCTAGTATGCCTTGTGTACTGTTTCATAAAAAACAATGAACAATGTAAAATTATTAAGGTTAATAATTTTACAATTATTATTAAGGTCGTGGCATAATTATTTAAGAGGAAGAGAGAGAGAGAGAGAGAGAGAGAGAGAGAGAGAGAGAGAGAGAGAGAGAGAGGAGTAAGAGAGAGAACAACATGACAACATTACATCCTCAGGATAAAAAATACTGCTTTCAATTATAAATAAAACCAAGTTCATTCACATACAACTTCCAAATACAACTCTTCTATCATAACTATTATTCAATACCATTGAGAGTTCTATGGGCATCACTTATCCTCCGGGGTGCATCACTTATCCTTCCGCACTTCCTCTAGCAAGAGATGCTCGGACGCATCACATCAATAAAACCATGGGCTCGCCATATAGTAATTAATCCCACCACTTTGGTCTGCACACTGGAGAAATATCATCATCACTACTAGGAAACGGTAAGGATGTGAGAGCTTTCCATGCTTATGCACCATCTATCTTTTTCTTGACCTCCACATTGGGTGGCCTCCCTAGTGATACATGGAGCAACAACTTCAATGCTAATTTTTAATGAGGCCATCACAAACAATATGAAGGAGGATTGTGGGTGATGTGCTCTACTAAGAATGCCAAGCTAAATGGTGGTTAACAAAGTTGTATGGAGGTTATCTATATATTTATAGTAGTGGGAGAGGTGTGCTCTTCTTTTGCACCAAACAAAAAAATATACCTTTCTCTTTTTTAATGTCAATAATAAAGGCATCTTCTCTCAAAATCCTACACCCCAATAATGAAGGCATCTTTTCTTTCTTTTTTGGTATGTCATGAAGAACAATGAATAATACAAAATTAAATAGGATAATATAGCTACCAATTGTGGGCAAGATAAAATTTTACTCCCAGAAAGATATTTCATTTAAATCACATATTATTTCCTCAAAACAACAAAAAATCAAAAATTTGATAAGGCAATTAATAAAAAAGACAACGTGAATTATAGTTGAAAGACCACTTTACTCCAAAAAGGTTATTACATTATCCTCTTAGGCTAAAGACATCCACGTACTTATAAGGGCTATAGCAATTAATAAAAACGATAAGGCGAATTGTAGTTGAAAGACCACTTTATTCCAAAAAGGTTATTACATCATCCTCTTAGGACATTTTATTATTGCAACATGAAGGACCTTTTCAAAACTACAATACAATGTCATCAACAGTACAAGGTCCTCTTCAGATTGTTCTCTTGCTGAACATTCTCATTAGGTCCTCCTTTTTTAGAGTGGGTTGATGTATAAACATATTATGGTTCGTATCTAACCCAAAGATACACAAATATACAAAGTAAAGGTGCTTGCATGCACAAAATGGTCCGTCAACATCTACCCTGATTTGAAAATCGGGACATGTGCCTGATGGATTCTTTCCCATAGTCACCTGGTATTTTTTATTGCATAGTATGGATTCCTTGGTCTCAATTACAACACTTCCATCTGTCCGGCCTTAATGGCCAAATGCTCAAAGACCGTAGTAGCTGTGTTTGAAATTGACGAATCTATTCTCTTGGCTGCCATATCCGATATGCCACTTTTGTACTTTGTTGATCAATTGGCTACATTATTTGCTTCTTGGCGTAGTCCCTTTTGCAACACAATTACACTAGCCTCCAATGCTCGAATCTCACCCACAGTAAGGTTTGTGCCTTGTCCAACTAGCCATACAACTAGGGGTCTAGCAGATGACAGATGGCATTACATACTCTCCAAGTATGATGATCCACGTTGTTGTTGTTGCAAAAACACATGAACTGATGCCTCTGTCCCCCTAACCACTCTCTCATACCATAGAAAGATCGAGTTGGAACACCTTGCCTGCAGTTCTTGATGCTCTTCTTACACTTGCCATCTTGGCCCACCTAACTATCCTTGGCAAGTGACCTTGCTATGTAGAGGCGTACGACATATAGCCCACATTAAGTTGTGTATGTCATTCTCCAAAATTTCTTGCACCTTCGATTCAGTGCTAATCCCTATGCATTGTGACCACCTTCTGAAAGAACTAAAGGAATAGTGGGTGGAAAGTTTAATCTCCTACCTTGTTTCTTGCGTGGTTGGTTTTATGTGACAAACTCTGGAGGATGTGATGAGATATCTTCCTCAAGATTTATAACTGTGGGTTTTCAATGCCAACTAACTATAATGTTATCACCAATATAGTTTGGTTGTATATGCATTGGAGTGCCACCTACTGCTTCCCCCACCAATCTACTGGTGCTTGACGGACTTGGAGCTTTTGATGTTTTGGCCTTCTCCATCAACTTTGTTATTGTAGGGCCTACTCCATGATATTTACCTTACATAAATGCATGCTTCTTCGTGGATTTCAAGAGGGCATTAGCGAGATTTGAAACAACAGCATCATATAAAGAGATGGTTCCCTTGAAACCCTCTCCTGCTAACCAACTTGCATGTTTTATTTTTGCTAGATTGGTGGTCGCCGATGTGCAACAAACTGGCATCATCCACCTCCTATAACAAAAGACTAACTGATAAGAATTGAAGATATAAGCTCCAACCACATTCCACAACAAAAAATTAGATTAGCAATTCAGATTCCAAATGCAAGCTATTGGTTTTCAAATCCAGAAAGCTATACTTACCCCTATAAGGTGCTTCCTCCAATGGGGATATCTAGTATGCCACCAAATAAGCCAACAATCCATGACTGGTGCATCAACAACTTTTCGTTCATCCACCACCACGATCTAGTGTGTTTGTATTTCAAGAGTGCCTCTTCTTCACTCAATGCACAATGCCACTGATGGCATAGTCCCTTGTGCTCTTCTTGAAAATACATGATTACATATTGTACTATATGGATGTTCAAGCTTTTTTCCCAATGAAAAAGATAGGAACTCTCACGACCTTCCACTATATTCTTTGGTCCATTATTATAGACTATCTTGTCTGCCCTCTAGTTGGCTCCCGCCTCATCAGCCACCATGAAGCCAAAAAATTCAGGTTTGGAAAAGCCTTTTTGCACCACAACATTGTTGATCATGTCCCAGATAATAACTTGTGCCATTATGTCCTCCTCTTTTATTTCACAAGTCACAATTGTCATGAGCTCTGGCAGGCTGTATGCCATCATATAACAGTTGAAAAGTAGCTAAAAATAAGTTCATATATTTAAAGAATTTGACAAGAACAAAATGTAGCTTGGATCATATACATGTGCAGCCATTGTTATCCATACCTGCACATGCGTGACATGATCAAAACAAACCCAAGTCCTTCTCAAATCACCATTTCCTCCTTGGCGCATATGGTTTACCAGATCCAAACCCGATATGCAGGCCCTTTGGGTGACAATTTAAACACGTGACACCAATTTGACTAGTCCAAAGCTTGCCCAAGAAAACTCAAAAGTGTATTGTCTCTTCAATTCTAGGATACTGGACTCTGCTCCTTGCACTGAACCATTGATCCTAGAAGCACGTACCATCCTCTTGAATCTATAAGAGAAATAAAGAACTTAACAAACTATGTAAAGTTAAGTTGAGAAGAATAATCAAAAAATTAAAATCATTATGGAATACGCATTACCTTTGACATTGAATTAGGGGATGCATGTGTTCCAATAATAGTGACAACTCCATGTTGCTAATATTTGATTCATCCTTTGTATGCCTCCTGACAACTGCATCCAATACAAGTTTTTTGTTGGTGATATCCATTTGTATCTTCCTTGGGCCACTTGTAGAGCCACCTCTGAAACTACCTCTTGCCCAAGTTCTCTTATCTTTTGCAATGCCTGTCTTGATGTGCCCCTTTTCACCTCATGCAAATGTTCCCCTTGATGTATCATCAATGTGGTCATATGTGGGTCAACAAGCATAAAATAGTACACCGTAGCATCACACACTCTTCTACATATAGGTTTTTATCTTGTAGTAGAAATAAGCTAGAGTGCTATATCCATCCGTTGTTAAGCCCAGCGAGGGAAGCTTTTGTGTGAGCTTGCCTATTATTTGGAAAAATGAAAAAGTCCTAATAAATACTATTATTAATCATGATTTATTAAAATTGAGCCAAGATAATAAACTTACCAATCCATGATGTTGTATTCGATATGCCGTTCATAGTTCTGCTTCCACACAAGGCATAAGTGCACTCAAATAAGCCTCCATAGGAACTCTTTTGTACTACTCCAGGAAAATTCAAATGTGTATGGCCTATTTCACCTCCCAAGAGAACTCCACACATTCACCAATGGAATAAGAAATAGACAACAACCATCGTAGGGTACTTACCAATGCTCCAAGCTCACATCCCTTGAGGCTCTCCAAGCTTGCTTGTAGAAGCTCCAATCCTTTAATCTCCACCTCCACTCTGTCTCACTATGGAGTCACTTACATCACAATGCAAGGTGCACTAGAGTACTCCCTCTCTCTCTCTCTCTCTCTCTCTCTCTCTCATACACACAAGACAAGACAAGAGCTCTCATAGCACAAAGGGGGATTGTGTCTTTCCATTATGAGGAATTTCCTTATATACAAGTGGCCTTTATTCACACTTGGGCACCCAAAACTTACTAACGCCGCTAGCCAATATTTCATAATGTACAACCTTTATAGTGCCATTACATAACACTTATTAATGTCCTCAAATGGAGGAGTATCTTTGTTAATCCAAAGTGGGATTAACATCCCCCCTACATGAAGTAGGTTCTGTCCTCAGAACCTCTTACCTAGGTTAAAAGACCTGGTCGAACTCATGTCTGTAGAAGTTACGATGTGATTGAAGCTTTTTGAGGCTTCTTTAAATGCGGAGTGTGATGTCTAGAACCCAGTGTCTATTATATCTTCGAATGTGACATGCATGTACCTTGGTAGGTGATGATAATAGAGCATCATCCCTTGTTCATTCAGGCCTCTATTCATATTGAAGCACAGCTACTTTGCATCATGTCCAGCATCATATTTTTCCTTTGGTTGATTGATGAGAACTATGATCAACTTTAAAAATCTAATGAAGCCACTATATTAGGATCTAGGATTCTTTGCCATGCTTGTATCCATGTCAACATCTAATTCCTTTGATTGGTTCTATCCAGGAATGCTGATGGTAAAAATTGAGGGAAGTTATAACGTACATGGGAATACCTTTGCTTTTCTTCGTGGAACTATAATGGAGTGAGACTTTTCTTGATCAGCATGTATAGTGGGTCCACTCTCTCTGTTGGTGTGGAGCATTGGTTTCTCTAAACTGTATTCTAGCAGTGTCAGGTACTCCTTGCCACCAGTCAGGCTGTATTCCAAAATCTTCTAGGTGGGGGTTGGTATCATCTATTTCTATTGTAGCATATCCACCCCTTGTATACACTGGATGCTGCTTTCGCCACCTACAAAAATAATAAATGATCATAAATGTAACAATGCGGATCTCCAACAGATCAGCTAAGTGTGGGTTTGCCAATTTGGGGTGTCGTACCACATTCTCCCACAAGGTGCCTTCTCCTCCCATTGGTAGTAACTCTTCTAAGTGTGGCATCAGGGCGCTCGGAGAGGGTATGGTACATATGGTTGCCACCTTGACCCTATTGTAGAGTAGGCTTCTGGTAGGATTCTCCATGTGTAGGCTCAAATTGTGTAATCTGCAGCACCTTGAACATCAGTTTGGGCTTTAAGAGGGGGTTCCCTACTCATATGAGGCCCTCGTATTCTACAACTAATAATGACTCCATGACATTTTCATTAGTGAAATCTTGTACATCATCGCGAGGGGGTAGATTATGTACCTCATCGAGCTACCTGGGTGGAGATAGATTTGTTGTCGGCAACTCCTCAGGGTCGAGAGTGTTAGTGGGAAAATCAGGAGGTAAAGAAGAATATGAAAAGATACATTTGACCTCAGTTTTGTTAGTAGGAGATACACTAGGGAAAGGTTTGAGAAGTTTACTGGAGAGGGAAGTATATACAAGATATATCACAGAGGACCCGAGGGGTTTCCTCTTGCCCTTCCCCTAAACTGGTGGAGGTTGGGGGGGGGGTTTCTACACTAGGGAAAGGGTTGAGAAGTTTACTAGAGAGGGAAGTATATATAGGATATGTCATAGAGGACTTGGGGGTTTCCTCTTTCCCTTCCCCTGAACTGGGTGGAGGTTGTGGGGTTTCACAGTCATCATAAACTCGTGGAGTTTTGTGATCTCTTTTGGGGCTATATATTTGTATATTCAATATGTTCACGATCAAAATCATAAATGACATTAGTGAGCATTACCTCCACATGTTTATGTATCTTTTTATGTAGTTTTATAATACCCAAGGGATGATAAAAGGTAGATTCATATAGATTCAGGTATTGATTAGTATCATAAACCTCAGCCCACCCATGGCTAATTACCCACTGGTATAGTTGGCCAGTGTGGAGCCATGCCATCTAGCATGAATAGTTTGAGTTTGTCAACACTGTTATCCAGAATAACAGAATGTTGCAACACCCGACACCAACTATGAAGGTTAAGCACCATGGGGTGTAATTGAAAAAAGAAGATGTCAGTTGGGTTAGTAAGAATTACATCACCCCTTAATATTCCCATTACTAATGTAGCATCAACGTCCCTCTCCGTATTCTGATGTATGAGGGTTAAATCTCCTAAACTAAGGTCTTCTATTAGCTTTTCTATGTGTGCTTTGTTGAGCTTTTTACATTCTGTTTGGAGGCTATCCACCTTCTGTTTAGAGGTAGCTTTTTCTTCTTTGAGCTCAAATCATTTTTCCTGGTGCATCCCTCTTCTTTGAGCTTGGAATGTGGCATGTGCATCCCTTAGTTGTCGTGTGTGCTACTCTTCTTTCTCTTTGTTGTGTGCCACCTCCTTTTGAAGCTATTCCTTAGCTTGTTCTATATGAGTGTTGAGCTCCTCATTCTCCTTGGTTCTTCTGATTATTGTCTTGCTCAATAGTCGATTGTGCCCTTCCATTGTTGTGTGCCACCTCCTTCTGAAGTTGTTCCTTAGCTTATTATACTTGAGTGTTGAGCTCCTCATTCTCCTTGGTTCTTATTAATATTGTCTTGCTCAACAGCTGATTATGCCCTTCCATTATTGTCAGCCTTGCTTCTTGGTTGGTAGTCTTTAAACTTTTAATTATTACTTCCTTGTGTGTGACTTCGGGTTGCTCTGCAGCTAACTGGTCTTTTAGAACCTTGTGTGTGTCTTTATTATTTCTTCCTTGTGTGTGTCTTTAAACTTTTAATTATTACTTTCTTGTGTGTATCTTTAAACTTTTATTTATTACTTCCTTGTGTGTGGCTTTGGCTGCAGCTAACTAGTCTTTTAGAACCTTCACTAGGTCTATTGTGTTTTTTATATGTTTCCATAATTCCGTGTTTCTGCCATGCAGCAAATGAGTGATCATGAGGTGACAGTGCCACACTCATTGTTCATGTGACCATACATTTGAGCTTGTAGAGGTTGTGAAAAGATGTAGGGGGGAAGAGAGCTTGAGCTCTTGCATTTGAGCTCTTGCAAGCACACACACACACACTCACAAAACCCTAATAGAGAACACACAAGGTGAGAGGCTGAAATCTTCTTCTTCTCTACTCAACACTCAACACACCATATACAAGAATAAGAGTACACACAATATGAAAGGTACTCAATCAAATGCAGTTGGAGTCCTGTTCATGATGTATACTGCTGTAGAAACAGCCTCAGCCCAATAGCTATGCGGCATATTTTTCTCTTCCATCAATGCCCGCGCAATCTTAGCAATGTGCCTGTTTTTCCGCTCAGCAACTCCATTTTGCTGCGGAGTGTATCTGCATGTAAACTGTCTCCGAATACCATTCTTCTTCAAAAATTCAGAGAACTCATTGGAGAAGTATTCTCCCCCTCCATCTGACCTTAGGCACTTGACATATTTCCCTGTTTGCTTTTCAACCAAAACTCTGAAATTCTGAAAGTGAGTGAACACCTCACTCTTCTCTTTCATGGAATATACCCACACTTTCCTTGTGTGGTCATCAATGAAAGTCACATAATACCTGCAGCCTCCCATAGATATGGTCTTCGTAGGACCCCATACATCTGAATGCACAACATCTAGTGCATTTTTGCTCACATATCTGTTACGTGGAAACACATGCTTTGTTTGCTTCCCAAATTGGCATGCTTCACATATTTTCTGCATACCTTCCACTTTAAATTTTGGCAGCCCTGTCACAATTCCTTTTGTCTGCATAGACTTCAATCTCTGCACATTTACATGTCCAATATTTTTATGCCATATGTCTGTGTCTGCAACAACTCCTGAACCATTTGCAAACATCGCAGCACTCATTTCAGGCATGTCTACATTCAATGTAAACATTCTGCCCACTCTGTTGCCTTTTGCAACCAACTTGCACTTGTCTTTAAAATCTTCAACAGCCATATGCTCTGCTCTAGGGATGAGTCAAACTGGGAACCCATCCATACTGCCTCCTTAGTTGTTGCTTTCCAGCTGTTTACTAGCTTCATGGTAAGGGAGGAGTTCCAGCCCTTTAGCTTGTCAGGGTGCATTAGCTTATCAATCCAGCTTGTATTGAGCCATTGGGAGCCTTTAAGTGAGGCCTGCTCAATTCTCCACTTAATAATCTGTGCCCAAGGTTGTGGGCTATCCAGTTTGGGAATCCATTTGTTAAGAAGGCCTTGAGCCTTAGCTATGATATCAGGGATCCCCCAGCCCCCTTCCTCCCTAGGAGAGCAGATCTGCTCCCATGAAATAAAGGACCAGGTCCTCTTATCTACAAAACTCCAGAGGAATTCTCTAAACTGCATTGCAAGCTTGTTCCAGTCATTACTTGAGAACTTCAGTAGTGTGGCAACATACACAGGAAGTGCCATGAGGATGTGCCTTAGTGCAATGATTCTGCCAGCCAAGCTGAGTCTTAAATGGGCCCTGGCTTTGATTTTCCCTCTGATTCTATCACTAAACCAGGTAAAACATTGGTGGGGAGTCAGCCCCAGCCCTATAGGGCAACCCAAATATCTGATAATCTGCCCAGGACCCAAGTCCTTCAACCCCAAAGAGGCCAAACAGTCATCCCTATCAGAGAAGCTCAGTTTAATACACTCTGTTTTGTGAGGGGCAATTTTGGAGCCTGACACAGCACAAAAGTTGTCATACATTTGCATCAACCCCTTGATAGATTCTTCACTGCACTGCACTATGTTGCAATTGTCATCTGCAAAGAGTTGGGTGGAGAAGGGTTGACCTTGGTGGGGCAGCATCAGAGGCTTCAAGGTACCCTTCTGAATCAGTTTGTCTACATTTCTCAAAAGAGGGTCAGTTGCTAGGGCAAAGAGCAGGGGGCCAATGGGCACCCTTGTCTCACAGATCTTGCTAGTTGAAAGCCATCAGACACATAACCATTGATCTGAATCTGTGCACATGCATTGCTGAAAAGTGTCTTGACCATTCTAAGAAACTGCATGCCAAAGCCCATTTTCTCCACAACTGCTAGTAGGTATTCCCAGCCTACCCTGTCATAAGCCTTCTCTAAATCCATATTGATCATTACATGTTCAACCCCTTGATTAGAAGCCCACTCCATGGCTGTGATTACATTTAGGATGGCTTCATGGATACTCCTCCCCTGAACAAACCCAAACTGCATAGGGTGAACTACTCTAGCCACAGTGGCTTTAATCCTGTATGCCATGGCTTTAGCCATAACCTTGTAAACTGTGTTGAGCATGGTCAAGGGCCTGTAGTTTTTTATCTCCAACCTGTCACCTCCCTTGGGTATCAACTTGATCAGCCCTGTGTTAATGTCCTGTGGGATATCACCATTAGCTCTGAATGCATTAAGCAGGTCACACAGATCATCCTTAGCATACTTGATAAGCTCTTGGATACCTGGATACCATCAGGACTTCTGCCTGGATACCATCAGGACTAAGAGCTCTCTCCTTTTTCATAGAGAGGACTACATGCTCCACCTCATATGAAGAGAAAGGTCTGCCATCTCTGTTTTATCAAAGTCACCTGTAAATTTGATGTAGAGCTTGGATCTCACTATAGATTTGATGAAATCAAAAACTATCTTCACCAGCTTATAGAGCACCTTTGAAAACCCCTGGGGCCAAGAGGAATTAGACGAATTGTATCTGGTGGAGAGGGGATCTATGTTTTGCTTCAAAAAAACGGCGCTTGAAAAAACCCAAAAATGTGTAGCTTCTCTTGGGGTGGCGGTTTCACGATTCGTCTTGATGGGCTGAAGCATAGGGATGTAGCTATGTTTGGCTAAAAGGGTTTGGGCCAATGTTATGTGTGAAGGGAGAGAGAGCTCCTCCACCAGCTGGGGGTATAGAGGTTAATTGAAAAAGAGCTAAAATTTTGATTTTTTAAAATCCTAATTAGCTAGGTGATTAACAAGATAATGGGCTCATAAATTTGATGGATTCTTAGCTAGGCTCTGATACCATGTTAAATTTGCAGCAATGTGATGAGCTATGGTGGATCAAATGCTAGAATCAACATCATTAACAAATAGATTAGATGATGATTAAGATGAGATTAGTGAGCAATTAACTGCTGATAGCTTAATGTAGGCATGGATAATAAAAAACTAGCAAATTCTCATTAGGCAAATGCCTCAATTTATAGAATTTACATCCAAGCATCTAATCCCACTGATCTCTCCTTGATTCTTTCCACCTCTTTTGCTTGATTCTCTCCACCTCTTCCCAGAATATCTCCACACATCCTAAATCTTCTCATGCTACCCTTTATTCTCTCCCAGTAGATACCTCTCACCTTTTCACAGCTTCTCATTCATTTATAGATTCTCTTTTATAGCCTCTTGCTAAGGGCTTGTTCCCCCACACACCCTATTCACTTGTATATTTCAATAGAATTGTGGTGATTTTATTGGAAAGTTCCAATCCAACCATAATTCTTGGGATATTTTTAGTAAGATATGTTGGAAGTTCCAGCTCCTCTAAGGTCTCTTCCTTCCATAGACCAATTGCACAATGCATGTGTATGAGTGTTCAAGGTGATTGTTTGCATGGATTCATCAAGTGAATACAACGAGTCATGTATCCAAGTTTCACCAAGGACAACATTATACTCAAGGGGATCTAGGGTAACATGGAATGTAAATTCCACATCTCCATTGATTGTTTGAGTAGCATAGCTAAAGTAACCTGGAACTTTAATGTTTTTTCCATTGGCTTCTCTTGCAAGGCCATTACCGAAAAGAGAGAGGATGATAGGTACCCTTTCCACCATGTCATATTGTTATGCAGAATAGGATCGCACTATCTGTTTGGTTGTGCAGAATTCTATTGAAATTTGCTCTTGTTTAGTTTATGCTGAGCTTCGAACAAGCATTGTCTTTAGGGATGGGTTTAGGTTGTCCCTATGACACCCAAGTGTCTATTGTCATGATGTTATGACTAGCTAGAGGGCTAATCAACACGCAATTGTGTTTAACATCATTGCCTATAGGGAAATCTAACCATACCATGATAGAATCTTCAAGTGGAACCATGGATGTTTTAGTTTTTGTTTCAGCTTCAAATCTCGTTTCTATTTTATATTCCCTCTCAACTTTTTTAAGAGTACCCAATGTATACAATGGCACACTTAGTCCTCGGACAATTCTAATTGAGGCCTGGTTGGAAACTTGTGAATCCTCACACAATCTTGTTCTATGTAGCTTTTGATGTCTTAAAATAACTCATGTTTAGCCGTTAAAGAAGGTGTAAGTGCTGATGCTATACTGGCTTCTCCATGCGAGAAGAGCATTCCTCCAAATGAGGTTTTGAGAGACTGCTTTAATTTCGTAAGGGATTTATAGAATTCCTCACATGCTTTTTCAACCGCATAATTTGTGCAATCTGCCTCTATTGACTCTTCTCTAGATAGTATATCTTCCTCTTGAAAAGGGAAGCGGTACTCCTCAAGTTCTTGTATTTTGGTTGCTTTTTAGGATTGGCATGATGCCAAAGCACCTTTCCTTTAATGATGTCGCCTCCATAAATATTCCTCCAATATAATCTTTGTTTCAATTAATCTTAGTCTGAAAGACATTGTTCTGTGTGTAGCATCTCTTATTATGAGCATATAACCATTGACACAACCAATGAATAGTTGTGGTTTTTAAGAAGCTTTGAAGTTCCTTCGATGTTTGATTCCACACCTTTGGAAATACAAGATAGGAACCTGGCATGTTTCACATAATTTGATACGGTGTGTCATCAAATATCAAAGTGTTGTCTCCATCCAAGTATTGAAAATGTGTCCAGATTGCTGGTAGGTTCTTGTGGTAAGCATGCTGATAGAGCCAAAGAACATAGGGCTTTTAAAGAACATCCCAGTGTCTTGGCACATCTCTTGGCTCAGCACATACTTGAATTTTATATGATGTTTTGGAAGACATAAATTGAGGATGCGAAGAATATCATCTAATTTGCATCTACTCCAAATCTAAACCTCGAACCATTTAAAGCAAAAGTCTAAGAAATTTTCTGCATCTAAATGCACAGCATGGTACAATTCAATGCTTTCCTGAACTATTCGCATATGCTTAGTCCAATATGGCATCTCATCAACATGGTCTAGCTCAAATGATTCAAGAAGTATTCCAATCATATCAAGAATAAGAACCCTTCTTTGATCTTTAAGTGAAGGCACACATGCAAGCATTGGTTGTCTTGGTACCAAAGATAATGAAACATGCCAACATAGCATCAACGGATTTGACGGCTTGCAAACATTTTGATTTGCCAAGATTTCTCCTATGCTATCATCTGAAATAGGAACACACATAATTAGCCAAATTCCTTCATTCATTACAAGACAAGGAAAGAATAAAAACCCTTTATGTCTAGGCTTAAACAAGGGCTTACTAGTGGTATAGTGATCTTGGGGCCATTTCAAAGAGAAATAGTACAAAAGTGTGTATAGTAGGATGGCCCTAGGATCATTATGTACCCCTTCTTACACAACAATATATTACCACAATATAATAGTCCTAGTAAGGCATGCTAATCTAGACCTTGAGAAAACTTAAAGACAAAGGACTTGAGGACTTGTGGTCATGCAAAAATGACCCTAGGGCCATTCTTGCACTTGTTTAGCAGCATGAAACGAATGGCCCTAGGGCCATTCTCGGATTCCTCAAGACCACTATTGAATGCTCTTTGAGGCCTTTAAGGCTAAACAAGGGCCTTATTTGCCATGAAAAAGAAAGGCCCCATGGCCATTCTTACACATGTTGTGTATGAAAAGAATGGCCCTAAGGCCATTCTTTGATGCTGAGGAGAATGCAAGAAAGTTGGATGATTTAAGAATGGCCCTAGGGCCATTCTTCGATTCCTAGAAGGATGCATGAAAGTTGGGTGATCCACCAAGCCAATGGCCCTAGGGCCATTCTTCGATTCCTAGAAGGATGCATGAAAGTTGGGTGATCCACCAAGCCAATGCTAGAATGGACCGAGGTCCATTCTTGGATGCCCCATGGCCATCTCCAACATGACCTTGAGGACTTGGGGTCATGCAAGAATGGCCTAGGCCATTCTTGCTCTTGTTGTGCATGAAGATGCCCCATGGCCATTCTTGCTCTTGTTGTGCATGAAGATGCCCCATGGCCACTCATGCATGCTCTTTGAGACCTTCAAGGGAAAACAGTGGCCTTATTTACCACATAAAAGAATGGCCCTAGGTGCATGTTATAGAATGGTTCTAGGGCCATTCAAAACTCCTTGTGCAAGGCTATTAGTACAAGGTGCTAATCAAACCTTGAGCGAGGGGCTTTAAATTAATATGCCATGGAAGATCAGGCACAACCTGCTCTTTCCTATTGACAGCAACAATCCATTGTATGTAACCCTTTGCATCTGATAGAAACTCCAAGTTTGTCTTACCAACTTGCAATCTTGCCTTTATCCATGGCTCACACTTTTGATGAAGCACATGGTAGACACTATCATAATTAATGTAATAAGTTGAAGCCACGGTCCTTGTATTTCTTTGAATAATTAACATTGTTGAATTGAAACAATAGCTGTTCTTGTGCAAAACCTTATCCTGCTTCAGTAGCATCACTCTATCAACCATGTCAATCTTTTCCTTGTTTGTAACCCCCTTCGAGAGCAAGATGTCCCCTCTCAAAAGCTCTATTTGAATAAGCTTGATCACGTCCTCTTCTAAACCACACAAGCATCTGAAATGAGATGGATTAGGCTTCTTTCCCCCAAGTTTGCCATTCTCGACATCTTTTATAATCTTTAGCCAAGTATAGAAGATGTCGTCGCTCGGGGAATGTAACCATGTGTGCCTACTTGTGTGCAAAGTAGGCACCCATTGATGATTTGGCACTCGAAGAGAAATTCTATCATCACAAAAAAACAAACAGAACATAAACAACAAGACAGTTCCAATTCTGGTACATCAAAAAAGCTATCAACAAATAAGATTAAAAAACATAAGATACAATGACTTACATCCCAATTTACACGAGAAGGGTGTCCCTTTAGGACTCCAACTGCTAGTCTTGAAGGCTTTTTATAATGCTCGTACTGGCTTCTCAAGTGCTTTAATATGTCACTATAGGGATGCTTCGTGAGTAATGCTTGTGCCTCTAGATTTGCCATCTTGGAGAGATGGCCACCATCACTGTTGTAGGTGCATTCACAACAATCCGAGCCTTTCGATACCTATAAACATCTTTCAAGTAGAGTAAGCTCGGATCAAGATTATCCTCTGATACAATTGTCTTTGTAGCATAGATAGAATGCTGGCCATCTATGATCCAATATGCATATTTTTTAACATCCCCTACCCTTAGATATTCCTTGGCTAGTGGCTCGTGTATCCCTTCAGAATTTAGCTTGACAGGCATTAGGTATGCACATGAACAAGGATTGTTTGGCTTTCTAGGAAACCATCCACAAATTTCCTCTACTTTGATAATGTCCATGGGACGACATATAGTGTGGCTGGGTGCTACCAAACAATTCTCCATGAGGATTCCATACTCAGTATATATAAACCTAGAGGAAAATATTGTGCATACTGCTCCATCCCTCCTAAAGGGGAATCCTTCGCCTTTTTTCCTTTCTTAACTAGATCTTTTGGGCTAGAAATGGTTAGAGTGAAGCCCCCAGTCTCTAAAGTTGTGGCCACCTGTTGTATCTTTAACTTTTTTGATCTTTTTGATGAGACACTAGCCCGGGAAAACACATCTCTCTTTGTTACTTTCTTTTGTAGTATCATAGTAAAAGCATTGATCAAGTAATGTCGGAGACATTCTCTATAGTCAGGTCCCACCCTTTGGAGAACATAGAGTCCTCTTCATCAACCCTCATACGATCCCTCCTATATGAAGTGGGAGAGAGTTGGTATGCCATGGGTCTCAACATCAATGCATTTGATTTCTTGATGCAAATCTACCACAGAAACATTGATTGCCTTGACCTGTCCCCTACCCTCAAAAGACTCCTTGATGTCTTCCGTCTAAATGAAGAGATGGATCCGATGTAGCTTTTTACCTTGAAGGTCATAGAGATCAAGGTACCAATCCTTTGAATCTCCGCTAGCCATGTCAATGCTTGAGGGAAATGAAAGCTTCCTTTTGCTTGACATCTTTCCCTATGCAAAAGTGATTTTTGTAAGACAATTTAAAAATAGTTCTAACATATTTACAAAAATAAATAAAGCAAAAATGCACAAGAGCTAAAAAAGATAACTTCATGCATATCACCATAAGGAATGGTCCTAGTAGGTAAATAATAGCATGCCCCAAGGGCATTCTTGAATGCTGCTATGGGGCCATTATTAATTTAAAATTACATGAAAAGAATGGCCATAGGGCTATTCTTGGAAGCCTTGGGGGGGTCAGTTCTGCATTGGTTCTTACACCTATTGGGCCATTCTTGGATGCCCCATGGCCATTCCAAAATGACTTTGAGGCTTTGGGTCATTCAAGAATGGCCCTTGTTCCACCTATTGTGCATGAAAAGAATGGCCATTCCAAAATGACTTTGAGGCTTTGGGTCATTCAAGAATGGCCCTTGTTCCACCTATTGTGCATGAAAAGAATGGCCTTCTTGGATGCCCCATGGTTATTCTAAAATGATCTTGAGGCCTTAGGGTCATGTAAGAATGGCCCTTGGGCCATTCTTCTAGTTGTGCATGAAAAGAATGGCCCTAGGGCCATTCTTGGATGCCCAATGTCCATCCCAAAATGGCCTTGAGGCCTTGGGGTCATGCAAGAATGGCACTTGGGTAATACTTCCACCTATTGTACATGAAAAGAATGGCCCCATGGCCATTCCAAAATGACCTTGAGGCCCAAGGGTCATACAAGAATGGTCCTAGGGCCATTCTTGGATGCCTCATGGCCATTCCAAAATGACTTTGAGGCCTTGGGGTCATGCAGGAATGGTCCTTACACCTGTTATGCATGAAAACAATGGCCCTAGGGCCATTCTTAGTAGATGCCCCATGGCCATCCCAAAATGACCTTGAGGCCTTGGAGTCATGCAAGAATGGCCCTTGGGCTATTCTTCTACCTGTTGTGCATGAAAAGAATGGCCCTAGGGCCATTCTTGGATGCTCCATGTGGCCATTCCAAAATGACCTTGAGGCCTTGGGGTCATGGAAGAATGGTCTGTACACATGTTGTGCATGAAAAGAATGGTCCTAGGGCCATTCTTGGATGCCCCAAGGCCATTCCAAATTGACCTTGAGGCCTTGGGGTCATGCAAGAGTGGCCCTTGGGTCATGCAAGAATGGTCCTTACACATGTGTATGGCAAGAATGGTCCTAGGGCCATTCATGGGATGACCCATGGCCATTCCAAAATTACCTTGAGGCCTTGGGGTCATACACGAATGGTCCTTACACCTGTTGTTCATGAAAAGAATAGCCCTATGGCCATTCTTGGATGCCCCATAGCCATCCCAAAATGACCTTGAGGCCTTGGGGTCATGTAAGAATGGCCCTTGGGCCATATTTCCACCTGTTGTGCATGAAAAGAATGGCCCTAGGGCCATTTTTGGATGCTCAATGTCCATCCCAAAATGACCTTTAGGCCTTGGGGTCATGCAAGAATGGCCCTTGGGTTATTCTACCACTTGTTGTACATGAAGAGAATGGCCCAAGGGCCATTCTTGGAAGCCCCATGGCCATTTCAAAATGACCTTGAGGCCTAAGGTGATACAAGAATGGTCCTTCCACATGTTGTGCATGATGGCAAGAATGGTCCTACAGCCATTCTTGAATTCCCCATGGCCATTCCAAAATGACCTTGAGTCCTTGGGGTCATGCAGGAATGGTACTTACACTTGTTGTGCATGAAATGGATGCCCCATGACCATCCCAAAATGACCTTGAGGCCTTGGAGTCATGCAAAAATGCCCCTTGGGCAATTCTTCCACCTATTGTGCATGAAATGGTAGATATTTGAGGCCTTGGGGTCATGTAGGAATGGTCCTTACACCAGTTATGCATGAAAATAATTCTTGGATTCCCTATGGCCATCCCAAAGATGACCTTGAGGCCTTGGGGTCATGCAAGAATGACCTTCTTGAGGCCTTGGGGTCATGCAAGAATGGCCCTAGGGCCATTCTTCCTCATGTTGTGCATGACAAAGAATGGCCCTACGGCCATTCTTGGATGCCCCCATGGCCATCCCAAAATGACCTTGAGGCCCTGGGGGGTCATGTAAGAATGGGTGGTCCTGGGGCCATTCTTCCACCTATTGTGCATGAAAATAATTCTTGGATTCCCTATGGCCATCCCAAAGATGACCTTGAGGCCTTGGGGTCATGCAAGAATGACCTTCTTGAGGCCTTGGGGTCATGCAAGAATGGCCCTAGGGCCATTCTTCCTCATGTTGTGCATGACAAAGAATGGCCCTACGGCCATTCTTGGATGCCCCCATGGCCATCCCAAAATGACCTTGAGGCCCTGGGGGGTCATGTAAGAATGGGTGGTCCTGGGGCCATTCTTCCACCTATTGTGCATGAAAATAATGGCCATTTGGCCATTCTTGGATGTCCCCATGGTTACTATTTCATTCTCTATGATGCATTTCAAAGTAAAACAGTGGATATTTGAGGCCTTGCATGCAAGAATGGCCCTAGGGCCATTCTTCCACTTGTTCTGGATGAAACGAATGGCCCTATGGCCATTCTTAGATGCCACCATGGCCATCCCGAAATGACCTTGAGGCCTTGGGGTCATGCAAGAACCATTCTTCCAGATGTTGTGCATGAAAAAAATGGCCCTATGGCCATTCTTGGATGCCTCCATATCCATCCCAAAACGACCTTGAGGCCTTGGGGTCATGCAAGAATGGCCCTAGGGCCATTCTTCCACCTGTTATGCGTGAAAAGAGGCCATCCTTGGATGCCCCATGGCCATTCCAAAATGACCTTGAGGCCTTGGGGTCATGCAAGAATGGCCTTTGGGGTCATTCTTCCACCTGTTGTGCATGAAAATAATGGGCCCAAGGCCATTCTTGGATGCCCCATGGCCATCCCAAAAATGAACTTGAGGCCTTGGGGTCATACAAGAATGGTCCTAGGGCTATTCTTCCTCATGTTGTGCATGAAAAAGAATGGCCCTAGGGCCATTCTTGGATGCACCCATGGCCCCTTTGGATCATGCAATAATGGCCCTTAGGCCATTCTTGGATACCCCCATGGCCACTATTTCATGCATTGTGATGCCTTTTAAAGTAAAACGGTAGATATTTTAGGCCTTGGAGTCATGTAAGAATGTTCCTTACACCTGTTACATGAAAAGAATGGCCCTAGGGCCATTCTTGGATGCCCCCCATGGCCATCCCAAATGACCTTGAGGCCTTGGGGTCATGCACGAATGGCCCCACGGCCATTCTTTCTCATGTTGTGCATGAAAAAGAATGGCCCTAGGGCCATTCTTGGATGCCCCCATGGCCATCCCCCCAAAATGACCTTGAGGCCTTGGGGTCATGCAAGAATGGCCCTAGGGCCATTCTTTCACCTTTTTAGCATGAAAATAAAGGCCATTTGGCCATTCTTGGATGTCTCTATGGCCACTATTTCATGCTGTGGGATGCATTTTAAAGTAAAACGGTGGATATTTGAGTCCTTGAGGTCATGCAAGAATGGCCCTTTTTAAAGTAACACGGTGGATATTTGAGTCCTTGAGGTCATGCAAGAATGACCCTTTTTACAATTGTTGTGCATGAAAAGAATAGCCCTTGGGCCATTCTTGGATGCCCCAATGGCCATTCCAAAATGACCCTGGGCCATTCATCTACCTGTTGTAGATGAAAACAATGGCCCTATGGATGCCCCCATGGCCATCCCAAAATGACTTTGAGGCCTTGGAGACATGCAAGATTCTTCCACATGGTGTGCATGAAAAGAATGGCCCTTGCCATTCTTGGATGCCCCCATATCCATCCCAAAATGACCTTGAGGCCTTGGGGTCATGCTAGAATGGCCCTACGACCATTCTTCCACCTGTTTGCGCATGTAAAGAGGCCATCCTTGGATGCCCTGATGGCCATTGCAAAATGACCTTGAGGCCTTGGGGTTATGCAAGAATTGCCTTAGGGGTCATTCTTCCATCTATTGTGCATGAAAAGAATGGCTCTATGGCCATTCTTGGATGTCCCCATGGCCATCCTGAGATGACCTTGAGGCCTTGGAGTCATGCAAGAATGGCCCTAGGGCCATTCTTCCACATGTTGGGTATGAAAAGAATGGCCCTACGGCCATTCTTGGATGCCCCAGTATCCATGCCAAAATGACCTTGAGGCCTTGGGGTCATGCAAGAATGGCCCTAGGGCCATTCTTCCACCTGTTGTGCATGAAAAGAGGCCATCCTTAGATGCCCCATGGCCAATCCAAAATGACCTTGAGGCCTTGGGGTCATGCAAGAATGGCTTTTGCGGTCATTCTTCCACCTGTTGTGCATGGCTCCAAGGCCATTCTTGGATGCCCCATGGCCATCCCAAAAATGACCTTGAGGCCTTGCGGCCTTGCGGCCATGCAAGAATGGGCCATTCTAGTTTGGCCTTGAGGTTACTCTAGATGCTATTGAGGATGCTAGAATGGCCCCAGGGCCTGGGGCAATTCTAGATGTGTTACAGTTTTGACACCCATTTTTTAAATTTCATGCCCATCTCCCTTCAAGCCCTTTTACACTACTTGTCCATCCCAAATCAAACTTCATGCATCGTATCAATAAGGATTTTGCGCTCTACTTTTTCAAACCTCAACACATCTACCCTGCTCTACACTCGAATCACATCTCTGTTAGGTACACGATTTGTTCTCTAAATGATCTTTATTTTGCTACTACTAGTATTCATTGTGTCTTATTACTACTATAACTCAGATTAATTGATTAGTCAACCATGCTTAATGTATTCATTAAGATTAATTTTTTAATTAGTGTGGAAGAGTGTGTTTATATTTGTGCGTGTGTGTGTGCTTGTGTGTGTGTGTGTGTGAGAGAGAGAGAGAGAGAGAGAGAGAGAGAGATAGTATTAATAACCATTAGTTAACTTAATTAATTGAAAAACTAATTATGATTAGGTTTCTAATTTGTATGGTTTTTGTGTTCTGTGTGAGTATGAGAGAGAGAGAGAGAGAGAGAGAGAGAGAGAGAGTTTGTATCTATGTTAGAGACAGTGTGTGTGTGTGTGTGTGTGTGTGTGTGTGAGAGAGAGAGAGAGAGAGAGAGAGAGAGAGAGAGAGAGAGAGAGAGAGTGTGTGTGTGTGTGTGTGTGAGAGAGAGAGAGAGAGAGAGAGAGAGAGAGAGAGAGTTTGTGTGTGTGATTGAGAGAGAGAGAGAGAGAGAGAGAGAGACCTTGTAGCCTCTTCCCGCCCTCGCTCGGCCTCCACCCACGCCCTCCCTATCCTCGCACACTCGGCTCCGTCCGCCTTCCCTCCTCGCGCGCTCGGCTCCTCCTTCATGCTCCTTGCTCAACTCGACTTGCTCGCTATTCTTTAGCTTTGCTTTAGATTAGGTATTTTAGCACTAGATTTAGTATGCACATATTACATACATATTCATGCCTGCTACCACGGGCATGAATCCATATGTAGGAAAGCCTTAGCTAAAGCTAAGGACACGTGTACAAAAAGCACACGAGTACATAGGACATCCACACGTGTACAAAAACACACGAGTACATAGGACATCCATGAGAAAAGCAATTTGAGAAAGCACTCTTCTTGTTTTATTACTTCGAAAAACACTCATACGTGCATAATTCTTATTGTATTTACAAGGGCGTAAACCACAAACGTGGAAGATGTTTAGTGGTTTGCACATATTTAGAAGCATGGTATTTTTGTGGAAGGAAGGAAGGACTAGAGGAACGTCTCGCCCATGAGATCATGTTGTGGAGGGACATGTATGAAGTCACCCTCGCTCATAGCTCTCAGAGGAATTCTGCAGCTCTCTTTTCGGAGGAGTTTATGTAGGGTTCATTCAGATCCACATGGGTGGGCTTTCCCCAATCATTATAGGATTTCTTTGACCACCTACCTGACTGGCTCAAACGTCGTCATTTATATCTTCCAACTGGCCCTCTTCTTCCTCTAGTTGTTGCTGGTCTTCCTCTTCACAGTGCCCAAGAAAATACCTTGTAGATTTGCCATTCTATGTAATGGTCTCTAAAGAACACTTTTCTAATGTCAGAGATATCAGAAAGGTTGGGAGTCTTCAAGCATTTCCAGACTGCTCGAGAATCCATGCCATTGCCAGCTTTGGGTATTATCCACTGTGCACTTGGGAAATACTTCCCACTTCTCATCATCTTCAGGAGGGTGACGCCAAGCGTGATGGGACACTTGTTCACGATATAGTTTTCCATATACACGAAATCTTGCTCAAATACATTTATGTAATGGTCTCTGAAGAACACTTTTCTAATGTCAGAGATATCAGCAAGGTCGGGAGTCTTCAAGCATTTCCAGACTGCTCGAGCCCTTCCAGAATCCATGCCATTGCCAGCTTTGGGTATTATCTACTGTGCACTTGGGAAATGCTTCCCACTTCTCATCGTCTTTAGGAGGGTGACGCAAAGTGTGAGCCTTCTATGTAATGGTCTTTGAAGAACACTTTTCTAATGTTAGAGATATCAGCAAGGTCGGGAGTCTTCAAGCATTTCGAGACTGCTCAAGCCCTTCCAGAATCCATGCTGTTGTTTGCCAGCTTTGGGTATTATCCACTGTGCACTTGGGAAATACTTCTCATCATCTTCAGGAGGGTGATGCCAAGTGTGATGGGACACTTGTTCACAATACAATTTTCCATATACACAAAATCTCGCTCGAACACATTTACTGGAGTCAGGTACACTCGGTTCTTCAGGTCCCCTTGGCCAAATTGTGCGTACACAGAGTCCTACCTCTAGAGATCTCATCTACAGACACGTTATGAGCATGAAATTGAAAGTCAGGTTTGTGCAAGTCCTTGAGGAAATAGCCCGACATGCCCTCAAACGTGTGCATTTTGATTTGACGGAGTGCACGACACATGACAATGGCGCCCGGAGGTTTGCTTACATTCCACATGAGGTGTTGCTTCACAGACTTGCCAATAGCAATGATAGATGTAGAGGGAATTCAGGGGCAACCATTTGGAATTACAAATGGTGAAGCGTTCCACCTCTTTTGAGGGAAAACACAACTTGTGTGCACTCGTATTCTCAACTACTTATTTGCTGTACTAATTCTTTCTATTTGCTACTTCCCTTAGTGCTAGGCTTCATTGGCAAAGTCTACCCTGCATCTCCGGAGGTTTGATAGAAACTTAGTACGAAGGCCTTTGTGTGAATATATACTCATGTGTGTGTGTGGAGTGTGTGTGTGAGAGCATATCTTGATATAGAGTTCTACACCCACTATTGGGCACTGATGACATTGTATATAGTCTATATATGCATAATGGCATTGATAGTTATATAGTCTTGTGGGTTGACTACCATGAGTATTTGGGCATGTTCCTGGATTCATCTAGGTATATAATTCAGTCATATTAGCGAAAATAGTTGCCATGAAAGAATGGCCCTAGGGCCATTCTTGCACCGGTTGTGCACGAAAAGAATGGCCTTGGGACCATTCTTGCACCTATTGTGCATGAAAAAGGATGGCCTTATGGCCATTCTTGTTTGCCCAATAGCATGCAAGAAGGTTGGGTAGCACCAAGGCCATGCTAGAATGGCCCTAGGGCCATTGTTGCATGCACAAGATCTTCAAGATTGGCCCTAGGGCCATTCTAGGATGCCCCATGGTCATTCTTGCACCTGTTGTACAAGAAAATAATGGCCCTAGGGACATTCTTGGATGCCCAAGAGCATGCAAGAAATCTGGTGCCACCAAGGCCACGCTAGAATGGCCCTGTATCCATTCTTGCATGTAGAAGAGCATCAAGAGTGGCCCCCCTAGGGCCATTCTTGGATGCCCCATGGCCATTTTCAACGTGACCTATGTGCCTTGGGGTCATGCAAGAATGGCCCTAGGGTCATGCAAGAATGGCCCTAGGGCCATTCTTTGATGCCCTTGGGCCAATCTTGCATGCTCTTTGAGGCCTTAAGGCAAAATAGTGGCCTTATTTGCCATGAAAAAATGGCCCTAGGGCCATTCTTGCTACGGTTGTGCATGAAAAGAATGGCACTGGGGCTTGGGGCCATTCTTGCACCTGTTTTGCATGAAAAGGATGGCCCGATTGGGTGGCACCAAGGCCATGCCAAAATGGCCCTAGGCCATTGTTGCAGCATCAAGATTGGCCCTAGGGCTATTCTTGGATGCCCAAGAGTATGCAAGAAAGCTGGTGCCATCAAGGCCACACTAGAATGGCCCCATATCCATTCTTGCATGTAGAAGAGCATCAAGAATGGCCCTAGGGCCATTCTTGGATGCCCCATGGCCATTTCCAACATGACCTATGTGCCTTGGGGTCACGCAAGAAATGGCCATAGGGCCAATCTTGCATACTCTTTGAGGTCTTTAAAGCAAAACAGTGGCCTTATTTACCATGAAAGAATGGCCCTAGGGCCATTCTTGCATCGGTTGTGCATGAAAAGAATGGCATTGGGGCCATTCTTGCACTTGTTGATTAGGTAAAGGATGGCCCCATGCCTATTCTTGTTTGCCCCCAAGAGCATGCAAGAAGATTGGGTGGCACTAAGGCTATGCTAGAATGGCACTAGGGCCATTGTTGCATGCACAATTGCATCAAGATTGGCCCTAGGGCCATTCTAGGATGCCCAAGAGCATGTAAGAAAAGAATGGCCCTATGGCCATTCTTAGATACCCAAGAGCATGCAAGAAAGTTGGGTGCCACCAAGGCCATGCTCTAATGGCCCCATATCCATTATTGCATGTAGAAGAGCATCAAGAGTGGCCCTAGGGACATTCTAGGATGCCCAAGAGCATGCAAGAAAAGAATGGCCCTAGGGCCATTTTTGGATGCCCAAGAGCATGCAAGAAAGTTGGGTGCACCAAGGCCATGCTAGAATGGCCCCATATCCATTATTGCATGTAGAAGAGCATCAAGAGTGGCCCTAGGGCCATTCTTGGATGCCCCATGGCCATTTTCAACATGATCTATGTGCCTTGGAGTCATGCAAGAATGGCCCTAGGGCCATGCTTTGATGCTCTAGGGCCAATCTTGCATGCTCTTTGAGGCCTTTAAGGCAAAACAATGACCTTATTTGCCATGAAAAAATGTCACTTGGGCCATTCTTGCACAAGTTGTGCATGAAAAGAATGGCCCTATGGCCATTCTTATTTACCCAAGAGCATGCAAGAATATTGGGTGGCACCAAGGCTATGCTAGAATGGCCCTAGGGCCATTTTTGTATGCACAAGAGCATCAAGTTTGGACCCATGACCATTCTAGGATGCCCCATGGCCATTCTTGCACCTGTTGTATAAGAAAAGAATGGCCCTATGGCCATTCTTGGATGCCCAAGAGCATGCAAGAAAGTTGGGTGCCACCAAGGCCATGCTAGAATGGCCCCATATCCATTCTTGCATGTAGACGAGCATTAAGAATGGCCTTAGAATGGCCCCATATCCATTCTTGCATGTAGAAGAGCATTAAGAATGGCCTTAGGGCCATTCTTGGATGCCCCATGGCCATTTCCAACATGATCTATGTGTCTTGGGGTCATGCAGGAATGGCCCGGGGCCATGCTTTGATGCCCTAGGGCCAATCTTGCATGCTCTTTGAGGTCTTTAAGGCAAAACAATGACCTTATTTGCCATGAATACCACTATGATACTGATGGTAAATAGCTTATTGGCCAGTAGGTATCGAGTGACAATGCACATGCAAATTCCACAACAACCATTGTTCGAGGAGAACATGCATCAGGTCCAAATGATTTACAAGGTATCAAAGTGATTTCAGCTTTTCAACAGATTGCCAGAGAACTTGCTACTGCAACTAGATAATTGTGTAGGTGAAAACAAGAATTGATATTTGTTTACATATCTATCTCTTCTAGTTGCAAGGAGGGTTTTTAAAACCGTTTAATTGGGATTTTTAATGGTTGGACACACACATGAGGACATAGATGCAATGTTTAGTAGATTCTTAGAAAAATTGAGAGTCAGACAGACCTTCACTTTACCACATTTGATGGACACCTTAAGGACCAGCTTAAGCTCTTCACCAGTGCCTTTTTTACTAGCTCAAGTGCTTGACTTCAAACGATATTGTGATGGATACATTTTTGATGGACAAGATGCACTTATAGGCCACTTCAATTTCGATTCTTCATGAATGGGGACACACCAGTAATGCAATATAAAGTGCATGTAGCAACACCTGATTGGAGGCCTAGTGTGACGGAGGTATTCCACTGTGGAAGAAAGATAGTGAAGGTAAGCCAATGTTACCACTAGGTAATCCACCTTTGTTGTCGATGGGGGCAGAGCATGTAAAGGGGCATGAGGATGTGATATCAGGTATAAAGTCTTATATTAGATTTTGGCAAAATCTTGGAAATGGTTCTTTTGTTCCAAGATATTATAGACCTATGATAGATTACTGGAATAATGTAATCCAAGAGCTTGATAAACCAATTATAGCATTGGAGGCTAGATTGTACACACATCATGCTATATATCATTGGAAAGGTCTTGAAAGAGTAGATTCCAAATGCATGCCATGTCACACCAATTTGGGGACTTCTTGAATATGCAAAATCGCCCATCATGCTATATATCATTGGAAAGGTCTCGAAAGAGTAGATTCTAAATGTCCAAACTCCACTCACTTCTGAGTTGATTTGCAAAATTTTTACCATGAGCCCATTTTTCTAGAGAAAGGAGGTGTGGAAATCCTTAAGGGGCAAAAATGAGAGTCCATATTTTACCTAATGTTACATGTGCTTCAATCCCCTGAGACTGAAAGAATCTTCACCATGCATTGCCGTATTGAAAGCACGTCTCTCGGCCAACTCCCTGTGGAGATCTAAGCTGATCTTCTCTTGTTCAAGCCTTCTATGTTGGGCATGTGCTTCTCTCTTTCTTTCCACAATCTCTAGTTCTTTGGAAGTGGGAAAGTATACTGTCCCATTCTTTGGGCACTTATAGGACCCCTTCGTATTCTCAAATTTTGCTGTACCGTGGGTTGAGGATTGCTCATGCCTAGCGATGGCTCCTCCCTTATTTGTTTCCTTGTACTTGCAAGTCTTTTAGTGCTCACTTCTCGGTTCGAGCTCGATGGAGCTTCCCTTTCAGGCTCATGACTATATCCTAGAATTCCTCTCAGGCTAAGCACACGAACCCTCCAAATAGTGTTAGAGAAGAAGTGCCCTTCTCCCTTGCCACTTCCTCATTAGGAGGATCTCCCATGGATTCCACACTACTTCATGATTCAAAATAATTCAGCTTATGAAAAGCGAATACAATCCTTTGTGTGCTGGCCATCTGAGCAAGTGGACCCTGGGCTTCTCTGGATCCTGGTTAGTTATAGATGCACTTTCGTCAGGGGCAATGTTGTCATCAATAAGCCTTCCCAACCTTAAATGCACGAAATGGTTTTAATTGGCCAAAGTTTTAGATTTGCACACACTTGAAATTATCAAGTCTACAAATGAAAGGTTTCTACGTAATCACAGTCGTGATCATTAGACGAGTGTGATCACGACAAAAATCACGTCAAAATTGCTGATTATTCTCAGCTGCTCCCTTTAGTGTCGGGAACATCCATGAGACGTACTTCTCCTATTGATTCTGAAGATATCAGTTGACCTAATTTTGCAGGGTTGAGAGTAATGGCCGTGATCCTTTACAGAATCACGGTGATGGTATTTACCCAAACGAGTTTTGATACAAATGTTACATGCAAAAGCGTATGGAACCTTTATGCAAGAGAGAGATGGAGTGGAGGGAGAGTACTACACAGGATTGGGTCCCAATAACCCTCAAAAGTGCCCCTACCTGGGGGTGTATTTACTTTATTGCTGTAAGAAGTAAAGCCCAGTCAGCCTACACTGAGGATGTCGGTCTGCTGTAGAGGACCTGACCACAACCACATTAATGATGGCTGACTGTTGTACCTGTTGTGTCATGTTCCATCAAACTACGTAGGGCTTACAAGCAGTGTCTCTTTCCTTTCTCTCTCTCTCCTCTCGTATCCTCTCATGGGAGCATGCAAAACTGGTATTTTCAAAGATAATATGCTTACAGTGCGTTCCCACTCCATGGGTTCCTGTGTTTTTTATCTTTATTTACCGAAGATATTGCTGAGATTTCAATGACCCAGAGGAAGACATGTGTAACAGTCTCCTTAACATGTGTAGCAGTTTTCTTGAATGTTGAATTGGACCTAGCTCCAAAACAAGGTAAACCATTGGGGGTTTTGTGACATGTAGTATAAGCATGTAGTGTTTGGGATCATGTGACTAGGGTCTTGTCTGGGCAGTTAGTATTGTCGTCTCCATCTACATGGTAATGTGTGACATACAACGATTGCCTGCCCAATGGGGAAAGACTATTTAGGTACATTGAGTACCATTTGCACACTTGGTATTTTAACTTTTCAAAAAGCCAATGTAAACACCCAAAGGGTATCCTAAATGTTTGAAGATGCACTCTCTTTGTAATGACGAGGAAAACTATTTTCAAAGGTGGTGTTGAGTTTTCTTTTACTAACATTGTTCCTCAACCCAAAGAATTCACTACACACTAAATTCTTGAATTAGTTGAAAAGCCTTGTGTGTGTTCATCCCCGTGATGCCAACTCCCCCATACGATCATCCTGCATTTGCTTTGTCGAGCCACCCCCGAGCTTTGGGGAGAGAGATGCATACACCACCTTAGCATGAGGCCTTCAGATCTCTAGACCACCTCACTACTACACTAACACCTCAACACTAAGTTATGAGCCCTCCTCATCCTTACATAGGATTTCAGCCCTGTTATTATCCACTCTCTAACAAACAAGAAAGTCTTTCAAAACTGTAAGAGCAATCTCTACTTCTCTACATATCCTAGTAGTTCCTACTTTCATTTTTTTAGTTCCAACAATTTAAAAAATAATAATATCTACGATTTAGCTCATGCTCTAGTCAAGCCACATAGTTATTTGGCTAGTTCTATACTCACATGTTGACGGAGAGTCAACGGAGGACGTCTCGCGTAGCAAGGTCGGCCGAGGTCTTGACCAGCCTCGTTTCGATTTAAATGGTGAGCTTTCGATACGGTGGATGAGGGACCAAGGAAGCGGCCTATGAGTGAAGCGCTAGGTGACCTGCGAAAAGGATCCTAGAGGGTGCTGACCATACGGTGCTCGGGCTCTGGGTCACCGAAGATACCCACATGTGCATCGTGGAAGATATTGGAACAAGGAGTAAGAGTTATTTTCTGAAACGTTCAAAAGAAAAATAAAGATATCACACACACATGTGGAGAGAGAGAGAGAGAGAGAGAGAGAGAGAGACAGAGAGAGAGACCAAGGTTCTTTTTTATGATTACCAAAATCTAGTTACATAAAAATATGCATTGTTTAGACAACATATAGTATGATGCAAGCATATTTCTAAACATTTCATTGCCATAAAGCACTTGGACAACAACAAAAGTGTACTGGACAATAGCCCCTACTAGTTAGTAAATAGTGTACGATGCTCGCTCTTGCCTTTGGCTATGATTAATTATTGCTTAGGCTAAGGTGAGACGTTACAAGTGGAGATTAATTATTGCTTAGGCTAAGGTGAGACGTTACAAGTGGAGGCTTTATGCTAGAGTAGTTGTGGAGGAGGGGAATGCTCTGAGGGTGGCGGAAGACATTGTTGGGGTCGACACGTGTCTTGATTTCAGCAAGCTGGAGAAAGTTGTTGCCAAAGTAACTACGGCCCCATGTTGCGTCAGCCTCTTTGAAGGTTGAGTGGGTGCCAAGCTCAAAATCAAGGTAGCCCACATAGGCTTGCAGGGGGTCCAGCGACACGTAAGGTGCCATGTATGCATGTAGTGTCCGAGACCAGGCCAGGAGGGTCTCGTCCGGGCACCCGGTCTCGTTGTACCAATCTGCATGGGTGTACCAATTGCCCGCCCTCCAGGCAACCACTACACCCCAACTGCCTCCACCGCCCCCTCTCAGAGCCCAAAAGTAGCCTTCACCCATGCTTTCTCTGTTAAGAAGCTCACCATTAATCACATTGTCTGCAGCAATACCATGTTTCCAAGACATGAAGCTGTAGCCGCCTCCACTGATATGCCCTCCTGCACACACGGTGGTACAAACCCCAGCCGGGAAGCCATAGTCGGAAGTAACTTGGGAGATGCCATAGTAGAGCTGGCCAAGGGTAATGCCTGCTTGGGCCCAAGCGGTTTTGGAGTCCATGTCCACCTCCACAGTCTGCAGGTTCATCGAATCGATGACCACGAAAGGGCTCTCAGCAGTGTATGATAGGCCCTCGTTGTCATGTCCGCCGCTACGGACACGAAGCAATAATCCACTGTTGATGGTTCAGTTAACAGGGGTTTGCACTTGCTGGGCGGACTCGGGAAGGACCAAAACAGAGGGGACGGGCACCCCGGGCTCGCTGAAACGCAGATTCTGAACTGAGAAGTGACATGAAAATATAACTTGACACTTTTGCCATCTGTTGTGGGTATCAAAATGCCACGTTTTCATTCCTGTTTGGCTTCCCATAAGGTGTGACACAAGAAATTTGCTATCACAGCAATGCTAATTAGTTGTTAAATAAGCCAAAAAAAAAATTTGTTGTTATGATTAGCACAAGTCTTGAATTTCTTTCTCATAGAGAGTTTGACATAAATTTTGTGAAAATTTTAACATTTTCTTCAAAACTTTATCAAAATTGTCCCACAATTCTTTGTCCATCTTGTTGAGGTTGATATATCATTGTTATGGCCACAACATTATTGCTATTGCAACATGGACTTCACACATATATACTTCATTATTGCTATTACTATAATCTACATGCCATTTTCATACAGTCCCTCTCATCATTTTTTAAGATCACATCACACATGGCACGGCAAAAGGAAACCCTAGACGCAAATTATTGCTACCTTTACTATTGGTGATCGGGAGGGGTTCTCACATTGTTGTTACAGGCACAACATGATTGCTTTGGCACATTATTTTGTACTCCATGGTGAACCACATAAATGTTTCATGTACCTATGGAGTACTCATTATATTTTTGTAGGAATAACATGATTGCATTGCCACATTATTCTCTACTCCACAATGTACCATAAATGTTTCACCTGCCCATGGCATGCCAAAAAAGTACAAGAAGCTAACATTTTGTTCTATGCATTATGGGTGATACATCGAATTAAATCATTTACAAGAACCTAGGTTCTTTTTAAAAAGTTATTATAGAGGCAAACCATTATTGATATTACTAAATAGCACCTTCACAAGGCAAAATACAGGTGGAATATAGATCAGAATCTCCTCCAAGTTGCAGAGATGAGGGACTACTAACAAATTGCAATTAGTCAATAATGTAGCCTACATAGCAAAAGCTTCGATGGAGAATTAAAGGTGAATACAAAGGAGGTAGGTGATGGGAAAGGTTACAAGTAGGAATTGAGGACAAGTGGATTTTGCTTCTTGACGAACGCAGAGGTACAGGTGGAGATCGACGATTCAGTTGTAAGGGCGCGCTCCAGGGACGGTCCCCTGGACAGTGTGGGTGCGCAGGCGCCAAGCAGGAAGAGATCATGTCTAGATCAGGCCTTCAGTAATATGGAGCAGACTTATGCAGAAAAGCTGCAGTATGGGGGTATCTTTGAGGAGACCCAAGCCTCCTTGTATCAAGAGATGGCTCAGGACATGGACAAGCTATCTGCCAAGAATGGGGAAGGCAAGAAGGTCTTCCAGACCAAGGTGGAACTGTCTATGGGGAAGGCAATTGCAGGGTTGCATAAAGCAATGTCCTGTGGGGTATACATGTATTTTATGGGGAAACCACCTTCTGAGGATGAGTTCAGAAGATGGTTTGCAGAGGTGTATGGGGGCAAGGCTAGACTTAGTAAGTCACACTTTGCAGGAAAGGTTTCTTCCAGGCCATTATGGAGACCGAAGCCCAGAGGGATTATGTGCTTGGGACAGTTGCAGCTTTTAAAGGCAACCTGGTGTATACTGTGCCATGGGCCCCCTCCATCAAACCAGAAGAGATGCTTCAATACCAGTGCCCTACCCCATTGTCAGATGGCTGAAAGGGATGGAGGCAGTAATCAACCTGGCCAAAAAGACGGGCAAGAGAAGAGCCAAGAAAAGGAGAGCAGACTCAATGGGGCTAGAGACTGCACTTGAGAAGATAAGACTTGCTTGTGGTCACAACTCAGATGATTCCATTCTCAACACACTGCTCCACACCCTTGAGGATAAAGCTAAGGCCATTGAAATGGAAAAGGCAGATGCAGCAAGAGTACAGACAGGCTTGTATTGGCTCAAAACAAGGGACACTCCATCTAGGGTATTTTTCAAAACACTTAGAGCCAAGAAGGACAATGAGCTTATAGCTACAGTCAGAGGCCCACATGGGTCTATAGTTACAGATGAAAAAAGTCTGAATAAACTCTTTGTCCATACCCTCTCTAATATTGTGGGCTCACCTTATTAATCCTCTACTAGACTAACTGCTATTAATGTCTTTGAAAGGAGTTGAGCTCATTTGAACTCTAAGGCCCCAGATCTGGCCTCCTCGCATACTCTATTTTTTACACACAAAATAGAGGATTATTTTGCTAATCAATGTTTAATCAACACTAATCACTATATTTTGGTACAATTGAGGATTCAAATTAACCATTGGGTATCTGATACAGATCCCTATAACTTCAGATTATAATTCAGAGATGGTTTGATACTCCAACCATTCAGTACAGATTTGTTACCCTTTGCTTTATGTAATTTCTGGTGAATTTATGCTGATAATTCTGTTTTGTAATCATCACTTAAACACCAGATTGAGTTGTAAAAGGGTAGACACTGCCCTTTAATCTTGAAATTAGATCAAGAGGTAAGACCCCCTTTACATCATTCATGAGCACGGCACAAGAGATAGCCAAATTTAATGGGGAGCAGTTTTATACTTGGCAAACAAAAACCATGTATTTGCTCATGAGGAAAAATCTGTGGGGGCTAGTTGAGGGAAGAGATGAATGCCCAGAGGTGAATGGGGAAAATGAGTGGAAGAGCAGGAATTAGAAAGCATTAGAACTCATCGCACTCAATTTAAATGATGAAATCATTCATCACATCATAGGGATACAATGGGCAAAAGATGCATGGGATGATCTCAATAAATTATTTGGCACTCAAGCAAAAAATTCAAAGATAAATCTGTTAATGCAATTCTACAAACTGGATATGAAGGAAAGTGAACCTTTAATCACACACTTGAACAAATACAAAAGCATTAAGCAACAACTGGCCCATTGGATTCTCTCGAGGACGAGGACGAGGACAAGGAAGAGGCAGAGTAGGAGGAAGGGACAACTATGGAAGGCTAGGACACATGGCAAGAGACTGCTATAGCAAACCCAGTGGAGAAGGAACGACATCGGCAAACTTCATGGAGGCTCCTAAGGAAGTGGAGTCAGATCATCTTTTTTGAGTGAGAGAGAGAGAGAGAGAGAGAGAGAGAGAGAGAGAGAGAGAGAGGGATGTGTGGAGATATTCTGGGAAGAGGTGGAGAGAATCAAGCAAAAGAGGTGGAGTGAATCAAGGAGAGATCAGTGGGATTAGATGCTTGGATGTAAACTCTATAAATTGAGGCATTGGCCTAATGAGAATTTGCTGGTTTTTTATTATCCATGTCTACATTAAGCTATCAGTTAATTGCTCACTAATCTCATCTTAATCATCATCTAATCTATTTGTTAATGATGTTGATTCTATCATTTGATCCACCATAGCTCATCACATTACTACAAATTTAACATAGTATTAGAGCCTAGCTTAGAATCCATCAAATTTATGAGCCCATTATCTTGCTAATCACCTAGCTAATTAGGATTTAAAAAAATCAAACTTTTAGCTCTTGACCTCAAGTGAATGAGAATACAATTTAGCAGGCCAACTCACTACTCCACTGTTATGCTCAAGTTTCTATCAAACTAACATTTCACATTGTGAAATGGATTTCACGTTATAAACTATGTCTCACGTCGTGAAATGTGTCTCATGTCGTGAATAACTTGTGTTTTACGCCATGAAATTTTAGGTTAGAATTGCATTATTCTGAGTCGGGGAGACTAGTATAGTGCACTTACAATTCTCTCTTACCTCTGGTCTGATAATCCTTCAATCCGTTGAACAACCCTTTTCACATTGTGAAATAGCAGTTCTCCATGAAATTCTCCATGAAATAACAGATTGCGTTTCACGTCGTGAAATGCAAATGCGTTTCACGTCGTGAAATGCTTTCCTGCAATTTCATGAGATAAGACTTTTATTTTTCCTTGTCAGTCGTGTCAGGATAAGATGCACTAACTTTAGTAAGGCAATCCCGAGATTTCTGGCGAAAAGGCGAGTAGGATTTCACGTCGTGAAATGCAAGTACATTTCACGCCATGAAGTGCTTTCCTACACTTTCACGCGTTTGTCAGTCAAACCAACATAGTGATTTTTTGAGTGATTTGATGTACGATTCCCCTGCCCAATGAATCCAAAATGATTGTGTCTAGCAAAAGGAATGTAATGCAAGTCACCAACACAACCAATGGCTCCTTATTTTTAGGATTTTCGTGATTTTTTTTTAAAAATAGAAAAAAGAGTGTCACCACTGCTAACTCATGATAGCGAAATCGATGACAAAAATAATAAAATCAAAAGAAATCCAAGTGTAGCTTTCCTCCAAGTATTACCAACAAGTACTCACACACACTTCAAGAAACACAAAATTTCACAACTAATCTAATTTGCTCTCTTCCACACAGTTTTTCACAATAGGCAGCGGTGCCAAAAATGTTATGGCCTACTGCACCTCCCAAGAGAACTGCACACATTCACCAATGGAATAGGCAATAGACAACAACCGTTACCAATGCTCTGAGCTCTATTCTTGATAAACTTGAGGGAGTTGCTTGTTCCAGTTGCATTGATCTTAAGAGTGGTTATCATATTATTCGAGTAGTACCTCAAGATATGCACAAAACGGCAATGGGTTATGTGTAGATTAGAGACAAAACGATGGAAAAAGCCAAGGGATGGCTCCCTCACAGCGGCGCCAAAATAGATCACCAGAGTTTACGGCGGCACTTTCTTACACAGCCTAAACTCTTAGAAAAGCATCTAAGGTGGGCAAACTTCTTGTCCATGTTCCATTTTCAGATTTTGCATACCCCAGGCAAGAAGAATTTGGTTGGCGGATGCTTTGTCACACAGGCCTCAAGTGTGCATGTCATAACTACCGCCTATCAGGACTTGTCATATGGATGCGAGATATGTATGCTCTAGACACAGATTTCAGCTTATTTGGGCTGATTTGAATGATGGAGATTCCGATCTCACCAGCACCCTCATATGGTATAGAGGTGACAGATACTCCATTGATCATCCCTAAGTTGATGGATTTCATGGCTTCAAAAACTGAGACCACAATCATTGCATGTTTGTGTGGAGATCCTAAACTCTTTGTGTAAGATTCCTCCTCAGCTTGAATATCAAATAAGCCTCTACTTCAATCCCTTGTAATCATTCTATGATTCTGAATACAAGAAAATATCATTTTTCCTTGTTTTGCCTAGTGAGATAAAAATTTCTAGAGAGTGGTAAATCAAAATTGGGATATTTTTGGATAAATAAATTCTTCAAATATCAAAAAAATGTTTCCCTGAAACAGAAAATCAAAATAGATTTTCCAAGGTGCAGTTGGAGTTAATTAAAATTGATTCAGAAGACCTTAGCCTAAGGGTCCAGATTTTTAAAATTTTTTGATTATGGTCCAATTAAGGTTCCTATGGACCAATAAGATTAATCCAAGTGTTGGGACAAGATAAATCCAAAGAATAAAAGAAAATACCCAAAAATGAGTAAATGTCCACATAAGATGAAGAGTTGACCAAGTACTAGGTTTATTAGTTAAAAATTATGGTGTATTATTAAAAAATGAGATATTTTAGAGTAATCATTCATTTTTGACACATGTGTAAGGAAAAGGGAGACCTTCAAGGAGGCGCCTATTTGACATGCTTGGATGAGTTTAAAACTGAAAAATAATAGGACATTTTTATCTCTCCTCTCTCCTAAATCAAACCAAATAAAAAAGGGAGCCAAACTGGTCCAAAACTTATCCAAATTCAGCCAAACTGAAGCTGAAAAATTCTAGAATTCAGTTGGACTTAGTTAGTGGCCTCCCTCTCCTATAAATAAACCCTCATTCCTTTGTATAATTATCTGTGAACTAAACTATGTCGGTATTACTCTAAACTAAGCTTAATTTCTATTATCCTCTCTCTTCAATCTTCCTTGGTGACTCCTACGACATACCAAACCAATTGATTGGTTGGGGGCCTCTACAGTGACTAAAGAATCAAGCATTTTAGAAGGTAAAGAGTGGATTATGGTCTTTTTTCTATAATTTCTAAATGTTTCTTTCTTCTCAACCCCTCTCAAGCTTGAGAAGCTTTAATTTGAATGGCTTTTGAATATTATTGAAATGCTTTAATGTATTGTAATAAAGAAACACATAAATTTTCATTTATGCTTAATTTTAATGGTTTTTAAGCATTTCTCTCTCTCTCTCTCTCTCTCTCTCTCTCTCTCTCTCTCTCTCTCTCTCTCTCTCTCTCTCTCTCTCTCTCTCTCTCTCTCTCTCCCCAAAGAAAGGTCATTCCTATAACCTATTATTAATCCAAATGAAGCTTCTCATGAATCATTTCTCTAATCCAAAAGTAGTTTTTATGCTTGTCTAATTGGAGGCCAAAATAATGGCTTTTTAATGCTTTTATGATATTTATTTCATAGAGAAATTATGAATCAATCCATAATTGGATAATGATCCAATTAGTGGTCATTCTAATCATACTAATAATAATAAACTTCATTCTCTCAAATTAAATTGAGAATTATCAGCAATAGTAGCGGAGCTATGGTAAAATCTTTGTAAAATAAACACATAAAACATTTTCATTCATAATATGAAAAGAGGACTTCCTACCATATTCTAGGAATTATCATCCTAGATTAATTGAATGATTCTCATTGTGATCATGAAGAAATTTATTTTTATGATTATGCATAATTAGTAAATTAGGAAAAAGAGAAATGTTTGGTAATTTATTTTTATGTTAAAAGAGTGATCCCCCAAGACATTGGAAATCCATGTATTCCAATGATTTAGAGAATTTGAATGCTAAAATAATGTATAATTTATGAAAGATTTTAGTTAAATTTATCTTTTTATATAGATAAACTTTTATGATGAAAGAGGAATTTCCACCATATTGAAATTCAAATATTTAAATAAGGAAAGTATAATTCCTAGTGCAAAGGAATTAATGAAGATTTTTATTTAATTTTTAAGAAAAAAATATAGTTAAATTTATCTTTTTGTATAAACAAATTTTTATGATGAAAGAGGAATTCCCACCATATTGGAATCCAATTAATTAAATGAAGAAAGTGTAATTCCTAGTGCAAAGTAATTAATAGAGATTTTTATTTAAATTTTAAGAGTAAAATTTAATTAAATTTATCTTTTTGCATAGATAAGTTTAAACGATAAAAGAGGAATTCCCACTATATTGGAATTCAAATGTTTAAATAAGAAAAAGAAAATTTTTAGCTTAAAGAAATTAATGGTTATTTTTATGTAATTTTTAAGAAGAATTTTAATAGATTTATTTTAGGGAAAAGAGGAATTCCCATGATAATTGGATTACACTCATTGAAATGAGAAAAAGAAGGATTTCAAGTTTATTCAAAAAAATAGGTATTGATATTTTAGTCAAAAGATGAATTTCCATGATAATTGAGAAAAGATGGATTTGAATTCAATTCTAATGTCAAAAGATGAATTTCCATTATAATTCTACCTAATGAATTAAGGTTGAGAATTTATGTGGGAAAAAGAAAATCTTGGATAATTGAATTGGTAAAATCACTAAATGGATATTTACCCAAAAACTAGATGTTTAGTTGAAAGTAATCCTGGTAGAACTAAATTGAATGAATTTAGTTAGACTGCGTGAGGTCGAACAGTAAACCTAATTAGAAAAAAACTTCGTAACCGATTCCAGTTACTAAATCCAAAGAATAGACTACCGGAACTAATCTAGTTTTTCCTTGACCAATCTCACCAAGAATCTAGTTGGATAAATGGATAAAATGACGGGTAGATTACCCTCATGAGAGATCAAGGATCCTCATTATTATGAAACTGGGAATTATTGGAAAAAGGGTCCTTGGAACCAATCTCAAATTGGAATCTCACTTGCATTGGAAACTCTGTTTTTCATTCAAAGGACTGTTTTACGCTGCTGGAGGAAGCATTTGGCTTATGTTTTTCTAAAGGAGGTTCGTTGGAATAGCTGGCGGCGGGGAGTCATCAAGGGACGTCGCCCGCGGTGGGCGGCAAAGCCTACTGAGGTCTTGACCAGCCTCGGTACGGTTAAAATGGTGCGCGATGAGACGGGCTCGCGGTTGCTAAGACACCCAGGTGTACGTCGAGGAAGATATCTGATGGACAAAAAGAAAAGGTTTTTGGGAACAAAAATTTGATACTGGATCTCGTTGGTTGGCCAGCTGGTCTTCAATGGAGAGTTCAGATGATGCATTTTTGTAATACAATGGACTTGGAATTTTGGAAAATGATGATCGAAAATATTATGATTTTATTCAAGGATTGTCTTAAAGCCAGTTGAACCTGTTATAAATGGCAATCTCATATTGGGTGTGTATGTGGTGTGCCTATTTGATTTTTGTATGAGCTAGGGAGCCTGGGAACTCTTTTCCTCGGTACCCGGGCAAAAACCCAATCAAATCTTTATAAAGGAATCCCACCAATTCAGTGGTCGAGTGGTTGGCTAACCCATGGGCCGGCTGGATCGGAGGATTCCTGAGAAACAACTAGATACGATTAGTTACGTTAATCAGTTTAAATCCTAAGAAGACCTTGTTCTGTGGGAAGGGATCATCGGATGTGCGAAAATGAGAAAAAAAGCGGTGATTCCATGGACCAAGTGCAAGTCTCTTCTTGATCTAACCATGTGATTTCAGGCTTGGTGGTCAGATCACTTTAATTTAGTCAAGACTTGACTCGTTAGAGTAATCTCCTAGAGCTAAAAGATTTTTCACCTTCCTGGCAGAATCGCGCGTGTTTTTCGGGCGAGGGGAGTCTTCCGAGTCCGGCCTCGGAGGGACCGCGCGCCCCCCGGGCTAGCCTCTCGTCCCGGACATCCGCGGGTGAGGCCCTGAGTGTGTAAGACCCCTGCCCCACGCGGGAGGCCGACGCTGCTTCCGCCGGCCGGTGGGTGGCAGGAGCCCCGGAGAGCGGGCGGGCGAGGACCTCACAGCTAGTATCAGAGCATTGTTGAAAGCTAAACAAATTCTTATCCTCAGGAATTGATAATAAAAACTCAGAAAGAGCAATTTTTATAATGTATTTTCATTCCATAAGCTCCTTTAATGTTTAATCAAAGAAATTATTTTTATAGATGGAAGTTCCATATTTATCTGGTATTCCCGACCTCACCCGGTCTCAAGATATGACTGCGTTCGCCTTCTTCGAGCATCTCATCTCTTCCGCTTCAACTCTCGAACAAGCCGAGCAAGACTCACACGCCATTTTGAGGATTTATATTTTCCTGACCCAGCAGCATAAGTGGTTTGCAAGGCAGTATGTCCACGCCTCTTGCGATCGGCGTGCAATGCTGAGGCAGAGCCTCTCATTGGCACAATGATTCTATTAAAGCTGAAAATGGTGCATGGTGTCATTCTATATCATTCAACGCCTCGAAATTTCAAACTTTCATGCCAAGTCTACAGACTCCTTAGTTGCTTTTGTTACCATATTATAGTAGTGATGTGTGTGAACACACTTAGGACCGCCGGGGCACTTTTTCCCTCACTAGGAGGTTTTTTCCCCCGTGCATTGTATATACGCCCATTATCTTCTAGGGCTTGTTATCTTTCATTTTTGGCACTCATAATACACTACTGTGTTGTGCTCAAGCTTCCTCATCTTCTTGAAGTTGTGTGTGCATTCCTGCAACCCTAATTCCAACAATTGGTATCAGAGCAGGCTTCCTCCTCCCGGGCAGCATCACCGGCACCTGCCGCTTCATCTCCTCCGATTGCGACGAGGTTTCACGAGCGTCTGCAGGTTAGTATATGCCGTGGGAGAGGCCGTAGGGCTCGTTCGTTTCAGAATTTTGATCTGAAGTCATTTCGCCCTCCGTTTTTGCATTCCAAGTACTGCGCAGGCAAAATCGTCCTACTGTGCAGATTTTCTGTCAAGATTAAAATCTGCAGGACAGGTGCCCATTCGTCTGTTTTGGGCTGTGCTACATAGCACAGGTCGATTTTATACAGGTTTACCTCTTACAGACAGCATTTACATCTAGTAGTACAGTCATTGGCCATGGCTGACAACAATGATGTATTCCGCATGTTGGCTGCTGAGGATAAGTTGGATGGCACCAACTATCCATTGTGGGCATATATAATGCGACATGTATTGGTAGCAAAGGGGTTATGGAACATTGTGTAGGGTATTGATGCACGTCCTATTGTGGCTGGGAATGCTGCAAACACATCAGAAACAGGTACTGTTGATGATGGTGCAGGCACAAGTGCTGTAGCAGCTGTTCGAGAACCACCACTTTCAGCAGAGCAGATTCGTTGGGATGGTAGAGATGCGCAGGCTCATGCCTTGATTGCGCTGTCTGTCAAACGTACCATTATCCCACATATTCGCTCCTGCAGGACTTCTAAGGATGCTTGGGATGTACTTGCCACATTGTATCAGGCAAGAAATGAGGCTCGTGTTGCTTATCTCCGAAAACAGTTGGAGAGTGAGCATATGAACGAAGGTGATTCTATGGATAGCTTTTTGACAAAGATCAAGGATTTCAAAGAGCAGCTCATTTCTGCAGATGAAATCCTGTCAGACAGTTCACTTGTGCAGACTGTTTTGAATGGTCTACCAGATTCTTATCAGGGTTTTGCTTCCACTCTTCGCTTGATGATGAAAGGCAATCCCAATGCCTTATCATTTGAGGAGTTAGTTTCTGTTTTGCTGCAAGAAGACCAGTCAAGGCAAAACAGGAATATTATGCGTGTCGCAGATCAAGCTTTTGTTGCTAGTCAGAGAAGCGGGAAAGGTAAAGCTGGCTTTTCTTCTAGTAAGCAGAAATCTGCAAATGCTGCGCAACCAAAGAAGGAAGACAAAGATGAGAAGAAGGGTGACAAACAGAAGACATTTTGCAAGTACTGTAAGGGAAATGATCATGTCATCAAAGCGTGTCCTAAGCTGGCTGCGAAAGAGGCTAAGAAGAAAGAGGCTGGTATGGCTGTTGCAGATGCCTCTCCTTCTAACAATGAATCTGCTAATGTTGTGCTAGATACAGAATGGGCATTCAATGCGCAGTGCAGTTATGACCCATCTTTGCATGACACATGTATGTCTGCAGTAGATTCAGATGTATGGTACTTTGACAGTGGTGCCACTAAGCATATCACCTCGCAGCGCAGTTTATTCACTTTCCTTAAGTCTGCTCCCACAGGGAATACTGTCACTTGTGCCAATAACTCCTCTTATCCCGTTAAAGGAGTTGGAAAGATTGTGCTGAATGTTGCAAATGGCAACACCTTTACACTTTTTGATGCATTGTATGTGCCAGGGATCAAAAAGAATCTGCTGTCAGTCTCCGCATTTGCCAAAACAGGTTTGGTTGTAAAATTTGTGGATGACAGATGTACTGTTCATGATCTCTCTTGTGGTGACATCATTGTAGCATCTGGTTCACTATGTCGAGGGCTGTATAAGCTCAATATGGATGGCAAATGTGTAGAGGATTCAGCATGTGCTATTATGGATACGCAGGCTATTTCAGATGCAAAACTGTGGCATGCACGTTTTGGTCATCTGAATTTTGCAAGTTTGCTGCGCCTGCAGAAATCTGAAATGGTGTCTTCTTTGCCTAAGCTTGAGGCACCTGTCAAGCATGTTTGTGAGGGCTGCATATTGGGTAAAATGCAGCGTGCTTCCTTTCCCAAAGATGGATCAGTGAGAGCTGAACGCAGATTGCAGCTTGTTCACAGTGATGTTTGTGGTCCCATGCAAACTCCATCATTTGGAAACTACCTTTACTTCGTGACTTTCATTGATGATCTTACCAGGCATGCATGGGTATATCCTTTGAAGGCAAAGTCCGAAGTGTTTTTGTGCTTCAAACAGTTTTTGGTTATGGCTGAAAATGTGTCAGAAAGTAAGATGGGCACCCTCCGTTCAGATCGAGGGGGGGAGTATATGTCTTCAGAATTTAATGCATTTCTGGCTGAGCGTGGGATAAAACACCAATGTACAGTGCCGTATACACCACAGCAAAATGGTGTGGCTGAGAGAAAAAACAGGTCTCTCATGGAAATGGCAAGATGTATGGTTAAGAGTCAAAGTCTACCACATGGTTTTTGGCTTGAGGCTGTCATGTGTGCCACTTATGTACTAAACAGGTGTCCCACCAAAGCATTACAGGTTGTCACTCCATATGAGGCTTGGCATAGCCGCAAGCCATCTGTTGGCCATTTACGTGTTTTTGGTTGCCTGGCATATGCATTAGTGCCTGTGCAACATCGCAGAAAATTGGATGACAAAGCTGTCAAATGTATTTTTGTTGGATATAGTGCTGAGAGCAAAGGCTATCGTTTGTATCATCCACAGACAAAGCGCATTTTGGTTAGCCGTGATGTTGTATTTGTGGAAGATGCAGTTCAGCCCTTGGTTTCATGTACTAAGGAGACAGATATCAGCTCACGTGATGTCTATGATACATTGTTGCCTCTTTTCAGTGGTGCACAGTCAAGTGCAATACCTCATGAGGCAGTTTTTCAGCCTATGCAGGTTTTAAATGATGGCACAGATCAGCCTATATCTGATGCAGATGTGCATGATGCACTTGAGGATGAGAGACAAGAGATTGAGGGCTCTAGGAACATGCCTAGATGGCTGGTGCAGACTTTGCGTGACAGCAAGTTGGATGCCCCTTTGTCTAGTCGCACTCGTTCTGGCTCTCATGGTGCCTCTTATGCGTCAGATTGTTATGCATTGGCTGTTTCTAGTATGTGCGATGAAAGTGAGCCTGTTTCATTTGATGAGGCACAAAGTTCAGAAAATTGGATGGCTGCTATGCAAGCAGAATACGATGCTATTATGAAGAATAGTACATGGTCTTTATGTGACTTGCCCCCTGGCAAGAAGGCCATTGGCACTAAGTGGGTATACAAATTGAAGCGTAAGCCTGATGGCACAGTGGATCGCCATAAGGCTAGGCTTGTTGCAAAAGGTTATGCTCAAAAGAAGGGCATTGATTTTGATGAGACTTTTGCTCCCACATGTCGTATGACCACTGTTCGTAGCATCTGTGCTTAGCAGCTCATAATGGTTGGAATGTACATCAGCTGGACATAAAGACTGCGTTCTTAAATGGAGATTTGCATGAGGAGGTGTATGTATCGCAGCCTCGTGGTTTTGTTCAAAGAGGGCAGGAAAACAAAGTGTGCAGGTTAAAAAAGGCTTTATATGGTTTAAAGCAAGCTCCACGAGCTTGGTATGAAAAAATACATGCATATTTGACTGCACATGGGTTTCAGAATAGTCCAACAGAAAGCACTTTGTATGTTAAACGTGTGGATGGTGTACATCTAATCATTGCTCTCTATGTCGATGACATGCTGCTCACAGGACCAAATGAGAGTCATATTGCTGATTTTAAGGCTGATTTGAATGCCTCTTTTGAGATGTCAGATTTGGGGCATTTGCATCATTATTTGGGGATACAATTTAAGCAGTGTGATGGAGGTATTGCTTTGTGTCAGACAAAGTATATTGAAACATTGTTACGGAGATTTGGCCTTGAAGACTGCAAGCCTATTGCTACTCCAATGGAGACAGGTTTGAAGTTGAGTCTTCATGATGCTGGAGATCACTTTGATGTCACACTCTATCAGACAGCTGTTGGTTGCCTCATTTATGTATGCATTACGAGGCCAGACATTCAGTTTGCAGTCTCACAGGTGAGCAGATTTATGCATAGCCCAGGCATTAAGCATTGGCAGGCAGTGAAGCGTATCTTTCGCTATTTGAGTGGTACTCGGCATCTTGGGTTGTTTTATCCCAAGGGGGGATCATTGCCGCCAGATTTACATGCTTTTTCAGATTCTGACTGGGCTGGTTGTTATGACACACGCGTGTCCACGAGTGGTTTTTGCTTCATGCTTGGAAGCTCATGCATATCATGGTTGAGCAAGAAGCAGCCTACTGTGGCCACTTCTAGTTGTGAAGCTGAGTACAGGGCAGCTTTCACAGCTACGGTTGAGTGTGTGTGGCTCAGACGCCTTATGGCTGATTTGGGTGTTGGGCAGCCATCTGCCACCACCATCTTCACTGACAGTCAGAGCGCATTGGCAGTTGCGCGGAACCCAGTGTTCCATGCTCGTACGAAGCACATTGAGGTGCACTACCATTATGTCAGGGAGAGACTCTCTGCAGGAGAGATCAGTTTGGCTTATGTGCCAACACAGGATAACCTTGCAGACCTTTTCACAAAGGCTCTGCCTCGTGAGAAGTTCAAAGCTTTTCGCAAAGCTTTGGGCTTACTCCCTTTTGTGGATTCGTCCACATAGCTAGACACTTCCCTATACATGAGTGCTAGCTCTTGTTCACCGCATCACTCCAGGGGGGATTTGTTACCATATTATAGTAGTGATGTGTGTGAACACACTTAGGACCGCCGGGGCACTTTTTCCCTCACTAGGAGGTTTTTTCCCCCGTGCATTGTATATACGCCCATTATCTTCTAGGGCTTGTTATCTTTCATTTTTGGCACTCATAATACACTACTGTGTTGTGCTCAAGCTTCCTCATCTTCTTGAAGTTGTGTGTGCATTCCTGCAACCCTAATTCCAACAGCTTTATTCCTAATAGGAGAAGATAATAGCTCCCTTGTCAGTTTAAGTGAACGTTTGTATCAAGGCATGGCTATGGCCCACAGTTTCGTTGTCTTATGCGTCTCCCGAGGAGATTTTAAATTCTGGAGCCGAGCTGCTCTATGTACATATTGCAACTTTTATATAAATAAAGAAATGTTTTTTGGAGAAAAATTCCCTATTGTATAAGTGATTGTTTATGGACGAACTGTTAAAGAAAAATCTGTTATCAGACATATGTCATAGATCTCCAATAAGATCATTGTCTTGTTTAAGAAATTATTTTTTGAACCTCTTAAGTCTTAGGATCTCATGGACAATATCAAAATAAAAATTTAATAATATATAATTTTTGACAGAATCATGAGACGAGAAAACCGTGGCCGTCAGCCAGACCCTCTCTCTGAAGATGATGAGCTTGACCCTGATGTTTGCACAGCAAGGCTCTTCATAGGACTCAGCCAGGACCCTTCAAAGGAGAAGGGGAGAACCTGGGCGAGGCTATGGAGAAATGGGTGGAAGCCATGGAATAATATTTTGACGTCACAGGCTACAATGAGCGGAGCAAAATGGCTCTTGCCAGGCTGAAAATTGGTCAAAAATGCCAAGCCAGTGTTCATGGTGGCAGAAGCTGTCAGAATGGCGAAGGACTTTGCCAAAGCCTTCATCGTAAAAGTCTCGCCAAAGCCAGCTCCCTCATCCTTCAAGAGATTTTAGACACCGGGAAGTTCTTCCAACTTTCTGCCTCTAAAGAGACACCAAGGTCCTAACTAGAATGTGGAGACGGGAAGCTTCAGAAATGAAGGAAGACCTTTCTCCCGAAGTACATTCTCAGGAACTCCGGCTCTCTCCAGAATGCAAAGGGAAGACCTTCGAAGCGAGAACAGATGCTTCGGATGTCAGGGACTTGGGCACCAGCTCAAGGATTGCCCATCTCCTTATGTGGGCCAAGGAAGCCAGGGTCCCAGAGTTCCGAGACAGACTCCATCATATCAGTCCAATCAGGGTCCCTAGCACCAAAATCAGGGTAACCCCAGAAGAGTGCCAGCTCAGCCTACAGCCTCCATGCAAAGTAGTCTCCGAACTCCCTCCTAGAATTGGAATAACCAAAGAGAGAGAGTTCCACCTCAGACTGCAACAAAGCCAGAGCAGTCACCATAGCTGAGGAAAAGGAGGAAGAGAAAGGACAGATCTATGCAGCAATTGAGCATCAAGGGAATAACCATCAATTCTTAGTCCTCCAGACTCCAGCAAAGTACCAGGGTAAGAAATTCAAGCTTTTGATTGATTCAGGCAATACTCATTTTTTTATTTCCCCAAGATGTCTACGTAAATTAGTCCTAAATCAAAAATCAGGGAAACCTATGCAAGTGAAATTCGCCAGTGAGAAGATTCTTTTCACTCACCTTGAGACTGACCTTATTCAGTTTAGCTTAGATGGGAACGTAAAAGAGTGCCAGTTCACAGTCCTACCCCTGGGAATATATAACGGAATCCTTGGAATGGATGGCTCCAAAAGAATCAGTCTAACATTCATTGTCACAAAGGAACCATCTCTTTCCTAGACCTTCACGGGAATAAAGTTCAAGGAATTGGAATTTTCGGATCCGCAGTGCTGCAATTAGTCAAGGCTTCTAAATTATTAAAAGGGCTCAGAAAAAGGCAAGCTGTGTATGTTGTTAAAATGAATCCGATAGACATAAAATGCAAGGCTAAAGAACCAGAGTGGTTAAGTGAGTATGCAGATGTATTTCCTGAAGAGCTGACTGAGATGCCTCCATCTCAGAAGTAGATCATGAGATCGAATTAACCCACGAAGCTCAGCCGGTAGCCCAGCGTGCATACAAAATGCAAGTCCGTGAAGCCATAGAACTTAAGGAGCAGTTAAGACAACTGTTAGAGCAGGGACTCGTCAGACCCAATGTCTCACCTTAGGGTGCACCCGTTCTCTTTCAAAAGAAGAAAGATGGAACGTTAAGACTCTGTATTGACTACAGAGGACTGAATCAATTAACAATTAAGAATAAGTATCCTATTCCTAAGATTGATGATCTTCTGGATTGGTTAAGTGGTACCCAAATGTTTACAAAGATAGATCTCAAATCCGGGTACTACCAGATCAGAATCAAGGAGCAAGACATCCCAAAGACAGCATTTAATACTCGCTATGGGCATTATGAGTTCATAGTCATGCCGTTTGGATTGACTAATGCCCCGACAACATTCAATCGTCTTATGCAAGATATTCTCAGAGAATACTTGGATGATTTTGTTCTTGTCTTCTTTGATGATATCTTAGTATACTCGAAGAATGCTGCAGACCATGAAGATCATGTGCGCAAAGTCCTGGAAATCCTAAGGAAACACCAACTCTTTGCAAAGAAGAGCAAGTGTTCCTTCTCTGTTGACCAGGTGGAATACTTGGGATTCATAGTGTCAAAGGATGGGATTTCTCCTAACCCCGCAAGTAGTTGAATGGCCAAAACCCAAGTCAGTAAAGGAAGTCAGAGGATTCCTAGGGTTAACCGGATGGTATAGGATCTTTATACCTAGGTATGCTCAGATAGCATCCCCTTTAACTAACCTTCTCAAGAAAAGTACACTTTTTCAGTGGACCGCAATGTGTCAGAGTGCCTTTGACCAAGCTGAAGACAACCTTAGTAATAACCAACCCTGTCCTTAAATTGCCATATTTTACCAAACCCTTTGAGGTAGTTACTGATGCCAGTGCCATGACTTGGAGTTACTCTCAGTAGTGTATACTCTGAAGTTGTGGAGACATTATCTTTTAGGCAGTGCTCTAATGCAGGAAGGTCATGCAATGGCCTATGAATCCAGAAAACTCAGAACACATGAGAGGAATTATGCCGTCCATGACTTGGAGTTACTCTCAGTAGTGTATGCTCTGAAGTTGTGGAGACATTATCTTTTAGGACAAAGATTCACCTTGATGACAGATCATCAAAGTCTGAAGTGGATCTTCACCCAAAGGGATCTCAACATGCGTCAAAGGAGATGGATGCATACCCTGCAGGAATTTGATTTTGAAATAAAGTATGAAAGAAAATGTGGTTGCAGATCGAGTTCTTGGATACAAACTGGATGAAGGATGCATGTATTATAATAATCGGCTATGTATCCAATGATGCGGAAATAAAGGGAAGAATTCTGAGAGAAGCCCATGATAGCCTGCTAGCTGGACATCCAGGGTTTATAAAAACCTATATGTCTGTGAAGAAAAGCTTCTTCTGGCCAGGACTCAAAAAGGACGTACTTGATCATATAAGGAAATGCTTAATGTGCCAAAGAGTCAAGGCAGAGAGAGTCAAGATGCCAGGGAAACTGCAGCCTCTAGACATTCCACAGATGAAGTGAGAATGCATCAGTATGGACTTTGTCACTGGATTACCTTCAGTGCAATCAGGTTACAACTCCATTTTTGTGGTAGTTGACAGACTAACCAAAGTTGCCCATCTGATTCCAGTGAAAGAAATATACTCTGCAGTGGATGTTGCCAGAGTTTTCCTTAAGGAGATCTTTAGATTGCATGGTTTACCCAAGAGGATAGTAAGTGACCGAGATCCCAAATTCACATCGAAATTCTGGACTGCATTCTTTTTTAGCAATAGGAACTTTCTTGGATCTCAGCACAACCTACCACCCTGAAACAGATGGCCAGACGGAAAGGGTGAATCAAGTAATTGAAGATATCCTTCGGGCATGCTGCAGCAGAGGGAATCCAAGAAGTGGTTAAGTCATTTGCATCTGGTCGAATTTGCTTACAATGCTTCTTATCATTAGAGCATTGGGATGAGTCCTTTCAAAGCTTTGTATGGACAAAATTGCCTTACACCGTTGACTTGGTCTGACCCATTGATCATAGTCGAAATGTCCAGACAAATGCTTGATGACATGGACTAGCAGATGCAATCAATCCGTAAAGATATAAAGGCAACCCAAGACAGGCAAAAGCAATATACAGATAAAAAGAGATCCGAGAGAGAGTTTGAAGAATCAGATATGGTCTTCATTCGAGTACGACCAAAAAGAAGTTCCTTATCCTTAGGGAAGTACAAGAAGCTCTCTCCCAGATATTATGGGCCGTATGCTATCATAAAGAAAGTGAGCGATCTAGCATATAAACTTCTTCTGCCTCCCCATCTCAAGGTACATGATGTATTCCATGTCAGTTTGCTTAAGAAGTATGTATCTAGCCCGAATCGCGTGCTTGGTGATGAGCAATTGATCTCTCCAACTCAAGGCCAGATGGTACTCCAACCTGAGGAAATCCTTGATGTTCGGGAGAAGATTCTCAGGAGCAGAGTCCTCAGAGAATTCTTAGTAAAGTGGAAGTTCTTCCCTCTAGAAGACGCCACCTGCTGGGAGAAAGAAGAAGAGTTGGCGAAGGATTACCCTCACTTTGCGAGATGAGGACATCTCGCATTTTTCAAGTGGAAGAGGATGTAAGATTCCTCCTCAGCAGCCTGAATATCAAATAAGCCTCTACTTCAATCCCTTGTAATCATTCCATGATTCTGAATACAAGAAAATATCATTTTTTCTTGTTTTGCCTAGTGAGATAAAAAAATCTAGAGAGTGGTAAATCAAAATTGGGATATTTTTGGATAAATAAATTCTTCAAATATCAAAAAATGGTTTCCCTGAAACAGAAAATCAAAATAGATTTTCCAAGGTGCAATTGGAATTAATTGAAATTGATTCAGAAGACCTTAGCCTAAGGGTCCAGATTTTTAAATTTTTTTGATTATGAGTCCAATTAAGGTTCCTATGGACCAATAAGATTAATCCAAGTGTTGGAACAAGATAAATCCAAAGAATGAAAGAAAATACCCAAAAATGAGTAAATGCCCACATAAGATGAAGAGTTGACCAAGTACTAGGTTTATTAGTTAAAAATTATGGTGTATTATTAAAAAATGAGATATTTTAGAGTAATCATTCATTTTTGACACATGTGTAAGGAAAAGGGAGACCTTCAAGGAGGTGCCTATTTCACATGCTTGGATGAGTTTAAAACTCAAAAATAATAGGACATTTTTATCTCTCCTCTCTCCTAAATCAAACCAAATAAAAAAGGGTCCAAAACTTATCCAAATTCAGCCAAACTGAAGCTGAAAAATTCTAGAATTCAGTTGGACTCAGTTAGTGGCCTCCCTCTCCTATAAATAAACCCTCATTCCTTTGTATAATTATCTGTGAACTAAACTATGCCGGTATTACTCTAAACTAAGCTTAATTTCTATTATCCTCTCTTCAATCTTCCTTGGTGACTCCTACGACATACCAAACCAATTGATTGGTTGGGGGCCTCTACAGTGACTAAAGAATCAAGCATTTTAGGAGGTAAAGAGTGGATTATGGTCTTTTTTCTATAATTTCTAAATGTTTCTTTCTTCTCAACCCCTCTCAAGCTTGAGAAGCTTTAATTTGAATGGCTTTTGAATATTATTGAAATGCTTTAATGTATTGTAATAAAGAAACACATAAATTTTCATTTATGCTTAATTTTAATGGTTTTTAAGCATTTCTCTCTCTCCCCCCAAAGAAAGGTCATTCCTATGACCTATTCTCAATCCAAATAAAGCTTCTCATAAAGCATTTCTCTAATCCAAAAGTAATTTTTATGCTTATCTAATTGGAGGCCAAAATAATGGCTTTTTAATGCTTTAATGATATTTATTGCATAGAGAAATTATGAATCAATCCATAATTGGATAATGATCCAATTAGTGGTCATTCTAATCATACTAATAATAATAAACTTCATTCTCTCAAATTAAATTGAGAATTATCAGCAATAGTAAACGGAGCTATGGCAGAAAATTTTTAAAATAAACACATAAAACATTTTCATTCATAATATGAAAAGAGGACTTCCTACCATATTCTAGGAATTATCATCCTAGATTAATTGAATGATTCTCATTGTAATCATGAAGAAATTTATTTTTATGATTATACATAATTAATAAATTAGAAAAAAGAGAAATTTTTGGTAATTTATTTTTATGTTAAAAGAGTAATCCCCAAGACATTGGAAATCCATGTATTCCAATGATTTAGAGAATAAAATTGGAATGCTAAAATAATGTATAATTTATGAAAGATTTTAGTTAAATTTATCTTTTTGTATAGATAAACTTTTATGATAAAAGAGGAATTCCCATCATATTGAAATTCAAATATTTAAATAAGGAAAGTATAATTCCTAGTGCAAAGGAATTAATGAAGATTTTTATTTAATTTTTAAGAAAAAAATATAGTTAAATTTATCTTTTTGTATAGATAAATTTTTATGATGAAAGAGGAATTCCCACCATATTGGAATCCAATTAATTAAATGAAGAAAGTGTAATTTCTAGTGCAAAGTAAGTAATGGAGATTTTTATTTAAATTTTAATAGTAAAATTTAATTAAATTTATCTTTTTGCATGGATAAGTTTAAACGATAAAAGAGGAATTCCCACTATATTGGAATTCAAATTTTTAGATAAGAAAAAGGGAATTTTTAGCTTAAAGGGATTAATGATTATTTTTATGTAATTTTTAAGAAGAATTTTAATAGATTTAATTTAGGGAAAAGAGGAATTCCCATGATAATTGGATTGCACTCATTGAAATGAGAAAAAGAAGGATTTCAAGTTTATTCAAAAAAATAGGTATTGATATTTTAGTCAAAAGATGAATTTCCATGATAATTGAGAAAAGATGGATTTGAATTCAATTCTAATGTCAAAAGATGAATTTCCATCATAATTCTACCTAATGAATTAAGGTTGAGAATTTATGTGGGAAAAAGAAAATCTTGGATAATTGAATTGGTAAAATCACTAAATGGATATTTACCCAAAAACTAGATGTTTAGTTGAAAGTAATCCTGGTAGAACTAAACTGAATGAATTTAGTTAGATACGTGAGGTCAGACAGTAAACCTAATTAGACAAAAACTTCGTGACCAATTCCAGTTACTAAATCCAAAGAATAGACTACCGGAACTAATCTAGTTTTTCCCTGACCAATCTCACCAAGAATCTAGTTGGATAAATGGATAAAATGACGAGTAGATTACCCTCATGAGAGATCAAGGATCCTCATTATTATGAAACTGGGAATTATTGGAAAAAGGGTCCTTGGAACCAATCTCAAACTGGAATCTCACTTGCATTGGTGGAAACTCTGTTTTTCATTCAAAGGACTGTTTTACGCTGCTGGAGGAAGCATTTGGCTTATGTTTTTCTAAAGGAGGTTCGTTGGAACAGCTGGCGGCGGGGAGTCATCAAGGGACGTCGCCCGCATGGGCGGCAAAGCCTACCGAGGTCTTGACCAGCCTCGGTACGGTTAAAATGGTGCGCTTTCGGTAGATGGGCGAGGGCCGACGAAGCGGTCCCTGAGTGAAGTGCTCGGACACCTAAGGAAGAGGATCCTAGAGGGTTCTGACCAGGCGATGCACGCGCTCGCAGTTGCTAGGACACCCAGGCGTACGTCGAGGAAGATATCTGATGGACAAAAAGGAAAGGTTTTTGGAAACAAAAATTTGATACTGGATCTCGTTGGTTGTCCAGCTAGTCTTTAACCGAGAGTTCAGATGATGCATTTTTGTAATACAATGGACTTGGAATTTTGGAAAATGATGATCGGAAATATTATGATTTTATTCAAGGATTATCTTAAAGCCAATCAAATCTGTTATAAATGGCAATCTCATATTGGGTGTGTATGTGGTGTGCCTATTTGATTTTTGTATGAATCGCCGGCTAGGGGGCCTGGGAACTTTTTTCCTCGGTACCCGGGCAAAAACCCAATCAAATCTTTATAAAGGAATCCCACCAATTCAGTGGTCAGGTGGTTGGCTAACCCATGGGCCGGATGGCTGGATCGGAGAATTCCTGAGAAACAACTAGATACGATTAGTTACGTTAATCAGTTTAAATCCTGAGAAGACCTTGTTCTATGGGAAGGGATCATCGTCTGTGCCTCGAAAATGAGGAAAAAAGCAGTGATTCCATGGACCAAGTGCAAGTCTCTTCTTGATCTGACCATGTGACTTCAGGCTTGGTCAGATCAGTTTAATTTAGTCAAGACTTGACTCGTTAGAGTAATCTCCTAGTTAAAAGATTTTTCACCTTCCTGGCGGAATCGCCCGTGTTTTCCGGGCGAGGGGAGTCTTCCGGGTCTGACCTCGGAGGGACCGCCCCCGGGCTAGCCTCTCGTCCTAGACATCTGCGGGTGAGGCCCCGAGTGTGCAGGACCCTTGCCCCACATGGGAGGCAATGTAACTACTTGTAGCATCTATGGAATACTCAATGTAGCATTTACATATTCAATTGATTCCTATAGCCTTTATAGAAACATAACCAACTATAGTTCAAGTAATTACTTGTAGCATTTATGTGAAAATAATAAAAATTATGATTAGTAATTACATTAAATTTAATACAAGAAATAGAAGCTCCAATCCTCTAATCTCCACCTCCACTCTGTCATTGTGGAGTCGCTCACACCGTAAGGCAATCATCCTCTCACTAGAGTACTCTCTCTCTCTCTCTCTCTCATACACAAGACAAGACAAGAGCTCTCATAGCACAAAGGGGGATTGTGTCTTCCCATTATGAGAAGCCTTATATACAACTAGCCCTTATTCACTTGGGTGCCCAAAACTTACTAACTAAAGCCAGGGATGGCTAGTATCTCATAATGTACAACCTTTATAGTGCCATTACATAACACTTATTTAATTTCCTCAAATGGAGGAGCATCTTTGTTAATCCAAAGTGGGATTAACAACATGGCTCTCCGCAGGTTTTACCCAATAATGGCCATCATGTGCTTGCTCCATTCCTTGGATTAGAGAGGCTGAAGGATCACGTACATTCGGTAACTCAAAAGCCACATTGCCATTATAGATTGAGGAATCTTTTCTACATTCTCAATATGCATGCTTGCTAATAACATTCTACAAAGAATGCCTGCATGAGATTCCTCTCAGACAATATGTATTTGACCACACTCTTCTGGAAGTGGTGTACATGTGGGAGGGAATCTTCCATTAAAAGATCAATAATGACTTGCTTTGGTGTGCTTGCTATAGTGTTGCTTGACTCTCCTATTATTGGAACAACCAAGTATTTTGTTATTATATCTTTATCAAATATATAACATGGTTCCTCTCCAGTGGGTCTACCTGACTAGATAGATATAAGATGATCTACACCATCATCTTGTGGTTTGATTGCAAAGACCTTCAATCCAGAATGAGGATATAACATTCCATAAAAATCATCAAGTTTAGTAATATAAAAATGTCCCTGCACAGTTCTAACAATAGGATCATTCTCCAAACCTCCTACGAAAATATGAAAATTGTGTTCTCCATCTCAATGAAGAAAAAAACAGACCAAAAGAAGATAGGAAAGAAAAAGATCTCTATTTTTCAAGCACTATATCTCACAAAATCGACTCACAAACACACAACAAATTAATGAAAATGAATTAGAATTTTAAACACTAAATCTAAACATATTATATTAAATTTTAAAATATGTTCATTTAAAAAAAAGAAGATTATTTCTAATAAACATAAAAACATTCTTCAATCATTATAAATAGTGTCATTAATGTATGAAATCTAAAATCTATTTTTAATAATTATGTTTAATAATTATTAAACATACATACATACATACATAACTAACTCTCATTAATGAATACATACATAAATAACTCTCATTAATAATTATTAATGAATACATACATAACTAACTCTCATTAATAATTACTTTTCTAACTATCTTAAATTTTCATGAATACATGTAATTTATACGTAATGATCACATTGTTGTGATTAAAATCATGATTCTGAATAACTATTCTTTATTATATATAAAATTTTAAATAATGGCATCTCCTTTTTTGTGAGAGAGAGAGAGAGAGAGAGAGAGAGAGAGAGAGAGAGAGAGAGAGAAAGGGGCAGGTGCCTTAAGTCCCCTCACTAAGGGTGACGTCACCCTTAGTGAGGGGACTTAAGGCACCTGCCTCCCCCCCCCTCTCTCTCTCTCTCTCTCTCTCTCTCTCTCTCTCTCTCTCTCTCGGAAAGAATTAAAAGAGAGAGATAACTAAGAGAGAGAGAGAGAGAGAGGTGGTGGCCTTAAGTGGGGGGGGGCTCACTAAGGGTGACATCACCCTTAGTGAGGGGGCCCTCCCCTCACTTAAGGCCATCACCCCCCGCCCCCTTCTCTCTCTCTCTCTCTCTCTCTCTCTCAAACACCTCTCTTTCTTTTTGTTCCTTCTTTCTCTCAAACCCTAAAATTTTCCAAATCTTAAATTTTATTTTCTTAATATTTTTTCTCTCTATTTTAGCTCTCTCTCTATTTAAGCTTTCTCTCTATTTAAGCTTTCTCTCTATTTATAACTTTTTTTCTATTTCTATCTCTTCTTCTTTTGTTTATATCTTCTTAGTTTCTTTCTTTTTTGTTTATTCTATTTTTTCGATCTCTTTCTCTTCTCTTCCGATCTCCTTTCAGGCTCCTCTTTTTTACATGGCACCTTCTCAACTTGAACGAGGAACACAAGTGCTCTTAATTTTCAATGGCACCAAAGTAGCTAAAAGGACCATTTTGCACATATACCCTACTATGGATACCATCCATGGAATTCCTTTGCCCGCTGGTCATGTTTGCATGTCGATTGAGGATGTCGAAGTGGAAGAAGTACCTCTTCCTTTTCCCCTCAAAGATGGTGATATCAGTATGTTAAATCAAACCATTTGTATGGCCAGCAAGCAACTACATAAGTTTTGTTATATCTCTCTTAGTTTTGCAATTATGCTCTTTTCTGTGGTGATTCTAAAAACTATTTACAGTAAGCGATCGCGTTAGTGGTTTTATATCTCTCTCCCACCTTTGAAATTATGCTCTTTTTTTGTAGTCTTATTGAGAGTAATTTATAGCAAGCGATTGAGTAATTTGTCTTGTATATGTTGATGTGTTTAGATTCATCCAAACACATCAAAGGAAACCCCACATCCAAAGCATGCACAATTCTTAAAGGTTACACCTACCCTAGACAAGTAAGCCTTGAAGCGACAAGTATGAAGAAGAGGAGGAAAATAGTGCAAGATGATGATGACAATTATGCTCCTCCTCTGAAGAAATCCACCACGCTCTTTAAAAAAGGGTGCTTCTTCAAAATCCATTAAAGCAACAAAGGAAGTAGGAGAGGTGGAGGAGGGAACTGAAAAAGAAGGCGATAATGAAGACCACTTCATAGTGACACATGGAACTCGTTTCTAGAACTCCTACAGGACAACCTGAATAGAGTAAAGGTAATTATTATCCACTTTTTAACTAAACCTCATATAAGATATTTGTATGGCTCCCAACCTATGTGTGTGCATTATAGGTGCAAAAATCCACTCCTTTGCCACCTCTTCCCTTGCGGAGACTTGTGCCTAACCCCTCTATAAGAAGAGTGCAGTTTAGGTACAAGAAACAAGGAAATTCTATACAAATGGCTATGTTGCCAATCGATGCAAGTTCATTTATTCTATCTCCTCATCCCATAATCCTGTTAGAGAAGTGACACAACATGATGTTAGTGCATGGAATGACATATGGCAAATGAGAAACGAGAAGTTTGAGAATGTGATCAAAGGCACGAAGTGGGAAATTATGAGAAATAAGATGTTTTATGTGTGGAATGGCAATCATTGCATTGTGGTATGGATGGAGGAGATTAGTAAATGTGAGTCATCTTAATTTGCTTACTTTTTCTACACGGTGTTAAGTTTTTTTTTGAAATAAATTTGGGACTAATTAGATTCATATTGAGCATTCACGAATATTGTATCAAGACATCCATGTGTTGACGCTATCCTTATTGGCTTCAATTAGGATAGCAAGGGGAAGGTCCTCACAGTCATAGCTCACTTAAATAGGTAACAGAACGTACACATTACAAGAATATATATCTTAACTCTCTTTAACATTAGGATGGTCCAAGTGTAGTACGTTTTATCTTTCATCATAACTCATATTTTTTTTTTTTGCCATAAGATGAATGAAGTGGGTTTTGTTTCTTTGTCTCTTGTGACAAAGTGTACCTCATTAGGGCTCTTGGATTAGCAAATAAAGAAACAGTTATAAGGCACACTAGAGTGATGAACAAGGCATGAATGGAGAAGCATGCCTTGATGTAGAAAAAAAAGAGTCACCCATCCTGGTACAATTGTGAGCTTTCAAAACTTTCCCAACTAGTATTCCAGGTAAACCTTCAATCTTCTAACACTTGCAATATATGATTATTATTAACTAATGTTATAAAATGTGAATAATAGGATGAGTACCTCGCAGAGCAGCCACCCGAGATATTCACTCCCTACTAGTAGATAGCTTGCCTGCAAATGAGTTCGAAGAGAAATGGAGAACTGCATTTTATAAAGATGAAAGAAAGTGGAGGCATGCTACAAGGCGGCTAGCGGTGATTGCAAACCCTACACAAGGGGAAAGTTTCTTTGAGTAAGAAAGCTTACACTCTTCCCTCTGTCTATTTGGTAGGCAATGACATTTTATGGTTTTAATGTTACAGTTTCATTTTGGTGTTGTGTAAGTTAATTGGGATGAGAAACCCGATTGTTTGACACACAGGATAGGCTGTACAACTTAGCATTAATCTCATTGCCAAATGACCAAAAAGCATAGATTTAGATATTTTGATTGATAGCAATTCGAGGCTAAATGATATTTTGATTGATAGCAATTCGAGGCTAAATGATTCACAAATCCCTAAAAGTAAGTAATAATTACTTTACCTTTCTTTTTAATATATACAAAGCACTGTATTTTTGTTTGGATAATAATTTCAATGGCAATGCATCAATTGCAAGTTTATTCAGGGGGATTGGCTTCAAAGAGAAGTCATATGGTATGACATTGGAGCACATGGTGTGGCCGTCCTTGTAGAAATATCAGAAAAGTACAACATAATTTTCCCAAATACATTTCAGGAGGACCTCGCCAATATTAAGAGACTGTATTTTGGGAAGCTACTTGAGGAAATGGTGGGATCCCTTAAAAAACAAGGCGTGGTAGCTTCAAACTCTACTGTCATCAAGGCTACCAACAAGCGTGCTGTGTTCAGGTGCGTAACATTCTACAAAGCTTGCTTACTACTTAATTATGCTCTTATATTTGTAAACTGGATGGAAACAATAATGTGTAGATGGATTTGTAAGTGCCATGCGGAAAGATATATTGCAGATGTGCCTACAATCTTAAAGATTAGCGCAATCCACAACATGAGAGCACTATGTATACACAGCAGCAACTTCGAGACCTTTGGGATGCAGGGATATACAAGAGATTCCCACCGTTCCTTGACTTTCCAAGTGGCAATTTTTTCAAGAGAAAGAGGGAGATGTATACATGAGCCTGTAAATCAAAGCAATCAACCATGATATGAAGTATATAATTAGATATTTTATTTCTTTTTAATCGTGATTTTTATTGTGAAGCCTAGAAGTCTACGTGACTAATCACATGTTCAAGAAAAGGGCAAAGGTCTTATGAAAGATGAAGGGGATGATGAAGAGATGAAGATGAAGATGATGATGATGATGATGATGATGATGATGATGATGATGATGATGAAGGGGCAAAAGTGCTAAAGAAGGATGCAATGAAGGAAAAGAAAAAAGGAAAGGCACTAGAGAAAGAGGATGACTCTACATCAGAATATGACTAAAGAGATTCTGATGATGGCACTCACAAGATCGAGGCAACCCTAAAAGTTGAAGAAGTGGGTCATGCAACAACACAAGCAGGGCACTCTTTTACTTGTGGTTCATTGGTTTTATTGTTACATTGTTCGGATACTAATCTAGATGAATAAGTTATGGATCTAAAGAAGCTTAGCAAGAGGTGAAGTGCCAAATGCACCATTGTGACATAATAATCCACCTAGCTTAGGTGTTCTAACCCCAATACTAATCTAGATGAATAAGTTATGGATCTAAATAAGCTTAGCAAGAGGTGAAGTGCCAAATGCACCATTGTGACATAATAATCCACCTAGCTTAGGTGTTCTAACCCCAATACAAATGAATTTACTAGGTGTTCTAACCCCAATACAAATGAATTTACTAGGTATGATTTTACTCATTGGAGATGATAATGTATATGTGTGGTGCATGCACTTACAAAACGTACACTTTTTAGGAGTGTCTCATTGTACAACCTTGACAATAGTCCTTGGCGTTCCGAGCGAACATCAAAATGCTAGTTCCTCTACTATTATAGAAGCCTCAACGCTAACAGGTGTAATAATCGATTGTGACCACATGTCAAAGGATTGTAAAGGTGTGTCTTTTATATCCTACAGTTAATGTGTAACCCTTTCTAAACATAGTGTGACAGGACATGATTCTACAAAGATGAGGGCATTTGTTGGGGATCGTTTGAAGATAGGCTGTGCAATTCGAAACCAAGAGTGTCCACAGGAGCTAGTAAGTCTCTTTGTTATATTCCACAAGAGATTCTATTTATGGCTACCCTGATGACATTGTCCCACCATGGAATCTTTGTACATGTGAGCGATGAGATAAGAGACCACGCACACATGCGTTGCGCACACGCTGCACTCCACGCTCTGATACCAGTTGAAGGGACCTCAGGGTGTGCACGGATGCTGTGCTGTGCGAGAGAGGAGATGAAGGAGAAGAGGAACACACAGAATGTGGGTGGGGAGACCTCCAAGTGGGAACCCCCTATACACACTATAGTATATATATGTATAAGGTACAATCATTTCCTTTATTAATACCTTAAGTGTTGTTGTGTATATGTTGCGTGTATGTCAATCTTACATTTTTTGTCTATGCCATGTAGATGGAGATGAGCCTTTATTGCTTCAAATTTGTGAGGCATCTTAGACGACAATGGCTCTATTATTATCATCGGTACTATGTATCAAGGGCAACCATTATAGCACAGGCCGAGCAATCTAACATCTCCTTAGACACCCTAGTGAATGTGTGGTGTACAACGTAGATTGGAAAGACGTTTAGACAAGAGGTTAGCAACACTAACCATAGAGGTTACCATTGAACATCACTTTTTTTATAAAAAATCATCTCATACTCTTGTGCAGTCATACCCTCATCTCATTTCTACCTTCGCGAGCATAGTTGGAGTAAACCATAAACAACCGTTCTCACTTGATTATATCATTGATCCTTGCAACGTGATGCACTAGGGCAGACACACCTAGATGGGACAACATGGTGAGGTATGGAATAGCCATTTTTGTGCTCTAAAATAAGGGTGTAACATTTTTTGTAGAATTAAGAGAGATGTTTTCTTTGCAGGTGGATGTCAGCGTGGATATGACTTTTGGGATAGCATGTTGAAGTGTCATGTAAAAAAAGGGCAAGTGATAGTAGAGCTTTATGTAGGATGTGGAGATTGTGCTATGGTGGCACAAAAATTGTGCTATGTGGAGATTGTGCTATGGTAGCACAAAAATTAGGCATGAACATTGTTTGTATTAATCCCGAAGAGGACCTTGTGGAGGGTGTCTTTATGAAGATTTCATTGTGGTGCAACAAACATATTTGTTTGTGAATATTCAAATGACTGGGTTTAGCAATTGTTTATGATTATGTCATGATATTATTCAAGTGATTAGGTTTAACAATTGTTTACGATTATGTCATGATCTTACTTTTCATATGAAAAAGGAGAGAAAGAGGGCAAGAGCAATGATGTTCGGGTTTTACAATAAGATATCAATGACAATTTTGCAATGATGTTTATGTGCAACATGTCGTACAAAGCAACAAAGAATTGACATTTTCTGTATTGTGTGATGGATGAATAAGGTAGTGTTAAGTTTGTAGACTCGAGGATTTGTATGCAAAACATGATTTAAGTGTACTATATGTTGAGAAATGAGAAGGAAATATATAGAGAGAGGGAGGATAGAGAGAGTGAGCAAAGAGGAGAGAGAGAGAGAGAGAGAGAGAGAGAGAGAGAGAGAGAGAGAGAGAGAGAGGGAGGGAGGATATATATATATATATATATATATAGAGAGAGAGAGAGAGAGAGAGAGAGAGAGAGAGAGAGAGAGAGAGCAAAACATGAGTTAAGTGTGCTGTGTTGAGAAATGAGAAGGAAATATAGAGAGAGTGAGCAAAGAGAAGGACAAAAAGTGTGTGTGTGTGTGTGTGTGTGCGCGTGAGAGAGAGAGAGAGAGAGAGAGAGAGAGAGAGAGAGAGAGAGAGAGAGAACAAGAGCAAAGAGAAGGGTAAAGAGAAACAGAGGGAGGATAGGGAGAGTGAGAAAAGAGAAGGACACAATGATGTGACTCCCTAAGGAATTACGCTTTGGCCTTTTGTAACCTAACTCTTGACTCTTATGAGCTCGTTTTGGCCACCATTGGCAACTTGAATTTTGAACTCTTATGACATTGGTGCGTTTTGGCCTCTGGCAACTTCATTTAGAGTCGGATTCTTATCAAATGGCATTGCTATGCTTCAAGTGATGGCATCTTTAGCTTTGTTATCCGAATTAAGGGTGTTGCATCATCTTAACGAGCTTGTCTTCTTCCCAAGTTAGGAATGATGGTCTCCTTGGGCCTTCTTGTGCTGGAGGAGTCCTTTTGCAATGTGCTCATCAAAGGTTTCTAGAGATGGGTACTCGGATTTTATGTAGAGTTAAAGAAGGCGGTAGATCTTGATTTTTCTTCGGAAGCTATTCTTGCTCTTCCCTAGTCCATGTGTGCTCTATCTTAGTTTTCCCATTATCTTTCCTTTTGGGCATCTACACCCACTTTGGTGTGACTTGTTGATGTATGGTCCATGAATTTGGGAAAACAAATAGTACATACACATGTGCATTCCAATTTTTGCTCTCCATTTTATTGGCTCTAGTGATGACCTCAAATATGACAAGGCACATGTACTTCCCACACCATGTGCCTCAACGTCTGCAATCCCCCTACATGATAAAGTTATAGATAGTAATAAGCTCTTTTCCTCCATGGTTAATGTAGTATCCTCAAGCCACTTTCCATGGTCAATGTAGTATCCTCGTGCCACTTTCCATGACCTGGGTGCATGCACACCAACAATTGATTTATCCACTTTCAATGTGTGTGATGCATGTGGCCACATAACCAAACAAATCGCTATGTTATGTTGAAAGGTGCCCAAAGTGATTAGTGCATTTTCCACTTATCACTTGCCCTTAAAATAAACCTACACTTATGTCCACCAATAAGGAAGTTTGCTAAAAACGTGTAGGAAACAACAAATCTTTTGATATTATGTGAAAAGAAAAACATATCTCATGAACTTATTTGGTGCTTTTCTGTGACTTCAAAATGCAAACACCAAATCCATATAAATGGGAAAAATGTACAAACATGCGGTATGTATTTAATAAAGCTTAAAGATTTGAAGGGCCTAAATTTATAAATCCTTTGAAGGGTATCTATCCATCTACCATCACATCTAATCCAAAAGAGACGTTAATGAAAATTTGAATGAAAATGGCATAAACGAGTTAGCATATATAATGGAAGTAATAATGAGTCGTTTTTTCTACTTGCTCTTGATTGGACATGTTATATTATATTTCTTCCATGCAAATGGCAATGATAACTATTCCAAGCGGCCATTCAGGAAGTCCCTTCTTTTGAGTTGTGGTTTTATCTTTTTGCAAACATAACATCATTGAAACTTTTTATATAAATAGAATTGCAATAGTCATGTGCAACACATGAACTTGGATCCTACTACTTTGTGTATAGTTTTTTATAAGCACAAAGGCAACAAAAAGTATATTAAAACCTCACAAAGATTTGAAAGAAAAATCTATTATAATCGAGAATGAAAGAGAACTATAATAGTTTTCATCAATGCTATACTTTTAAGTTAGTTATAAGGTATATTAGAACCTCACAAAAGAAAAATTCTTAGAATCAAGAATAACATGAAAGTAAGAGAACCATAATAGTTTTCATCAATGCTATACTTTTAAGTGTAGTTACAAGGTATCCATGCCAAATATTTGAACGCTTTTTAATGTTAAAAGACAATGTACTCGCATTTCCATTATAGTATTAGGAGCTAATGAAATGAACCTCTTGTGAAGCATGCATGATTATTTTCATGGAGTCATCTGCAAAAAAAGTTTAAACTCTAAATTCCTTTTTGATCAAATGATTGGTATCACAAGCTCAAATTAGAACTAGAATGCAACCTAACCTAGCACCTTTAAGAGTGAATGCTTCTAAACTATTTGGAAAAAATTCCACTAGAATCTTGCAACTAAAAATTCAGTGTCATATTCTACATGTAGTACATAAACAAAAATCACCAAAGATTGATAAGGTGATATTATTTTAAACTAATAAATTGTTGTCAATAGGTTAAGATTGTGCGTATCCATCCTCACTTTTATAAGTGTATCGTGAAACAAGTGGCATATAAGAAAACCAATGGCTACCTTGAAAGTAGCTTGTTTGACATGAGAAGCTAGCTTTTACATGCTCTCCAATGCTTTACCTTGGAAGCAAGGATATAGATTGTTGCCAATAAGTTAAGCTCATGTCTTCTACCCATAGTCAATCTTATAGGCATATCATGAAACACATGGCATATAAGAAAACCAATGACTACTTGAAAGTATCTTATTTAACAATAGCCTTCACATGCTCTCTAATGCTTTTTCTTGGAAGCAAGGATTCACATAGAAGTAACTTGTACGGAATCAAGCATTAGCAACATGTATAAAAAAGTCAAATATTATTATTTTGCCTCTCTAGTACATTAATAAGAAACATGCATGAAAGGAGTCATAATATTGATTTTTTGGCCTCTCTAGTAAAGTTATGTCCACTTTACCATTTATGCTTAGCAATGAGCAACTTTGATAACACATAGATTTTTTAAAGGGAACCAACATGCTTATTTTTCTATTTTGGCTCCAATTCTCTCAAAAGGGGACTAATTGCTTAAGGTTATAAGGAGTACTCCTAAGATTCTTATGAGAAACCTTATTTCGATGCAATGATCATGCACTTAACATGCATTGCAATGTCTTTAAAGGCATAAACCATGAAATAATGTACATGAGTGAAGTTACATTGGCTTGGATGATTCTTTGAATTGATGTCATTGCATGTTTGACATTTAAAGCTTTCTTGGAACACTTTTGGAATACTATTATCAACTTGCCATTTATTCAGTACCCTCTCTTGCATTTTAAAAAAAACTATTGTGAACTTTCTTATGAATCTTATTGTGTCATGAAGCTCCATTAGCTAATTCACAAAAGTAAGCACGTGGGTACTTCGAGTCAAAGAAAATGTTATAATTTGTACTCTTCTAGTATTCAATAAGTAAACATTCATGCATGACCTCATTCAAAAAATTAAGCAAGAACATTGATACTTCTACTTCACAAACATCCAACAATGCAAGCAATGTTGCTAAGCCAATGAAGTTTAGAATCTTACATTGACTTGTTTAGCTAGGAATGTTCTCGAAAAGTGAGAAGGGGTGAGGGTGGTTTAAAGGGAAGTTTTCTTCATGGGAAGCTTGAATGTAAGGAACTTCCAATAATGCAAGCAATGTGGTTGAGGTAGTGAAGTTTGAAGGGTGATGTTGACTTGTTTAGTTGGGAATCTTCTCGAAAAGTAAGGGGGGATGGGGTTTCTAAAGGAGATTTTTTTTTCATGCAAAGCTTGAATCTTGCAATCACTAACTTAAAGCAAGATGAACATGCTTATATAGAATTGGAAGCAAGCTTTTAAAAACTTTAATGTGAAGTGTGGAGAATATAGAAGTGGAGTTAACTCTATTCTTATCACACTCTCTCTGTCCATCTCTCTCTCTCTCTCATACTGACACACACACACACACACATGCACGCACGTATGTACACACACATGCTCGCACGTATGTACACAAACACACACACGGACACATGCATGCACGCACATACGCACACATGCATGCACACGTACGCACATACACATGTATGTAGAGACAATGCTAACTCTATTCTTATCACACACACACACACACACACACACACACACACACACACACACACATGCACGTAAAGGCAATGTTAAGGGGGCACATAAAGGCGAGTTTCTTTAGGAGAAGGGGGCATGCAAAGGCTGGAAGCTTGAATGTAAGGAATTTCTAGCAATGCAAACAATGTTGTTGAGGTAGTGAAGTTTGAAGGGTGAGATTAACTTATTTAGTTGGGAATCTTCTCGAAAAGTAAGGGGGGATAGGGTTTCTAAAGGAGAGTTTTTTTTCATGCAAAGCTTGAATCTTGCAAGATAAGGAAAATGTGTTGCTCTCACCAACATATAGCAAGATGAACATGTTTATATAGAATTGGAAGCAAGCTTTTAAAAAATTTTAATGTGAAGTGTGGAAGAATACGTGGAGTTAACTCTATTCTTACACACTCTCTCTCCATCTCTCTCTCTTACACACACACACACACACACACACACACACACACACACACACACACACACGAACACATGCATGCATGCACGCACATACACACACATGCACGTACACACATATACACACATGCAAAGGCAATGCTAACTCTATTCTTATCACACACACACGCACACATGCACGTAAAAACAATGTTAAGGGGAAACACAAAGGCAAGTTTTTTAAGGAGAAGGGGGCATGCAAAGGCTGGAAGCTTGAATGTAAGGATGCATGCAAACAATGTTGTTAAGGTAGTGAAGTTTGAAAGGTGACATTTACTTGTTTAGTTGGGAATCTTCTTGAAAAGTAATGGGGGTTGGGCTTTGTAAAGGAGAGTTTTCTTCATGCAAAGCTTGAATCTTGCAAGACAAGGGAAATGTGTTGCTCTCATCAACTTAAAGTAAGATGAACATGTTTATATTAAAATTATGAAGTGTGACATAGAAGTGGAATTAGCTCTGTTCTTATAAATATAATTATTGAGGAATGCACACATGTATGCAAACTCTCGGACATAATGACATAAATGTGCACATGTATTGACACACACACACACACACACACATGACATGTGCGCTTGTGTACACATGCTTGCATGCACATACACACAAGGAGTTCTTCCCACACGGGCTTCGTTAACAAAGCCCCATGCAGTTATAAGCCCCGTGTAGCAACAACTCAACCAACACCCTCAACTTTGCCAGAAAGGGCGGAGCTAGAAAATGTAGAAGAAAGTGAATGCTTCGTTTCCTGCACACTCTCATTAAATGCTTGGGGCTTTGTTAAAGGAAGCCCATGTGGGAACTTCCCCTGAGACTCTGAAGTTTGCATGGGAGTGGTGATTGACTATGGAAGGTGATACATGTCATGACTCATGAGCATTCAAGTTTGTCCTTGAAGCTTTAAACATTTTGGAATGATTGATTAAGGTTTCATAACCGCAAGCCGAAAATGATTGATTAAGCTTTAAACATTTTGGAATGATTGATTAAGCTTTAAACATTTTGGAATGATTGATTAAGGTTTCATAACCGCAAGCCGAAAATGTTCAATAAATTATATAACTTCTATTTTAAAATGGCCTTTTTTTTCATGGGAAAAAATAATAAAGAAGCACGGACCAGCAATGTGCACATGCGCGTATTCAATGCATGTGACAGGCTCGTCTGTACACACATTCGGGAATCGGGATGAAAGGTAGACACGACCCTGTACTGCCAGGTCTACTGCCAGCTGGCCAAATGGCGGCAGCTCAAGTTGTTTTGATTTTGTTTTGTGGGGCCTAGCTTTGACTCGATGACGTGAAAAGCTGACGTGGGTTTGTCCACGTCGTCACCGTCCACTTTCAGACCTTACCCCGCCTCTCAAGCAACACACGAAAGCCAAAAAACAGAAAGCAAGCTATTCTAATTACACAGCCATGGCCGCCTCTGCCCTCTTTCTCTTCCCTCCTCCTCTTGCTCCCGTACGTTAGCTTTTTGCTTTTCTGCCGCCTTCTAATATGCTGGACCTGCCCCTGCACTTCATCTGGCTCTTCCTCGCTGGCGGGCGGGCCATCCAGTGACGCCCTGTGGAGCTTTTTGGTGACGGATTAAAGCAACGCGGAGGAAAACCCTTCCTGGTATCTCCTTTCTTTTTTGTTGGGTTGCTTTATGTGCAGCAGTGATTGCATTTGTTGGGTCCAATAACAAAAGCACTTGTCGTGGGAGGTCGGCCAACGATTGGCAAATTGTTTCGATTGGCCCTAGTCCTCATATAGCGCAGAAAACATTTGGGTCGCTGCCTAGTAGCCGTAAAAAGCAAAGCGGAGCCATGAGCCAGGGCCATCCCAAGAGCAAATGGCCTGTTGTGGAGAGTGATGCAGAGTTGGAGTCCAGCAGTTACTCCCTGAAGAAATTCACCCTCTATGAAACACAGGCGGTAATCACTACACTTTTACTGCTTTCCTCAGATTTGTAATACATGTTTGTTTCTGTAAAACCATCTCGTCTGCAATGTCATAGCCATGTTTTGGGTGAGAAATTTCATACTTACATGTCCCTTTGCATCAAAGAGTGACAGTACTTTCAAGAGCTGATTTGATTTACATCCCAATTACACACCAATTTAGGTCTGTTTGTTTTGCATCCCAATTCTCCTTTTACATCCCAATTCTGGATTTACTTGATTTTTGTTTAAAGTTCAGGGTTGACATGCCAGCGGGCTCTAGCCTGAGTGATAACACCTAGGTGCCAACATGCAGGTTCACGGTTTGAGCCCTGACATCTCAATATGAGATATGGTTTGTCCTAGGTGTAGGTGAGGAACAGACAAGGCATGGAGATTCAATTCTTTGTTGGTAGTTTCCATCACGAGTTGCATGGATTGATGGAAGCAGTTGATGTAGTTGTGGCTTGGTGCTGTCCCATATGCTTGGCTTTATTGTTTGGTGCCCCTGAAGCGACAAAGAAGGCTGACTTTCATCACCTTCAGAGATGTGAGAAGAATTTTCTAATAAACGTGTACCTACTCTTGGGTGCTCAGGGTGTGAGTGGGGATATTATCGCAAGTATCTCTGTGGTGCATGATGAAGTCCTTGTTTGGAGCAGTTGTTTGGAGTCTGTCTGAGTAAGAGTTTTTCTTAAAAGCAATTCAATGACCTTTTCCATAGAGTGTCATTGAAATTTTCCATAGGCATCAGAGAGGTATAGCATTTGGTTGCATGTCTGGTTGTCTCCCAGATGCAATGCTTCAAGGGTCTCTTTATGTTACAGTAATTTGAATGGCTGGTCATATTGGCCATAGACACCTTTATTTAACCTACAAAGTTTTACAGCCCTTTGTGTCTATTGCTGCATTGCCACTGCTCATTATGTCGTGGATTGCAGAGATTCTACCTGATTGGAAGGGATAAAAGCAGAGCTCGATGGAGAGTTTTGAAGATTGACAGGTCAGAGCCTGCAGAGCTCAACATTTATGAGGACCCGGCTGTTTACACACGGCAGGACTGCAATGATCTCCTAATAAGGCTAGCTGAGGGGAACCGTTCATGTGGTGGATTAAACTTTGTAACAAAGGCCTATGGAATCGTTGGTCAGTATATCCTCATCCAGAGACGATTTGTCCTAGCGGCTTACAAAAAGGCTTTGCATTTTAGTACTTCTGGGTGTCATGTGAGGGGACCTAATGGGTCTTTGTCTTTGTGATTGATTACAGGTTTCATCAAATTCTTGGAGCCATACTATATGATTCTTATTACAAAGAGACGGCTGCTTGGTAACATATGTGGACATTCTATCTATGGTGTATGTGAAAGCCGGCTGGTGACAGTTCCTCATCCTTCTGTTTTGACAGACCTCACCTTCTCAAAAGCCGAAAACAGGTTTCTTACAAATCTATGAGTGTAAATTGTGTGTGTGTGTGTGTGTGTGTGTGTGGTGGGGGGCAGGGAGCATGTGTACGGGTCCTTACCTTCCTGTGGGCTGTGGAGATGATAGGTGAAAGGGCTTTCATGAGTCTAACATATATTTCAATTTTGTGCCAGGTACAAGAGGTTGTTTAATTCGATTGATTTGTCAAGGGATTTCTTCTACAGCTATACCTATCGAGTTATGTGGAGTTTGCAGAGGAATGTGAATGGAGGCAAAGTAGAGAGAATGCCTTACGATGACATGTTTGTTTGGAATTCGTTTCTTACTCGTGAGTTTCGGAGTGTATCCAAAAGCGCCCATTGGACAATTGCATTAGTCCATGGGTTTTTCAGACAGGTAAGTCCTTCAGATTTTCTCTTGAATGTTTCTATTGTGTTACTTCGAGTCTTAATGAGCTGCCAAGGTTCAGATCAATTTTAAGGGGAAGCATTTGTTTCCTCTCAGAAGTCTACCAAAGGAGTGAAGGGTGAACTTCCTGCAGATGCACTCCTTTTGCATACTGGATTTTTATGACACTAGATTTCTGATTGATTTAAGCGTAGGTTGGGGTTTAGGGAGGAGGGTCTGGGGTAAGAAGCTGAGTAGGGAGGAGAAAAGCACAGGGAAGGTGCAGGGCTTAGTGCACAAAGTTTGGGACGGCTAAGCAGAAGGCTTGTGGAATGAAGGTTGCATGCCTTTTTCTGTAATGTGTGTTGCAAAATTGCACTATGTCTTCACAGGTGTCTGCATTCATATTGAAAAAGTCTAACCTGCTATGTTCTGCAGCTGAAACTGGTTTGTGAGGACACCAATTTCATGCTGACACTGATTGCAAGGAGGTCCAGGCATTATGCAGGAACAAGGTAGAAAATATCTTCCTTTCCGATTGCTTTCCTCATTCGGCCTTTTTTTTTGAAGCAGTAACTTCTCTTTTTTTGATAGTATAGCTGATGATGTTTTTTTGTTGTAGGTACCTCAAGAGAGGCGTTAATGGGAAAGGTAGAGTGGCCAATGATGTGGAGACGGAACAGTTAGTTCATGAAGAAAAGATGAATCAGATTAGTTCTATTGTTCAACACCGAGGGTCTATACCTTTGTATTGGTCCCAAGACACATCAGTACTTAGTCTGAAACCAGACATCATATGTAAGTTCTTGTGTCATGCAAGACTTTCCTCACTTTTTTGAATTGAGATGTCTGCCTTCATTATTTGTACTCAGCAAAGCTGGCTTTTATGCAGTACACAAGAATGAGCCCACTTACGAGGCTACGAGTCTACACTTTCAGAACCTTGCAGCGAGATATGGGAACCCAATTGTTGTTTTAAATCTTGTCAAGGTACTCCAGCAGCCTATCTTTGTGTATTATGGCATAGTTAGGGATTCAAGGATTCTCTTTGGAATTTACTCTAGGCCTCCAAGGAGCTCGCGGACAAACACTCTGAAAAAAGGACTTCTATTTGAATGCCTCTCTTACTCCTATCCCAGGGGGTTTCACAAGCCCTGGAAGGCCTTTTACTTATACATAAATAACTTAAAGAAAATAAAGACAAAAGGGTTTTGGTTGGTTAAATCAATTGGGATGGATGAAGTTTTTCTGCATGGTGTGACCCAATCCATCCATGCCGGATGGAATTTTAGCTGGGCATGGACAATGTGAGGATGCCAAATTATTGGACAGCACTTTTGAACCAATTGTATCTGTCCATGTAAGCATCACACGTTGTCTGGCAAGGACGTGTAAGAAGCCACCTTAACTTGGTAATATATATTTTTTCTCCTGATCTGCAGACTATGGAGAAAAGGCCCCGGGAGACCATCCTTTGCAGAGAATTTGCAAGCTCAGTTGCTTACCTGAATCACATTTTACCCAAAACTGATCGAATTAAGTTCATTCAGTGGGATCTTCACATGTTTTCAAAGAGGTTTGCTGAATATCTCAGTTCTTTGAAGGTTTCAAATTCTATATATCTCTATGGTGAATTGACTATTGTAATTATTTGGGCGAACTAATTAATGGTATTACCTGATTGACTGACTAACTTCTCCCACATGCAGAAAATCCACAAATGTGCTGGAAGTGTTGGAATCGATAGCTGCTGATGTGTTGGATCTGATTGGGTTTTACTATAGTGGGAAAACAAGCGAAAACAACTCAGACATTGACCTTCTGGGCTGTCTGGATGATGCTTCAAAGTAGGTATGCCTGTCTGGAAGCATGATCATTAAGATCTAAATTTTGGGTTTCATGGGTAAATTTGATGAAATGATCTCTTGTTACATGAGCACTACGGAATCATATTAATTAGCCCTAATTAGCGCTGATTAGAAGGCTAATTGACACAATTCAAGCTCAATCTGAATACACACAGAGAAGAGGAGAGATCCACCTAGGCTACTATGTATTAATAAGAAGGCTAATTAACACATATTACAAGCACGTTCTGAATACACACAGAGAAGAGGAGAGATCCAACTAATCTACTACGTATATTCCCGCAATGAACATGTACAATGATGTAAACTCAGATCTAGACTTCTTCCCTGCTAGCGTTAGGAAACAAAAGGTTGTATTGCTTTTTCCAGACTTTGTAACTGAAACTGCACAGGGGACTGTGTCAATACTGATTCAGGAACTCCCACTGCTGCTCAATGGCTGGCAGATCTGGCATTGAATACATGAGACTGATCCTAGAATTGCGTGTCGGCTGGTCTATGGTTGGTGGGCAGCACACATCCCTGTAAAGGTGCTTCCAACTGGCAGCCAACTTTGGCGGGCTCCATCCACCCTGACCCAGTTGCTCCCAGTCACAGAGGAGGACTGAGTGAGGATGACTGTGAGTGAGAGCCCATAGCCTTGAACCCTTTCTCATACGCTTCCCCTCTGGACATTTAGTGGTTTCCTGATCTCATTTTTCCTGGGGCATGCTCTGCGTAGGACTCACGTAGCCTCTGGGAGCCTGGTAACGTTTCCGAGATAACCCGCCCCCTTGGCTTCTTCCTCTGGAGGATCCCCCGATGCCGTTTGGGTGGCTTCCTTCCTCTGGACTGGAGTACCCCTGCTGGTCGTTGGTTTAGAGGGAGGCTTCCCCTTGATCATGATGGAGGTTGCAGTTGCTCGAGCTGATATTCCCACACCCCTGCAGTGCATTCACATTGTGGGATTTCAGGCTTGACAGTGTCTCAAAGTCGCGGGCGTCACATCTTGCCACTTGTCGCTTTGGGTGAACTGAGCCTATCTGGCAGGATCCCGACAAGTGGAGCTGGAAAGACATCCCCCTCATCCTGGTGTGCCCCTTTTTGAGTTCTTCGCTTGCCTGGAATCCAGAAGGAAGACGGCAAGCTGTCGGCCCTACCTTATTGGAAGGAGCAGGGTGTCCTGCATTTTTCCTGGAGGATTTCTAGAGGCACATTTGGAGTAGCTTCTGCTCCTGGAAGGTGTCCTTCCTCTGGTTGGTGGCTCACAGGAGGCCCGCAGTGGGCACTTGGGTGGTGGCTCTTCTAGGCGGCTTCTTGGGCATCTGATCCATTACAATCTGGCCCGCAACTTTGTTAGAAGTCATCTCCTGTCTAGTTTTATACACCAGGGCTTTTGTTGTGGGTGTGCCCGCCCTTATGAGGTGTTTTCCCATTTTTCCCCACTCTCCGTATTTTTCCCCTATTTTTTCCCATTTTTCTGAGGCTTGGGAGGGCTGCCAGCCAGTGCTGGCCGACTGGATCTTCATCAGTCGTGGGCTTCAGGGCTGCTGGCCGACTGCCTTTTACCAATCGTGGGCATCAGATAGCTGGCCGACTGCATTTATGCAGTCGTGGACCTCTTTTCTTCAGTCGTGGACACTTTTAGTGCTGGCCGACTGCCCTTCCAGGGAGGTATATATAGGTCCTCAGCCCCCATGCCTTATTTGTATCATTCCTCGGGATCTTCTTGTGTATATAGAGCAGAGTTACACGCCTACATCTCTCTCTCTCTTGTGCTGTTTTTCTGCCTGCGTTTTTGCTCTTGTGTTCCCAGATTTGGTCATCATCTCCGCTGCGTATTCTGACTTGGTATCAGAGCCCTAGGCTCTAGATAGGTCTTGGGATTTGTGTGAGCAAGAGGGGGGCTGTTTTGTGGCTGATTGGTGGACTGTTTTGGACTGTTCGGGAAGAGGAGAAGCAAGAGGAAGGCGGGCTGATTTGCTGGACAGCCACTTGCAGGTTTTAGTTCTTCTTTGTTCCCACCCACCCACCCTTTTAGAGTACATCCCCGCTATGGCAGATCTGTTTGAGATGGCCGAGAGACATGTGAAGATCCCGACACTCCCCACGTTCCCGGTGGATCGTCAGTTGGACGGGAGCAACTACGGCATATGGAAGGTGCTGATGGAATCCGTTCTGGAGTCCTACGATCTCGTTGATTTCGTCGTCGTTGGTGTTCCACGGCCGGAAGTTGAGGAAGGGGAGGTACCGTCAACCCGAAAGGACCGGGAGGCCCAGACACAGATGTGGGATCGTGTCAACGCCGCCAGGGTCCGTTCGTTTATTTTCCTCAATTACACACCACATGTAATTAATCATGTAAAGCATATGATGCTGGCCAGAGGTATATGGCAGCATTTGGCCTCACTTTACAACAGGGTATCGCCCATGAAGAGGATTTCCTTGGAAGTACAGATGCGGGTTATGAGCCCTGCAAAGTCGTCGACGATGCGGGAGCATATTAACAAGCTGCAGGCTCTTCAGCAGGAAGTTCTCCAAGCTGGGAAGGAGATATCGTCAGAGGACATGGCCATAACGTTGCTGTCACATTTGCCCTCTTTGTACTCAGCATTTTACTCGTCTTTGATTACCAGTGGCAGGCTCAGCACCATCACGTGGGAGGAGCTTGTGCCCATGGTCCTGGACCAGGAGGAACGATTCACGAACCCTCCTCAGGGTGGAGGTTCGGAGGCCTTTACTGGCCAACGGTTGAAAGGCCGTAACTCGGGCAAAGGGAAGGCTTCATCGGAGAAGTCTTCTGAGAAGAAGTCCGACGCTGACCGCGAGAAACTGAAGGCAGAGAGGACCTGTAATGATTGTGGCGAGAAAGGCCACTACTGGAGGCAGTGTCCCAAGCGGAAGACCGAGAAGGGTGAAGACTCCTCAGCAATCATGAAGACTTCGGCTTTTGTGCACCTGGAGGTGATGGACACCGATGCTTCATTTTCTTCAGGCAGGGAGGAGATTGGAGGACTCTCCGCAACGGATACTCGGGAGTGGATTCTCGATAGTGGTGCTTCCAGGCACATAACTCCTTCCCGTTCCGGTTTACAGGATCTCTGGAGGGTTTCTGGTCATATTCTTACTGGTGATACGTCCACTATACCAGTTCACAGTGAGGGCAGGATGGAGATAGTTCCCGATGGCAGAGGGGGGAAGCATTCCTCCCAGGTGTTGTATGTTCCGGCACTTGGTTTTCATCTGTTGTCAGTGTATCAGGTTTGCAAGACTGGCGTCCGGGTGGAGTTTGATGAGCATTTTGTTGCTCTCCGGGACAAAGCAACAGGCGAAGTGGTTTGGGAAGGTGGAGTGGAGAATGGAGTCTACAGGCTTTCAGCACTCTCTCTCCCAGGTCCTCAAGATTGTGATGAGTGGCAGTGTGGTAATAGCTACTCAGGTGTGGATACGCTGCAGGTGCGGGCTTTCCGAGACCAGGTGGTCGATAGCTTGCCAGTAGATGGCAGCAGTTGGCAGGAACTTTCCAGTACTGAGGTTGGTAGTTCTTGTGTTCGTGAATCAGAGGAAGCTGAACAGGTCACTTATGCTCTGATGTCTCGTCGTGTTCGGGACATAGAACTTCTAGTAGTTGAGGATGTTCTTTCCACGGGGACCTTTCGGAAAGCCAGGCAGGTGACAGGTGCTTACTTGCAGAAGGAGGTGGTTTCTCCAGGCTTTGTGGTTCCGGATTCAGAGGGGGTGGTTGACAGGTTTCATCAGGTTTCCAGGACTTGTTTGTGCACCGTAACAGGTGTTGATCCTTGTGAGCAATGTGATGTCTCTGTGATTCAGAAGCTGTATGGTTCATGGATTAGGTTGATGGACACCGGATTGGACGGGAGCTTCCTGATGAGGCAATTGAGCTCTTGGTTGCAGATGTCTCTTTGTGAGGTAGGATTGCGTTTCCTGTGGTTTCTGCGGCATGCGAAGGATCATGGACTCTTGTACACAGGAGGGGGATTGTTGGATGGAGTCCGACTCCGCGGTTGGAGTGACTCGGTTGGGGAGGAGATCCGGACACGAGGGGATCTACTTCAGGCCCAGGAGCAGTTCTACGGAGCAGCAGGAGGAGGTTACATTGCAGGTTTGGGCTTCCATTGGAGGAACCCATGGTCATCGAGAGGCACTTTGTTCGTGAACAGAACGTTGCTGATGACATCTTGCTGGAGTTCTGTTCGACGGAGGACAGTACGGTGGACCTCTTCACGAAGTCGCTCTCAGGATTTGCTCAGGCGGCACCCCAGCTCCCAGTGGTTGGTTTCACAGCCAGGAGCTGAGAGGGGGTGTTAGAAGTCATCTCCTGTCTAGTTTTATACACCAGGGCTTTTGTTGTGGGTGTGCCCGCCCTTATGAGGTGTTTTCCCATTTTTCCCCACTCTCCGTATTTTTCCCCTATTTTTTCCCATTTTTCTGAGGCTTGGGAGGGCTGCCAGATGATGCCGGGAGCACCCCAATGCTGGCCGACTGGATCTTCATCAGTCGTGGGCTTCAGGGCTGCTGGCCGACTGCCTTTTACCAGTCGTGGGCATCAGATAGCTGGCCGACTGCATTTATGCAGTCGTGGACCTCTTTTCCTCAGTCGTGGACACTTTTAGTGCTGGCCGACTGCCCTTCCAGGGAGGTATGTATAGGTCCTCAGCCCCCATGCCTTATTTGTATCATTCCTCGGGATCTTCTTGTGTATATAGAGCAGAGTTACACGCCTACATCTCTCTCTCTCTTGTGCTGTTTTTCTGCCTGCGTTTTTGCTCTTGTGTTCCCAGATTTGGTCATCATCTCCGCTGCGTATTCTGACAAACTTGCCCCTAAGCCTGCCAATACTGAGATCCATATCTGTGTGGCACTCCATAAAATGGTGCACATGATATTTGAAGTCCAACTTTTGGTTTGATCAAGCATGGATGCGTGCAGGTACAGATCCACCAGCCCAACTCATGCACCAATTGATTGACCTCATGCACACTTTAGAGGGGAACTATTGTGCTACCAAAAGAGTTTTGATTTGTACAACCTTGGAATGACTAGTAGCTACCTCCACTAGCTCATTTGCATTATCCGATTACAATTGATTGATGAAAACATTCGAAGAGCAGTTGTGTCAGTGTACTAGGCTCATTTGTCATGTAAATGATCACATAAGCATGAACTTGCCCAGTATCAGAGGTGAGTATTGACTCTCACAAGGTCATCCGGCTCTCCCATAAATTTAACATATGGAGTGGGAAGAAAAAAGTGCTGAACACCGTGATGTAAGAACCAGTTGCTAGCCAGTCAAAATAGTCAGGTCTTGTTAAATGTTCAAAGTCCTCTATGATAAAAATCTGGATGATAACTAGCAGTTTTCAGTCCTAGGCAGGGAGTGTGTAGCGGCCATGTTTCCCAGCGGCATGTTGGAACTATGGAACTATGAATAAGAGATCTGGTTTTTGTAGAGAGGGCCAAAGTTTTAGAGAGGTCAATTGTAGAGAGAATGATGGAGAAATGAGTAGTGAGGTGAGTGATTCCACAATTGTCAAGACGTGAAGTCGTTAAATCTGATTAATCGGATGATGGGTCTGGTAAAATAGCAAACATATTCATTGTACTATTCATACTTTGTTATTATGGAATCTACTCTTTACTGCTTTCTATATGTGCACACTTTTGTTGATGATACTGCTCTGTTTTTTTGTGTGTGTGTGTGTGTGTGTGTGTGTGTGTGTGTGTGATTGCTAGTTACAGCAGGGAAAGTTACTATTTAATTGCGCGAGTTAGTAATAATTCTAGCATAATGTTATGTAGTAAGTTTGGAATTGTAATATTTTTTGTACTTGCTGTCCGGAAAGCACTCCTTACTTGGGTGAGTTTTTGTTGTCTGGCAATCCGAACCTGGCAGGTGAAGCTGCAAGAGTTCTTGGATGATTGTGATTGGAAGTCGTAACCAGGATTAGTAGCTTGGTAGAACTCCTGATTGCTGACATTTTCTGATCTTGCTGGGTAATATCAATTGTCAAACTATTGGAACATCAGAAGATTGCCAAGGCAAGCAAAACGGTTATTGCAAGGAAGGACAGGGAGCCAACCTAGGAGATACTCTATGTCAAGACCAAACTGTTTTATGCATACTTGTCCACTGGGATCCAGGCATCCCCGACCCTGTTTACATTCACAGACATTCAATCCAGGCAATGTCCATGCCAGGAAACAAGTTCATGCATATGCAAGACATATGACAGGCAACATGCTAATGCATTATGCGACAGGCAACATGCTAATGCATTATGCAATTATAGTTTGGATAATCTGCCATCTTTCAAACATTGTACACGTGATAGAGCTCCTCACGTACGAAACCATGCCTACGAGTCTGGCCAAGTGACTCATAGTCAATAATCATGGAATTCACGTGCATAATCATCAAGATTGGTGAAATACTCGCAGTATAATTAGCCAATCTGGTGACTCATATGCTTGTGTACATTCACAGAGGTTAACTTAGATTTTTAATTCTTCCTTGCTAATACATGCAAACATTGAGGCATTCCTTGCTATGCCATTTTCTGGATCCATTCTGCTTAGTCTACATGCTGAAAAAATTTCGGGCCCTTATTTGGTAGCTTTGAAGAGGGTTGGCTGATAGTTCTGATACCAAGTGCGTTTGTATGCAGTGAGTTGAAACATCACGCTAATGATCAGCAGCCTGTTAAAAGGATGTTTCAACATGGAGTTTTGAGGACAAATTGCATTGATTGTCTAGACCGCACGAATGTGGCACAGTATGCTTTTGGCTTGGCAGCTTTGGGTCGCCAAATGCATGCTCTTGGTTTGTGCAGCACACCTCGAGTTGGTTCGAACAGCAGTTTGGCTATTACACTAATGGAGCTGTATGAGAACATGGGAGATGTGCTTGCTTTGCAGTATGGTGGCTCACCAGCTCATAACAAGGTGATTCAGAGTCTATTTTGATTGTTTAGGGCTGTGATTGATGCTTGCTTAAATGAAGTGTTGTTTTAGGGTCATCCCGGACTGATCGTTTCTTCATTACTGTGGTAGTAAGCATGGGTTTTATTGAACAGAGCCTTTACTTGGTCTACTGCAGGTTTTCTTACAGTGGCAAGGAAAGTGGAATGCAACGATTCAGTCTCAAGAGTTTTTCAGATCTCTTGTGCGGCATTATAACAATGCCTACCTTGATGGGGAAAAGCAGGATGCCATAAACATGTGAGCTTCACCTTAAGAAAACAATTCAAACAAATGTGCATGCATACATGCACACACACAAAAACACTTAAAACACACATGCACATACATATATACATACATCCATGTACATGCAAGCATACATCCATACACATGCATGCATACAGATATACTGCATGCATACTACATGCACGTCCATTTTCATGCATGCATACATATGTACATACATCCATGTACTTGCATGCATGCACACATATGTCCATACACATGCAATGCAGTGAGTGCGCGCGCGCACACATTCATATGTATGTATGCATGTATATGTTTTTTCTTTTTGGTTTAGCTAATAAGCTATGATGGCATTTACATATTTTAAGAAATGGCCTCTGATATGGAAATCTTCAAAGTTCTGCAGATTTCTAGGACATTTTCGTCCAGAAATTGGCAAACTTGCGCTGTGGGAGCTAGATTCAGATAATCACTTGCAAATTAGGCGAGCTGGAGATGATCCTATGAATGATTTGAGGTAAGTAATGTATATTTAAAGCCTACTTTGTTAGAAACCATATATCCACATTATATATCAATTTATTTATATGATTATTGTTTTTTTAATGTGTTGTATGTGTGCCTCTGTACAGGTTATCATTCAAAAGATCCTTTTCAGCTGGGAACATGCTAGAGCAAAATGACAATACTACTATTTTACCGGAAGCACTCTCCCGAATGGACTCTAATCTTATCAATAAATCATTCTCAGTAAAAAATCCTTCTTTCAGTATGGCGAAGAGAGGTGTAACGATCAGTGAAGCTGAATTAAAGAAATGCCTTGTAGATGACATTGGCTACGAAAGCTTTTCAAATGTGAGGTATGGGTCATCTTACTATACACAAATACATACATACACATGCATACATTACATACATTACACATATACAAACATTAGACGTATGTGTAAAAGTGAGACTATAGATTTACACAGTAGATTGAATGAGGAAAAGCTTTGTTTTTTCTTTTCAAGCCTCTGGCTCAGACGCAAGGCTTGGCGAGAGCTTCCTCTCTAGTCTTTAAGCATAATTGTTGCTTTGCATAGATATCTGCTGGTGCTATAAGGACAGCTAAGTAGTTAAAGCTGGTGGCATGTGCAGGAATGACAGAGCAGACCCATCTTTGCTTCTCAGTCTGTGCAGTTCCCTTGACAAGAGTGCAGATGCCGCTCGAGGCCTTTGTGATTGTGCTGATGCTGACTGGTTGTCTTCATCGGGTAACTCATGTGAAGAGGATGCACAGGAAAGGTGAGCTAGAGTAGATTACAAGCTTACTGAGAATCTCTCACGCTTCGAATTCTTGGATCTTGTCATAAGCCCCTGTTTGATAAACGCCTTACATATTTAAATGGATGGATCTTAGGATGCAACTTAAATAATCCTTCAAAGTGTTTCCCAAAGGTTGGAAAAGGTGGGTAGAAGGGTCACTTATGAATGTGTTGTGACGAGACATGTTTATATACAGTGTTGTGACGAGACATGTTTATATACATGATATATACCTTCATGGGACACTCAAATCATAATATTGGGTCCATGGCACTCAAACATGGTCTCTTATCCTAGATTGGAGGCTTCACTGTAGGTGCTGCCAAGAAAACCTGGTGCTAAACTTAAGCTGAGGGTACTGGTGGCTAGTTCTCTATCCAGTTTCCAGGCATAGTTGGAAACTTGCATATAACAGCAGGTCATTTCTCATGACGGTGCCATAACATGGATGCATGCGTGTGTCAAATGCTCATACCAAGTGTGCATGCGTAGATGAGTGTATTCTCTCACTCGCTCCTCTCTTTCATGAATGCTTCATACCATGGGAGGTCATGTGTGTGCTTCTGTGGATGCATCTATTGTTGTGTTAGCTTACAAATGTTATTTTTGTACAAAAGTCATGACTAATCTTCCATTTGCACAGGCACTTCGTGACTGCTATGGGAAGTGACAGCTGGCAGGGTAGTGGGGTTCTTTCTGACACACTTAGGAAGTCAGAAGACAGCTATGACCATGATGACTATTTTCAAGTAAGTTTTTTTAGGGTTGATGCCTTCTTTCATTATTCTGTGTATTGATTTAAATGTAACTCATAGAAGCAACTCTCCATCCAGGATTTAACAGCACTATTGATGAAGGCCAGATCACATAAATGGAAAGATAACAGAGATGTGTGTACGGAAAGCAAAGAAGAAATCGAATCCTTCCGTGGAGAGGATGTAGGAAGGGTCGGATCTGGGGAGGTGACAGCGTCTCGTGGACTATTCTCTGAAAAATTTATAAATTGGATTCAGGAAGGCCAGATTCTCTGCTTTTAGGACATAATAAACATGTAACTTGTCACCAACAGGCATATAGCCCATCACTGAGGGCCTGTGACTGAGGGAGGGAGGTTCCGAGTTCAAATTCCTGTAGGCCCCAATGGGTATTGTGGCGGCTTTGTGATCACGAGTTGTAATGCCTTGGGGCGGGATGACCAACGGTGCAGGTATCTACTCAAGGGAAAAGAGAAAACATGTAACTTGTCTGGTCTTTGCTTTGGACAACTTGGCTGGCTTGACACTCATGGGTTCGAGGAGTTTATGAAGCTCTCGAGTTTTAGCTGACTAGCTTGTACATCCGGAGCCTGTTTCCTGTTCATTCGGGCTGCCTTGCTGTTCAGCTGCAAGGCTGAAAAAACACACAAGCAAGGCCTAGGTCAATGATTGATTGGTGGTGCCGTAGGTTTCAGCTTTGTATATATCCAGCTTAGTTTTAGCTCAGATTTGGTTTTGATCTTGTACTGTCTCATCTCAATGGGAGAAATTTCCTTACCTGATAGAAACTGCAAAGTAATGGTTACTAGTGGAGGAACCACAGGCACACACTTGCACCTTGCATATTCACAAACTTTGCACCTTGCTTATTCTCAAGTACTGAATATATTTTCGAGTGGACACTAGGAATCTAAATTAAAGGTCAGGTCTTGGATAGGATGATGAGATTGCTGATAATTTCTGTTCATAGTAAAATACATCCATGCAAAATGCACCTCCATAGTGTATGGTGGGTTTGCCAACAACCACACGTGCTCTTCAAATTTATGCTAAGCATAAAAAATTCTCAAACAACCACAATGCAAGTATGCACTTTGAACTAGTGCATTGAATTCCCATGGAGGCAGATGTAAGTGATGCTGCTTGGACGAATGTGCCCTGTATGGCATGTGTGTATGAGGAATGGTTTATGCTCATGTTGCATGTTACATTCCCTTCGAGGATGGGGTAGGCACCGTCGTGCATTGTCGTACGAATAAACAGTATAAGCTCTGTTGTGCTAGTTAAACACTAAAATACTCTAAAATCATAATGTTTACCTTATGTGCACAAAGGAGGCTATTTGTGTACAATGCCGTGCATGCAACCAGTTTTACAAACAATGAAGCTTCTAGCTTTTGACTTGAGAGGGGTCTAGACGAGTACGTTCCAAAAGTCCTCCGAGTTCCCAAGCTTTAATCTCTGAGTTCCCAAGCTTTTGACCTGGAAACGCTTGGGAAGGGGTGATGTCCATTCACAGCTTTGATAAACGACTTATTCACCACCTTAATTACTAATCAAAGAGAACATTGTTCAATTGGGTGTTAGGTTTTTTAGTTGCCTTATTGTCATTGGTCTTACTTATCCTTTGGGTCTGAGGACGAGGGTATAAGGTTTGGGTGGCTAGGTTCATACACACAATAGTTACCTACATAAACCCATTTGAAATTACAAAGAGTGTTCTTAAAGAAAACACACTATAAACTCCCAAATTCATAAGAAGCTTTGTTGACCACTTAGGTAATATGGAGCTTCATTGACTATGCCCATACACATTTATAAAAGAGTGTGTTCATTAATTTTGTAACTCTCTCAATTGGTGTTGTAAAGCACTCTAATAATGCCCCCAAGTCTTATATATCTAGGTAAGATCATGAGGAACTCGGCTAAGAAGGCCAAATGCTTGCGAAAGCATTGTAACTAATGACATGCACCCTCAAGTCACTTATTCGCAGGTGGTCTAGTGTGAAAAGGCTTACAAAATGATGACAAAGAAGCTCTTAACACGGGCACCATTGTCAAGGATGGTATGTAAGCCTCATTCTCATTTTCATTATGTCAATATTACCCATAGCCCGGCGTTGATTAGTGGTTTATCCACGAAATAGGAGTCCCAAGAAGTGAAGAATGTCATTCTCATTTTCATTATGTCAATATTATCCATAGCCCGGTGTTGATTAGTGGTTTATCCACGAAATAGGAGTCCCAAGAAGTGAATAATGTGGTGAGCAACTTTGATTCTTAAGGTTATTTAGAGATGAATTGCATTGAGGGAAAAGGTTGATCAATTAGATACACCATTGGAGAAAAGAAGAACACTAAAAATTCCACCTATTGTATCTAGATTAAATTAACATAGATTTTTAATGTTCTTTTCATTTTTTTCTAAACAAAAAGAGGTTACTTTGTTTTGTTTATTACCAATCTTTTTATGGAATCTTGCATAGCACTACATTCAAAGATAGGATCCTGCATTTTTTTCTTTCTTTTTACAAAAATTGTTTAATCTTACATAAACACTCTAGAGGGCATTTACATTTTGCCCATTTTTCCCTAAACTAAAAATCTTGAAAAAAATGATTGATTCATCTTGTTTCTTAGTGTAGAATCATGTATATGATTCCATTTTGAGATATAATCTTGATTTTTTGGGGGGTCAACTTGCACATAAATAGCATAATTTTTCGTTATCACTCTAATATTTTTGTTAAATCATGCATATCACTCCATTTTGAGATAGAATATTGATTTTTTGGGGGTCAATTTGCACATAAATAGCTTAATTTTCCATTTGCCACTCTCAGTTAGCATTTAATCTTCTTGATTACTTAATTTATTAGAAAAGAGTAAGTGTATTTTTAAATAAGTAATGTAATATTTAGGTGCCTTAAGTGTAGAAAAACACTATTGGAGATTCCCATTCAACTTGAACTTGATTTGGCTTCCCATATTAGTGAACTTTGGGCTAATTTGCACATAAATAACTTAATTTTGCATTACCTTTCTAAGCATTTACGTAGTGTTTAGTCTAGCTTCTTCTTTAAGAAAGTGTTTTATAAAATAAGTAAGGTAATCTTCATGTGCCTTAGGTGTTAAAAAACATTATTGGAGAGTCCCATACAAATTTTGGACTTGATTTGGAGTTTGGTTGGCCCTTGAGTTAGGAAGCATGTCAAGGTTGCATGTGGTGTAATGTGGGCATGAAAATACTTAATGTGAGGTCCCATCTCCAAGGTTGTGAGTTGTTTGAGGTCTATACAAGGAAAGAGGGCCTATGGCTTTGCTTTCGAGAGCGGTTGTCAATGAGAGAGCTTGGTGGAGGGAGCTTTTCTTGGCTACTCTCTCTCTTTACTTTGAACACACTCTCTCTAAATCTCCCCACCCACCACCATCTCCTCCCACTACCTCTCCTAGCCCAGCTCAGCTCCTTCCCTCCAACCTCTCTTTCTCTCTCTATCTATTGCCATCTCTCTCTCTCTCTCTCTCTCTCTCTCTCTCTCTCTCTCTTTTCTATCACACTCTCTTCTCTCCCTCTCCTATCTCTCTCTCTCTTCTCTCACACACACTCTCTCTCTCTTCTCTCTCTCTCTCTCTCTCTCCCTACCATCTCTTTCTCTCTCTCCTACCATCTCTCTCCCTTCTCTATATATCTCTTGCCTCACTCTCCCACCTACCATCTCTCCCCCTCTCTATATCTCTCTTGCCTCTCTCTCTCCTACCATCTCTCTCCCTTCTCTATATCTCTTTTGCCTCACTCTCCCTTCTCTCTCTCCCATCTTACCATCTCTCTCTCTCTCTCTCTCTTCCTTCTCTCACTCCTTTCTCTCCTCTTTCACTCCTTTCTCTCTTCCTTCTCTCACTCCTTTCTCTCTTCTTTCACTCTCTCTTTCCCTCTCATGCTATCTCTCTCCTTTTTACCATCTCTCTCTCTCTCTCTCTCTCTCTCTCTCTCTCTCTCTCTTGTCTCACTCTCCCTTCACTCTTTTTTCTCCCTCTATCTGTCTCCTCTCTCTCTCTCTCTCTCTCTACCATCTCTTTCTCATTTCTATATCTCTCTACTCTCTCTCTCTCTCTCTCTCTCTCTCTCTCTCTCACACACACACACACACACACACACACACACACACACACACACACACTGATCAACATACTACGTTTGTTTATGCAAACAAGTCACGTATGATGTTTGTTCTTGTTGTAATTTTACTTTTTTACCCTCATGTCAAAGAGAGTGCATTATTTTGGCAAAGCAAATTTATTTAAATGATTTTCACATTAAAGAGGGCAATGAGAGAGTGTGTGTCTGAGAGTGATCAATATCACCATTATAAAACCACATGAATTAACAACGGTTATTACCTCCCCCTGTGTCCATAGAAGGAAGGAGAAGGGTGACCCCGTCCACAATTATGAATGATCTTTTTACACTTGCCTTGTTTTCTACTACACCATGCAAAGAGATAGAGGGATAGTGTTTTATGATACCATTTAATTTGAGAGAGATCAAGAAAAAGAAAAGGAATTTCACTTACACAATAAAAAACATGAATCTTTTGAATGCTGCCAAATTTCAATCAAGTAAAAACTGTCTTACAAACTTCTTCATTTGGGTCTACATAGACTACACACAATCCTCTTGAACGAGCCTACTATGCAAAATCTCCACCATCGGCATATAAGTCAAGCACTAAACCCGTTTCTCTTACAAAGGTATTTAGAATCAATGTCCATAGCTCTCTACCTTGCTGTATCCCTCCTACAAATATCATCATCATGGTAGTGTGAATGTAGTGCCATTAAATGAATGTGGTGTCATTAAATAATACATTCCTATAATGGGTACTTTCAAGTCATACCTTGCCAAACCTTCCATCTATTGATTTCTTCCAAAGGGTAGGACGATTAGTATCATACATAAAATCTAGCTTGGGATACTCAAATTTGTGCTCTCCTAAGAGGCTTATAAAATGGGCATACATGAGACTGTAAGCCTGCTCAAGTGACATGGTTGTAGTGATTACAAATGCGATCAAGCATATATTATTAAAGCATGAAAATAACATGAAAATATTATGGGTCACTATAGATTCACAAATGCTCCCCACTTCAGTATTGAAAAGAACACATTGAGAATCCTTTTGCATCTACCTTGGAGCACATGTTTGTCATTTAATACATTGACCCGATGACAACAAGTGCGCCATTATCATCAAGTAGAGTGAATGTAAGGTCAAATAAATACTGCTCGTCGTGCCCTCTGCAATGTAGTTTGTAAACGCTTGTATGGTGAAATACTCTTTTGAATGTAATCTATTATCCTAAAAGCACTCACCACTAATCGTGTTTCATGTAGGGTTGCATCTGTATCAATACCAAACATGGCCCACCAATGAATAGCTTCATGATCATCAGCCATCTTACCCGTGCATGTACTTAACTTTTGTAAGACATCATTGGAATATATAAAACAGCTTTACCATGCACTTAATGTCAAATAGGGAAAGTCTACGGACTCCGTAAACATAGTTGCTTAAGACTAGTAATAGAGGTCAGACCATTTTTAAGTTTGGTTGGCCTAGTGTTAAAACTAGTCATTTGTATATAAGTCATTTTTGATAATAAGCAATGCACATGCATTCCCTTGCAATAGTTTTCTTATTGTGAGCTCTCCTTTTTTTCTCTTCTTATGAGCTTCGATTCTTCCCATGTAATAGCTTTCTTGTGAGCTCTCCTTCTTCCCTCTTCTTGCTTGCTTGTATGCTTTTGAATTCATGCTTGCTATATAGATGCATGCTTGAATAGGTTTGATTGTAGGTTTCCCTCTTCGATTAGCTTCTTCTTTCCTTACTTTTTATGAGAGAGAACCATCATGAAGGGCCATCTCTTCTTGCCTCCATCTAGGCATTGAGAGCTCTCCCTTCACTCCTCTAGCGAGGAGTATTTTGGTGTGACAATAGAGTGAGGAGAAGACGACCGAGCTACCGTACCCACAATGGCAAGTTGCATTTTCGGCTTGAAGGCAACACCCAATGTCACATGCTTCGGCAAGGATAAGGTAAGCTCTTGACTTAAACAAATTTGGCACCACTATTAGGGGCTAGCCTAGCTCTTAGCTCTGTTTTTTCATACATTCCAAGTTATTGGGATCACCCAATATTGCCAGTGTTGATTAGGAGGCCACACTCGAAAAAACATATGGTTTTGGAGCATTATATATGTTTGTTTTTTGCTTTTGATTTTGATTTGAAGTTTCTTTTTGATTTTGGAGCATTAGATATGTTTGTTGTTGCTTTTGATTTTTATTTGAAGTTTATTTTATAATAGGATATTTTATTTTCATTTATTGATAGGATAAAACCCTAGTTCTTTCGTGATTTGCATGATATTAGAGCAAGAGTGTAATGAAACAATTTTATATGCACATGTTTGGGCTTGGGCCTAGGCACATGGGCCTTGGGTCCCTTGGGCATAGATTTGGGCATGGGCATAATATTAGCTAGTATGAAATGTCTAGGCACTATATCAGTGACCTTGGTCTAGGCTATCGTACCCTTTTATCATTTGATCATATTACACATCTACCTTGGAGCTTTCAACCTTCTATTGGAGACCTTCTCCCATGCTTTAGACTCCATGTAAACGATGTCTATATGTCTCTAGACTTCATGTAAATGAGTCTCCTCTCCCTTCCTTTCTTGCATTGAGGATAGTGACATATACCCATGGCTACTCCATGCTTTGAGTAGTCCCCTTTCTTGCATTGGTATCAGAGCTGTGCTTTGATCTTAGTATTAGCATTGAGATTAGTATTAATCATTTTCTAATCTATGTTAATCACTATAAAAAAAATCATATTCTTTGAGTTGAGTGCATAGTTTCTTGATTAGTGACTTCTATGATTAAATCTTTTCATAAACCCTAGTTTTCTTCAATATTTACCTAGTTTCTTAGAATCTTAGCAAAATGGCAAGATATTGGTGGTTGCTATGTAAATCTTAGTACATAGTTTATGAAGAAAATATAAAGATTACAATTCTATTTATAGATTTGAATAGATTTATGTAAAGATTATAATTTTATAGTAGATTTAAGCAGATCTATGTGAAGATTGCAGTTATGTTAAAGATTTTAAGAAAATTTATGTAAAATTTACAATTATGTTACAAATTTAGATAAAGTTTATTCTACAATGTAAAGTTTACAAGAATCTTGGGACAAATTCATAAAGCTTGCAAAGACATGAGTGTAGAACTGGTGTAAAACTATAACAGTGGGTGGTTCTTGATCATACTTTGTAAGAATTATGTTTCTTTAAGAGAAATTGTAAAAACTTCAAGAAAATCATGAAAGATTACAAAATTTAATGGAAGATAAGCAACATTATTGAATCTTGGTGGAAGTAGTGCAAGATTATTATAGCAGTTTGATGTATATTGAAATTACAAGCTACAAACAAAGAACTCATTTCAGATCTAGTACCCTAACAACAACATTTACATTTCTCCAACCCTCTTAGGAGTCGACGAACCCAATCCCTTTGGTGCAAGCACCAGTGCACAATCCAGTGCTCATTATCAGTTTAAAGAAGAAAAGCAAATCAAGTTCAACACAAGAAACATATGAGAGACACAATAACTACTTAGACTTGAACAATATAAACATAAAAATAAGGGATTAATCACTCTTTATTTTAAGTCGCCCTCCTCTCACTAAGTGGATTACACTACACACTTTACTCTTTTAGTTAGTGAAACGCCAGTTGACTTAAACCATATATTAGAGACACTCATTGGGTGCTCAAAGTGTTGCTTCACTATTGACTATGGATAGAAAGACAAGATAACTACCTAATTAGATGAAAATTCTACTTTAATGACAACACAATTAACATGATTAATCTAAGGTGGGTGATACCTAAGTGAACTCATGATGATGAGTGTGTGCTAATTAAATTGCACTCAAGTTAATTAGACTCCAAGATAGATTAACTTTGACACATAGAGAAACTTGAGATAAGTGTAAGTGATATGATTGATTGCTTGAAATGGCCCCCTTTTATATGAGGAGGTGAAAAGATGCACAAGAGAAGAGAGCTTGATCTCTTGCAAGCACACACACACTCACAAAACCCTAAAAGAGAACACACAAGGTGAGAGGCTGAAAATCTTCTTCTTCTTCACACAACACTCAACACACCATATACAAAGATAAGAGTACACACAATATGAAAAGGTACTCAACCAACTACATACTCGGGTTCTCTATAGTGTGAACCCAACTAAATGAGCTGGCGCTATAACTATGCCAGTCTCTAGAATGGCTGTCACACAGCCTGTCATCCCACTGGCCGCATATCACCCATGATCTCACCAACCATGCCAATGGTGTAAGTGTGGGGCCTATCCCCCAGGCGGGTCATCAGTGTCCACTGCCTCACTAGATGAGCTGGATATCTCAACACTCCCCCTCGAGCTCAACTCCATCTCATGTGTACACCAAGCAAAGTCCTGAATCTGCAGAGCTTCTCTGCACCCAATGCTTTGGTGAAGATGTCAGCGACCTGATCCTGTGTGTGCTGACATAAACAAGGTCAACGTCTTCTGCCAAAACCTTCTCTTTGACAAAATGGTAGTGGACCTCTATATGCTTCGTGCGAGTATGAAAAATTGGGTTCCTGGCTAACTGTATACTACTAATGTTGTCACCACAGAAAATGACAACTTGTCTATCCACCCACTGATAGACCCAAATCTGCAAGTAGCTTTCTCAACCAAGCTACCTCACTTGCTGCCATAGCAGCACCTCTGTACTCGGCCTCTGTGTACTGGATAGAGCAACTGTAGGCTGCTTCTTGTTGCTCCAAGTCACATGAAGCCACTAGTAGATCTTCTATCTGAGATACTACCAGCCCAATCAGCATCTGTGTACCCATGTACACATATCTCTGTCCCAGTTTCATAAAATAGTCCACAATGCAAAGTAGACCTCACATACCTCAGTATGCGTCTCAATGCATCCAAATGCGGCTTCCGAGGAACCTGCATAAACTGACTCACCAACCCAACAGCATAGCTCAAATCTGGCCTGGTGATTGTCATGTAGATCAAGCTTCCTACTATCCGCCTATACATAGTAGGATCCTCCAAAATCTCTCCTGAATCTGCACTCAACTTTCCATTTTGAGATAGGCTTACAGCCTGTCATACCATACTTGGACAACATGTCCAAGCCATACTGTCTCTGCAGTAATCCAATACCATGTGGTGACCAATTCACCTCAATGCCTAAGAAATATCTGAGCTCTCCCAGATCCTTCATCTCAAGCTTCTGTCTAAGCAAGATCTTTACATCAAATATCTCTACGTCATGGTCCCCCGTAATGATCAGGTTATCTACATAGATAACAACACGCACAACCCCTCTATCACTGTGTCTCACATATAGCGAGAAATTTGCATTGGCTACATGAAAGCCAATAGTGACAAGATATTCAGAAATCTTGTTAGGCATGCTCTTGGTGCTTGTTTTAAGCCATACAAGGCTTTCTTCAACCTGCAAACATGCTCGGGGTGACTCACATCCTCACATAACCAGGTGGCTGCAACATATACACCTCTTTCTGCAAATCCCAGAATGCATTCTTTACATCCATTTGATGTAAAGACCATTGCTTTGACGCAGCCACTGCTGTCACAACTCTCACTGTTGCCATCTTGGCAACAACTAGGCTAAAAGTTTCCTCATAATCATGCCATATATCTACGCATATCCTTTGGCTGCCAATCTAGCCTTGTACCTGCTTATGCTTCCATCACTGTTATGTTTTACTTTGTACACCCACTTGCATCCAATGGCTTTCTTGCCTTCAGGCAATTGCACTAAATCCCAAGTCTCATTTCCATATAGCTTTCTCCCAACACACATTTCCAACAGCGTCATCAATGCATGTGGGCTCTACAACCTATACAACTGTTGCCATGTATGCATAGTGATGTGCCACATAACCATCATAGGTAAACCTCTACACAGGATTCTTCACTCTCCGAGATCTTTGCAGCTTTGCATTCATGGCTTCCATAGCCTTCTTTACACCAGGTGCTCATAGATAGCTAGTATCCCAAGATCCTCATCAAGGCTCATCTCTGAGCCACTAGACTCTCCATCAACATGAGAATGCCCTGCAGAAATGTCAGTCATACTAAGGGGCTCAATCACTTTCTCTTTGCCTTTATGTGATGTACTAATCACATTTGCAAGACTGGTATTATGACGCAGCCTGCCACTCCATGGTCTATCACTGAACCACTAGATGAGGACTCTCCTGGTCCACTCAAAGATTGTGATTGCTGGCTTGCATTCTGTGCAACCACATTTCCACTCACATCAGCCCCTACAACTTCTTTTTCAGCAGCATACTAGCTGCTCATCTCATAAAAAAAAACATCCCTGCTTACCCTCAACTCACGTTGTGAGGTGAAAAAAAGAAGAAAAGACCCTGCCTCTATAGCCCTTCACCTCGCAAACTTGGAAACACACACACGAACGGGGGCACCACCAGCCCACCGGCTGGAACACTTTCTCACAGTTCACCACCCAACCCACGCCAGACAGATAGCCAAAAACAGGGGCACCATAGACAAAGCAAACACCCAGCAATATATTCCAGTTACAACACTTCATACAAGCTTCTCTCGACACAGAAGCCTTACTCACACAACCATAAAAAAACTCAGACCTGTCATTGCCGAGGATACCCCACATCCCCAATCACCACGAACCTCTCGCCTGCCTGCTGTGCCAATCACACCAGAATGAACCCGGCCACTCTCACTTCAGAGGGCGCCCCACCAGCTAACCCTCAACTCTCTGCAGCCCATCACTTCTGCATGTGTCCCCAGCAGAGTAGCTACCCAACATTCCTCTCTGTCTTTGTCTGTCACCTGCAGCTTATCTGCAGTGCTACCGGCCCACCACCAAGCAGCAACACCTATCTCTGTCTCTTCCAATCGGCACCCTGCTTTGTCTTCTGTCAGCTTCACCTACGCGGCCCACACCAGCCCAAGGCTACTACCTTCAGCCTCTGTTTTGCTCTCCACACTTGCTGCAGTTATCACCAGGGCACCTGCACATCCACACGGCTCGTAATGATTGCCTGCAGCCAACACACGCAACACCCACTCCTTTCAAACTAGGCGGCTTCCAACTCTGTCGCGCTGACCACACTGGTGCACCCAACAGCTACCACACCAGTCGGCTCTTCACATGCACGGCGGCTGTCTCTATATCCAAAACCCAAAGTAAAGGGACGCCTCCACTGACCCCCTCACTAGCCTTCACTTCCCCACGCGGCTCCTCACCTGTACTGCCTCCCTGCACAGCAACGATACCCGCCAGCTCTTTCATAAGGCAGCGTTACAAGGCCTGCACCTCTCTAATCTCTGTTCCAGCAAGCCCCTTCCTCTGCCCGGTGGCCACACCTCAAGTCTTCGAAGCTGCAGCAGCACACCTGAGCCTTCTACTACCAGGCGGCCACCCTCTTTCCTTTGCTGCGCCTTCAAGCGTCTCTTCAAATAGCAAGGTGGCCACACCTGCAGAGCTGCCACAATACCTTGCAGCTCCTGTTCTTCGCTCTGCCTCCGTCTCCGCGTCCTCTTCACTACACCCTGCCTATCAGAACTTTCAGGCGGCCACTTCATCTTCTTTCACGCCTTCCAGACCTTCGCCACCTTCGAGATATTCTACGCTGGCAGCCACCAAAATCCCCACGTGGCCATTTCCACTAGTAACCACGTTTACTATTATTTCTTTATTTTCCAAGGCCTACAAGATGGCCGCCCAAAATAGCTTTCACACCATGCTTTGCTACCTTGGCCACATCAATAGTTGCTTCCCCAATCTCCACATACTTCAAATACAATCTCGTGCCCACTTTGCGTCTCACGCTCACCACCACTTCAAGGGTCTTTTCCTCTCGCCCAGCAGCTACCCAACATGCCCACTCATTTAAAGGGACACGTACACAAATTCAGAGCCATCAAGCAGCTAAAATCATTCTTAGCAAACCTCTTTCTGGACAGGCCTGCAACACGCTCAAAAAACCAAATCCATCCACACTGTACACCTGGCAACGCATTCCCGAGCAAAGCTCTTTATTCACACCTTGCACACGCATGTACACAAGCTCAGAATACCTCTCAGAAAAACGCCTGACATACTTTGCCAACCCCCCCATCTTCTAGAGCATTCATGCTCAGCAGTAGCAAAAAACATATTCGATAGCTATCCACACTAGGATCAAAAGGAAATAGCTCCAACTCACCATCCCATTCCCCAATATCTCTCAAACACCATGGCTGCATCATTGCATACCAAACATCAACCATAGCCACAAAATCTTTTCTGTCCATCATCTGATCAGCATTCACAGACTCTGACCACACAGCATCATCTTCAAGCCTTTGCTCTTCACCCACAACCAACCTCCCCGTCTTCAAAACCTGTGGCATTGCATCATCTAGCATCCCATTCATCAATACCTGTGAAGGCCAAGTCCCAGCATTTTGACCTTTATCCACACCAAAATCCAGATCCTCTCCAGCAGCAGTATTCACAAGCACTTCCAGCTCTTGTACTTCAGGCATCTCTTCACAACCATACAACTCAAGTGGTTCAGAATCTTTGTCATCCTTGGACTTTGCCTTTAGCATTTCAGCAACCCGCAAAGAAACCTTAGCTACGCTCTCAACCATGTTTGCATCCATGTCCACCTCTGGCTCCTGTTCATCAAGGCTAGCAACTTCCCATATATCATCTCCTCAAGCACAATACTCACCTCACAACGCTCTTCATCAGCCAAATCAACATGCATACCTTCTTGAGTGCTGCCAACCCCCCTGGTATCATCGTCCAAAGACTCCCCAGCACATAATGCATCAAATGGACAAACATCCATACCATTCATTGCAGGTACCAGACCACCATCAAGCTGTCCAAGAAAATCCATAATAATGGAATCTTCCTCCATACTCTCCACATCTGCATCACAAACCATCTTCACTTCATCAGAAGTCTCTACCCCATCCTCCTCCCTTGTAGAATCTGGCAAAGAATCATCCTCAAAGCATCCTGTATCCAGCTCCTCTTCCTTGAGTCAATCTCAAGGCATCATCCTCTTTACTCCCATATGCATGCATGTCATCCAGATCCGAATGCAAATGATCTTCAATAGAGCATTCCAACTCACTGTCATGAACAGCCACGACGTCCAAGTCCAAAGAAGAATCCTCTGGCAACTCCTTATCTTCACTTTGCTCCTTCACCTGCTTCTCATCCACTTGCACATGCTTAAAAGACTTTGGAAAAAAATCAGAAGGCACATAGAACATCCCCCTTTGCACCTGTATCGGCCTTTGAGGTTCCTGTCTAATCAAACCTTGCATAGAACTCTTACCCACCTCAACCAAATTTACCTGCATATTCCTTGCAGACACAACACCTTCATACGGATAAATACCCATCTCCATCTCCTTCAAAATCTTGCCTTCCTTTTCCCTAGCAACCCTAACTGCATCATCAAATGACTTGGGACTCTTCAACTCAACCCTGATCCTCAAATGAGGTAGCAAACCATCAATAAACAAGCTTTTCTTCAGAACCATAGGAGGAACTTCGTGCTTTAATGTCATACACCACTTACTCCACAGACATGTAAATACCTTCACAAAATCATCTAGTGATTGCCCATGGACCTGCTTCAAGATGCTCAACTCCTGCCAAAGCACACTAGAATCCTCCACTTGTTGAAAACGCTCCAAAAGGCCTTCTTTCAACCTGTCTAAGGTCAAAACACTAGCATCCTGCACTTCAAAATCCTTAAGCCAGCTTCGGGCATCTCCCTTCAAGAAAATCTTTATCAGCTTCAAAACCTGCTCTTCATCTGTCACATGATTGCTAATGAATGCCAATTCCATTTGCTCCAAAAAGTCACACACATCTTCATCCTTCCTGCCATGAAATTCAGGATAAGACCACATCATGACAAACCTGTATCAATCCCTGAGCTCTCCTCAGTGAAACACACGCCCTTCTAGGCAAAGAACAACGCCAGAGCTATCCTCAGTGGGGGCACCAGAAGGATGTGAGGTGAAAAAAAGAAGAAAAGACCCTGCCTCTATAGCCCTTCACCTCGCAAACTTGGAAACAAACACACGAACGGGGGCACCACCAGCCACCACCGGCTGGAACACTTTCAAAACAGGGGCACCATAGACAAAGCAAACACCCAGCAATATATTCCAGTTACAACACTTCATACAAGCTTCTCTCGACACAGAAGCCTTACTCACACAACCATAAAAAAACTCAGACCTGTCACTACCGAGGATACCCCACATCCCCAATCACCACGAACCTCTTGCCTGCCTGCTGTGCCAATCACACCAGAATGAACCCGGCCACTCTCACTTCAGAGGGCGCCCCACCAGCTAATCCTCAACTCTCTGCAGCCCATCACTTCTGCATGTGTCCCCAGCAGCAGCTACCCAACATTCCTCTCTCTCTTTGTTTGTCACCTGCAGCTTATCTGCAGTGCTACTGGCCCACCACCAAGCAGCAACACCTGTTCTGTCTCTTCCAATCGGCACCCTGCTTTTTCTTATGTCGGCTTCACCTACACGGCCCACACCAGCCCAAGGCTACTACCTTCAGCCTCTGTTTTGCTCTCCACACTTGCTGCAGTTATCACCAGGGCACCTGCACATCCACACGGCTCATAATGATTGCCTGCAGCCAACACACACAACACCCAATCCTTTCAAACTAGGCGGCTTCCAACTCTGTCGCGCTGACCACACTGGCGCACCCAACAGCTACCACACCAACCGGCTCTTCGCACGCACGGTGGCTCTCTCTATATCCAAAACCCAAAGTAAAGGGATGCCTCCACTGACCCCCTCACCAGCCTTCACTTCCCCATGTGGCTCCTCACCTGTACTGCCTCCCTGCAGCAACGATACCCGCCAGCTCTTTCATAAGGCAGCGTTACAAGGCCTGCGCCTCTCTGATCTCTGCAACGTTCCAGCAAGCCCCTTCCTCTGCCCGGTGGCCACACCTCAAGTCTTCGAAGCTGCAGCAGCACACCTGAGCCTTCTACTACCAGGCGGCCACCCTCTTTCCTTTGCTGCGCCTTCAAGCGTCTCTTTAAACAGCAAGGTGGCCACACTTGCAGAGCTGCCATAATACCTTGCAGCTCCTGTTCTTCGCTCTGCCTCCGTCTTCGCGTCCTCTTCACTGCACCCTGCCTATCAGAACTTTCAGGCGGCCACTTCATCTTCTTTCACGCCTTCCAAACCTTCGCCACCTTCGAGATATTCTACGCTGGCAGCCACCAAAATCCCCACGTGGCCATTTCCACTAGTAGCCACGTTTACTATTATTTCTTTATTTTCCAAGGCCTACAAGATGGCCGCCCAAAATAGCTTTCACACCATGCTTTGCTACCTTGGCCACATCAATAGTTGCTTCCCCAATCTCCACATACTTCAAATACAATCTCGTGCCCACTTTGCGTCTCACGCTCACCACCACTTCAAGGGTCTTTTCCTCTCGCCCAGCACAGCTGCCCAACATGTCCACTCATTTAAAGGGACGCGTACACAAATTCAGAGCCATCAAGCAGCTAGAATCATCCTTAGCAAACCTCTTTCTGGACAGGCCTGCAACACGCTCAAAACCAAATCCATCCACGTTGTACACCTGGCAACGCATTCCTGAGCAAAGCTCTTTATTCACACCATGCACACGCATGTACACAAGCTCAGAATACCTCTCAGAAAAACGCCTGACAACGTGTAGCAGGGTTATAACACCTGTATCCCTTTTGCTCAAGGGAATACCCAATAAACACACATTTTTCGGCTTTTGGATCCAGCTTAGTTCTCAACTTATCTGGCACATGCACATATGCAATGCATCCAAAGACTTTCAGATGAGACAAATCAGGTTTTCTGCCAGTAAATCTCTCCTCTGGAGTTACATCATGTATGGCTGCAGTTGGAGTTGTGTTCATGATGTAAACTGCTGAAGAAACAGCCTCAGCCCAATAGCTATGCGACATGTTCTTCTCTCCCATCAATGCTCGTGCAATCTCAGCAATGTGCCTATTTTTCCGCTCAGTAACTCCATTTTGTTGCAGAGTGTATCTGCATGTAAACTGTCTCCGAATACCATTCTTCTTTAAAAATTCAGAGAACTCATTGGAGAAGTACTCTCCCCCTCCATCTGACCTTAGGCACTTTATATATTTCCCTGTTTTCTTTTCAACCATAACTCTGAAATTCTAAAAATGAGTGAACACCTCACTCTTCTCCTTCATGAAGTATACCCACACTTTCCTTGTGTGGTCATCAATAAATGTCACATAATACCTGTAACCTCCCATAGACATGGTCTTCGTAGTAGGACCCCATACATCTGAATGCACAACATCTAGTGCATTTCTGTTCACATTTCTGTTACATGGAAATACATGCTTTGTTTGCTTTCCAAATTGGCATGCTTCACATATTTTCTACATATCTTCAACTTTAAACTTTGGCAGCCCTGTCACAATTCCTTTAGTCTGCATAGGCTTCATTCTCTGCACATTCACATGTCCAATTCTTTTATGCCAAATGTCTGTGTCTGCAACAATTCCTGAACCATTTGCAAACATTGCAGCACTCACTTTAGGCATGTTTACATTCAATGTAAACATTCTGCCCACTCTGTTGCCTTTTGTAACCAACCTGCACTTGTCTTTAAATTCTTCAACATAACAACCATCAGGGTTAAACCGAACCTGCAAACCCTGCTCAATCATCTAGCCAACTAAAATCAGATTCTTTGTTATGTTCGGAACATGAAGTACATCTGCAAGGTACTTCACTTTGCCATCGTGCAGTATAGACAATGGCACATCTCCAACATGGGCAATTGGATGAGCAGTGTCATCCCCTATTTCTACAAAACCTGGTCTTTCAAGGTTTTTCATCAAGGTTTTTCATCTCCTTGAACCACGCCCCATGACTTGTCATGTTGTTCGAAGCACTTGAGAATCAACGTACCATACATCATCTTTATGTGCTGCTTCAACATTTTCAGACATGGCATTAACGACGTGCTGCATAACAAACAACCTTTCATTATCCTCATTGTTTCTGCTCAAGGATGCATAGTTGTTTTGCTGCAATTTTCCATTTTGCATGTTAGCATGCTTCTTATAACAATCTGCCTGCACATGTCCAGGCTTACCACAATAAAAACATCCACGTGTATCATTATACTGCCTTTGCCAATTTCCACGACCTCTTTGGCTCTCCCTGCCTCTGAATTGGCCTCTTCCACCTGCATGTTGTTGTTGTTGTGAATTCTGGGACTATTGTTGTTGCTGCTGCTTGGCCATAATTTTGATTACTTGTTCGGCCACCTCCTTGGCCGCATCCACGGCCTTCTCTACCTCGTCCTCTCCCTGAACTTGTGTAGAAGGCATGTTGCTCTGAATTGTTTTTGTTTTGTGAAGGCTATTGGTCTTCACCTAAGCTCTTCTCTTCTATAATCAACATAGACACCAAATCTGTGAAATTGGGAATGTTTTCCCGAGTTTGAATAGACATCTTGAATGCCTTGTATTGTGGCCCGAGACCATGTAGATAGACTTCCACCTTATCATCATCATCTACTGAAACGCCAATAGATGCAAGGGATTCCACAATACCCTTGATCTTCAATGCATAGTCATTCACAGACATACTCTTTTTCTCCACAGTATGAAGTTCATTCTTCAACTGTATCTTTCATGCCTTGGTATTCGATTCATAGAGTTTTACCAAGGTGTCCCACGCCTCCTTGGGGGACTTGGCATCTTGTATGTGCCCAATCATGGTGTCCTCCAATACATAACTTTTCTGGCTCCTTGGTTCCAATCCTTGAACTGTTTCACATCTGCAGCAGCAGTCGGATTGATCTCCGATATCTCCGGTGCCTCTTCATGCTCACCTTCTATATAGTCCCAGCAGACAGCAACCCTTTCCCATCAAGAAATTTGTTAGCCTGAACCTCCAAGCATGGAAGTTGTTCTTATCAAGCTTCTCAGCAACAATATGGTTTATGCCATCATTTGACATCTTGCCAGACACACAAATTTACCAAAAACAGCACTCTGGTTTGTCCTGCACAAACTGTTGTATTTTCTGCAGCGGTACTGTACTACACTCAAATGTCACAAACCAGTGACCTCAATGTGCATACATACACCCAATGGCAACTGTTGACCTCCTTGCAACACACAATGTCTACACAACCAATCTGTCTTCCTACAGTTCTTAAAACAGAGTTCTGCAGAGAATCGATGACTTACCCGCCGCCGCAGTGCTCGAAATCGCCTGCTTTCTGAAAAACGGAGATCCTAACATGCCCGAAACACGTTTTTCGGCCCGAAAAACTAAGTCCGATAAGATAGTATAGTTTCCCTATAGCTTTACTCCCGCGCAAAGAAAGCTCCTCAATCAGAGATCGTTTGCCGGTGCCTCCTGTAGAGCTCCCGACAAGGGTGTAGTCGCCAACACAAATAGGGAAGAGTAAATGAAGCTCTTACCCTTGTACCGCTTCCTGTGCTTCTCTTACTTGCAGCTCAGCCCTTAGCATGAACCAGGCTCTGATACCATGAAAAGATGCAGGGGAGAAGAGAGCTTGAGCTCTTGCAAGCACACACACACTCACAAAACCCTAAAAGAGAACACACAAGGTGAGAGGCTGAAAATCTTCTTCTTCTTCACACAACACTCAACACACCATATACAAAGATAAGAGTACACACAATATGAAAAGGTACTCAACCAAATACATACTAGGGTTCTCTATAGTGTGAACCCAACTAAGTGAGCTAGCGCTATAACTATGCCAGTCTCTAGAATGGTTGTCACATAGCCTGTCATCCCACTGGCCGCATATCACCCATGATCTCACCAACCATGCCAGTGGTGTAAGTGTGGGGCCTATCCCCCAGGCAGGTCATCAGTGTCCACCGCCTCACTAGATGAGCTCGATATCTCAATAGGAGGTACTCCTTTGGGCTTGTACATCAATGTGGGATAATTCCCTTTGCTCATGTGACTTCATGTTAGACTTTGCTCTTGTTTGGCTTACTTAGCTCACACCGTATCTCTTCCCTGTGCTCTTTGGCACCACATTTCTCAACATCACCAAGAAAAATTCAAACTTTGAAAGAAATTTCCCAAACTCAAGGCAGCTTCGAAAAGAAATTCTACAAACCACATTATTATCAGGGCAGTATTCAAACTTATTATGAAGCAATGGCATCAATTGACGAGAGAGATATGTATCTTGTTCCTTGTAATTGAGATCAAGATAAAATAATCTCAACAATTACAAGGTGTCAATGGTGATATTTTGATTGCCTTGGTGAAGATGAGGGTCTTGGGTGAAGTTTTTGGGCTCATACGGCTGATCATCACTACATTAGGAGACCTTTGGATATCTTTTGGGCCTTGTAAGGATTCCTAATTTTTAGGGATTAAGGCTAATTTTGTGCTTTCTTAAGGAGATAAGGTCAATCAAGAGGCCTACTTGGAGCCTATAATTTGAGCTTACTAGCCCATAACTCCCCTTCAAAAATATGGTCTAATGTTGTCATTCTCTCTCCTCTTCTCTTTCTAGCAAGCTTGTAACTAAGGGGGGGGCCAAAATGGACAATTTTTCCATTTTGCAAGTTTTATACTTTGAAACTGACCCCAGACCCATATATATGTAAAACATTCAATTTTTAACCTTGATTTCCCCCTAAAACCCACTCTATCTCATCATTGAATGCCTCCACCTTTTTCTCCTTCATTTAATGCCTCCACTATCCCCACCAAATCAACCAATTCAGTGTGGAAATTGTCAAGATCTCTCGTCACTTTCCACATCATCAATCTCACAACTAAGGGGGGCCAAAAATAGTGATTTTTTTCTCATTTTTGAACTTAAAAAAAAAGTTATCCCAAACCCATATATATGTCAAAAAATCAATTTTCAATCTCTTTTTTTCTCCCAAAATTGAACCAACTCTCTCTCTCTCTCTCTCTCTCTCTCTCTCTCTCTCTCTCTCTCTCTCTCTCTCTCTACTGTGAGCTTGGCTTGCATAGCCTCACTCTATCCCTCTCTCTACAATCCTCTCATCTACTCTTAACTCTCCCTTTCTCTCTCTACTGTGAGAGCTAATGGCTTGCAAGCACTCTCTCTCTCTCTCTCTCTCTCTCTCTCTCTCTCTCTCTCTCCTGTGATTGCATCCTCCCTCTCTCTAATCTCAACTCCTTGGAATATCTCTCTCCATTGTGAACTTGGCCTGCATAGCCTCACTCCATCTCTTCTCAACTCTCCCTTTCTCTCTCTACTGTGAGCTAATGGCCTGCAAAATCTCTCTCTCTCTCTCTCTCTCTCTCTCTCTCTCTCTCTCTCTCTCTCTCTCCCCCCCCCCCTATGACTGCATCCTCTCTCTCTAATCTCAACTCCTTGGAAGGTTATGGCATGCACTCACTCCCTCTAATCTCAACTCCTATCCCTCTCTCTCTCTCTCTCTCTCTCTCTCTCTCTCTCTACTGTGAGATTAATGCCTCCCTCTTCTATTCCACTATCAACTCCCTCTAAGCATGGCATTGCTTGAAATCACTAATACTAATGTGCCATTGCATCGACGCAAGGTGGATTTGCACGTGCGGGTGTTGGAAGAGTATGCAACTTCGAGCAAGGTTCATCTCAAGAAGGAATGTACGTAGACAAGGGGGTCACACTAATGTGGATCTATGGGTTGATGGGCATCTATACCCAACTGACCCAAGAGCGCATCACCCACCCAATTTTAAAGACTTACCATCATTTATTCAGTATGTGGGAGATGGTGAGAATGGGATGCTCGGTTACTGTAAGAGATTAGCAACAACTGACGCTGGTAGAGTCTTCTACTTGTCATCATAGTTGCATACGCTCCAAGTTAATCTTGCTAGTGTACACTAAGGCCTACTTTAGGCTCAAGCAAAAATCAAGGAGCTTGAGGGTGTAAATCAAGAGAGAACAGCGTGTGTGGAAAAGCTTACGCATACCATCTCCCACATGAAAAGCACTCCTATTGGAGCTAGGGAGCGTAAGAGGCCTCTCAACCACATCGAAACACTTGTCATTTGGGGGGGGGCTCGTAAAGCAGAGAATTCAAGAAGCACGGTATGGCTCCTCTTTCTTATTCTTTGGCACTTCCAATTCAAAATGCCATTGTAAATCATGTGTGCACTTGTGTAATGTCAATGTAATTTTGCTGGTTTTCAGAGTATTCCTTCAAGATGCCACAGGTTCTGATCAAACCGGGGATTATAATGAGCTCTTGTGCTCTTTCACACAATGAGGGAGAATGTGCTTAAAATGATTAGGGATCCCCATGCACAGGAAGATATGTAGGACTGTTTCCAATGAAATCATACAAGAGGTTTCCTAAAGTATCAGCAGTGTTGATGTTGTTAATGCATGCGATAAGGTAGGCATTAGCACGAAGGGCTACAAAGCTCTTCAATCAATTTGTAGGAGACATCCTTCGTAAGAAAGGAGACATCCTTCGTAAGAAAGGAGACATCCTTCGTAAGAAAGCTCTTCAATCAATTTGTAGGAGACATCCTTCGTAAGAAAGGCATCACACACAACCTTTTTTCGTCGCCAAAGAGGGTTTGTCTAGCAAAGGGACTGAGCAATGAAGATGTAAAATGCAGGATTGGGGATTACTACCACATCAACTCTTTGCATTGCAGCATGGGGAAAGAAGAAGACTGCGCGGATGGTAATGTTTCATTCGAATTCAATGAGTTAAACAACATTTTTTGTTGAAATGCGAAAGCTACAAAAGGCAATGATATTGTTCTATGGGTTGCCTTCTGGGTGTAAGTAGGTTTCGTAACATTGCACGCATTAGTTATGCACTCATTTATGGGGAACGACTTAACATTTTGTTTGATTTCCGTGTTTTATAGGTTCCAAGGTCTCATTTGTGCTGAAGTTGGACGAGTGCCAGATTGTGAAGGAAAGAAGGCTAGAGAGAATGAGTGTCACACTCATGAACCACGGTATGGCGGAAGCCTTTAAGTATCCATCTGCCTACCACTATTGCAGAAGGTCCCGATGATGAGGGAGAGAGCATAGTTGATTTTCAAGAGCAAGGGAATGATAATATTTCACACACTAAACCATTGTTCAGTGTTCAATAAAAGAAATATATATGGTGGTTAGGAGCATTTGAGGTTCCCAAGGAGACACACGAGGTGCTAACATGGGTCTTTGAGAGGTTGCCTTGGGTTAGTGATGTCATAAAGTCACAAATAGGGGGTGAGAAGCTGGATGTTGATGGTTTAGGGAGCTTTGACATTGATTGGAATCTTGGCGAGGATCTGAAGACAATTAAGTGTATGCTATGTTGCACTCAAGGTGCAAATACGGCTCACCCATGCCCTTGGTGCATGCATGGATTGAAACAAAAAACCAAAAAGAAACACAGGGGGACAACCATTGAAGAGGAATGCAAGGAAAGTGGAAATTGCGAGGGAGAGTGGGACGATGGTGTCCTTTCATCACCTATGTTGGTGCCTCCAAATAGGGACTTAAGGGATAGCTGGAACGCCATAATTCCTTTCCATGTTTGGAATGTTCACTTTTGTACTTTGCATGCTTTCATGCGTATCTTTGACCGCCTCTTAAAGTGTCACATAGACTATACGTTCACTATGCTTGGTAAAACTCGACAGGATGAGGCGATTGCTAGAGTGGAGAAGATTTTAAATGACATTGGTTGCCATGGGGGTAGCGTGGAGATACGAGTTAACCAATGGTTTCTCAAAAGGTTTCAATGAGTGGAGGCAAGGTGAGAAGGTTTCTCCAGAAGCCTTTCAAAACAAACGAGACAAGGTTCAAAGAAATGCAGACAAGCAACCTGTCCAGGAAGGTGAAAAATGGGAGCTGTGGTAGAAAGAACTTTGTGCTTGTACTACTTTGGACTCCTTGGATGCAAACATTGTTATTTTGCATAAGCAAGTGTGGGTAAATTTCAATAAGGTAGTGTGGTTGATGAGTCAAAGCAGCACAATAGAGAAAAACTGCAAACAATTTCAAGTAGAGTTACAAAGCTTCATTGAAGCCATGGGATGAATTGAATATTGTGCATTACATGATAATATAATGCTTTTAAAGGTTTGTAAAATAGATTTCTTCTTCTAATGCACTTTTCTTGAATGGTGGTTTTGTTTGGTATCTGTAACACATCTTGTACGCTCATGGTGCATATTTCATGAATGCCTATGGCTCGCTTGACATGTGGAGCACCCAAGGAATGGAGAAAAGTCATTACCATGCAAGGGGAGTTTATTTCAAGAAGATAAGACATGGAGGTGTCAGAACTCAATCAAACTATCTCAAAGAAATGTTTGATTGGTTCTTCCATTATACCTTTGGAAGAAACCTTTCAAGGGAGAGGGCTCAAATGTCCAAATTGGCCCAAATTGCCAAAATGAAAAGTAAGGGTTAGAAAAGAGCAAGGTGGAGGGCAGGGACATGACCTTTATGTCATGCGGCATGGAGGGTTGCACGTAGGAGAGTTGGTAAAGTATGGGTCCCTATAGACTTGAATGAGGCCTAGGGTTGATGTGAAGCTGACCTATAGGAATACATCTATCGAATGTAATCAAGTGTTATAAATGAGAATGTAAATGGTTCTTTTTTGCCAATAAAGATTACATTGGTCACTATAAATGAGCACCCTCTCTCTTTTTGTCCATTTTGTACCAGCACTCGACTCCTCATGGGCACAATCACTGCTTCCAAACTTGCACGATACTTATTCTCTATTGAGGCCCCCATCTAACTTGATGAGGATGCCCTCTTAGCCGAGGAGCTAGAAGTCAGGGATTTGCACAACCTTGCCACTCGGATCGAAAATTTTATTTTTGCATGCAGTATCAACAGTGCTCAGTTTTCCATGCCAACGGGAGGGAGGCCACGTAATGACCCCTCCATACCACAAGCGGATCGCATGAGGGTGTTGCAGTTTGCTAGGAACATTGTAGAGCACTGGAAATATAGTGCAAATTCTGTTGCGGTTTTTGGAGTTCCCCTTGGTTTCGGGGACCATGGAGTCATGAGTTATTACCAATTTTGTTAGATTGATATACGTCCCTTGCTAGGTTTGATTGGTAGCGAGGGAGCTTTGTAATACCTTCAAATATAGTTTTTTGATGACTTGAATTGTATCCCAAAGATTTACGATGCTTTGTAATACTTGAAGAAGTCGAAAGATGTTGATTTTTGAAAGATGACTTGCTTTGTATTCCACATGTTCGTGTGTTTTGATGCTTGTGAGATAAGTGTCCAGAAGGGTGCAAAAATACAATGTACAGGGTGGCCGAACATGCTTTTTTTGCACCCTTTCGGACCAATAAAAAATTTGGTTGATTTTTTCAATATTGTCTCCAGTGAATGCTTATTCGAATGATGCCCCATGCAGCTCGACATGCATTTAGCATGTGTACAATTTGTTCGCATGCATAACCTCTTAAAATTAGGGTTTTTTAGGGTTATTGCAATGATGGTATGTTCTTGTATAAATAAAGGTCGACCTCTACTTTTTCCCATTCCTTGTTGCCAGTGAGAAAAACACACTAGAGCCTTCCTATCCTTGCCCTCATCTCTCCTCACCATGGTGCGTACAAAGCAAACCATGAAGAAGATGACCGAAGAATGACACATGTGATTGAAGGACATCGCAAAGAAGAATTTGAAGCATTACAACCGTATTCTGAAGAAAAAATTGACAGAGCAAGCCAACTCATCCCAGCCAAGCAAACATGTAAAGTTGGTGGATTACGGCACGAAAGATAGTAGCACAACAGACAACGACTGAGGGAGCCTACATGGGTGCACATGGAGATTCCCAACCACCCTGCTGTACGAGCAAATACCTTGCCACACATCACCACGCAAGAGCAAGAGCAAGAGCAAGAGCAAGAGCAAGAGCAACAACAAGAGCAGCAAGGGGAGCAAGAGGAAGAAGCACCGGCCCCCAAAAGAAACAGAAGGAAGTTGACCTATTACAGGCCTCGCCTATGACAAGCACGTCCCATCGAATGTCTTCCTCGTGGCCTCACCCATAGGAAATTCTCAAAGTACAGGGCTTTTTGGGGGGATACGGCACTACCAAAAGTCCATAGAGCTTCTCATCCGGAGGGTGCCTTTCTTTTGAACGTGCAAAGAAATTTTATGAGAATACAAGATGGAATGTCAGATGCAGTTGGTTGCCCTTGAGTCCTTGTAGGAAGCCACTGAAGCGTATCTTGTAAATTTATTTGAGGACACCAACTTATGTGCCATCCATGCAAAGAGGTCACAATAATGGTAAAGAATATGCAATTGGCCCGCCGTATTTACGTAGAAAAGGGAATCGAAAAGTGAGGAATGTTCAATGATGTATCTCAATTTTTGAATGTTTGTAGAAAACATTTTTCCCAACAATTCGAAAAACCTTCAACCTCAAATTTTAGTAGGTTTTTTCTAAAATTTAAAGGTTTTTTTATCAAAATTATAACTCAATTCCCTTAAAATTTATCGTTTAAACTAAAATTTTCCTCTAGCCTTCCTTTTTTTTTTTTGAAGATTCTCTCTCCACGAGTCAGTTATAAAGACTAGACACATTTTGTGGTCATGTCGTCAATAGAAAACACATTTATTTCACTTGCAAACCAACTAAAATTATATGGCACATGTCGTCAATAGAAAACACATTTATTTCACTTGAAAACCAACTAAAATTAAATGGCACATATTTCTTCATGATGGCCAAAAGGGAGCGAAAATGCCCTATGTGGGGCCCCCGAACAGCCCTTATTCACACCCTTCTGGCCCTCCTCTTTTTTAGATTACAAGTCAATCACATGTACTTAAAAGCCACTTTCAGCATTGTATTGATATAAAAATTTACAGGTGGGATTTGGGAAATTTTACATTGTCTAGCAAAGGAAGTGTGAGCAATGAAGATGTAAAATGCAGGATTGGGGATTACTACCACATCAACGATACACTTTGCATTGCAGCATGGGGAAAGAAGAAGACTGCAGAGGGTAATGTTTCATTCGAATTCATTGAGTTCAACAACATTTTTGTTGAAATGTAAAAGCTACAAAAGGAAATGATATTGTCATATGGGTTGCCTTCTGGATGTAAGAAGGTTTTGTAACATTGCATTCATTAGTTCTGTGCTCATTTATGGTGGGGAACGACTTAACATTTTGTTTGATTTCTATGTTTTGAAGATTCTCTCTTCATGAGTCACTTACAAAGACTACACACATTCTGCGGCCATGTAGTCAATAGAAAACACATTTATTTCACTTGAAAACCAACAAAAATTAATGGCCCATATTTCTTCATGATGGCCAGAAGGGTGTGAAAATGCCCTATACGGGGCCCCCGGATAGCCCTTTCTCACACCCTTCTAGCCCTCCTCTTTTTTAGATTACAAATCAATCGCATGTACTTAAAAGCCACTTTCAGCATTGTATTGATATAAAAATTTATATGTGGGATTTGGGAATACTCTTTACAAGAGAGGTTCATTGCTTCTTAGCCCTACCGGGAGCTTGCCGGTTAGAATAGCAGTGGCTATTTCGCGGCGGTGAGTCATGGCCAAGCAACTTGGCAATTCCTAATTGAGCAAGCATCTTGCCTCTATAGCCACTCCCAAAAGTGGTCACATAGAGTTTCTTAACTAGGGACTTTTTAACTAGGATTACAAAACTGACCGACCGGCCAATAGTGGCCACATAGAGTTTCTTTGAGAAGGTCTTTAATGCAAAAAGGGGGAAGCTAGCATTGGGTGTGAATTCTTTGTGAATAATCACAAAGTCATTTGTTGGGAAGTTTTCGATGGAGTGGCCAGATATGGTCCTATAGTAGCACGCATTCCCCCGCCCCGCATAGCATAAATGTCCATCTCTAGCACGTTCTCTTGCTTATCATCCTCGTCTACATCAACCTTTTTCTCCAAGTCAATGTTAGACTTCGACTCATCAATATTTTGCATTGGAGTTGGTGTCCAAGGCACGATTGTGTGGGAGACACTTTGTTTTGCCGCTTGGAACTCCTCCTCGGTGACATTTGCATGCTCTGCATTCTTGGCTACCTCCAGAGCAATGACCACCGTCTCCTCCACTGAGTCTGTGAGTGGGAGGAGGTTCTCCTCCATGTTACCTTTGTTAGAGTCATCCAATGGGAACTCTGCCTTCACCTTGAGCATGCTCAAGCACTCATCCATGTGGAGGCCACATGACTTTTCAATATCATGCAAAAAAATAAAAAGCTCCCACAACCGGACATAGAGAGTCAATCTCTGTCTCAGGAAGGGGGGCAGAGTCATCTTCATCTTCAATTGCTGTGCCACTTCCATTGGCCTCAAAGCAATGCGGATTTTCTGCGAGCCCTAGTGCACCTCCTGGAAATTGTTGTGCGACGATCAAGCTTTCACTTACACTTGTGTGCATCGCACTTTGAGGCTCTTCCTTGTTGTGGATGAATCCTCCAAGGCGCAGTTATAGCATTTCGACCTCCTCTTCCTCTTCTCCTTCTAAAAGGAAGAAAACAAAGTAGGCCATCCATGATGGAAAGCGATGGCCAATGACACCTCTGTTGAGCTTGTGTACTTGCTTCTTGTCAAGCTCTGGGAAGTGTCTAGATTTCATTGCCATTGCTTCAAATCTTCTGAGCCGCTTTTGGAAGGGCCTTTCGTTGTGGTTGATGTACTCTAGGAGGTTGGAGGGCACCCATAATGTATCATTGTTGGCCTTAGAGACAGAGTGTGGCTTGATGTGGGTGTCCATGTATGATAATGTGTCTACAAATAATTCTTCCTAGAGGCAGAGTGTGGAGATCAAATCGATCTCGTGAGAGTGAACATTACATGGAAGTGTGTGGCCTCTGGAAACTCGCTCTCACGGAGGAAGTCCATGAAGCAATCGTAGGCAGCCATGTGCTCTAAATCTCGAGTGTGGAGGTGCCCTGTGGAGGGCCCTGTGGTATTGAGAATGAATGCAAAAATGACACATCAATCCTTCAAAGTACTATTTATACAAGATAGCAGCCATTTCACAAAAAACATGAAAAAACATTGATTTTTTAAAAGACGAAACCACCTCTTCAAGAAACCAGAGAACATATTTTAAACACCGAAGTATCTCAAAAAATATTTTTTTTAACAAAACTCCAGTGGAGGGATACTACAAAATAAGTCAATATTAGATTATTTGGGAAAAATCTCATATTTTGGGAATCAATCACTCCATTTAATTATGTATATATCTTAAGCATGGCAAGTCCAAATTTGTCGGAGATTGAAGATCTACTCTTCAAGATCTTTCCAATGATATGTCACATGAGAGGGTTTTGACAAAGTTTTGGACAAGTTCACCATGATCCCATTTTTCAAATGGGAATGGGATTTTTCCCAAATTATCTAAAATGGTGTTAAATTGCTCTAGTGGACACTCATAGCTTAGATTCTTTGAACCAAGGTTACATCATCGGCCCCCAATCCGAGGACACCTTGGTGTTTGCTTCCATCCTCCTTCCAACCTATCCAAACACCCAACACAGTAAGTGACTCTAGAAAGGGGTGACAAAATATAGAGGTTTAAATGCTAAACAATCCTTACCTTCCTACCTTACACATTGAAGCAAACATTATTGATTCCCTCAAATCCCAAAATGCGTAGGTGATCACGGATATTCAAAAGGCTCCTTCAAAAGGCTCCAATGCTTACTTGCTTGGACAATCTCTAGCCCCACATAAGGTAGGCCTATAGAGAGATATATAGGCTCTATAACCTCCTCTTGAGCTTGTAAGGGTATCCATGCACCCTTCTTCCTCATCCACCGCTCGTAACAGAAATGAGTACACAAAGTGGTACGAGCTCGCAAAGAATCAAAATGAGACACTGGAATGCACTACATTGCTTCTAAAATTCTCTCCTTTGTGCTCCCCCTCCACAATGTCCCACCCTTGGCCAAGCAAATTGACAATCTCTTCAACTTGCACATGTACATTGTTGGCGTTCGTGTGCAAGTAATGGCCCGAAACATGTGGGCAAACACATGCATAGGGCATGACTAGCTAAGACCAATTGATCTTGAGGCCTTTGTGTACTTCAAAGAAGAATGTATATCATTGGCCATCTTTGCTTTAAGAGCAACAATAGTCCAAACATCAGGCATTGGTCATTCAGCACTAGAGAGGGAAGGAGAGGGGACTTCTTCAAGCTTACCAAACCTGTTGACCTGCGTCGTCGGGACTACATAGTTGTGGGTGTAGAAGAAAGTCTTTTGACTAGCAAGGTTAGAATGGGCACTGTCAGACATACACCATACCCAATGTGCACATGTATGACATAGAATGTTCCTGTTAGGCTCCTTATGGGCTGCTCCTCAATGATGTGGGAAGGAAAAATATCTGGAAAATTTGAGGAAAGTGTTAAATAAAGTTGAAAAGAATAGTTCACACACCATGTACAAGTTAACGTACTAAAGTGAAAGCATATAGTTGCAAGGGAAACAAGGACTATGATGTGGGCACAAAGAAATTTTCGATGCCGAGTACATACGTTGCACTAGGGCCACCAATCCATCATGCCTCGTTTCCTTGAATCCTAATAGACTCCCCTTCCAATGGTGCTCAACCACATCTCGACGTCAAACTCGATGCGGTCCAGTGGCACTGGGCTGCAAATACACCCAATCTCCCTTTTGAAATTATTTTTTACCCAAGCATCGTGTTCATCCCTTGTATTGTGCATGGGCAGAGCCCCAACCTCGTCCCTTGGCCTTCTCCTCGACAAAGATGCACTACCCTTCATGGTATGTTTGGTAGAAAGGTTTTAAGGGGGAGAAAGAGAGAAGGTTGCATAATACAGATTTGAGGTTGGTGGGGAGAGGGAGGTAGATGTGGGTGTGAGGAGATTTGAATATGTGCACGTGCGTGTGATAGAGATAGAGAAGGTTGCAAATCTGAGCACAGTAGAGAGAGAGAGAGAGAGAGAGAGAGAGAGAGAAGGTTGCATAGTAGAGAAAGAATGAGCTATGGAGATTTGAGGTTTGGGGTAAAGAGGATGATGTTGGAGGGAAAAATAATGTGTAGGGAGAGAAATCTAAGGTGAAAAAAGAAGTTTTTTGATATAATATGGTTTGGGTTGGGTTTTGAGAGAGAAAAATGCAATTTTGATTTTTTTAAAAAAATCCTATTTTTAAGGGTTTTTTGACCGACGAGATTGATGGGGCTGAAATTAGTGGAGCCCTCTACTTTTTAGAAGCTACCCCTTTGATTTATGGCACCCTCCTACTTTTTGCACTCCACCTCCCTAATTTATGAAGGCCACTCCCTACTTTTTGAACCCCACAAATGTAGTAATGAGGGAGACAAGCCTAGTTGCCCCCTACTTTTGGAGGAGACCAAATGTGCACACTCCTCGCTTCCTATTGGTCCATTGCTATAATGAAGGTCATTAGGAAAGGGCCCAAAAGATGTCCAAAGGTTTCTTAATGAAGGGTACTTCTCTCCTCAATGGTAGACTACAAAGTGAATAAGGGTAATAAGCTATGAACTCTTCTTTGTATAGACTTGTGGTATATAGTAGTTATCTAATTAAGGTTTAAGGGTATAGTAATTAAAAAACCCCTACACTTAGCACCTTAAGGATATTACGATTTTTGGATCCTAGCATGTTATATAAAGGAGTGAAGACATACATTTCAAGTTTTGATCATTGCAAGAGTCAAAGAGCTCCTATAGAGGCAAGGATTTCAAGAGAGCATAGTACCGAGGATACAAGATCACAAGCCAACTTTTAGAATTATTTAGCCATTCATTGTGTGTGATTTGTTGTCCTTTTTGTACATAAAAGAATGTAAATTTGCAAGCAAGAGAATGAGAAACAATAGTGAAAGAAAGGGTGTAATGTGATGGTATAATAGGGAACTTATTCCCTTTTCTCTAAATCTATGATTTGTACCCATTGTCCACACTCTTGATGAGTAGCAGTTTTTTCACAAACAAGAAGGAGATTTATGTGTGACTTGTGTGTTTTGTTATCTTTTTTGTGCATAAAAGAATGTAAATTTGCTTAATTTTTTGTTTGATATATTGTTTTAATTACATGTAGATTAGTTTTGTATGTTCATATAGCACATGCACATACGAAATTTTAGGCTTAGATTGCATTTTGCATCAAAATGTACATTAGCAATGCATTTTTGTTAATCTTTAGCTCTCTTCTAGTATAAACATAGAGCTGAAGAAGGTGACTACTTTGCGAGCGCTCAAGCACACAGGACATGGAACCGTAGTGCCGGGCACATAGCACTCTGGGTGAGGGCATAAACTTGTACAGCTGGAATTGGGCAAGTGGACCCGAGTCGTTTGGCTCCCCAAGTCACTAGAAGATGGAAACAGCTGGATGTGCAAGTGGCAGTGTGCATGCAGTTGGGTGGGACAAAGTGGCAGCTGGCTCACTGAAGTTCGAAGAAGGCGACTTGGACGTGGAAAGCACTCAAATCTATCCAAAAGGGCAAAGTGGGTGCAAGAGTCGTTTGGCTCCCCAGGTCACCAGAAGATGGAAATAGCTAAATGCGCAAGTGGCAGTGTGCATGTAGTTGGGTGGGGTAGAGTGGCAGTTGGCTCACTGAAGTTCGAAGGCGACTTGGACGTGGAAAGAACTCAAATCTAGCCAAAAGGGCAAAGTGGGTGCAAGAGTCGTTTGGCTCCCCAAGTTACCAGAAGATGGAAACAGTTGGATGTGCAAGTGGTAGTGTGCATGCAATTGAGTGGGGTAGAGTGGCAGCTGGCTCACTAAAGTTCGAAGGGGCAAATTGGATGTGGAAAGCACTCAGATCTAGCCAAAGGGCAAAGAGGGTGCAAAACAAAAGGTACGGCCTGAGACGAAGTTCAAGCAGGTAAAACTTGGGATCTAGCCGTCCAAGCAGAGCTTGTTGGGATGACGTCTAAGAAGACTGGCTCTTCATAGTACGGCAAGAAACATTCTGAACGTAAAGGTTCAAGGTGATGGTGCAGAGTTAGGAAGCAAAGCTAATGTGAAGGTCATCATGGTGTCATAGGGGCCTAAGCAGGACTAAGTGGAGGTACTTTGTGCCTTGGTGAACAGGAATAGGCAGATTCTGGCGTAAAGGTCAAGACCGCCTGAACAGGTTTTGGAACAGTTGGCTAGAGCATGGCAAAGCAAGTCTTAGTGTCAAGGCAAGCTAGAGCACTCAAGTCAGTTGAACCAAAGTCGAAGAAGTGTAGTGGTTTGAATGCCAAAGGTTTGCGGTGGTTTTCAAGTGGCACAAGATGGGGCAAACCAAGCTGGAGTCAGTGAGGTGGGCAACTCTTGTCCATAAAGATTTTGCACACAAAGAGCTCAAGGGGCATCGGCGAGCAACAAGGCTCAAGACAACGCTCCAACGAAGAGGAATGTGAAGTCAGATTTGAAGTAAAGATGTTGCAACCAAGCTAGTGTCAACTCGGCAGCTCGACTTCCTTGAAGGCTTATGCATTCCGGGCAACACTGTATTGCCTCACATAATCACTCTTACTCAACTCAAACAGGAGCCACGATGAGACCACGTAGTCACCTCACCAGTTTTGTGGGGATTGGGGGACTCTCAAAAGCAGGGGCTTGAAGTCCGGGCCATTTAGATGAAAAAGAGAAAAATACAAAAATATGCACCATTTTTCATTTGTAAAACGGGTTAGACACTGACCTTGCTAATGGCTATAAAGCAGGGTAAAGACCTCCCGCAGCTAATTACTATCTATCACTATGCACATAGAGCATGCTATGAGGCGCATGCACTCAACCTTTGGTTTCAAAAGTACAAGGGCATCAATTCCATAAAGGGGGGTTGTATGTGAGGTGGGATTTCTATCCGAAGGAACATGGTGCCTTGAGGGTATGCTAGCTCGCCTCGAATAGTTTGCCTCTATATGGGGAGGAGGTGCAAGGAGAGGCAAAGCACGGACCCATGGTAGGCACCTTAGGAAAGCACTCACACACCGAGTAGGCACATTAGGCTTTCCCGGGTACGGGGGAGGTTCCGTGGGTGCCGAGTGCCCCAGGGGTTGCCCTCCCCACCTTGATGGTGATCGGGCCGAACGTGGAGTCGGGACCGAAAATGGTGGAAAATGGCCGATCGGCGGACCGGCGAGCTGTGCCGACGGGCCGAGACACGGTCGGTGGTCGGGTCGACAGATCATGGATGGAAGGCAAGACCCGAGACGAGGCTGATGGAGCCGAACGCAAGTGATCGGTGAGACCCGCAAGGAAAACACACGAGACGTGCTCGATGGGCCGATGGAGCCATTTCATGAAGCATGGATCGTGGAAGGCCGCGTGCGACAAAGGTGCAGGACCATTTTCGCCGACCGGGGGGTTTGATAGTGGTCGAGGGAAGGGGGAAGTATGCTGTCGCGTTCTTGCTTATGTAGCTGACTAGAGCCATTATGCTAGTCGTAGTCTAGCCATGTGAAGCAGCGTACTAACAACAGTCTACCTACGGTGAGAACAACATCGTCGTCATCAGCAGGGGGTGGGGTCAAGACGACGAGCGAGAGAGGGGGTGGGTGATGGTGGGCACAAGGGGGGGTTGATGGTTGCATGAGAGAAGGGGGTTGGTCACCGAGCGAGAGAGCCCCGGGGGTGCGTGAGGGAGGTGGTCGATGAGGGGAGAGAGAGGGGGGGTGGGGTGTGGTCGATGAGGTGAGGTGAGGTGAGAGCGTGTGAGAGAGGGGGTGGTCGGTGAGGTGAGGGAGAGAGGGGGTGGTCGGTGAGGTGAGAGAGGAAGAGAAGGGGGGTTGCTGAGGGGGGGCATGGTCTGTGAGAGAGGAGAGTGTCACGAGACCGACGGAAACGGTCCCGCGATGCCTTTGCCGTACGTGGCCTTCCACGATCCATGCTTCATGCCATCGGCCCATCAAGTGTGTCTCGTGCATTTTCCTTTGCGGGTCTTACCGATCACTTGCATTCGTGCCCAGCTTGGCTCCCTCGGCCTCATCTCGGGTCTTGCCTTCCATCCATGATTCGCTGCCCGCCCCGTCGGCACGGCACGGCTCGTCAATTCGCCGGTCGGCCGTTTTTCCACCGTTTTCAGTCCCAACTCCACGTTCGGCCCGATCACCGCCGTCAAGGCGGGGAGGGCAACCCCCGGAGCACTCGGCACCCACGGAACCTCCCTCGCACCCGGGAAGGCCTAACGTGCCTACCCAGTGCGTGAGTGCGTTCCTAAGGTGCCTATGATGGTTCCATGCTTTGCCTCTCCTTGCACCTCCTCCCTATATAGAGGCAAACTATTCGGGGTGGGCTAGCATACCCTCAAGGCACCATATCCCTTCGGATAGAAATCCCACCTCACATACACCCCCCCTTTATAGAATTGATGCCCTCGTCAATTACTTTTGAAACCAAAGGTTGAGTGCATGCACCTCATAGAATGCTCTATGTGCATAGTGATAGATAGTAATTACTCGCAGGAGGTCTTTACCCTGCTTTATAGCCATCAGCAAGGTCAGTGTCTAACCCGGTACAAATGAAAGACGGTGCATATTTTTGTATTTTCATCTACATGGCCCGGACTTCAAGCCCCTGCTTGAGAGTCCCCCAATCCCCACAAAACTGGTGAGGTGTCTGTGTGGTCTCGTCGTGGCTCCTGTGTCTGAGCTGAGTAAGAGTGATTACTTGAGGCAATGCAGTGTTGCCCGGAATGCATAAGCCTTCAAGGAAGGCAAGACTTGTCTGCCGAGTTGACACCAACTTGGTTGCAACATCTTTACTTCAAATCTGACTTCACATTCCTCTTCGTTGGAGCATTGTCTTGAGCCTTGTTGCTCGCGCTGATGCCCCTTGAGCTCTTTGTGCAAAATCTTTATGGACATGAGTTGCTCACCTCATTGACTCCAGCTTGGTTTACCCCACCTTGATGCCCTGCTTCAACCTGTTTGGTACATAAGTGCATTGATTCTCTGTGATGACAAAGTGCCTTTGGCCCCACCTAACACCAAGTGAAACCACCGCGAACCTTTGGCATTCAAACCTTTGCACTTCTTCGGCTTTGGTTCAACTGACTTGAGTGCTCTAGCTTGCCTTGACACCAAGACTTAGTCCTGCTTAGGCCCATATGACACCATGATGACCTTCACATTAGCTATGCTTCCTGACTCTACACCATCACCTTGAACCTTTACGTTCAGAATGTGTTTTGCCGTACTGTGGAGAGCCAGTCTTCTTAGACATCATCTCAACAAGCTCTGCTTGGACGGCTAGGTCCCAAGTTTTACCTACTTAAACTTCGTCTCAGGCCATACCTTCTGTTTTGCACCCTCTTTGCCCTTTGGCTAGATCTGAGTGCTTTTTTCCACATCCAGGTTGCCTTCGAACTTCAGTGAGCCAGCTGCCACTCTGCACCACCCAACTGCATGCACACTGCCACTTGCACATCCAGCTGTTTCCATCTTCTGGTAGCCTGGGGAGTCAAACGAATCTTGCACCCACTTTCCCCACCCAACTGCATGCACACTGCCACTTGCACATCCAGCTGTTTCCATCTTCTGGTAGCCTAGGGAGTTAAACGACTCTGCACCCACTTTGCCCTTTGGCTAGATTTGAGTGCTTTCCATGTTTAAGTTGCCTTCGAACTTCAGTGAGCCAGCCGCCACTTTGCCCCACCCAATTGCATGCACACTGCCACTTGCACAACCAGATGTTTCCATTTTCTGGTAACCTAGGGAGCCAAACGACTTGGGTCCACTTGCCCAATTCCAATTGTACAAGTTTATGCCCTCACCCAGAGTGCTATGTGCCGCCCGGCACTACGGTTCCATGTCTTGTGCTTGAGCGCTTGCAAGAAGTAGTCACCTTCATCAAACTTGCTTTCCAAAGCCATTCAACTCATGAGCTGTACAACTCGAGTTTCCACCTGTTCGAGCCCAGCTATACCCGTTTGCTCCTTCATACTACAGAGTGCTATCTGCCCAGTACCACGGTCCTTAGGCTGTAGTCGAGAGCTCCCAAGTAGTCCCCTTCTTCAAATCTATTTTCCCAAGTCACACAACTCTGTGCCTCTGCAGCCCTCACTAACCTGATTTGGCATGTTCCCGCTCAAAGAAACTCCAGATTGCTCCAGTTTGGGCCCCAAAGCGCTTGTGGCACCTTAGAACCCACGAGAGAAGTCGGTGGTGAAACTGACGTGCGAACGGCCCGCACGGTGACCTTGTGCTCCGCTTGATGGCCAGTACGGCCACTTCCTTGGACCACTACAAGGCCCGCTTCTCTTTATTGCTGTCAAAGAACCCGAGGCTCTTGGTGCCGTCATCACGGACTTACCCTCACCCAGGTTTAGTTTTATTGGTGTTGCTTTATTCGGGCAGCGCATGCACCACTTCTTTGGGCTCACTTCTTTGGGCTCTACACCGCCACATGGGGACCCTTCTTGGTCCGGAGTTACTTCGGTTGCCCAAGGCTCTTGGTGCCGTCGTGTAGCCTTACCCTCACACCCAGGCGAGTCTTTGGTGTTGCGGGTGATGTGTGCACCTCGGCGGGCTACACGGCCACAAGGGGGACCACTCTCGGTTCGGAAGCCCAGGGCTCTTGGTGTCTCTTCTTAAGACTTACCCTCACCCAGGCGGAGACTTCGGTGTTGCGGGTGATGCGTGCACCTTGGTGGGCTACACGGCCACAAGGGGGACCACTCACGGTCCGGAAGCCCAGGGCTCTTGGTGCCTCTCCTTAAGACTTACCCTCACCGAGGCAGAGACTTCGGTGTTGCCATTGGGGTCATGGGTCTGTTGGTGCCTTCTTTGGCCTTACCCTCACACCCGCATGCTTGATGTGTGCCACCATCATTACATATTCCAGGTTGGTTACCGTACCGTAGCTCGGTGGTGTTTGTGAAGGTTGGTTGCTTGGCTCTTAAAAACCTGAAAGGGATGTTGACACCTTCTGTCTCACCCTGCTTAGCACTGCGAAGGAGTGCGAGCTCGGCTTTGCTTGCCTTGCCCGAGTTGATCTTGGGTCGATTTGAAAAAGGCTTCGGCTCCCTCGGACTAGCCTGAATTCTGCACTGCGAAGGAGTGCGGGCTCCCGCTTTGACGCGTTCACCCTTTAGCTTGATCCTTTGTGATCTGAAGAGGGAATCGGTACCTTTGGCCTATCCCATGCTCTGCACTATGAAGAAGTTGGGGCTTCTGCTTTGCTGCATCTACCCAAGACATAATCCTTGTTGATCTGGAAGGGCGTCGGCTCCTCCGGCCTAGCCCGTTTGCATCGTGGTGATGAGAGGGGAGTGGCTACATTACCACAAGGCACACCATGGCCTTAGCGGATGCCTTTGCCGCTTGCATTTTTCCCCAAAAGATTGGCTTGGCGGCTTGCATTCTGCTCTAACTTCTTGGGCACCACACCAACCCGACGTCCCATTCTGTCGCATCAAGTTTCTTAGCATAAGCAAACCCGGTCCCATTCTCGGCACTGTCTCTCCATGCGTGGCCCCTTTGTTCTCTTCCTTTGCTTGACCTTTGAGTGGCTACCAGCTCGCGGTCCCCATCTGAGGTGCCGCCGGTCCATGAAGTGCCACCTTGACCTGTTGCCAGCCTCTCTGTTTTCTTCAAAGCATCACCTTCCCTTGGTGGTAATTCTGAAAGATCCCAAAGCCCGCTGCTCTTCTTTTCGGAAGTGCTGACAACCCCACAAGGATCCAGTTGCATGCTTCTCTGCTCAACTCATGTGCCAACATCCTTTGGTGGACTTGCACCCCGAGACCTCACCTCACTTGGAACCTCTGGCATGTTGGCCAACTTTGGAATTTCTTCGAATGGACCGCGCAATTGCGATCCCCTGGAAAAATTGATCATTTTTAATATCTAGCACATCCCCAAATTCCATCGTTTGAGCCCCCGTCGGGAGTTGCATTGTTTCGGGATGCCTCGCGTCGGCAGCTCGGGGTCCGACGGGTTCGGTCGACCACGCCATCCTCTATCTTGCATCCCACTGCTCGAGATAGGTAATGGTCACCACGAGCAAATTTCTTCATCTTGATGCTCAAATCTCAGTCGGCAACTTTTGTGCTGTTTTTGGCTCGTGTGGCCGTCACTTGGACTCAACCCAACTTGCCGTTTTTGATGTTTTTGCCGTTCTTTCCATCCTGGCATCACATGCCTCCCATCGGCTTCCAAAATGCACTTTTCTCTGATACCAAGTGTCATGAGATCGGCGGAAATGGTCCCGCGACACCTTTGCCGCACACGGCCTTCCACGACCCATGCTTCATGAAACGGCTCCATCAGCCCGTCGAGCTTGTCTCGTGCGTTTTCCTTGCGGGTCTCACTGATCACTTGCGTTCGTGCCCGGCTCGGCTCCCTCGGTCTTGCCTTCCATCCATGATCCGCCGGCCCGCTGCATCTCGGCCCGTCGGCACGGCACGGCTCGTCGGTCCACTGGTTCGCCATTTTTCCACCGTTTTCGGTCTCGACTCCATGTTCGGCCCGATCACCCCGTCAAGGCAGGGAGGGCAACCCCCGGGGCACTCAGCACACCCACGGAACCTCACCCGCACCCGAGAAGGCCTAACGTGCCTACCCGGTGCATGAGTGCGTTCCTAAGGTGCCTACCATGGGTCCCTGCTTTGCCTCTCCTTGCACCTCCTCCCCATATAGAGGCAAACTATTCGGGGCGGGCTAGCATACCCTTAAGGCACCATGTCCCTTCGGATAGAAATCCCACCTCACAGAGAGAGAGAGAGAGAGAGAGGGGGGGGATGGGGGGCTATGTGGTTGGTGAGGTGAGAGAGGGGGAGGGGGTGAGTGATGGTGGGAGGGTGAAGAGATAAGGGAGAGGGGTGGCGTGAGAGAGAGAGCACAGGGAGAGAGGCTTTTTTTTGTTTTGTTTTTTTTTCCTTGTAAAAGAAGAAAGTACGTAGAGGGGGAGTTTTTTTGTTGGTTTGTTTTTTTGGTTTGTGTTTTTTTTTTGTAATGGAGAAAAAAACTAAGAGGGGGGGTTTTTTCCCCTTTTGTTTTTGGAAAAAAATACTGAGAGGGGAATTTTTTTTGTTTTCCGGTGAGAAGGAGGGTTAGTTGGTGAGAGGGGGTGGGGAGTGAGAGCAAGGGAGGGGTAAGTTGTGAAAGAGAGAGAGAGAGAGAGGGAGGGAGGGAGATGAGGGGGGGTGTCGTGTGGAGGGTGAGAGAGAGAGAGAGGGGGGGATGACACTGAGGTGTGAGAGAGAAACGTTTTTTGTTTTTGGTTTTTTTTTTGTTTTTTGTTTTTACATAGGCGGAGACTCGATACCTGGCACTTCACAAACACTAGAGTGAGTTGAGGGCAAGTGTTCCTCTCGAACCACCACCCTTGGCATGCCCTTTTTCTCACTGAAGTAGAGAATTCGTCCAAAAAGATGCGTAAAAAATCATTCAAATACTCTTAGAAAATCTTGGTGGTGGTCCTCTAGAAGGAGGCTGGGGCATTGCAAAGACCAAAGGGCATCATCATGTAGGCATATGTTCCCCACTATGTGACAAATGTTGTCTTGAGCTGATCCTTCTCATCGATCACTACCTGGTTGTAGCCATTGAACCCATCCATGAAGGAATAAAGCATATGGCCGACCACATCTTCCAAAATCCGCTCTATGAAGGGCAAGGGAAACCCATCTTTGATTGTGCACTGATTGAGGGGTCGAAATTCTACACATATCCTGATCTTGTTGGTCTTCTTTTTAGGGATCACCACTATAGGTGACAACCACTCACAGAGTGCTCAATGGGAACAATGATACCGGCCTCTTCCATCTTGTCCAAGTCTTTCTTCACCACTTCTGAATATTTTGGATTCATGCGATACATGCCCTTCTTGACTGGCTGATTGCCTTCTTTTAGTGGAATTCTGTGAGTGAAAATGACTGGGTCTATCCCTGGGAGATCCTTGTAGGTCCATGCAAACACATCTTGGTGTTCTTTGAAAAATTTGGTGATTCTCTGAAGAGTGGAAGGGTCTCCCTGACGACCCAAGTTGCCACTAAGATGGGGCATGGCTCCTTTGTTGTGCCCAGGTTCAGCTCTATCACCTCCTCATGGTAAGTGGTAGGTGGAAGAGGAGCGGTGCCTAGTGCTGCTTGATGGAGAGATAAGGGGTCATGGGCTGGGGTGATGTCCAGAGGGAAGTCACCAATACATTGCTCCATCTAGCCATCTCTTCTATTGGCAAGGCTTCCTCCCTAGTCTTGAGGTGCTATGCCCGCCTCTCCTTGGCAAGTGCATCTAGGAGGGGTTATAAGGTACCTCTGATGACTCCTCTTGAGAGACCTTCTTTCTAGGTACCTCTAATGACTCCTCTTGAGAGACTTTCTTTCTAGGTTGTCTAGAAAACTCTAGCTTCCCTAGACCTATGACCTCAATCGCTTCCTATTGAGACGTGGGTGCCAAGGAGGAGTCTAGAGTAAGCAAGGATTCTGTCCAATCCCATACTACTATTGCTTCTGAGAGCTCTTCTTCTTGGGACACCTCTTGAATGGGTTATGGGTCAAACTCCACTATGTCCACCATATTGCACTGAAACCCCTCATAAGAATGTAACCAATTCCAAAGAGGTTATGTCGTCTCTCCTTCTGAGCCGAATGGATCTCCTAGGCCTTGTCCAATGGTAATCCTTGCCATTCCTCCTACTCTTCCTCATTATTGGTTCCTCCCTCCCAAATGGGAATCATTTCATGTAGGGAAGTGTCCCTTGGACTCTCATCACGGCCTTTTTCCAAGGGCAAGGTCATCATCCCCTCTGGGTTAGGGATATGCAAGTTGTTTAGGCCCCAATCATGGATTACCTAAGCTTCCCTCAACCAAGGCCTTCCAATGAGCAAGTTGTAGGCACCTCTAGCTATGGTGAGAGATCTAATACCACAAAATTCATTTCTAATACTAATCCCTCAAAAGTGATCAGAACTTTCCTAACTAGTCCCAAGGGCATCACTTCCCTCTAGTCTGCCACTTTGATGTGGCGAAGGGAACTAGCTTGGTAATTCAGAGAACCAAGGCTTTCCTAGTAGTAGCTTCCGGCATGATATTAACACCAGAACTACCATCCACAATGGCCCCTGTAATTTAAGTTCCTTCCATGGAGAAAATCACCCTCGGGCTTCGGTGATCAGCCACTCCTAGGGCGGTGAGGCATACCCTTGCCTGTTGTATGGGACATCACCCACTACTACTAGATGTGGCCTCACCCCTAGTTGACTTCGAATCCACCCAATGTTGGGCCAAGCCTAGCAATTGCTCTCCTATTTCTTGGCTAAAACCACATAATTGAGGAAGGGTGATTTCCACCTTTTCCCGTGCCAACAGTACCTCCCAACGTAAATATCTAACCTTTGGTTTAGTAGACTCCTCATCTGCCACACCACCATTGAAGGTGTGGTGGTTGGGGGAATGACCAAGGTAGATGCCACTTCCTTCTCCATGGGTGGTGTTTGAGTGAATTCCTCCACATTATAAGCTTGTTCCACAATGGTTGGGTAGACTGCACCATCAGGAGGAGTTGGTGTCTTTGGGGCTTCTTAGGACTAGGTGACAGCCACCACTATTGGAGTGCCAGCCTTGGGAGGTGGCACCACTACCACTATTGGAGTGTCAGCTACCTTGGGAGATGGCACCACTACTTCCACCATGTTAACCAGTGGGGTTTCAGGACAATCCCGGTGTAGTGGTCTCAGCTCTCTAGGAAATGGAGGCATGACCCTCTGGTACAGTGCATTGAGCTTGCATGTGGCCGCTCCCCCCACAATGGTAGCATATAAGGGGTTTGGGAGGGAGGAAATTGGGGAACCTTTGGTTATTAGTAGGCTGGGTCCCATAAGTGTTATTAGCGGCCCGAGGTATTGGAGGAGTTGCCACATAGACCATCGAGGGTGGGCTTCGATAAGCTTGGGGTGTTTGTGGGACTAGCAAGGGTGGGAGGTATGGCCGATAGGTTGGGAGAGTGCCTGCTTGATATGGGATTTGCATAGGCAGGGGGTTGTATGTTAGGGTTGCTCTGGGATGAGGGTTATTAGTGTATGCTACCATGGCTACTTGAGCTCCCTGAGGCGATATGTGGCTTGGGGCGATTGAGGGGTTGGTACACATAAAAGTAGTCATGGGGGAGGGAAGCGTATGTGGGGAAGCTAAGTCAGAGGGGCCAATGGTGACATGGTTAATATAAGCTTGGGTTGGGGGTAGATATTCTTTCCGATTAATGGTTCAAGAAGGGTGTTAGGTTTGATTGGTGGTTAGGGACCTCGGCGGAAGTTGAAGCACTACTCGTTTGGGTCACCATGTAATCGCGAAGGGATTAAGCGGGGTGGCACCTTGCTTAAGTTGTTGTTACATAAGTTGGAGTCCCTTGAGGTAGTAACACTCCTTGTCCTCATGGCCCACCTTTGAGAAAAATGAGAAATATCTTGGAATTCTTGGAAGGTGCCTTGGGGTGGAAAGGTCTCTCTCATCTTCATTCGTCATTTGAGTAGGGAGTTTGGAAAGCACCCAATGTTGTAGCATGTAGTTTCTAGAATCTTGGGGTAGCTGAGCGACCAAAACTTTAGCTCTTGTGACAAGTTGGGGCCACTGACTCCCCCACCTTCATGGGGAGTTGGTTGAGCTCTTGAGTAATGAGGTTGAAGTAGTTCTCAGGCCGAAAGGTAGCCAAGAACTATAGCCTGAGGGTGGCCCAATGTGGGAGGTGGTTGGCGGGGAATTGATTGTACCACCTGTGTGCACCTTCTTCCAGCGTTGTCGAGAACAAGACCAAGCATACATTATCTTGGTTGAGACCTCTTGAGTCACACATAGTGAGGAACCACCATACATGGTCGTTTGAATCTTCAGTGATGGTATCTTTGAAGGTTGGTAGTTTAACTTGCACGTGGTTAAGGATAGTAGCCAATGGGTCCAGCCCTAGTGGAGCTGCCATAGGGTTAGAAGAGGAAGGTGCTAAGGGAAGAGTAAGGGAATGAGGAAGAACCCTACAACGACTAGTTTGAAGAGGAGAACAAAGGGGTGAATCACCTCCAGAAGCTCTAGTCTTTGGGGGCATACACAACACTCCTCTCACCCATGAACAAAAATCACAAGAAAAAGAAAAGGAATTTTTTTGAAAGACTATCCTTGACCTCTAGGAGAGTCCTACCATGATCGCCAAATTTTTTCTTAGTTGTGGATGGCTCAGTCGGTCCTCTCTAGGAAACTCGCGGACTACCGACACAAACACTAGGGTTGGGGGAAAGGGAGCGTGGATCCTCTCAGGGAAGTATACTCACCAAGGTTGAGTTGACCTCACTGGCTAGACATGCAAGACCTATGCTCTACACTGTCTGTGCTCTCCGACCACCACCTAGCATCGTAGTATCCCTATAGGACTCTCACTCACACCACACCCACCACACTGAGCACTCACTCACCTCACTCACACAGAGAGATAGACCAAACACCACAATAGCGTAACACTCTATATCAAAATGTGGAAAAGAATGATACAGGAGAGACTATGCTCCAAGAGAGAATGTGATACACAAGAGAATGTGCTACACCAACCAATGTCATACGTGAGAGGATGCTCCCCTTAACTCCTCCTTGGATGCCCTCCTCCTCAAAGTTCTAACCCTCATCATGTTGTGTAGAGGGAAGATCTTCTGTCTCGGGAAAAGGGAGATGGTGCTCAAAGAGGATCTCGCCCTGCCTTGGGAAAGGGAGAGGGGTGTTGCCTCCATGAGTACCATCAGAGTTAGCCATGAACGTCGTAGTGCCACTAGTAGTCGGAGGACCCGATGGGCCGGAGTGGTTAGAGGGCATCGGTGGGGACGGCGGTCAGAGCAGTTTGAGGACACCGACGATGGCAGTTGGGAGCGTGGTCGGAGGGCACCAGTCGGAGATGTCGGAGGGAACCAACAGTGACGACGGTTGGAGCAATCGGAGGTGATAGTGGGAGGAGTTGCTCTTGGTGGAGTGTGGAGGACCTGGCTTCCTATCCACACAACGGGGACATGTTTAGTTAGCTTGGAACCTTCCACCATTAGGGACTAAGTCATAGCATGCTTAGTTAGCTTGGAACATTCCACCTTTAGGGGCTAGTTCATAGCATGTGTGTGTGTGTGTGTGAGAGAGAGAGAGAGAGAGAGAGAGAGAGAGAGAGAGAGAGAGAGAGAGAGAGAGAGAGAGAGAAGCTTTTAACATCATAGGAGTAATCACAAGAGACAAAAAAGATCTATTTGATAGGAAGTGAGATTCAAACATAGGACATGTTGAATATAAACTCCATGGACTAACCACTTCAGCCACACTTGGGTAGTAGAAGGGTTAGCCTGTTTTTGTTTATTTACCCACACACCTGATGAGAGAAGCTTTTAACATCGTAGTAACAATCTCAACAGACTGAAACGATATCTCCAATGGGAAGTGAGATTTGAACATAGGATGTGTTGAATATCAACTCCATGAACTAACCACTTCTGCCACACTTGGGCAGTAGAAGGGTTAGCCCATTTTTGTTTATTTATACACACACTCGATTAGAGAAGCTTTTAATGTCATAGGAACAATCCCAAGATACTGAAACGATCTATCCAACGGGAAGTGAGATTCGAACACAAGATATGTTATATATCAACTCCATAGACTAAACCACTTCTGTGAAACTTAGGTGGTAGAAGCGTTAGAGAGAGAGAGAGAGAGAGAGAGAGAGAGAGAGAGAGAGAGAGAGAGAGAGAGAGAGAGAGAGAGAGAGAGAGAGAGAGAGAGGCCATGAAGAGGGGAAGGGCATGATAGATATTAAAAAGGCGTATAATTTGACTTTTGTTAAGTAATGCTTTCACCCTTGGCTTTACAAATCCAAAAATCACTCAAACCAAACATGAAGGTGAATTCCTCCAAGTAAAAAAAAAGATTTTCTTTCCAATTTTCACACACGTTAAAACTACATTATTCCACAAATGTGAAAGCCATATTTGTGAAAACCACACTCATATACATGAGAATCCTAAAATAAAAAACATGCATGAATTACATTTTTAGAGATATGAAAACCCTCATCAACTTGAAAACCTTATTCACTTGAAGATCCAAATTCACATAGAAAAAGAAAAGAATAATTTAAGAAAATGTGTGAATTACATTTTCATGGACGTGAAAACACATACACGTGAGAATTACATTCTCATGAACCTCATTAATGTGAAAACCTTATCCACATGAAAATTCAAATTTGTATGTTTAAGAAGAAAAAACATGTGTGAATTTCTTTTTCACAAACACATGGGAATTACATTCTCACGTATGTGAAAAACTTGTTGAAAATTAAAATAAAATCACACACAAATTATGTCTTCACAGATGTAAAAATATATACATGTGAGAACTAACTTCTCATGGATGTGAAAACCTTATCCACGCAAAAACCACATTATCACATACATGATAATATTAAAAAAAATTTATAGATGTGAAAATTTTATCCACGTGGAAACAACCATATTCCAAATTCTTTTGAAAACTTGAAATCACATTCTCATGTGTGAAAATCACATTCGTGTGAGAATCATGTATGCGTGATGTTGCATGAGAATCCAAATTCATGTGAGAATAACATATACATGAAAATAAAAGTCACGTGAGAATTTAAATTTGCATGGAGTTCATCCCCCCCCAAAATCAAACTTGAAACTCCAAACTCAATATTTCCTCTTAAGAGACCTCTCAATAGGTGAAACTGTGGAAAGCAAATCCTATGTAACCCCAGATGCACTTCAGGATACGCTTGAGTGCACTTGAGGATGATGTCATCCTTAGTAGGTGACGACTAGTTTGGTAATTCATGGTATTCATCCATGCAAACTATTGTAATAAAAAATCCAAAGAAACATCACACTACTCTTAGAAGAGGAGGATCCCTCATTAGGGTCAAAAACGTCTAAAAAAGGGCCCTTTACTAATCTCATGATTAAGAAAAGAGCCAAGGAGAGTGTGCCACGTGCACAAGAATATGGTATTCTTGTCTCCTCTACTTTGGAGGTAGTAGAGTCCATTTCGAGCTTTTTTCCTCTAATTTAGCCAAAATCTCCAAATTCTGATGGATTGTGGTGGTCCTCCCTAGGATCCATTATACTAATAAAAGCTGTCAAAAGATTTTAAAAAAAAGATGGCATGTAGTGCCAAAATTTTTGAAGTTTGGACAAACTACCTCTAATATTCCTTTTGGCGCCCATACCATTTTCATTCTGCTTCTCAACGTCTAGAAGCTCTCATCTTCTAGCTCTGTCTCATCTCTTTTTTGATCTCACTGAGCTTCATTGTATTTTCTAGCTCATCTCATCTCTTTCTTGACCTCACTGGGTTCCATTGTCTCATTCTCACTGAGCTTCATTGTATTTTCTAGCTCTCTCTCATCTCTTTCTTGACCTCACTGGGTTCCATTGTCTCATTCTCCACAAGACGTCCTTCTCGGTCAATAAACTCTTATGTCGTATACAACAAAAGGGATGATGGAACTTGGGAACCCAAGAGTTTCATTGTAAACGACTGGGTTACTATGTTGCCCTCATGCAAGGGATCTCACAAGGTGAAGAAAACAAAAAGAGAGGATACAAAATACCATTGGAAGGGACGCATTGCTACTTTCAAGGTTACATCTGAAGGCTGGTTTGCTCAGGTCCAACATATTAAATGGAAACCTGGATATGTACTTACAACTCAACATATTCCTATGCAAGCACATTGTAAGTTGTAGTTCAATTTTGCAAATATGTTTTTTCTTTTAATATAAGTTTTAACTTCAGATTTCTTCAGATATCTTTCCCTCAACAAGTTTGAGTGGCAGCTTGTGGAGAGCTTCAATGGTACTTTCCAAACCATTCACAAAGAATTTGCAGAGCTCATGTATGGTGACCAGAATGTGGGTTTTTTTAGTAAGGGTAATCTTTTTGTATACTACGCACAGTACGTTGTTCCCCCAAAACCAAGTGTGTATGGGAAAATTGAGGATTTAGTAGTGCCAAGCCTTTCTTCTCTTAATTGGGACATTCTAGATGAAGCGACGGTGCAAAGCTTCAAACATAAAATATCCCAGGATATTCAAAAGGCCATGACTCCGGGAAAGATCTCGAGGAGGATATAATTATCATGGTTCGTGCCTCTACATGTCTTTGTAACTTGCTTCAAAGACGCAGAGTTACAGAGGGGACAAAGGCATCATGGCTAAGTAGAAACTTTCCAGTAGAGCATTTGGACAACATTATATGACTGTTTTGGAAATCTAGAGAGTATGACCATAAGGGTGACTACATAAGGTGCAATGCATGCCCTTAATCCTTGGCCTTGTCTTATAATATCTCTCAAAACTCTCTTACTATGGGTTATGATTATAGGAGATACAAACTTAAGTTGGGTGTCTGGGAACCTTTGGATTCTGATAGTCATTTAGGTTTGAGTTGTAGGCTATTCTACATGCTTAAAGAAAGGAGGTTAATGTTACCTCTCAGTGGACGTTAAAAGACATTAGGGAAACCTTAGAGTTTCTTGACAACGCCATCCCTAGTTATAAATTCAAGGTCAATGGTACTACAATTGGAAGAAGAGCTAAATTCTCTGTATCTTGTATGAGTTGTTTACCTCTATCTATTATAATCTTGAACCACGATTGAATAGACAATTGACATTTTTCTTGACCATTGCCATTTGTGAACAAACATTTAGTAGATAACTACATCTTTCATAAAACGAATTGTGATTTATATAATAAATTATGATTTATATACAATAAATTGTGATTTATATACAATAAATGGTACAAATACATCTTGCGAGTTACAAAATGTCACTGCGTATGTGTGAAGTTACAAAATATTCTAATGCTCTTGATCTTCACTTTGTTTATTTGGGCTCCCAGACTTTGCCTGCTCTCTTGATCTTCACTTTGCTTATTTGGGCTCCCAGACTTTGCTTGCTCTTGGGCTTCACTTGGTTTTTTTGGACTCCCAGACTTTGCTTACTCTTGGGCTTCACTTGGTTTTTTTGGACTCCCAGACTTTGCTTCCTCTTGTCCTTGAGTAAGAATAGCACCGAAGTTGAGGGGCTTCTAAGCAGAGGGCTTCTTTGCATGAGATTTCTTTTGTGAGGTCCTCTTTGGCTGAGATGTCTTCTTTGCAGAGGACTTCTTTGCAGTGCTCTCGTTTGAGGCTTTTTGCTTAACGGCGCAAAAGGATCTAAAGTAGCATGCGGTTTTATCCCCTGTCACGCCGTTGTTGCGGACAAGATTTTAGGGGTGAAACAAGGGCCTTATATTGTTTCTTAATGCTCTTAATATATTAAGGTTGTTAATGCTCAATGTTGAGGTTGACGTGGACGACCCTCAAGCACTAAGCAAAGACATTCGCGTCAAGCCAGATCAAGAAAGGCCTTTTTAAGCCGTCCATACGGCGCGAACCGTTTGCATGTTGTTGATAGGATTTTACCCCCTATTCGCGCTGTTGCGGATTATTGCAAATGGAGCGTATGGGCAACAGCTTAGCTAGAGCAGGATATTTTTTGGTTATGGCCCTGGGTTTTCCACCTCTAGAGTCGGATATTTTTTGACATACTCTGCGTATGCTCTAGCTACAAATAAAACCGATGTAAACACACTAGGTGGCTAAAACCGATGTAAACACACTAGGTGGCTAAAATAGAAGGAAATTTCTACACTCCAGGGGAGCACTGACAAAGGATGATAATGTGAAAACTTTGGAATAGACTTTTTGTACATACTCCGGATTACAATAGATAACTTTTTGTACAAAGTTATGAATACAACAGTTCTCTTTTTTGACAGTCTTATGTGTTCGAAATGTCATTTTTCTGCATTCTTTGTAGTTGTCTTCTAAAAAACCAGTTGAATAACTCTACAAGAGCATTGCTTCTTGTAGCCCCTCCACCATGTCTTGTGCTCTGACGAAAGAATGATGTGCATGCATGTTAATGTGACTTTTCCATCCCTTGGTTATTGTATGTTGCTAGGGGTCCATGCTCCTCAACAAAATATAGCCCACGTACATGGAGGATGTGTTGCATAGCCAAAAAAAAAAAGCATATGTCAATTTTACTGAGTGTATCATGAATACAAAGGAGTCTTACCAAATAGTATGTGATATTTTTCTCCCCACGCTTCTTTGATTATTTGAATGAGATTTGTAATAGAACTTTTGTACTCTTGTGCATATGTAGCTGATGTCTTCTGTTGTCTAAGAACATTTAAAAAGATGTCAAGATGCTTCCAAACCTCCATTCTAAGATTTGCTAGCCGCAGTGTACTGGCAACATTTGTTGTGATCTCACACAATTCTTTTCAACAATCCCACGTAACATTTACTTGTTTTTTTACTATGGTTTCCTAAAAATCTTCTAGCTTTTGCACCTCCCATGGAGACATCTGCCAAGACCTCGTGTTTTCCCTGAAACTGTTGGATCTTTCTCCTTAAATGAACTTGACCCCCATGAAAGCCCATTTTCAATAACAATGCTTCACATTTATCAATACATTGATCTGCTAATGATGTTGGTTTAATAGAATATGCATAATCAAGATGCAATCTCAGAAGCTTGTTAATTATTCTTATCTCTGCATGCAAAGTGCATATGTGAACATTCTCAAGAGAGATAGGAAGAATGGGATCCCAAATGTCTTCTTTATTCTTGAACTTACTCAGATCTATAGAGTCTCTCATTGGGACTCTCCTTGGCTGCTGGTCGCTCGCAAACTGCTCCACTCTTTTGATCCCATACCTACCATTCAATAAATGCAAGGATATTTTGCATTAGCCCTGTTGCATATTCTAAGCATACATTTGATAGTCTTTAAGTCAGCACCCAAATGCCATTCCACTGTGAAATTTCCAACTCCATCAACTATCAACATATCTCTAGTACTTTGGGATTGAATGATATTAGGGATACCTATGTGGGAGAACAACCATTTGAGGGTTTGATGATTTTTAGTTGGTATCTGAGCTGCACCAACCCACCAAAGCTCCATCTCTGATTGGATTTTATGTTCTGGTTCCTCTCCTCTACCACCCTGTTCATGATAGATATGCTCACTATTTCCATCTTTTGTCCTTTTTGGATTTGTGCCTCATCCAGCTTCAACACAAAGTTAGCACACCACCACATTCTTCTACAGTAATTTTATACATATGCACCATTGCAATTTATACTTTTCTAAGATCCACCCATATATTGTTGAATGCATTATATAGACAAATGTACTCTTTTTTTTCTACTTCTCATAAGGCATTATCCCTTCAATATGTATGTACTCTCCAAAAATACTTGAAATTTTCTGATTCATAGCAATCCTAGTAGTAGAAACTAAAAGGGATCTTGGCAAACCAAAAGCCCTTATTCTCTTGCATCTAAGATTTTGGAACCATAATCCAGAAAGAGCTTGGTAACCTTTGCCGACTAATACCCACAGTGTCACAAGTCTCTACTATTTCATTTGGTTTCACAATGGTCCTTAAGTGTCTTACCAACTCTTTGAGAGTAAGATCTCTCAAATTTGTATTCTCTGGAGATTGAAGAATTCTGACCAGGTCTGCCTTGTTCATGGTTTCAATGAGAAGCTTGATTCTCTCCTCATTTCGACAGATATTAATACCTGAAATGTGAGAGACACATTTCTTTGCAAGGTTGAGTCTCCTCCTTTTAGCCCCACTACTTTCAAACAACTCACTTATATTATTTAAAGTTCTCTTCCTCTCTCTAAATCCTCCTGGGGTTTCTTTCAAGTTTACTACTTTCTCTTTCAAGGAGCGGTTTATAGCTTCTAGCTTTCTAATCTTATCATAAAGCTCTGAAATAGTTTTCTGAGATGTTAATAAAGTTTCTTTTAGTTGACGCATTTGGACTAAGCACACAGAAGATGCAGAATATAACTTCATACAGTAACCAAGCAGACCATCAAAACCATCTCTAACAAATCTAATCAAGTCATGAACATTTACAAATGGAGGAGTTCTACCTGTTGAAGGATCATTGGGATAAATACTTCCATCCACCCACAAATCAATGTGCCTTCTTCCCTCTAGTCATAGTCTGTTTGCCTCGTCTTTGTCCAACAATGCTCGGTGAATGAATACTTCTCTAAGATGAATAGACATGATCTATGTTAATAGCAAGTTCGTATCTGCGTTATCTTGCATTGAGTAAAGAGTTAACGATAGACAATAGAGTATAATCCATTGTGCAAGGGTATAACAAAAAAGAATAGAAGAGAAGAGGAGAGAGAGAGAGAGAGAGAGAGAGAGAGAGAGAGAGAGAGAGAGAGAGAGAGAGAGAGAGAGTGAGAGTGAGAAAAAGAGAGCACTCAAATGATGATGGAGGAAAAACGGATATGTTTTGGTGGAAATATTTGTACAATAGACGTTTCAAAAGTTCAAATAAGACTGAGAATAACCTGATTTAAGGAATGTTAGCATTTATTGTGGCCCGTCTCTTAAATGCACCAAAAGTGCCTCTGAACAGCCAAATTTAGAGGTCTCATTCAACTAAAACCTTAGCTAATTAGTGTTTTAAGCAAAACCTTAAAGGGCCCTTTTTTTTATTTTTGGCCCTAATGTTAAAAGAGTTGAAGCCCCCAATGCCTAAACTTGACTATTAAAAGCTTCCTAGACCAGAGGTTGGATTTGAATTAGGTAAAGAGTTAAAATCCCCAATGCCTAAACTTGACTATTAAAAGTTTCCTAGAGTAGAGGTTGGATTTGAAGTAGGCAAAGAACTAAAACAGATACAATCTCAAATCTATCTATGGTGTAAAAATAATTACATGACATTTGAGTTAGGGGATTTGTTAGGCCAACCTATACTACCAACTCATCTTGAGTAGATTCCTTACATCAAGGATATGAATATGACATGTTTGGGAGTACTTTGAATAGACAATCTACATGCAAAATCTACATGCAAACTAACCCCCTTTTGTGCTTGAGCACGTAATTCTAGGATGTGATGGCTGATTGTTTGTTGCCCAAGTAACTTCCATGCTTCACTAGCAATATAAGCACCTTGAAGATCCATAAGGTCCACAACATGGAGATGATAGTACCATTTTGCGATAAGGAGGGTTTAATGTTGTGAACAACATGGAGATAATAGTACCAATTTGTGACAGAGAGGATCCACCAATCTAAAAGGTTCAAAAAAGATGGGTGCCTATGTCCTTACTACAAGATCAAAGGTATTATGATGGAGATATCAAAGAAAGAAAAGCCTCGCTCACGAACCTTAGTCACAACAAGTGCACCAAAGTTCCTTAGTCATCACAGCAACAAGTGCACCAAAGTCTCAAATGGTGTGGAGGCTAAAGCAATAGCAAGCTACCCACCACGAGAACCCTCCACGGAGAAGCCATAGAAAACCTACTTGCACTCTAATCAACAAGGGCAAGCAACATGTAGCCTCACTTAATGCCTCATCAATACTTAAAGAGCTTCCATTTAAAGCTTCAACATCCTCGCTTGCCACTTCTATATTAGAGTCATTCAAATGTATAACATAATAGAATGACTAAAAATGTTCATAAACCCTTAGGTTGCACAAGCTTTGCAGTAGCATAAGAACTTGATCTCTTAAAAAGGAGAGTGGACACAAGAAACTAAGGAGAAAAAATTAAATTATTAATAACACCAAGGAAGCCACAAGAACCACTTACAAGTTACCACAAAAAGAATAAGATGCCCCAAGAACCTCTCACAAAAGAGCTATTCAAATCCTCATTTTAACAATCTACAAAGCTCCTGAGCCATCAACATGGGTGAGCTATCTAGCTAATAACCAGTCTAGTTTTTTAATTGGTTGATTATTGTAGCAGCTACTTTGTGAGTGGACACACATACCTTCTCGCCCACAAATGGAAAGTACTCCAAACTTTACATGCACAAAGGGGGGCAGCAAGGTGTGAAAACATTATCCATGGTCCATGGTACTACACCCATCGTATGGATTCCCTTGCAAGGTGCAAGCACAACAGATTGTCCTCAAACTCCAATAAATCATACCCTACAAAAAACCAAAGACTAACAAACCAAAGCCTCCTTAGTGTGTGGTGACATGCAAGTGCAGATGTCCATGTGTGCGTTCTTTGAGGTGCATTAGTGTTTTACTTGGGCCGTGAGGTGCAAGGTATGAATCAATTGTGTAAAGTTTAAGGTGTTCACTATACTATAAGTATTTACCCCCAAAAAGCCAAGCCCCCTCCCCTCCTCTCTATCCCCCCCTCTCCAGCTTCCTCCCTCCCCCATCCCCACTCGCACCCCCTCCCCCCACACCACACACACCTCCCTTGCCAAGGGCATATGCACTTAATCCTCTCTCTCTCTCTCTCCACACACACACACCATTTACATACTCTTAGCCATGTATAATATTGTTGAAGTACACATTATAAATGTAAGTAACAACCATTTCTTCAAATACTAGACACGTTTCAATTAGCTCAAAATAGCCAAGCATTGAACAGTATTTCATAACTCAAAGAAGTTTCAAAGATCAATGGTACTTTGCATATCAAAACAGTAGGGTCCCATAAAAGGAGCCATGTTAAGTCCATCTTGAATTACATTACAAATAAATATAGTATAAATGAGCTAAGGGGGAACTAAAGGTGCACATATAAAATAATAATAATAATGATGATGACCATGATTTATTTGTGAGAGCTAAGGGGGGTTTCAAGATCTGCTGTGCTCTTGGTGGTGTGAACGAGATCTCCGCCACTGCTGTTTGCGCCGAGCTCTTCAAGGGTCTTGCCCTTGGTCTCGGGCACAACGAATATTATGAAGAAGACGGACAAGAGGGTGAAGAGCCCAAAGAGGCCAAAGGTGCCTGCAGGCGTCATGGCCTGGGAGATGCTGAGGAAGGTGAGAGCCACAGTGCCGCTCACCGCCCTGTTGACAAACATGGACCAACCGAGGGCCTTGGACCTGTGCTTGAGTGGGAAAACCTCTGAAGATATCACATAGGCGATCGGCCCCCAGCCCATGGAGAAGAAAGCCACATACGCGCATATTGCCACCACTATCACCACCGCCCCCTCCAGCGACACTCTCGCCTGCAGCGCCACCACCGTCGGATCCACGTTGATCCCCAGCACCACGAAGGTGGTGCACACCACTATCAGACAGCCTATTATGCCTCCCGAGCTCAACAACAATAGCTTCTTTCTCCCAACCCGGTCTAGCGTGAAGGTGGCCACAAGCACAAACACTAGCTTCACCAGCCCCACTCCCAGCGTCGCCCCCAGCATGCCCAGCCTGCTCTTCACCCCCGCCACCTTGAAGACGACAGGGCTGTAGTACACCGTTGCCTCTATTCCGGCAGCTTGCTGAAAGAAGTTGATGCCCAGCGCCACGACGTACATCTTGGCTAGCGATCTGAAGCTCGGAGAGTGGCAGAGCCGCATTAGATTGTCGTATTTGAGGTTGCTCCACTTGAAGCCGGAGCCTCGCTCCAGCTCATTAGCGGCGATGATCTCCTCCAGCCGTTTCTTTGTTTCGTTTCCGACGTCTTCGGCGCAGACGGTCTTCTCCAAGACTTGCATGGCTTCGTCGTTCCGGCCGCGCATGACCAGCCAGCGGGGAGACTCTGGCAGGATAAAGATGGTGCCCAGGCCCAGAACGATGGCCGGGAGGGCGCCGACGCCCAGCATGAATCGCCAGTTATACTTAGGGTCCAGGAACTGAAAGGCGAAGCCGACTATGTAGCCCAGCAAGATGCCGACGTCCACGAAAATTTCCGTGAACGACACCAGAAAGCCTCTAACTCTGGCCGGAGAAATCTCCGCCGAGTAGAGGGGCGCTATCATCATAGCGAATCCGACGCCAATTCCCGTCAGCACCCGCCCCACCATCAGCAAAGCAAAGTTGGGCGCCACCGCCAGAATCACCGCCCCGACAAAAAACACTATGGCGGCGAAGCCTAATGTGCCTCTCCTACCAAAGCAGTTTGCAAAGAAACCAGCTCCGACGGCGCCGAAAGCCGCCACCAAATTCAAAGAACCCACGACCATCTCCTCACTGAGCACACTGAGCTTCAAATCCTCCGTTATGAACAGGATAGCTCCGCTCATAATCCCAACATCATACCCCATCAGCATGGCGCTCAATGTCGTCAACAGAACACAGCACCATGTGTGGAACTTCAAGCTGCTTCTCCCTCCCGCCATCTTCTTCCCTTCTTCGTTTAGTCACGTAAAAACAGATCACCTTTCCGGCTAACCTCATAAAATGGCCTTGGCCTTGCATGAAAACAGGTCAGTGTTCATGCAAAAGGAGACCGTTGCATGCGTTTATAGTAAACAACTTTTTAATCCCCGGCTATTCTCACTCTCCGCGGCTAGAAACCGTGCCTTTTTGGGGAATCGCTTATCCGCATCTTGGCTTTCCCTTATTTTTCCCTATCCATTAAAAATATTTGAAATTATTTTCAATTCGATATATGTGTGTGTGTAGAGAGAAGAAGAAGAAGAAATGTTTTTACGAGAGAGAGAATCTCGCTATAAACAAAAAAACACTAGTATTTTACTATCCTAATAAATAAGAAAAAAATAGAGATAATTTCCATTACCTTGAAAATGCCAATATAAAAAGAAATTCTCTAGATACACACACATACATATATATATGTATATGTGTATATATATATGTTATATATACACACACATGTGCATGTGTGTGTATATATATATCTTATATATACACACACATGTGCATGTGTGTGTATACTGTATGTGTGTGTGTGTGTGTATATATATATATATACATGTACGTATGTATGTATGTTTGTGTGTGTACCATTAGGGCCAAAAACGTCTCAAAATGGGCTGTGTAAGGAATTTCGCTAACTTGCTAATTAGTAGAATGTTGACGGTCAAAACGGCTCCAAATTTAGCCGTTTTGGGTATTTAAAGCGTATCTATCTGACTGAATACGTATCTAAGTGCATATTTTAAAATCTTAAAAAATAGATCGTTTTCATGCTACTCTTTAATGGCTCGTCTCGAAATTTGTCCTCTTTTAGTGACTACGCGGCAAAATGACCATTCTCTCCAAACGCGCTCTTATCTATTCTCCAAAAAAATTTCACTCCTCTGCTTCTCTAAAAATTTCACAAGCTACATCTTATTCTCATTCTTCTGTGTCTCTCATGATCTAATAGCTCTGCTTATACTTTTTGCTCGGTTAGTAATGAGTGATACATCTAATCGAAAGTTTCATTTGAACATCAAGCTCAACCACGAGTATGCAACTACACGGAGTGTCTACCAAAGATCCCTATCATGTGCAAATGAAGCTCAACATCTTCGCAACGAAGGAAAGAAGCATATTGACCTATGGACAGATGGAAGTCTATATCCACCGGATCCCAAAACAGGAAGGTATCCTTCTTTTCACACACCACATGATTTGATTAGATTTGTTGGTGATGGGGAGGATGGCTTACTTGGTTATAGTTCAAGACTATCTCAATCACATATTAATTATGCAGAATATACTACATATCTTCAAAATACTTCATCTTTGAATGCAACAAAAATTTTAGAACTTGAAAACGAAATAGTGTCTTTGAAACAAGAAAATGATCAATTGAAATCCTTAAAAGAAACTCCAATAGGATTAAGAGCACGAGTAAAACGAATGCGGGATGTAGTTAACTTAACAGAGAGATCTGGACAAAGAAAAAAAAGGTTAAAACTTGTAAGAGATCATGTTACTAACCTTCTAGGATTTGACATGTCTAATGCTCAGGAAAGGGTGAGATTTTTGAATGAGCTTCTGAATAGGTCGGATATCTTGAAACTATTAGAACTTCCTGAAAATCAAACTCAAAAAAAACTGGTCTTTCAACATCTATTAAAAGATATGGACTTATTAGTCCAGCCTTCCCAAATGCAAGAAGTTTGTGACACAGTGGGAGTGAGTAGAAAGGGATACAGAGCCATCTCTAAAACCTGGTTCAGGGTCCTTAAGTATTACAAAATCAAAGCTTTTGGGTTGCCTAGACCTCACAATGTTGGAAAATATAGAACTATGTTAAATGAGGAAATTTCTAAACATTTCGGAGAGTATTTCCATATTGAGGGAACAATGCCATATGAGAGACGTTTATAATAATACAACGTTTATAATAATATTTGGATGAACATTAGAAAAGTCCAATCTTTTATGGTGAGATATTACAACATAAGAGAAATAGATTGTGAAGGAAAACTTGTATTTGTTTTAAAATTAGATGAAGCTCAAATCCAAAAGTGTCAAAAAATGGAAAGAATATCTATATCCCTAATGAATAAAGCATTGGACTATAGTCAGGGTAAGCTTGATTCTCCATACCACAAAACTCAATCAGAAATGGAGCTATGGTGGATTGGATCAGCTCAGGTACCAGTAGAGAGTCATGAAACATTAAAGTGGCTCTTCTCAAAAACAGACATTCCTTCAGTTATTCAGAGCCAGAATACAGGTAAACACCTACATGTTGATGACATAGGTGATTTCATTGTGGAATGGCATTTGAGTGCCGACCTCAAGGCGTTGAAGTGTATGTTTGGTGTATGTGGAGGAGCAAATACCAAATATCCATGTCTTTATTGCATGGCAAGCACAGGGACAAAAGAATGGCTTGCAGAAAATGAGATTGGAAAACCACCATCCAGAAATAATGTGAATGTTGTCGATTATCCAACTTCTGTTAAAATATGGGATCCAATTCTACCAATACATTTGAAAAATGTGCATATATGTACACTGCATGCAGAGATAAGAATCTTGGACAAATTGCTCAGACTTCATCTGGACTATGCATATTCTATTAAGCCGACTAAACTTGCAGATGAGTGCATAGAAAAGTGCGAAGCCTTGCTCTCTCAAATGGGTTTTCATGGTGGGGAAGTGCATCTTAAAAAAGATCCTGTTCTTTCTGGAGGTACAGGTGATGTTCTGCAAGATGTTTCAATGGGAGGAGCAAAAGCGAGAAGATTTTTGAGCAACCATGACACCAAACAAGTCAACGCAATGTGGAACTGTTGGAAACAGCTGTGTGTCATCACCACAAATGTCAAAAGTAGACCAGATGTAGCCAACAAACGTATGGAAGTTTGGAAAAAACTCGACAATTTTTTCAAAGTCCTTAGACGACAAGTTGGTTTAAATACTTATGCAGATGATTTCAAAAACGCAATAAAGCTTTTGATCAAAGCTATCACAGATGCCTGGGGAGAAAAAGACATAACTTATTACTTGGTGAGTATTCAGACTTATCAAAACAGTTATAAATTGGTGTGTCCAAACTTATTACTTGAAATTTCTTAAATGTACTAACAAAAATTTTCTTTGTAGCATATTCTTTACTTGCATGGACCATATTTTGCTACAGAAGGACCACTTGCAACATGGAATACACAAGGAATGGAAAAGTCTCATTATCAAGCGAGAACTTCCTTTTTTAGATGTACCCGAAGAGGAGGAGGTGGACAAAGAAGAAGCAATGCACTAAACGAATTATTCAATTGGTTCTACAGGAGGCAATTACAAAGGATGAGATCAAAGACCCAGCAATCTGAAACTACACCAACACCTCAAGAAAGAGACTAATGATTACTAACACATTTGTACCTCTAACAAAAAGTTTTGCTGAAATAAAGTTGGTTCTTGCAAAATATTGTGTACATTAGTATTTGATTCTCTTGGGACTACTTGGCATGTCACCTCTGTATCTCAAAAATTTTCTCCTTCTATAACCTCCAAGGAGATTGATATCTGACACCTCAGCTGCAGCTGCATAGCTAGAGTAGCAAAGAAAGTATCCTGCTCTTGAGGCATTGAAACCTGCAGCATATCCAAAGATTCTAAGAGCAGCAGCTCTCTCTAGAAGCAAAACCTTGTTAGCATTTATTTGAAGGGGAGTATATCCCATAAACCTTGACAACACCTTGAAGGCAAATATTGGCAACTCAGCATCTTCAGAGAAGTTCATGTGGAATGCACAGAACACAGCCTTATCCAATGTAGGCAAGTAGTGCATGAGAGCAGATGAAGGCCTTCTTGACCTTGTTTCTGTAGATTTCACTCTGGTGCCTCTAGCTCTTCCCAGAAAATCATCCTTATCAAGCAATTCAATCTGCAAGACAAAAACCTCAATTAAAAAAAATTACAATCACAATAAACATTTAACAAAGGAATAAATGGAAGCTACCTTCTGCAACTCATCCTTAATTACTACTTTGTCTTTCATCAAGTTGCAAGAGCCAACCCTTTCCACTTTTTCAGAATCTGCCTGAAGCTTGAAATCTCTGCCAAAAGACTCAATACCTAACTCAATTAGCCTATCCTCAAAATCCTCATCACTCAAGGAAGGTTTCCCCTCTTCCATTTTTTTAAGGCACAAGGCAAGTGCATCAGTAGCAGGGATAAATGAGTTGTCAGATGTTTGCAAATCAAGTGCCAAAAACTCTTCCTTTGGCTCTACTTCTGTATCAATAAAGTCTTTGGCCACTTCACAAGCTTCTGAAATTGCTGCAATACAGTAGTCTTCTCTGATATTGAAGAGACATTGAAGATAGGAAAGAGGAATAAAATCTTTCTCATTGATATAAAAGAAAGGAAGGTTTGGAAGAGTAACAGAGGATTCAGATATACTTGCTACCTCTGAAGGCTCTTCAGTAAGAGTGGAAGCCCTAAATTCTGCAACATCAAGATTTGCACTTTCTCTCTCCTCAGCTTGAACATCAATTTCTTCCTCTTCTAAAATTTCACATTTCTCTAACTTTGAAACTGTGGTGACAATTAAGTTTTCTTCCTCATTCTCTGCATCAATTTCTGGTTGTTGCTCTTTATCCTGTATTTCTGCTTTCAAAAATAGGAAGAAAAGAAAGGAGACATCCTTGGGGACAAGGTTGCAATGTTTTTTATGGATAGGACAAGAAATGGATGAAGGGCATGTGAAAGAAGTTCTATTTGAAAATCTACTGAACCTCTTTGTTACTTTGGCTTTCTCCACAGATAGCTGTGTAAAATCTGTAAGGTGGCAAAAATCATGGTCTCCGATACGAAAACAATGAGCTTGAATTGACATTTCAAATTGGTTGTACTCATCTTCAAGAATGTCCTTGAGATTCAACAAAACATCTGAAAGAGAAAACCTTGGATTGAAAATCTCCACTGCATCAAAGTATACCTTCATATCATGACCATCTTGCAAAATAGCATTCAAGAGTTTCTCACTTGGGCTTTCTTCAACAAGCTCATGTCGACCCGCAACACCTTTACTCATTGAGATATTGAGAAAAATGCCTGAAAATTTCTGATGTGCCAGAACCAAGCGAAAATGAAAGGTCCAAAAGAATTGGAATGACTCTATCGCTTGGTGCGGGATTTGACAATTCCAAGGTCTCAAAATTAATTTTGGTTTTTGCAAAATAGGGTTTGGAAGAGAAAACGGTGCACAGCTTGATCTGACGCAAATGAGTGGTCCAAAACTGGGGAAAAAATTTAAAACCGCGTGACTAAAAGACATTAAATAGTGACCGTTTATGCCACGTGGCAATAATGATTACATACCACGTGTACTCAACGGTACTTTGTACGACATATCCGAGGTATAAAAACTTAATATTGTTAAAAATATTCATTTTTTTCTCCGTCACTGTATCAAGCGAACCCAGGCTACCTTTTGTTTCTCAACCCCACTTTTCCCATATCAAGCGTTTTCTCAATTCCCTACCCGAATCAAGCGATAACGAACATCCGAGATCCTTGCATTCTCCGCATCGCTTCGTTCCTGCCCGCATCAAGCGATTACACACATCCGATTCACTAGGATTTCCCTCATCGCTTCGTTCGGGTCTTCAAATTTTTATTAGACCCTGCCCGCATCAAGCGATAACATACATCCGAACCTCTAGGATTCTCCTCATCGCTTCGTTCGGGTCTTCAATTTTTCATTAAATCCTGCCCGCATCAAGCGATAACACACATCCGAACCTCTCGGATTCTCATCATCGCTTCGTTCGGGATTTTTCTTTTTTTTATTTCGTGCCCGAATCAAGCGATTATCAACTTCCATAATCTTTGGAATCCCTATATCGCTTCGTTCGGGCTACTTCATTTTTTTGTCCTGTAATACAAATTGCTTGATCTGGTCTCCTTTTCTAGCTTCAATGGCAAGGACGAAGCAGACTGCAAGGAAAGTTTACCCACCATTGGAGACTGAAAAAGCTGAAGACAAGCCAGGACCTTTCGAACAGGAAAAGCCCCTTCCAAAGCCTCGTGCGAGGGTGACAGCAAGAAAGAGATTGAATTATCAAGTGAGGTCCTTAAGAGAGATAAGAGCAGCACAGAAATCTACAAGTCTCCTCATCCCTCGACTGCCATTTACACGGGTTGTCAGGGACATATCAGAAAGGTTGGTTGGTAAAATGAGAAACACATATCTTCAGAAAGTTCGATGGGAAACCCAGGCCCTCATGTGTCTTCAAGAGGCTGCTGAAGATTTTTTAATCGACTTTATGAATGATGGCTACATTGCTGCTGCATTTGCTCATAGGATCACTCTTATGAGCAAAGATTTTGTGCTGGTGTCCAGACTTAGATATAAGTTTGACAAAGCTTTGGAGCCTATTCCAAGTCAAGATATGAGAGCTTTTGAAATTCTTAATATCCCTCCAGCAAGGCAACCCAAGCAGTCTGTTGTTATTGAAGATATTTCTCATCCTTATGATACAAGAAAAGCTCAGGATATCAAAGAAGAAGTTGAAAAAGAGAGAGAGCAAGAGAAAATTTCAGAGGATGCACTTCTTTCTCAGCAAGCTGAGATTCTCCATTCATCCAATTCAGAGCTTTATAAGAATGTGACAGGTCAAATGATAGTAGATGTGTCCATGCCTGGAGAAGATGAGGTGTATTGTGACATTGCCCCTGAGGACACAAGCATGCTTGTGAATCCTAATATTGAGATATCTGACACAGTCCTCTTCATCTGCCTGAGGTTTGTAGGGATTTGCTTTTGTTTTCTTGATGAATTTCCCAGGAACCATATTTTGTTGACATGTTTTGTTTGTGTATCCAGATGTCTTATGAGGGATCTTCATGAATCAATGGCTGTGCAAGTGACAATTCTTGATCCCCTTGTTACACAGTGCCTTTTCAATAGACAAGGGGATCTTGCAAGTTTTCTCAAAAACTTTGATATGCTTACCTGCAATTACATTGTGTACCCTTATGTTGAAGTGTAAGACTCATTCTCAATTACCTTTTGCCTATTATAGACATGACAGTATTCATTACTAATTTCAGTACTCATATTATCACAGAGGCCATTGGAGTCTTATTATTATCAATCTATTGGATAGAGATGTGATCTTTATGAACTCTTTGGCATCCATCCATGGGAGAAGTAAAATGTAAGAATCAATTTTGCCATGTGTTGACCCTCAAATTTCTTGCATGATTTCAATTATTTGGTTGACCCTCAAAATTTTATGTTTGCAGTGCTGCCAAACTTATCTTGAGTTTTCTAGCCTCTACCTATGTAGACTACAAACTTGAAGATTTTAAGTACTTCAATCAGGAAGTTCCCTTGCAGAAAGACTCAACATCCTGTGGATGGATGGTTCTTGCTAATGCTTGGAGATTTCTTGAGTCAAGATTCAGAATGACAACACTTCCTGTAAGTTCTTGAATAAAAACCATTGATTGATTTAGTGAATACATTGAGTGACCTGTTTTCTTACTTTCTTATTTTCTTTTGTCTTAGTTGCATGAGTATTCAGATTCTTGGGTAAGTTGGGTAAGGGAGAAGGCAGTGTCCATGGTTTTGAGCAGATCCATCAATCCATATGATCCTGATTCTCCCTTTCCACCTGGAGCCAAGGATACAACTTCAAAGAAAAGGAAAAGGGAGAAGAAGGAAAGCAAAAACAAGGATGACTCATTCAAGAAGGAAAAGACCTCTGCCAAAGAGAAGAAGAAGAGAAAGAAGAGCCCTTCCAAGAGCAAGTCTTCCAAGGGGAAAAAGAGCCATTCTAAAGAGAAGAGCCATTCTAAATTAAAGATCCCTCAGGCTACAGAGAAGATCCCTACCCCTCCTGTTAAAGAGAAGAGCCCTAGCCCACTTGCTAAAGAGAAGACCCCTAGCCCTCCTGCCAAAGAGATGAGCTCTTCACCAACTCAAGGGAAGACACCTATCAAAGAGAAGATCCCTAGTCCTCCTACCAAAGAGAAGAGCTCTTCTCCAGCTCAAGAGAAGACACCTATCAAAGAGAAGACCCCTGTCAAAGAGAGGAGTGCTGCTAAAGGTCTTCCTTTTCACTCACCAGTGAAATTTAAAATTCAGAAGCGTCGTTTGTCCAACAAAGGTAGTAAGAGGGCAAATGTTGGCTCTCCATTTAATTTCTTGTTCATGTTCCCCAAGAAGACTGCCAAGTCTCCAAAGCCAACCTCCAAAGAATCTTCTCCAAAACCAGACCCCACTGCCAAATCTCCCTCGCCAACACGTGAAGGTCTCAAAGAGGAGTCCAACTTACCACCATTAGGGGAATCCACTCTAAAGTCTTCCTCTCCAACACCTCAAGTGCTGAAAACTCCAGAATTTGAACCTCAATCAGCAAAATTTGATCGAAGCAAACAGAAGAGAGAAAGATTCTCTAAAGATGCAAGGTCATCTCATGCCAAAAGGAAAATTGATTTTGCAGAGTGATTCCACATTTTGGATTTTGTTTTGTTCATTTTGTCCATATGAACACACCCTTTTTGGGTTAATTTTCTGTAAAATTCTGTATCAATAATTTGATATCAATCTGTTAAACCTTGTTTTTTGTCGCGAACAATTTGTTAACCAATTTTGTGAAGAAGACGAGACGAAATCTAGCAGAATATATTGATTACATTATCATTTTCAACTATACAAACTTGCCCTTGCAAGTGGCTCAAATACAACTTTTTTTGGGGGGAGACATGTGATGCATGAGGTTACACTCTCCATCCTTGTACGGATAACAATATCATCTACTTTGAATCTATATTCAGGTGATATTTCATCCAGAAACTCAAGCGACTCTCTAACATGTTGTAGTCGCCAGTTTGATGTTACTATGAGTTTCCTAGGATCTATGAATGGATGGACTATGATGTTAAATTCAAACTCTGGACAATTCTCTTCAGAGTCCAAAGGGACCCAACTACCAAGCTTGCTTTTCCATCTCCTATAGTCATAGCCCAAAACTAAGGATTGGCGACACAGTTGGTATGAGATGGACAAAGAATTTGGGCTTACTCTACAACTGATATTGTCCCCCATATGAAAAGTTTCCTTGGTATTCCATCCTTCTCCAAGTACAGTGTCCAGATCAGTCAGAGATAGTCTTCTATTAAGCCACATCGTTCTTGTCCTCTCCAATTCCATTGTTTTGAAACATGCCACAAAGACATGTATAGGCAAGAACCATTGAAGTTTAATCCTTCTTGAAATCCTTCCAGGAGACATTGCTTTAAGAATATCATCTTTGATTTTGGATTTGAAGCTTGTTATGGTATTTGGATCAGGAACTTCCCATTCTAGTGACATTATTGTGGGAATAGGTATGTCATACAATTCTCCATGAACACCTTCTCTTGATGGAACCCTGTATTCTGCAAAATACACAAATATATCCACTGATTTGTAAAATGAAGGTGGTTTGTCTGCGTACATGACATCTGCAATCCCCTTGTGAATTGCCTTGAATGTGCCACTTAAGCTCTCAACAGGCTGCCACTCCACAGCTGTTGACGGAAAGATAACTGAAATGAAACAAACAACAAATATATCAGAAAGAGAAATATTGTGTTGTGTCAAATAGATAAAGGTTTGTTGAATTACAGTAAGAATGGAGAATTGGATGTTCATCCAAGTTCAACACCATGTCTTTGGCCATGTAGACATGTTGAACTTTTGCAAGCCAGCCATTGTCGGTCACTTTGAATGCAAGAACACGACCTTTCCAATGGGATTTCACTTCATTTCGCTTGGTTCTTTTCACCCTGTGGGCACCTTTGCAAGAGGGAAGCATTGTTACCCAATCATTCACACGAAAAGACATGGGTTTCCAAACACCATCTTCTCTCGTGTTATGAAAATCACAAGAAGTTATATTATGAGAAGGACGACGTGAGGACGCCATAGAAGCTCACAGATAAGAGAAAAATAGTAAATCTTTTGAATAGTGAATCTTTTGAAAGTGCAAAGAAGAAAGAATAAACCATATGCCAAAATGAAAGGAAGGCGGAAAGTAGACGTCTGATGTTTTGTCATTAATAGCGTTGTTTTCAAGGCCTGAAAAGAGGATTTCGTATCTTAATGCTTGATTTTTTGAAATAAAAAATGGAACAAGATGTCACTATTTTGGACCCAAACTTTAATGTTAGCCATCGTAAACGTCTAAATTTAGCCGTTTTAGCCGTTCGCCACTAAAATAGAACCGTTAAGAAGACATTTGGAGGAGACAAGAATGCCATACTTTTGTATACGTGTCAATTCACAATTGGACAATTTCTTAATCCTTGGATTAACAAACAGCCCTTTTCTAGCCGTTTTTGGCCCTAATGATACGTATGTATATATATATATATATATATATATATATATATATATATATATATATATATATATATGTATGTATGTATGTATGTATGTATGTATGTATATATGTATATATGTATGTATGTATGTATATATGTATATATACATACATATATATATATGTACATACATACACATACACACACACACACACACACACACACACACATATATATACGTACATACATACACACATACACATACATACATACATAGTAACCTATCAGGAGAAACCTAGTCAGTAAGGGAGTGCTAGTTTTTATCCGCTATAGCAAGTGGCTTGGAAAAGGTTTTTCAAAAAGCTACGCTAGCTCTTCCTTGCCATAAGGCTTTTGTGTACGTGCACGGGATGCCATCCAGAAAGATTGCTTGCATAAGGGCAATCGATCCGTGAGTACTGGATGAGTTCCGGTACGAATAATTTTACTATAGTGGGCTTGATGACAACCTTGCTCTATTCCCCTCAAGATAGTAGGTTTCCATCACACGGTGACCAAGGGGTGCCACTTCAATGTTGAGGGGGATCGATCCAGGGATTTCGTGCTATGTAATGGGTGTTTTCAAATAGTTAGTCCACTCATGGGTGTTCATTCAACTCCTGCGTAAAAGATAAGAAGTGCATTATAGGCAAAGCGAAGCATTGGATCGGTAGTAGCTAACCACCATGGTGGCATAAATACTTTAATAACCACCATGGTGGCATAAATGCTTCAGTAATCAGTAGTGCGAGTTCATTCGGACACATAGCAAGAAATGTGATCAATAACACGTGGAGTTGGGTTCGTGGATATACACACACACATACATATACATACATACATACATACATACATGTATACATGTGTGTGTGTGTGTGTATGTACACACACACGCACACACACACACACATGCGCATACACACATACATACATACATACATACATACATATATGTGCACACACATACATAATGCACGTATACACATACACACACGTACATATATATGTACATACGCATACACACACACCACACACACATATTTATACACACACATACATATGTATATAAAAAGAAAAACTAACCAAGTATATATATTAGAGATTGTCCCATGCAAATCATATTACAATAGATTAGGTACTTGGTGTTGAGATATCGAGCTCATCTAGTGAGGCGGTGGACACTAATGACCTGCCTGGGAGATAGGCCCCACACTTACACCACTGGCATGGTTGGTGAGATCATGGGTGATATGCGGCCAGTGGGATGACAGGCTGTGTGACAGCCATTCTAGAGACTGGCATAGTTATAGCGCGAGCTCATTTAGTTGGGTTCACACTATAGCGAACCCTAGTATGTATTTGGTTGAGTATCTTTTCATATGGTGTATACTCTTATCCTTGTATATGGTGTGTTGAGTGTTGTGTGAAGTAGAAGAAGATTTTCAGCCTCTCACCTTGTGTGTTCTCTTTTAGGGCTTTGTGAGTGTGTATGTGCTTGCAAGAGCTCAAGCTCTCTTCTCCCCTACATCTTTTCATGGTATCAGAGCCTGGTTCATGCTAAGGGCTGAGCTGCAAAGCAAGAGAAGCACAGGAAGCGGTACGAGCGTAAGAGCTTCATTTGCTCTTCCCTATTTGTGTTGGCGACTACACCCTTGTCGGGAGCTCTACAAGAGGCACCGACAAACGATCTCTGATTGAGGAGCTTTCTTCGCGGGAGTAAAGCTATAGGGAAACTATCCTGTCCTGACGGACAACTAAATTTTTGTGTCGAAAAGGCGTTTCGGGCGCGTTAGGACCTCCGTTTTTTAGAAAGCAGACGTTTTCGAGCACTGCGGGTAAGTCATCGTTTCTATGGAAAACTCTGTTTTAAGAACTGCAAGAAGACAGATTGGTTGTGCAGACATTGTGTGTGCTGCAAGGAGGTAAACAGTTGCCACCCACTGGGTGTAGGTATGCACATTGAGGTCACTGGTTGTGACATTTAAGTGTAGTACAGTAAAATTGTTGCAGAAAACACAGCAGTTTGTGTAGGACAAACCAGAGTGCTGTTTCTGGTAAATTTGTGTGTCTAGCAAGATATCAAATGATGGCATAAACTAGATTGTTGCTGAGAAGCTTGATAAGAACAACTTCCATGCTTGGAGGTTTAGGTTGACGAACTTCCTGATGGGAAAGGGTTATTGGCACTACATATAGAAGGTACGCATGAAGAGGCACCGGAGATACCGGAGATCAATCCGACTGCTGCAGATGTGAAAGAGTTCAAGGATTGGAACCAAGGAGCGAGAAAAGTTATGTATTGGCTCTCTATTAGTATACAGGACACCCCATGATTGGGCACATACAGGATGCCAAGTTCCCCAAGGAGAGGCGTGGGACACCTTGGTAAAACTCTATGAAACTAATACCAAGGCACGAAAGATACAGTTGAAGAATGAACTTCATACTATGGAGAAAAAGAGTATGTCTGTGAATGACTATGCATTGAAGATCAAGGGTATTGTGGAATCCTTTGCATCTATTGGCATTTCAGTAGATGATGATGATAAGGTGGAAGTCTGTCTACATGGTCTCGGGCCACAATACAAGGCGTTCAAGACATCTATTCAGACTCGGGAAAACATTCCCAATTTCACAGATTTGGTGTCTGTTGATTATAGAAGAGAAGAGCTTGGGTGAAGACCAACAGCCTTCACAAAACAAAAACAGTTCGGAGCAACAGGCCTTCTACACAAGTTCAGGAAGAGGACGAGGTAGAGGAGGTCGTGGAGGCGGCCAAGGAGGTGGCCGAACAGGTAATCAGAATTATGGCCAGCAGTAGCAACAACAACAGTCCCAAAATTCACAACAACAAACAATACGTAGGTGGAAGAGGCCAATTCAGAGGCAAGGGGAGTCAAAGAAGTCGTGGAAATTGGCAAAGGTAGTCTAATGATACACATGGATGCTTTTATTGTGGTGGTAAGCCTGGACATGTGCAGGCAGATTGTTATAAGAAGCAAGCTGACAATGGGAAGTTGCAGTAAAACAACTATGCATCCTCGAGCAGAAACAATGAGGATAATGAAAGGTTGTTTGTTATGTAGCATTTCGCTAATGCCATGTCTGAAAATGTTGAAGTGCTCAGCACATAAAGATGATGTATGGTACGTTGATTCAGGTGCTTCCCACATAGTCATGGGGAGTGGTTCAAGGAGATGAAAAACCTTGAAAGACCAAGTTTTGTAGAAACAGGGGATGACACTACTCATCCAATTGCCCATGTTGGAGATGTGCTATTGTGTATGCAGGATGGCAAAGTGAAGTACCTTGCAGATGTACTTCATGTTCCAAACATAACAAAGAATCTAGTTTCAGTTGGCCAAATGATTGAGCAGGGTTTGCAGGTTCTAACCCTGATGGTTGTTATGTTGAAGACTTTAAAGACAAGTGCAGGTTGGTTGCAAAAGGCAACACAGTGGGCAAAATGTTTACATTGAATGTAAACATGCCAGAAGTGAGTGCTACGATGTTTGCAAATGGTTCAGGAATTGTTGCAGACACAGACATATGGCCTAAAAGAATTAGAAATATGTGAAGCATGCCAATTTGGAAAGCAAACAAAGCATGTATTTCCACGTGACAGAAATGTGAGCAGAAATGCACTAGATGTTGTGCATTCAGATGTATGGGGTCCTACGAAGACCATGTCTATGGGAGGCTGCAGGTATTATGTGACATTTATTGATGACCACACAAGGAAAGTGTGGGTATACTTCATGAAGGAGAAGGGTGAGGTGTTCACTCATTTTCAGAATTTCAGAGTTATGGTTGAAAAGCAAACAGGGAAATATGTAAAGTGCCTAAGGTCAGATGGAGGGGGAGAGTACTTCCCCAATGAGTTCTCTGAATTTTTGAAGAAGAATGGTATTCGGAGACAGTTTACATGCAGATACACTCCGCAGCAGCAAAATGGAGTTGCTGAGCGAAAAAACACGCACATTGCTGAGATTGCGCGAGCATTGATGGGAGAGAAGAATATGCTGCATAGCTATTGGGCTAAGGCTGTTTCTATGGCAGTTTACATCATGAACATGACTCCAACCGCAGCCATACATCAGCCATACATGATGTAACTCCAGAGGAGAGGTTTACTAGCAGAAAACCTGATTTGTCTCATCTGAAAGTCTTTGGATGCATTGCATATGTGCATGTGTCAGATGAGTTAAGAACTAAGCTGGATCCAAAAGTTGAAAAATGTGTGTTTATTGGGTATTCCCTTGAGAAAAAGGGATACAGGTGCTATAACCGTGCTACACATGAGTTGAGGGTAAGCAGGGATGTTGTTTTTGATGAGATGAGCAGCTGGTATGCTGCTGAAAAAGAAGCTGTTGGGACTGATGTGTGAGTGGAAATGTGGTTGCACAAAATGCAAGTCACCAATCACAGTCTTTGACTAGACCAGGAGAGTCCTCATCTAGTGGTTCAGTTGATAGACCATGGAGTGGCAGGCTGCGTCATAATACTAGTCCTGCAAATGTGATTAGTACATCACATAAAGGCAAAGAGAAAGTGATTGAGCCCCTTAGTATGCCTGACATTTCTGCAGGGCATTCTCATGTTGATGGTAGAGAGTCTAGTGGCTCAGAGATAAGCCTTGATGAGGATCTTGGGATACCAGCTATGAGAACACCTGGTGTAAAGAAGGCTATGGAAGCCATGAATGCAAAGCTGCGAAGATCTGGGAGAGTGAAGAATCCTATGTAGAGGTTTACCTATGATGGTTATGTGGCACATCACTATGCATACATGGCAAAAGTTGTACAGGTTGTAGAGCCCACATGCATTGATGAGGCTGTTGGAAATGTGTGTTGGGAGAAAGCTATGGATGAGGAGATGGATGCATTATATGGAAATGAGACTTGGGATTTAGTGCAATTGCTTGAAGGCAAGAAAGCCATTGGATGCAAGTGGGTGTACAAAGTAAAACATAACAGTGATGGAAGCATAAACAGGTACAAGGCTAGATTAGTAGCCAAAGGATATGCGCAGACATATGGCATTGATTATGAGGAAACTTTCAGCTTAGTTGCCAAGATGGCAACAGTGAGAGTTGTGATAGCAATGGCTGCATCAAAGCAATGGTCTTTACATCAGATGGATGTAAAGAATGCATTCTTGCATGGGGATTTACAGGAAGAGGTGTATATGTCGCAGCCACCTGGTTATGAGGATGTGAGTCACCCCGAGCATGTTTGCAGGTTGAAGAAAGCCTTGTATGGCTTAAAACAAGCACCAAGAGCATTGTCTGACAAGATTTTTGAATATCTTGTCACTATTGGCTTTCATGTAGCCAATGCAAATTTCTCACTGTATGTGAGACACAGTGATAGAGGGGTTGTGCTTGTTGTCATCTATGTAGATGACCTTATCATTACGGGGGACCATGATGTAGAGACCGTTGATGTAAAGATCTTGCTTAGACAGAAGTTTGAGATGAAGAATCTAGGGGGAGCTTAGATATTTCTTGGACATTGAGGTGATTAGATCACCACATGGTACTGGATTACTGCACAGACAATATGGCTTGGACATGTCCAAGTATGGTATGACAGGCTGTAAGCCTATTCTCATTAATTTTGATTTTATGCATAGAAAGATGCATAAAGGAATTTATTTTTAATTCAAAAGTGGATGAGAAGGACGATCTTAGAAGGAACCTACCAGTCTTCTAAAGAAGAAGCCTCATAGGTCTTCGAATAGTGTTGGCAATAAAGTAAACCCCCAAGAGCCACACCCACCCATCCCTCAAATTGGCCTGACCCTAATCCCCACCTAGAACCCTCTCATCACCATATATGCAGCATCTTCCATGGAAGTCCCTACCTCATCCAACCACTTAACCCCTAAGCCTTAGTCTTCTCCCATAATTAAACCACATCATTAAAATTGCATCCATGAGCCCCCTCGAATCATTCCACAAGGATGGAACCACCACCAACTACCCCACTAGGAAGAAGCTAGTGAAGATGACAAGAAGGTCCTAGGGTGTCCTTGCCATGTCCGTGAATAGCAACTCACATGCCTACCACCAATCGCACGGGATCTAACATTCCAAGGTAACTTTCATAGCTACATGGATATGCCCCTTTGACATAGGCAAAATCTGTTTAGTGAACTAACACATGATGACATTTGTCCAGTGGAAGATCGACCACCTACGGAGGAGGAGGCTGGCACTTTGTTGATCCCAGGGACTACCCAACCACGGGTCACATAGGAGTCCAGCCCAAGTGACGTATGCCATATCTTCTCAGTGATCACCGAATGTAGCGGGAATACATGGTCGCACCCACCACAGAAGTCTGCATTAGTTCATGCATTAGGGGAAGGTTGAGGTCTATAGGGGCCCTTTAAGATGCCATGTGATTAAAAGGTTATTAAGGAAAAGAGCCAATCGTGTGAAACCATGATCCTCATCAGAAGGTTTCTTACATGAGAGATGCAAGTCTTATTTATGATTATGAAACCAATCACATTTATATATGCAAGGGTGACCAATCCTTGAAGGTAGAGACCTGAAAATGGGGAGGACTACGAGGTATTCTAGCCAATGAGTCTAACATAATCATTTGGACTGATTCAATTGATTTCTACAAATTATGTAACATGAAATCTCACACCACTTCAATTAATATTAGTAGATCTTGTAACAAGATGATGATAGTGAAGATGAGGGGACCAGGAATATAAGCCACTCATGGAGTTTAATAACTTTGAGGATTGCATTCATGTTCTTGGAACTATGAACACTCTTCCACAAAAGATTGGGGACAAGGTTTACATGGTTGGGGCGGTGCTGAAATAGCATCCCTAGAGGCACTTGAAACATAACCAACCTCAAAACCTACTCACCTTGATCTATAGTTCCCCTAGAAGGGCCACTTAGTTGTATGGTCTTGGCCTTGGTTGACATTGAGTCTTGTCAAATGTTTTATCTTGGGAGACGTGGACCTTATTAGGCCATTTGTCAAATGTTTTATCTTGGGAGACGTGGACCTTATTAGGCCATTTGTCTCCCCAACACCATCTGTAGATACCATCACCATGGTAACTAACTCCCAATCCATTAATGGCAGTTGATTAAAGTAGAATTTTACAAAAGAACTAAAATTGTATCTTGTAAGTTTTGAACCCCTCACAGCAGGTATAATGGAAAAGAGCATCATCCTCAAAAGGGGATGGATTGCAAAACTGGCTGTTTAGTCAAATGTGGTGAAAAAGAACCCATTGGATGGTTATTGTTCCCTTGGTGGATAAGTACACCATGAACCCTTCAATAACGCAAGCCTTGTCTTCCAAATTCATACCAACACCTCAAGTAACCCCTAACACTCAACACTCCAATGTGGTTGTTTAGTCAAATGTGGTGAAAAAGAACCCATTGGATGGTTATTGTGCCCTTGGTGGATAAGTACACCATGAACCCTTCAATAACCCAAGCCTTGTCTTCCAAATTCATACCAACACCTCAAGTAACCCCTAACACTCAACACTCTACTTGCCTCACTGCATCAACCACCCCCTTAAACCGTTATTATGGAGATCATAAACCTTATTGACAGAGATAAAGACTAACCCCCAAATTTCAACCTCAACAACCATTAGGGAGGTCATCAAGAACCTTTAGAGAGGTCATCAAAAAGAAGTGGGTACCCAAGAGTATCATGGGCTAGCCAAGGAATGTATAATGCCCAAGAAAATACTAAGCCATCACTAGAAGCCTATCCATGATAAAATAATTACTACAAGGGCCTCAAAATGCATATTCATTCCCATTTCATCTATGGAATGCCCAGTGGATGCAATTTCTGTGGCAGTTTTACTCTTTTAGCCTTGATATTTTGGCATATTGCATTGATGAACATGCTGCAATACATCCTTCTTAAATCTTGGCCAAAAGGAACTTTTGTTTCTAGCCAATGAATTATAGACCTGAGGTGTCGCTGCTATAGGGTTGTTATGAGCCTCATTCAATATACTTCTCTTCAATCTCCTCCTCCTTTAGGAAAACATAGTACAAGAAGTTATCCTCTAACATGTACCCTTGGACTTTCTTCACTTCCTAGGCCATTTTGCTTTCCTACTTAAGGAAAGCAATGATAGGGGTAAAGAATTTATCTAATGCAATTTTCTCCTTGATTTTAGTGGGTAAAGGATTAGAAATCATAAGTATCGTGATGAGTAAGGAGGCTTTTGGTAAGCGCATCTCTACGGCCATTTTCTCCCTCAAAGTTGAACCCTTGAAGAATATGCATCCATCTTCTTTGTGTCATATTGAGATCATTATGGGTGAAGATCCACTTTAAGCTCTTATGATCAATTACTAAGGTGAACTTCTACCTAAGAAGAGTGTTGCCAAAGCTTTACAGTATGCACTCTAAAGCATGACACCATAATTTTTTTCGTGTAACCTTGACTTTCGGTATTCATATGATACGGGGCGTCCCTCTTGCATTAGGATTTCACCACCAAAATAACAAACTCACTGGCATCATTGATTACTTCAAGGTCCCAAATTCTCATAGCTCTAAAATAGGATTTATTACCAATGCAACCTTTAACTTACCAAAGATTCTCTCACACATAGAAGGTCCATCAAAAACAAAGCATCCCTCTTGAGAAGGGAAATTAAGGGAGATGTAATCTTGGTATATTGATTGTGAAAGTTTGATACCACCCAGTTAAGCCTTAAAATTCTTACCATCCATGGCTTTGGCTAGTCAATAGTAGTTTGCATCTTTGCCAGATTAGCTAATATTCATCATTTGACACTATCAATAAATAAGGTACACTTACTCTTCTTAGGTAAAAAGTTTATGCTTCTTGACTGTTTTCAAAACCTTGTGTATGTCGGCGTTTAGTAAAGACTCGGCATTTACGTGGTTATAGACCACCTAGTTAGCTCTTGAAGAGGAGTGACTAATGCAACTGTGCCCAATGCGACAAGCCAACACTGGTGCATTGGGATGTCGATCTGCCTACACTTGGGGAGTTAGTCGTGACTACAAAAGCAAGTTAGTTCCTAGGTCCATCATGATTTTGGACAAGAGTGCATGTCCAGATAGGAATGTACTTAACATAGAATGAATACAAAATAGATAGAACTATGCAGTGTAGAATAGAGACAAGTTAGAGACCAACCCATGAGACATTCTTCAATATTAGCTTAAACTCTCAATAGTATAATACATTGGCAAAACTCAGCTCATGAAATCTTATCTCAACTATTCACACATTTCTCTATCCTCTAATCCACACATACAGGAATAATCCCCCTTATTCTTACATCCATTTGGGTATTACCCATTTGCAAGAAACCGTTACAAAGTTGTTACTATAAAGAAAGAAAGCTTAACCCATAATAGTTTGTTACACAACGAGACAATTTGGACGGCGGCCAAATGGACTTATTGGCTGCCAACACTTGGTGATCATAGGGATGTTGCGTCAACGAAGCTCACATTTGTTGTTGCTCTGAAAATTTCAAATTTTTTTGGATCCGGATTGCCTCTGACTCCAGACCACGTCTTTCATCCACCTTCTTCCAATTCAGCCTCTGTTGTGATGCCCCTTGACACAAACTTTATTGGGAGGTCTTGGGCATACTTGGGCTCATAGGCTCTTTTCCAACTGCTCACTAAAGTGTGTTCGAGCCTTGTCTTTCATCTGCCCGTTTGAACTGCACGTCGATGGGTCATGCCTCTGGGTACTTTGCTTTAGCTCTTTTCATAGTATCTACTGCCATGCTAACCACAAAAGCATGGGACTCTGTCTATTCTAAAGTGATGGCATCATCTTCAAAGATGGTTTGCTCTGACACTAATCCATAATACATCTCTTTCCCTTTCTTATCTGGTTGAGCACAGCCGGCTTTTCCCCTTGCCCTTTCAGGGCAGTGAACCTCTTTTCCAAGTTTCTATTTCTTGCCCCCCACAGTTGCTCATTTTTCTTGTGCATCTCCTCTTCTTTGTTGGCACCTCCTCTGCTCTGCTACGAACTTCTTTTTCCACCCCACCAGTGGGCTAGTGCTTCCAAGGACTTTGCTGGTTTTGGGCCTGATGTGGGAGCTGGATATGGATGTCCGAAACCTCCGTTTGGATTTCCATCTCTTGAATGGTGGGGAGCTAACTATTTGCAGGAAGGTGTGGGTGCTTGCATTACTGTTTGTTAGCTTTTCCAAATAAGCTCCCCACACCTCCTTAAGGTCATCCACTACATGACCCTCCCATTGCTCCATTCTTTCTGCATCCACCAGCTCATAAACTTTTGGAAATTCTTCTGCATCCAATACTGCCCATCTCGTCTCTACTTTCACTAGTTCCACTTTATCTTTGTTGGCCCTATCCCTGGATGTCCCTTATGATCTTGATCTGCCTATAAATTCTTCTACATCCAGTACTATGATCCCACCTCTACTTTCACTAGATCCACTTTATCTTTTTTGGCCCTATCCCCCTAGACGTCCCTTATGATCTTGATGTGCTCCATCCTGGCTTGCTTTTCTATATCCTGATCTAACTCCTCTTGCATTTGCATCATTTCTTGGTTCTTCCTGGCCATATTCTCCTTCATTTCCTCCATCTCCTTCCTCATTTCTTTATTGGCCTGTTGGAGCTCCTTGATCTATCTCTACATTTTGTCTAATCGGCTTGCTTCTGCCCTTCTTCTTTGTAGCTCCTTCTATAGGGGTTCTTGCTGGCTCATTATATTCTACAAGGCAGCATCCTTCTCTTTGATGATGAATTATAGTTTTATCATTTCCTTCAGCCTATCACTCATGCATAGTTGTAGATAATGTAGGGCTCCCTGCACCCATTATATCTCAATAATGCCCAAAAAACTTGCTTGGGCTTGCAATGCCTATGCTGACATGGGTGCGAAGAGTCCTCGCTATGGAGGGCAACTCTAGCTATAAATTGGCAGTGGAGGTGGCCTCTTGCTCTGCTACTCTAGCCTCTTGGACAATACCAACTTGCCTAGGTTGGCCAAGTCCTCCTTTAGTTGTCGGCCGCTTGACAATTTCATCACTTCGTTGCTCCCCTCCTTTCCCCTTTTTGGTACTGGTCGGCCTTCTTCTCTCTAAATTCAAATACTCTCTTCTTTCCATGTCCTGAGGTGGCCTGATCTTGAGGCTTTCTGGGAGGGATTGAGCTTTCTGGCTTCCCTGGTGCATTCTCCTTGTTGGGGCCCTCCTCCTTATCCTTCTCACCTCCTGTTGGGCCTTCCCTTTAAACAAAGCATCCAAGTATGCACCGATCTTTGTCTTTGTGTTGGTCATGGTGAGCTTTCTAATATGTTCCTTTAGGTTGTGATAAAGAACTTTTGCCCATGCCACTCTTGTGTTAGCTTTAGCACGGCCACCATTCTGAAGGTTTTCCTGGACATGCCACTCTTTGTTAGCTTCAGCGGCCACCATTCCGAAGGTTTTCCTGGACATGCAATATGGTTTATGGGTGAGCTTTATCATCTCCACCATAAACCGCATCTGCTTCTGCCTTTCTTCATCTCTTGTGCTTGTTATTTTGTACTCTTTGGGTCTTCCCTCTAGCGGGTTGAATTCTTTAATCAAGTCATCATCCTCTATAGCTTTGATCTCTACTTCTCCCTCTGTCGGTAATTGGAACACCTCGGCTACATACAGAGGACTGAATTCCCTCCTCTCATGAGGGTATTGCAATTTCTAGCGTTGTTCCAATTGCTCCTCGGTGCTGAAATTATGTTGGAGCTCCTCCTAGGGTAGCTCCATAAACTGTTTCAAGCCCATCTTTTCCAACCATACTACATGCTTATCTGCCTCCTTGTATAGGGTGAACGAGAGATACTCAAATTCCACCATCCTTTCGGACAAGAGATAGTTAGGGCTAAGAGAAAGAAAGCAAGGGTGACAACAAAGCCTAGCAAGAGAGAGTTGGAAGTGCAACGTAACAACGAAGTATTTTTGCACAATAGAGACATGCAAATTAGAATTGAGAAAGTGTTGTGGTTTCCAATAGTTGTCATGGTGCGCACCTACCCTTGGTACAGCCATAACTACCTCATATCTAAATGATTCTCCCTAATCCTTTTTAAATTCTATCTATGAGTACCTATTGCACGCTCTACGAGGTGATTAATAGCTGGGCTATAGTGGGGCGAAAGTGATGTGATGCCTCTCCCTTTCCATCCATGCATCCTTTTTTGGGGCAGCAACATTGATTTTCCCACAACCTCCATGTTGTTTCCAACTGGCTCCTCGTTCTCTCTTACATTGAGATCATATTTACATAGACAATTTCTATTCTTAGATTCTGTTCTTTTCCATTTTTGCTTTCTCCAGAATCTTGTCCCACTTCCACTTCCTAATCCTAACTGGACTCTGATTTTGCTTCTTGGATATTCAGCGGATTTGACGCGCTCTTCCTCCTTGGGTCCTTTCCTATTCTGGCATCCTTCCATGATAAGGCTTCAACCTATACCCATTCACTAGTTTCTTTAGCCTTTGACCATCCAGGCTTGCTAGCTTGAAATTCATGTTCCCATTTTCCTTACAATTATGAATGGGCATGTCCATCTCATCTTCAGCTTTCCTGGGTGAGGTCCCATTCTTGATGAGAATAACAGGACTCCGTCTCCTTCCTTGAAGATCTTGAAATTTATGTTTTTGTCCACCTAGATCTTTCTTCTCTTCTACATTATCTTGGTTGTCCATGCACTATGCAGTCTCCTTTCATCTAGTTGAAGGAGTTGCTTGATTATGTGCACTTCTGACTCTTCCAGAGAGAGTCTTTCTACCACAGCTATCTTGAGGCTTTGTGTGAGGAACTCCATGAGCACTACTGCTTCCAATCCATACACCATGCTAAATAGCATAAGTGCCATCGTATTCTTGTAAGCTCTTTTCAATGCCCATAATGTTGAATGTAGCTTCATGTCCCAGTCGATCTTGTTTTCATTTACCGTCTTAACTAGAATTCCTTTCAAGATTTTGTTGGTGGATTCTACCAGACCATTTTCCTCAAGGTAGTAGACTGTTGATTTCTAATGTATGATGATATGTTACTTTATCAACTTCTTAATCACTTCATTGAGTAAGTGGATTCTTGAATTTCTATAACTATCTCTATCAAGCATCCGAATCTTGTCATGATAGTTTCGTATAGGAACTTTACCATTGACGATGCCTTATAGTCTTGTAAAGCCTTAGCTTCTACCCATTTTGTGCAATAATCTGTAGCCACCAGTATGTATATGTTCCCTGTTCTCTAAGCTACTAGCTTGAATGGGCCTACAAAGTCTAGACCCCATTTCTAGAATGGCTCAAGTGGTAGTATCGGGGTGTGAGGCATTTTGTTTACGCATCATTTGGCTGACCTAGCCTCTGGCACATGCCGCACTCCTTTGCAGACTTGTGTGCATCTTTCAATGCTATTGGCCACACCACAATCCTACCTCAAACACTTTCATCTCGTGACCTCTCTAGAAAAGTGGCCTCCACTTATCCCTTGATGTGCTTTTGCCAGCACAGCTTGATGTTCATGCTCAGGGACACACCTTCCTAAATCTGGTCAATGCCCATCCTGAAAAGTTGTCTTTCCCCACCACCATAAATGACTTACACCAAAGAGTCATCTTTTTCCTCTAATCTCTGGACATATACTTCGAAAAGGACAAGTCAAAGAGTAACTACAACATCTCATCATACCAGCTAGGTCTCTTAGTGCGCCTGACCTTAACACTTATGAGAGGATGCAAAGCTACACATGGCTAGCTCTATAAGGGAACTCGGATTGAATCCTCTGACTTCCACCATAGTCACACTAATTGATATCCTACACCTACAAGAATTACTTTCTCTAGACTCTCCTCTTGGGTAGATGTCTAGAGAGTGGCTGAAATAGAAGGTAATATAGAAGCTTTCTATATATCTTGTGTTCTTACTCTCTCTCATATATGTTGCTCTATCTTGCCATCAACTATTGCTTTCGTTATGCATACTCCCCATTATTTTGGCATGGTATCAGAGCCTTGCAAAGGCTAAGTTCCCCTTCAATCTCCTTTTCTTTCTCTCTCACTATCATAAGCTATTCATATCCTCATCATCAAGAAGGACGGTGGTAGAAGAAGGTGAGAAACAAAAAGGCATCAAGAAGGAAGGCAACAAAAGAGCTTCATTAACAGAAGAGTTCGTCATCAACAAGTTCTTCTTGAAGCTTGGAAGAAAAAGAAGAACACGATCCTCATCATCGACAAGAAGAGGAGGAGGAGGAGGAGGAAAAAGGAGAGGAAAACGCATGCAAAAAACGCAGCCCAGCAATTCTGTCGGGGCGACCGCCCGTTTGTCATTACCTCCACCTGCGTTTTCTGTCTCGGCGATGACGATTTCACTTTGAAGCGCTGGAGTTGTTGTGAAGAAGTGGTTGGCGAGTGAGCTTTTGAAGCTTGTAAGTGCGTTCTCTTTGATGTGGAAGGAGGCGACGTCATCTAGAATCGTAGTGCATTCATTACTCCGTTTCCGTCAACTTTTCAAGCTCTCTCGCCACCCGCCGTCTGCAGCCGCCGGCCGTCCAATAGCAGATAGACTGCTACAAGTCGTCTTGTGCTAAGCCGCTTCACTGCTGCTTAAAGCAACACTGTGGAGCACTGCATCAATGCAACAACAGCGCAACAGCCAGCATAGCGCATTATAAAGCACCACAGCAACGAAAACGCACAACGTAAAGAAAAAAAAAGGCATTTTCCAAGTTCAAAACCTTGTCTTATTTTTTTTTTCAAGGTTTTTTAAAAGAAAAAGACATGTTAGCAAACAAGAGAACTAGGTTGCAAAGATCTGAGTCAGAGGGAGCTAGTAAGGAGACTAGGGCAGAAAAGAAAAGAGAGAAAGGGAAGGCACCCATGGAGAAGCCTGAGTCTAGTAAGTAGGAAAGAGTTAGAGCCAAGAGGAGGAAAATTGAAATGGATGACTTTCGGCTAGGAGAAGGGAAACCCCCTTATAGCCTCCTATAAGATGTCAAGAATAAGAAGGCAGACACTACCTATGGCCAGTTGCATTTGAATTCAAATATAAGAAGACAATGGCATAACCTGGCTAGTGTCAGGAGAGTCAAAGTCAAGACATTTCAAGCTAATGTAGTGTAGCTGAGCAGCGTGTTTGACATTTTGCCAATAGTAGATATGTGGATATAGGGCAGAAAGGTAAGTAAAGTGTATATTGATGGTGGATCCCAAGTTTGTGTTATGACAGAGGAAGCAGTTCTTAGGCTTGAAAGTGATAGGGAAGTCCATTTTCAGTGTTAAAATGGCCAACAGCTCTAAAGTCAAATGCCTGGGTGTGAGATTGAGGCCATGGAAATGAATGTATTGGGGTAGAGGGTTATGATTGACATGCATATAATGCCAGCTAGGGTATTGGCATACCCTATATATTAGGTAGGCCCTGGCTCATTGCTATGAGGTCCAGACAAGACTGGTACACAGGGTGTATAGACCTATTTGTTGACAGACCCAAAGGAAAAAGAATAAGGTATGATCTGAAAACATGTAAAATTTTGGAAACTGGAGAGAGGCTGGAAATAGAGAGGGAAGCTGATTCAACTTCTGCCTAGTAGCTATGAAGACTATTCTATAGGCTCATTTGAGATAGATGGGGAGTCAGATTTAGACCAAAGTTTGTTCGAACTAGAGGCAAACATATGTGGTGTACATGTGACTAGCCATCCAACAAAGTCGACTAGTGTCAAGATGTGAAGCCAAATATTCCCACAAAGATGAGTTAATGGAGATGCTAGCAAAGGATCTGACTAAAGAAAAGAAAGAGCATTATGAAGAGTTGCTGGACAAATACCTCAAATTGTTTACAAAGGATTATACTCAAATAAGGGGTACCAACAGTGTTGTACATGAAATCAAGTTGAAGGAAGGTGTTAAACCAGTAGTTCAAAATCTAAGAAGATTAGGAACAATACATACACAAATTTTGGAGACAGAAGTTACCAAGCTACTCTGCGGGCTAGTTTTATCTATCCAGTAGATGATGTTGAGTGGGTGTCTCCCATGTAATTGTTCCTAAAAAAGGGAATAAATGGAGGATCTTTGTAGATTAGAAACCATTGAATGTAGCTACCAAGAGACATCACTATCCTCTTCCCTTTCAAGATGAGATTCTGGATCAGGTAGCTAGACATGAAAGGTACTCAGTACGTGATGGATTTACTATCAAATAAGAATAGCTCCTGAAGACCAAAAGACATTACTCCATGGGGATTATTCTACTACAGGGTGATGCCTTTTGGTTTTCTAAATGCCTATGCTAGCTTTCAAAGCTGGGTTGACCTAGGGACTTTTTTGAGAATATTCATGGATGATTTTTGTATATATAGTGATAGGTTGCTACATGTGGAGAAACTTGATATATAGTGATAGGTTGCTACATGTGGAGAAACTTGATATTGTCTTTAAGCATCTGGATGATTTTTGTATATATAGTGATAGGTCGCTGCATGTGGAGAAACTTGATATTGTCTTTAAGCATCTGGATGATGATGTAGCTTAGTTGAACCCAGCTAAATATAAAATAGCTTAGTTGAACCCAGCTAAATGTAAAATAGCTAGGGCCGAATTCGTACTATTGGGACATGAAATAAGTAAGAATGGAATAGCACCAAACCCATCAAAAGTGGAGAATCTGTTGTAGATGGAAATCCCCAAGTCAACTAAAGAATTGATGAGCTTTGTATAAAAACTCAGATATGTGTCTGGGTCTTTTTGCATACTGGCTGAGTTTGTGTATCCTTTGTAGAAGGCAAGTCAGGAAGACCCTTTCAAATGGAGTCAAGTTGAAGAGGATGTATTTGAAAGTCTTAAGGACAAGCTATCTACCTTGCCAGTCATAATGCCCCCCTGACTGGAGCCAACCTGACTGGAGCCAACCTTAAGGACATGAAATAAGTAAGAATGGAATAGCACCAAACCCATCAAAAGTGGAGAATCTATTGTAGATGGAAATCCCCAAGTCAACTAAAGAATTGATGAGCTTTGTATAAAAACTCAGATATGTGTCCAGGTCTTTTTGCATACTGGCTGAGTTTGTGTATCCTTTCTAGAAGGCAAGTTAGGAAGACCCTTTCAAATGGAGTCAATTGAAGAGGATGCATTTGAAATTCTTAAGGAGACAAGCTATCTACCTTGCCAATCATAATGCCCCCCCTGACTGGAGCCAGCAATTTTATCTGAGTCTCAGTGTTGGGAAACATGTAGTAGGGGTTGCATTGATACAAAAAGGGTCCAAGAAGTCATATATGAGGCCGGTCTTTAACATCAATAGGGCAAAGGGTGAGGTTGAGAAAGCCTGGCATGAAGTTGAATTGCTGGTCTAGACACTTGTATATGATACCAAGAGGTTGAAGTCCTATCTGATTTATAGACCTTTTATTGTGCTTACCTCTTGTAACCTTATTCCACATGTAATGAAGTATCCTGGGAATAACCCAAAAGTGCAGAAGTGGATCATGGCATTGCAGGAATATGATATGAGCTTTATTAAAGAAGATAGTGTGAGAGCCCATATGGCTAACATGTTAACCTACAAAGAGGTGCAGGTGAAGCACAAACTAGTGAAGGACATTGAAAAGCAGGTGGTTCTAGACCATAGGTTACATGAGGAGCTACAAGATGTAGATGGGACTCTCTATTTTGATGGGGCTTTTAAGAGAAGTCTGGGTAAAGGGAGTGTTGGGTTTGTCTTTCTAAGCAGACAAGGCAAAGAGTTGTGGACTGGCAAACCAAGAGATTCAAGTTAGAAGCAACAATGAGGCTGAGTATGCAAGCCTCAATTTGGATCTTGAAGAGTGCAAACAAAGGAAGGTTAGAAAACTGGTTATAAAGGGGAACTCTCTACTTGTTTTATAAGGCAAATACTGGGAACTTGGAAAGTGAATAAAGATGAAATGAAGACCTAGTTTTTCAAGTTGAGGAAACTCTTAAATTGCTTCTAGGCCTTCCAAATATTGCATGTATCCAGGGAAGGTAACATGAGAGCCCATGAGCTGGCTGAGCAGGTTTTCTCCAAGGAATTACATGATGTGACAGTCCAAGAACCACTATATCAAGGTAGAGATACCCTTTATGAAGAAGAGTAGGTGCTGTTGTTGATAGGGTTTTCCAGAAGAGAGCTGGATGCTTCAAAGAGAAGGGCAGCTGTGAGAAAAGCTTTGAAATATGTATTGATCAGAGATACATTGTATCATAAGGGGAATGATGTTGTCTTAAGAAGAGTTTTGTTTCAAGAGGAGATTCTGAATTGTCTAAAAGCTTGTCATGAAGAGGGTTGTGGTGGCCACTATGGGATTGACATTACAAAAAAGAGGAAGGTATTGACATCAAAAGTTATGTGGCCAAGCATGAATAGAGACATCCACCATTGGTGTAGGAGTTGCCCTGAATGTCAAGCTTTTCAAAAGAAGATTTTAGTTCCTGAACCCTGCATCACATCATGAGTTATGGGGCTTTTGAGAAGTGGGGAATATAATAGGGCCTCTACGAGGAACCAAAAGTAGGAAGTTTTACATCATTTTGCTACTGTGGATTATTTGACAAGGTGGCCAGAGGCTAGGGCAACTAACAATGCTACTGCGCACAACAGGTCTGCAGATTTGTGTATGAAATAATCTGTTAGGTTTGCAGTTCCTTTAGAAATGGTCAGTGACCAGGGCAGAGAATTCAGAGCAGATTTAGTCAAAGAGCTAACCAAGAAGTTGGGAATTAAACACAAATTTACCACACCATACCATCCCCAATTCAATGGGTTGGTAGAGAGCTTCAATGGAATGTTGCAGAGATTGTTGTTCAAGCTTGTGGAAGATCATCCCAGTGATTGGGATATGTACCTAGATAGAGGAGTTTGGGAATTTAGGGTATCTAAAAAGAATGCTACTGGGTATACTCCATATCACTAGTCTATGGAGAAGATTGTGTGTTGCTTTGTGAATGTGATGCTACCATCACTTGACTTTTTGTTACAACATAACATGACCCAAGAGGAGCAGGAGAAGAAGAGGTTAACCAATTTGTATTCTTTGTTGTTGGACAGGGAGGAAGCAATTAAGTGGTATGAAATGGTCAGTCAGAAGATAATTGAGACTTTCAATGAGAAGTTGGGAAGCAAAGACTTGAATAAAGGAATGTTGGTCCTCAAATACAATAATGCTTTAGATACTACTTTTCCAGACCAAGTTTAGGGTCATATGTGAAGGACCATTTATCATTCATGAAGTTTTTTCCAATGGATCTTATCAATTACAGGATTTGAGTGGTTAGATGCATGCAAATAGGGTGAATGGCCTGAGACTGAGGCTATATCACATCAGGGTTATGTGAAACCAGGGAGCAGAGTATGAAACACTTGAAAAGTGTTTTGCTTTGTAGGGTTTGGGCAATATGTGAGAGGTGCCCAAAGCTCAAAAGTATGGAAATATATAATAAATAAATGATGATGTGTAAAGGATCTGACATGGCAGTGGAAGAGGATAAGAGCAGATGTTGAAAAACCAAAATAGAAGGTGCATGGATGAAGGAGAGAGACGGCACAAAGGTTCCAAAAGGCCACGAGGAGGCGACAGGGGCAAAAGGGGTTTTTGGGATGATTTATGGGATATTCAAGGAGAGAAGAGACAAAGGAACTACGAGAAGCATAGGAGTGATTGAAGCGGGAGAAGTACCTACAGTGAAGCAAGCTAGCTATGGACAAAGGATCTTCTAGTTTTCGAGGGGGGCAGAAGAGATGTTTAGAGCAATTGAAGTGAATTTGGGTAGATCAAAGCAAAGAAGGTGCTAATACCCAAAGAATCAATCAGGAGAGGTTTTCCTGTGAGACATGATTTAATCCAAAATCATGTTCAATTGTTGTTGTTGGTGCTTAATTGAGTCTATCTAGGGAAGGTCCATAGTCTATGATAGTGAATTCACTCTAGCTTGAATAGTAGCTAGAGTCTACAAGTGGAGAAACTACAAGTTTTCAAAATTGAACCTATTATCTCTCAGGGCTATTGAGACAGTCTTTCTTTACTTTGTGAAGAGAACAGAGAGTTTGAAGCTTGTATCTATGTCATGGTCAATGAGAATTTGTGTTTTGAAGCTTGGTTTGAGTTGTTCTATTTGATTTTGTTAAGATAGAACACTTGTGGAGAAGTGTTTGATGATTTAGGAGGTTTGAACTGCTTCATGATTGAAACAGTCTTCTTCTGGAGAATATGCTGTCAGAAAGGGTCAAAAGAGTGTCAGCTATAGGCAGCCATGTGTCTAGGGGATCAACAGATGAAGTAAAAGGGTCGTTCTGATCATTTTGGGTACAAGGGAAGTAATTCTGAGTCAAGTTTGACAGTTTCTAGTCTGAGATTGGGTTGTGGCAGACTGGTCATTCTGGACCTGATAGTGACCAGTTTGATGTCTAGAGGTTTGGTTTAAGTGTTTAGAGTGTTTAGAAGTCTTGGAGGACTCAAAACTAAGAAAGTTTTCTCCATTTGACTCAGCCGTTATAGCAATCGGATAATCAAAGGTCAGATCAATCTCAATAGTAGTCAGTTGTTAATAGCAAAGTGTCTTTGGAGTCATATCTTCATGAAACTAGGGCAGCCTAAGGGCTAGGAGGATATGGCAAACATGAAAGAGAGAGTTTTTTACCCAGGTACAGATTTTGAGTTGGTTGGTTATGTCTCCAAGAGAAAAATTAATAAAAGTTTAGACCAGTGAGATCGGAGTTGGTTGGCTATGTCTCCGAGGTCGGTACGGATTTTGAGTCGGTTGGTTATGTCTCCGAGAGAAAAATTAATAAAAGTTTAGACCAGTGAGATCGATGTCAGTTGGACGGTCAATAGAGCATAAGGGGATGCTTAGAGTGTTTCTAGGGTTGAGAGATTAAGGCTAGCTAGACCGAAGGACAATAAGAAAGCTAGGAGGACAAATATTAGGGTTGGATTCTACGTCAGACATCCGAGTTAGTTTACAAGCATCTAGGGCAAAACAGTGTCGACAGGGCATCAGCAAAAGGGAGCTGACAGGTTCTAAGAAGACTAGGATTAAGTGTTTATGGTTAGCTGTTATTGGAGGACAAGCGGATGTGTTTCTATCTGGAATCTGCTGGCAGACATCTATTCTAAGCTATGGTCAAGTTTTGATCATTTCTGCATCAGTCATCTGAGGTAATTTTTCTGTCAGCACAGCTAGGGATCAAAAGGGGGTCAACCAAGAGTTTGGTAAGCTTCTAAGGTAGTAGCTATAGGGTTAGCAAATGTGGGAGGATTGAAGAGGTTCCAGGAGGGCTCATTTTGGTCTAGAAACATGAAGAGGATTTCAGAGGCAGTTTTCTTTCATTTCTGTATCAGTTGAAGTGAGTTCTGGTTAGCAAAAGGATGCTAACGAGTGTTACGGAGTTCTGAAACAAGTTTTTGAAGAGTTTGGATATTGGTTGGATAGTATTTGGCTTAGAGTCATCAGCTAGTGTTTGTTTCGGGTAACAGACAATATCTAATCTATATGGGGTAGCCCTGAGAGATTTAAGTCAGCTACTCGCACATGTGAAGTCAGCATAGATTTTTGGGTTAAAACTCTGAAATCTTAAAGGTTTGGTCTAACCGTATAGATATGTATATATACATATCTATATGTATGTATGTATGTGTGTGTATATATATGTGTGTGTGTGTGTGTGTATACATACATACATATAGATATGTATATATACATATCTATACAATTATATATATATACATACATATATATATATATATATATATATATATGTATGTATGTATGTATATATATATATATATATATATGTATGTATGTATGTATGTATGTATGTATACACACACACACACACATATATATATATATATGTAAATATATATACATATATAAATACATATATACATATATATATATATATATACACACACACACATATATATATGTATGTATATATATATATATATGTGTGTGTGTGTGTGTGTGTGTGTGTGTGTGTGTATATATGTGTATCATAAGGGGAATGATGTTGTCTTAAGAAGAGTTTTGTTTCAAGAGGAGATTCTGAATTGTCTAAAAGCTTGTCATGAAGAGGGTTGTGGTGGCCACTATGGGATTGACATTACAAAAAAGAGGAAGGTATTGACATCAAAAGTTATGTGGCCAAGCATGAATAGAGACATCCACCATTGGTGTAGGAGTTGCCCTGAATGTCAAGCTTTTCAAAAGAAGATTTTAGTTCCTGAACCCTGCATCACATCATGAGTTATGGGGCTTTTGAGAAGTGGGGAATATAATAGGGCCTCTACGAGGAACCAAAAGTAGGAAGTTTTACATCATTTTGCTACTGTGGATTATTTGACAAGGTGGCCAGAGGCTAGGGCAACTAACAATGCTACTGCGCACAACAGGTCTGCAGATTTGTGTATGAAATAATCTGTTAGGTTTGCAGTTCCTTTAGAAATGGTCAGTGACCAGGGCAGAGAATTCAGAGCAGATTTAGTCAAAGAGCTAACCAAGAAGTTGGGAATTAAACACAAATTTACCACACCATACCATCCCCAATTCAATGGGTTGGTAGAGAGCTTCAATGGAATGTTGCAGAGATTGTTGTTCAAGCTTGTGGAAGATCATCCCAGTGATTGGGATATGTACCTAGATAGAGGAGTTTGGGAATTTAGGGTATCTAAAAAGAATGCTACTGGGTATACTCCATATCACTAGTCTATGGAGAAGATTGTGTGTTGCTTTGTGAATGTGATGCTACCATCACTTGACTTTTTGTTACAACATAACATGACCCAAGAGGAGCAGGAGAAGAAGAGGTTAACCAATTTGTATTCTTTGTTGTTGGACAGGGAGGAAGCAATTAAGTGGTATGAAATGGTCAGTCAGAAGATAATTGAGACTTTCAATGAGAAGTTGGGAAGCAAAGACTTGAATAAAGGAATGTTGGTCCTCAAATACAATAATGCTTTAGATACTACTTTTCCAGACCAAGTTTAGGGTCATATGTGAAGGACCATTTATCATTCATGAAGTTTTTTCCAATGGATCTTATCAATTACAGGATCTGAGTGGTTAGATGCATGCAAATAGGGTGAATGGCCTGAGACTGAGGCTATATCACATCAGGGTTATGTGAAACCAGGGAGCAGAGTATGAAACACTTGAAAAGTGTTTTGCTTTGTAGGGTTTGGGCAATATGTGAGAGGTGCCCAAAGCTCAAAAGTATGGAAATATATAATAAATAAATGATGATGTGTAAAGGATCTAGCATGGCAGTGGAAGAGGATAAGAGCAGATGTTGAAAAACCAAAATAGAAGGTTCATGGATGAAGGAGAGAGATGGCACAAAGGTTCCAAAAGGCCACGAGGAGGCGACAGGGGCAAAAGGGGTTTTTGGGATGATTTATGGGATATTCAAGGAGAGAAGAGACAAAGGAACTACGAGAAGCATAGGAGTGATTGAAGCCGGAGAAGTACCTACAGTGAAGCAAGCTAGCTATGGACAAAGGATCTTCTAGTTTTTGAGGGGGGCAGAAGAGATGTTTAGAGCAATTGAAGTGAATTTGGGTAGATCAAAGCAAAGAAGGTGCTAAGACCCAAAGAATCAATCAGGAGAGGTTTTCCTGTGAGGTGTCTCTGTTAGAGACATGATTTAATCCAAAATCATGTTCAATTGTTGTTGTTGGTGCTTAATTGAGTCTATCTAGGGAAGTTCTATAGTCTATGATAGTGAATTCACTCTAGCTTGAATAGTAGCTAGAGTCTACAAGTGGAGAAACTACAAGTTTTCAAAATTGAACCTATTATCTCAGGGCTGTTGAGACAGTCTTTCTTTACTTTGTGAAGAGAACAGAGAGTTTGAAGCTTGTATCTATGTCATGGTCAATGAGAATTTGTGTTTTGAAGCTTGGTTTGAGTTGTTCTATTTGATTTTGTTAAGATAGAACATTTGTGGAGAAGTGTTTGATGATTTAGGAGGTTTGAACTGCTTCATGATTGAAACAGTCTTCTTCTGGAGAATATGCTGTCAGAAAGGGTCAAAAGAGTGTCAGCTACTATAGGCAGCCATGTGTCTAGGGGATCAACAGATGAAGTAAAAGGGTCGTTCTGATCATTTTGGGTACAAGGGAAGTAATTCTGAGTCAAGTTTGACAGTTTCTAGTCTGACAAAGGTCAGATTGGGTTGTGTGGCAGATTGGTCATTCTAGACCTGATAGTGACCAGTTTGATGTCTAGAGGTTTGGTTTAAGTGTTTAGAGTGTTTAGAAGTCTTGGAGGACTCAAAACTAAGAAAGTTTTCTCCATTTGACTCAGCCGTTATAGCAATCGGATAATCAAAGGTCAGATCAATCTCAATAGTAATCAGTTGTTAACACAGCAAAGTGTCTTTGGAGTCATATCTTCATGAAACTAGGGCAGCCTAAGGGCTAGGAGGATATGGTAGACATGAAAGAGAGAGTTTTTTACCCAGGTACGGATTTTGAGTTCGTTGGTTATGTCTCCGAGAGAAAAATTAATAAAAGTTTATACCAGTGAGATCGGAGTCGGTTGGCTATGTCTCCGAGGTCGGTACGGATTTTGAGTCGGTTGGTTATGTCTCCGAGAGAAAAATTAATAAAAGTTTAGACCAATGAGATCGATGTCAGTTGGACGGTCAATAGAGCATAAGAGGATGCTTAGAGTGTTTCTAGGGTTGAGAGATTAAGGCTAGCTAGACCGGAGGACAATAAGAAAGCGAAGAGGACAAATATTAGGGTTGGATTCTACGTCAGACATCTGAGTTAGTTTACAGGCATCTAGGGCAAAACAGTGTCGACAGGGCATCAGCAAAAGGGAGCTGACAGGTTCTAAGAAGACTATGATTAAGTGTTTATGGTTAGCTGTTATTGGAGGATAAGCGGATGTGTTTCTATCTGGAATCTGCTGGCAGACATCTATTCTAAGCTATGGTCAAGTTTTGATCATTTCTGCATCAGTCATCTGAGGTAATTTTTCTGTCAGCACAGCTAGAGATCAAAAGGGGGTCAACCAAGAGTTTGGTAAGCTTCTAAGGTAGTAGCTAAAGGGTTAGCAAATGCGAGAGGATTGAAGAGGTTCTAGGAGGGCTCATTTTGGTCTAGAAACATGAAGAGGATTTCAGAGGCAGTTTTCTTTCATTTCTGTATCAGTTGAAGTGAGTTCTGGTTAGCAAAAGGATGCTAACGAGTGTTATGGAGTTCTGAAACAAGTTTTTGAAGAGTTTGGATATTGGTTGGATAGTTTTTGGCTTAAAGTCATCAGCTAGTGTTTGTTTCGGGTAACAGACAATATCTAATCTATATGGGGTAGCCCTGAGAGATTTAAGTCAGCTACTCGCACAGGTGAAGTCAGCATAGATTTTTGGGTTAAAAATCTAAAATCTTAAAGGTTTGGTCTAACCGTAGAGGACAGTTGGAAGTAATAACTTAGTCAGTTGAAGGTGTAGTGGTGACCATTTATGTCAGCCAGAAAACAAGGGATAGAGAGCTGATTGGTGCCATTTGAGCTGGGATCCTAATATCCCCAAGTTTTGATCCTCTTACATATTCTTCATGTCTGCTAGTGGTGTTATAGAGGCCATCACCTATCCCCAAGTTTTGATCCTCTTACATATTCTTCTTGTGTGTCTGCTAGGCCACCACACAACGATTTCAATGGAATCCAAAAAGACTTTCAAGTCTAGATGGATCTAATGAAAAGTCCTAGTGTAAATGCTATGAAAAGAGATCCTGAAATAGCTAAAGTGCTAGCCCATGAGTACCCCTACCATATGGTCTCAATGAACTCTAAAAAGACTTCTAAGTGTGGATGGAGAAGATGAAATAAAGCCATAAAGGAAGGGAGATTCAAGAAGGTAGTTGAGTCTTTGGGCCCAATAATGAAGAGGAGGACTCTAAACAAGTCCCTTCTTGATTTAAGAATTATAAAGTCAAATACTGGAAGGTGTGTATCCCACCACCAAAAAGGAAAAAATCCAAGGAAATAGGAGTGTCCCATGATGGGCTGAAAGATGAAAAGTTTCCCTGGGAGGAGCCCAAATTGGTGTGGATAACCACAAATTTAACTCAAGAGGAGGAGATCAAGCTTGTAGAAGTTCTCAAGGAATACATAGATGTGTTTGCTTAGAGCTATCTTTATTTGATCCAAAAGTTTGCTAGCACACAATTATTTTAGTGGATGGTGCTAGGCCGATCAAACAAAGATCCTATACATACAATGAAACATATGCCAAGGCAATCAAAGATGAAGTCCACAAACTTATTAATGTGGGTTTCATTTACAAGATTGAGCACATAGATTGGGTAATCGCTAGGGTCATAAATGTGTCATGCCCAAGAAGAATGGTAAGATCCATATGTGCGTTAACTAAATGCAGCCACGCAATAAGATATCATTACCCCCACTGCCATACACTAAACATGTGCTTGAAAGAGTGGTAGGAAAATAAGCCTACAACTTCTTAGATGGGTTTCCCAAGTATAACCAACAAGTATCCATAGACCCAAAGGACCAACACAAAATAGCATTCTCTACAAAATGGAGAATATTTATGTATAAAGTAATACCATTTGGTTTAACAAATACGCTAGCTACGTATCAAAGACTTATGTATACAGCATACAAGGATTTCCTAGGGAATTTCTTATTAGAGATCTTCATTGGATGATCTCTGCATGAACTCAAATTTGAGATGAGAGCACATACCACATCTGAGGCTAGTATTGGAAAGATGACAATGATATAGACTATGCCTAAATCTTAAAAAGTGTAAGTTCATGGGGTGAGACAGGGTATAATCCTAAGACACATGGTGTCAAAAAACGAAATCTCCACACATGAAGAAAAGATTTGAGTAATCATAGAACTTGAAAGACTCGAAACATCTAAAGCAGTCCAAAGATTCATGGGTCACATAGGTATTATAGACATTTAATATTAATGTATGAAAAATTTGCTAGACCTCTATATGCCATGTTGGTATGTTTTGTGTGGATTGAAGAGTGTGACGAGTCATTCCATAAGCTCAAGGAGGCCTTAATAATAGCTCCAATTCTCAAATCTCTAAGGTGGGATACCATCTTCCACATACATATAGATGCATCATGTTACACTATAGGCTGCATACTAGCTCAACCTGGCAAAAAACATGGACTTACGCTAGTAGACAACTCAACGATCCTGGAAAACCTATACCACCACTGAGAGGGAAGGCTTAGCAATGGTTTATGCAGTTAAGAAGTTTCTCCATTATCTTTGGTGAATAAATTTATATTTTTTATGGACCATTAGACTTTGCTATACCTTGTAAACAAACCATATGCCACAAGGAAAATCACTCGGTGTTTATTGCTTCTTCGTGAGTTTGATTTCACGATGTCATTTTGCAAAGGAACATCACACATTAGAGCTAATCACCTATCTAGAATTTCTAATGGGGAGTGACCAATAAGACTCAAGGAGGATGATCTTCTAGATGCATCCCTATTTCAAATTAGCTTAGTTCCAAGGTGGAGTTATGAGATTGTTGAATATTTGAGAAATGGACTTCCCTTAGATGATACCATGCCCTAAGAAGA